>NC_136632.1:20052275-20724775 GCF_933228915.1 Telmatherina bonti | reverse complement strand
TTTAAAACTTTAAATAAACTCTCTTATCCTGAAGACACATTTACAGACGTCATGTTAGCTGACTTATTTCATCAATGTGGATGCTATTTTATAGCTTTTGCACAAATTAAATGCCAGACTGACAGAGTGAGACACTAATAGCTTAGCTAAGCAATGTGTTTACGGGATGTGACGATATGCTTTTGTCCCAATTCAATTCTATTCCTATTTTTTTTTATGCTGATTCTATTTAAATTACGATTCTCACGATTCTTCGATATTACTGATTTTTGTAGATTAAAAACAAAAGAAAAATGTACAAAACTTTTTTTTGATCGTCAATTTTCTTGATTTCAGTTGGGGAAAAAACAACACAGTAGCCAGACCATCATTCTGCTGCAAAAACTATTAATAAAAACAATAAAAATGACTAAAATTTCATAATGGATTATTTTTATTTATTTTTAAAAAAATCAATTTTTTTCACAAAAAAATCTATTTTAAAATTGTGGAGCAAAAAAATCCCAATACTTGATTTTTCAATTCGATTTCCCCATGCCTAGTGTTTAGGTTTTGCAAAAAAATAGTCATAAATACAAACTAGAATAGAAACTATTCCTAACAATATAAAAATAAGTTGGTAGGAGCCCAGGAAGTCTGGGAGCTCCATTTATCCCACAGATACGTGTCAAAGATAAGCACTCAAAAAATGGAAAAGATGTACATGATTAGACTTAAATGGTTAGAGATAATTACTGCAAAAAGTAAAATATTCTCCAGGTTTAATATCTGATATGTTTTCAAGAACATGTTGCTCTTGTTGTTATTGCTTTTTTTTTTTTTTTTTTTCAGTTTGTCCTATTGTTGGTGCTCATGATGATTGGCTGCTTTGTTTTTGTTTCTCCTATCAGATCCAGCTTTCTGCATAGATATTTAAGCTAAAACCAAATTTAAAAAAAACAAACAATAATACTAAAGTAATTTCCTATAAGCTCCTCCCTGGCAAACCAAATAGGACCATCGTCATTCTTGCCTTGATGTCGGAAAGGAAAAGGTTTGAAAAAACAAAAACAAAACTTATCTTAGCCCTGTTTTATGTAAAAAGCATTATTTTCCTACACTACAAGTATATCATTGTTTGCTACATTAGCAAGTTAGAATAGTTATCATATTTTCTTTAATTAACTAACTATAAATCCCACTAAACACCTCTTTCCACCTTAAAGTCTTACGATAAGCTAACATCCAGGCAATTATATATTTTGGATTCATATTTTAACAATATTTAAATGATAGAGCCTGATAACACTTTTTTTTTATAGTTAGCATAGCACTTTTACCGAGGAACAACTAGCCTAACTAGACAATATGAGGAGTGGTGTTTTCACTGCAGCCATGTCACTACAAACAAAATAGAATTTCCTGTTTTGCTCAAACTGCCTCTGAACACAGACCTGCAGGCTAATACTCGGCACTTGCATCAGCTTCAGGTCTGTTTCTATAGCTTCCGTGCCAGATCATGAGGAACTGAGATAAAAACTCGAGACAAGCCGGCAACAGCATGACTATCTTCTGTTCAACACACTAAATACTTGTTCTCTCAAAATATACTTTAAGCCTTTAAATCCTAGGTGTGTACAAGTCAGGTCTACAGTGTGAAACCCCACCTGCCAACCTCCCTTTGCCTCCTCTGAAAGAGGTCACAACCCTAGAGGTCCTGGGAGAGAGGTGAGAGTTTACATTGGGGGGCCAGGAGGGATTCCCAGGCCGACCGAGCATGCCTGAACCACGGAGACACCGCCTGGAAATTTATCTAAGCAGCAACAATGCTGTGTGTGTGTGTGTGTGTGTGTGTGTGTGTGTGTGTGTGTGCGTGTATACAGGAGAGAGTGAAGGAAGAGGTGGAGACAAAAGAGAGTCAATTGCAGGGTGATTAAGTCATTTCAGAAAGAAGGCAAAGAAACAAAGATGGAGATAAGAACAACTGTTTTAAGGGAAGTAAACACCAGTAAATAGACGCAGCCCAGTGTCATCCATCCCACCCGTATAATAAAGCATAAATAAACACGGCAGCATTAAAACGTACATCCAACCTCCAGCACAAACGCCCTCCTCTTCACGTCTCTTCAATCAGAGCGACCTGCGCCCTATCATCAACATAAATGCAATATCAACTTTCTGACCTGTGTGCGTGTGTGTGTGTGTGAAGATGTGTTTGTGTCGGGCAAATGCTGATGCAATGTCTGGGGAGATTGGCACAACTCTGAGAGCAGGATTTGGAGGTCCTTGAGAACTGTTTAATGAAGCCTTGGTTCAATTTTTACAATCAATACCCTCCCCGGAAGGTTATTTAATGATGCTCAGGAGAAGAGAGGTCTCACTTAGTGCAGTGTTCCTGCTGCTCAGAGGTCATTCTTAAATAAATTGTGCTTTTCTGTGGCGTTTTCTAAGAACACAATTTTATAAAGCATGTCCAACCTGCAAATGACAATGAAAAAAAACAAAAACAAAAAAACATTAATAAAAAGAAGCAGCTGTAAAAAGTCATCACGGAAGTATTCCAGAGTATTGCTGCTGTACAGAGGAGGTCAAAGAGATTATGTCTGAAGTTCTGGCATGAGCATCTGTTCCCAGCAGCAGCGTACTGGTCCCTCTGGAAAATCCACCCAAAACACTTTAAGCAGTTTTCAGCTGGACTCGTGTCTGTGAGGCCTGAGCTGAAAACACAACTGGGACAACAGATGGCTCTACTAAAACATTCGATCCAGTAAATCCAGGAAATTAAATTCACTTTTGTTTGACTGAATTTGTTTAAATGAAATGCTCTGAAAGAAATTGGTGCAATTTTTTCCTCTGAGGTGAGCTTAATATTTGACCCAAATGCTCTGCTTTCTGAATCAGAAAACATCCGTGTAAGGAGGTCATTAAAATTTAGTTCCATCACTTTCATGAACAAAACAGTGTTTGATGCTAATTCAAGCATCCAAATCGATGTTAGACATGAAAAGTGGGGAAAATGTTTCTCTTACATCACACTTATCCAAAGTTCAAAGTGACACAAGCCTAAAAAAATCATTTAGTCTCATAAGTTTGTCTGTCAGTCTAATATAAAGTGTAAAATCTCCTCAAAACTCAGCTCCTACAGCCTGTTACAGCCATGTCTACCGACTATATGTCTCCAAAACTCCATCATGGTGATTTTCCTTTAGGGGATTAGAAATAATGACTGTCCACCGCTGCCAGCTGCAACATCAGCACTGGTGACTCACAGTGCCGGTGTATTTACACACAATGCCTCCTTGATCAGAGATGTGGCCGCTCAGTTTCATGCTGCTGTGGATGAAATTAGCTCTTTCTCTCTTCTGAGTCTCATGTGTCATCTCTCTTTAATCCCACCAGCCCCATCTATCAGATTACAGCCTAAAAACTAGAGGCCTGTGCACTTTCTTCTTTGGTATCTGTGGAATATTTTATAATCCAGCAGTGGGAAAACTACGAGATTACGCTTCCGTTTGACTGGATTTTGGATGGATGGAGTGCCACCTGGGTTGGTTTGAAGGCAGAATTGAACAATGCATCCTGCAAAAGAAGGGTTTATTATTTGATCTCCCAAATATTCCGTTTGTAGACCAAAATGTGAAGGCTACAAACCATGTTTCCGTTTTGAAACTAAAGCAGCAGTGAGTGAAGACACGCAGAGCTTTGCGCGCCAGAGCGCAGTTTTTGTGGCGCACAAGCTGATGTCCAGCTGGACATTATCGCATCCATCAGGGCGTGGATTCGACTAAACAAAGGGTTTTTCTTTTCTTTCCTTTCTATTTTCACCAAAGAATCAGTTTTTCACCTCTAATCTGACATAACGAGATGCAAAATGTCTGGACAGGACCCCCTGCTGATTTGGAGCGGATCTCCTTCATTTGTGATAAATGATTCAACGACGCGCTCAGATTAAAGAGCACACTGGTCCTAAATGTTCCCTGGTGATTTCTGGTGTTTAGATGTGGTTACTTAATATGTTTTATAGTTTAGTCTTTACTCTTCAGATCATAAGATCCGCTGTGAGGGTCACATTTGGACCGCTGGAGGCTGCCGGTGCCCACACTGTGCCAAACGCAGCTGCCGGCTTCCCAAAGCCAAGCCACGTTTCTGAAGACAAAAGCACCTACTCCCCCCTCCTCCTTTTCCTCCTCCTCCTCCTCCTCCTCCACCCAAACCACTGCCATAGCCATGCCACTTGTCAGCTGAGGTGAAGCGAGCGAGCAGCGGCTGGTGGCAGCGCACACACACCCCGCACTTCCACCAAGAGCCGCTCAACAAAGGGACAGAAAAAGTGCAACAAGAGAGCCAGGATTGTGAGTGGCACCGCATGGGAGGGTAGTACAACACCACAGCTGCAGGATTTATGTTTCCAAGTCGCTATAATTCATCCGCTGCGTTGCTGGAGGCTCCAGCGCGAACACATCGATCTGTCAGCGTGCCAGGACAAGATGCCATGCGTCAACACACACACACACACACACACAGAGAGAGAAAGGTCTGGACACACACACTTCCAGAGAGAAGAAGAAGGCAGATCCTACCTGGCTGGAACATACTTTGGAAATAAAAGATGACCAGAATAAAGGATCCCAAACAAGTGGCAAAAACCATCCGGCATATCCTGCTCATCCTCATCAGTTCGCTCAGAGTCTGTTTCATGGCGGGGGGGTGAGTGGTGGTGGGGGGCTTCAGGCTGAGTCTCGCTTTGTTAGGGAGGGGGGGGTGAAGGGCCGTTGCTGTGGGAAGCTCTGGGGGCTCTGCTGGTACTGATGTGGACTGTTCGCCGGTCAATGAGCTGAACGCATCCAAGTCGGAGCGTACCACTGCTGGGACGCAGGAGGGGGGAGCGCGAGGGCAGAGAAGGCGTGACTGCGCCCCAGTTTGGAAAAAAATAAGCGCGTCCACGTGCGATCCAAGGCTGTTAAAGCAGCTGTTGGAGCAGAACTCAACAGGAGAAATCTGAGGAGGAGGGGGGCATAAATGCTGTTTCTCCTTTCAGCCATAATATTTCCATGAAATGAAAACATGTTTTTTCTGAAGAGTTTGAAATAAAAAAATTTAAAAAATGGGTTGATAAGATTTAAAATCCTTGTGATTTGTTTTTACATTTTACACAACATCCTGATTGTTTTTTTTAGATTTAATGTAGCCTAATCTGGAATTCTTTTAGATTTTTTTTAAAACTATAATACTATAATGTGTGGTGTGTGTGTGTGTGTGTGTGTGTGTGTGTGTGTGTGTGTGTGTGTGTGTGTGTTAAAAGAATAGAATAACTTCAGATTAGAGTTCATTGGTTTGTTTGCTTTTTATAATATGTGATTCCATCACATTTGACATGACTGTGTTCATTTTGAAAATGTAGGACAATTGATGTTTAAAAGCTATATGAGTTTATTTTTCCTGTTCTGTTTTCTCTTTTTTCTCTCTCTCCATCATCTGTCTCTTTTCTTCTATCTTCTTTCTCATCCTGTCCCTCTATTGTCTCATTTTCTCTTGGTCCGGTTCAGTCCAGCAGCTATAAGCTGAAACAACAGACTTATGAAATAAATAATAATAAAAGAAAAAAGAATAAATCTTAAGAACCACAGGGAGCCTCATATCCATGGGCTCCTCTTGGAGGAGTAAATGTGTTCAGCACAACACAGCAGCCAGACCATCATTCTGCTGTCAGGATGCTGGAAAGGACAGGTTAAAAAAAAAAGAAAAAAAAAAAAGCTAAATGAGCTGAACTATTATATTTTCTATAAATTCAAACAAAGCCTATTATAAATAATCCATCATAAACAACTAAAAAAAGGCTTGTGTTGGACAATATTTCTCATCAGTTTCCAAAGCCAATTTACTGAAAAGCTTCCATATTTACCTGACGTCCCCCTAAACGTCTAACCACCACGCAAAAGGCTTCAGATACTGATGACGGGGTAAAACAGTTCAACTGAGGACTGAGCACAATCAGAAGTCTCAGTGTTTGTTCAGAGTCACAGTCATTACGCCTGGTGGTCTTATGACTGCATGTGGTCTTATGACACACCCTCATAATAAAAAGACCTGTCATTATGTTAGCAACTGGCCCAGAAAAGCTGGATGAGAACTGTGTTTAGATCAGCAACAGGATACTGATGAAGAGCACAGCATTATTTTTAGGATAAAATCTGCTGGCCTGGTGAGTGTGACCACCTGGAGCTGAACATGCAGCAGCTGTGTCTTCTGGAGTTGCTGCTATATTCCACTACCCTGCACTTTCCTTTGTCATGTTCTAAAGTTGCAGTTTTTATTCTAAGGTTATTGGCGTTTGGTGATATGCCACACCATTAAACATTAAGTGTTCAAACCTAAATTAATTTTACTGAATTAAACTGCATGTTTATCCCAGTCCTTATAATGGAAAACTGTAATGAATTTGTAGATCCCAGCCCAGCTGTTTTCCTCTGTCTAACAGAGCGGATAAAAGTTAAATGTATTGGGATTTGCCTTGGAGGTCGCCACATTAGTGGCTGTAATCAGGTATTTGTAGAAGTGTTAACACACTGTGAGTTATAATTTCAGGAAACATAAGCAAGTGTCCCTGAAGGGATTGTTATGGATCCCACCCACACAAACTCAGTTTCATCTCAATCATCTGCAGCATAAAAACTCTCCTGTGATTAAAAAATAAAAAAATAAAAAAATCTACAAACATGCTCACATATCCTTCACAAGCAATGTTCTTTATATAAAGGTTTACTTTTCAAAGTTATAATAAGTCAGATTGCATTACAACACATATTAGACACTTCTAACTAAATGATGTGAAATTAAAAACATATTCTGACAGATTGGAGGCTCCTTAGTAAGAGGATAAGTTATTGAATCTTCAATTTGCAAATGAAAGTTTAATATTTGGGGCTCATCTATTCAATATTTCACTCATTAAAGAAAACAGCGACCGATTTTAATAAGCAAGCTTTGCTTTTTCCTTCATTTTTTTCTTCTCACATCTGTCATTTCACAGGACCTTATATTGATCTGCTGACCTTCTGGATGTTTAAGGGCTCTAAACGGAAACTTCTTGATGCTTAAATCTATAAATACCTTTGCATTAACTAATAAAGTCCCAATACTTGCTTTAATCAAAGACCAGCTGAGTCAAACAATATCTATAACAGCTGTTTATAGCTTTAGTGCTCCTGTCAGTAGCTCTATATGTTGCAGAGGCAGACGTGAAAATGATTTTCAACCCATAAAGCTGTCTACCTTTAGTGCTTCTCTTTTCACTCAGGCATGCAAGCAGAAAGCTTGTTTTAAAGTCCACACAGACAGATGCAGTGCCATCTAGTGGCGCAATGGTGCATATCACCATATCTTAGCACTTTCCTGGACAAACAGGTACAGGTGGAGCAAAAATCTCAACCTTCTTCTATCCTTTCTGGTCCAGCGGTAGAAACTCTGTATTAAAAACAATTATGCAAAAAAAAAAAAAAAAAAATAGAGAAATATTATACCAGTAATGCTCCCCTTGGCAAAAGGGGCAAAAACAGCATCCAGACCATCATTCTGCTTGCTTTAATGCTGGAAAGGACCCACAAAAAATAAAATAAAGAAATAAAAATTCAACCTTGCTATGAGATATATTGTAATCCTGTGCATTCTTTTTTAATTACACACTCTGTTTTCTTACACAAGAAGGGAGAAAAGAAAAGAAACTGCCAGGTGGTCTTCATCTAATTTGCAACTACTGTACACTCAGGCGCTCACTGCTCAATTAAAATGGAGGGATGGGAGCCTGTACACTCATTACAAGCTGCAACATACTGTAGCTGCAGAATTAAAAATAGCCCATGATGCCCTCTGCTCACAAATGAACTTTTTTTAAATCTATATGCAGAGTGTGGAGCTGGAGGAAAGTCGAGGGTCAAAGACAGGCTTTTAAGAAATACCTTCCCTACAGTTTCTGCTTCATTTGTATGAGACGCCGCACCTAATGGCCAACATGAATATTCAACAGTTGTTTCAAGGCAGAAGTCGGGCTTGACGACATTAAATCCAACTGAGAATATAAAGGAAGAAAAAAAAGGAAGATCAAGGCAAAAAGTCAGGAATTCCTGCCTAATGCTGTAGTAAAGAGAACATCAATGAAAGTGAGAACATTCACCAATAAGTGCTATTAATGTGTTTAATTCCTTAATCCTCAACTAGTTCATTACATGAAATTAAAGGCGAGCCCCTGAGGCTTGTGCCTTAGTAATAAAAGCGGAGTTGGAGCCAGATCGTTTGACATGTAAATGCCTCAAATCCCAAAGTCTTATCATCCCTCTGCAGCCTTTAAAACTCTGCTATGGGGTGCTCTTCTCTCACAAAAAAAAAAAAAAAAGCATCTAAAAATGCTTTGAAAGACAAAAACAAAGCAAAATAAAAGTTGGCTTTTGGAGGCAGAACATTGGAGAGCATCGGTGGAACTGTAGGTTTAAAAACGATATAAAAAGCTGATTTTTAATAAAAATGCAAACATATAAGAGACGTGTCCGCAGCAGGTCATCAGTCCTCGCCCGCCTGTCTGTCAGGCTTCAGGTGAAGACGTCATTGGATAGTCAGCCGACTGTCCTGCTACGGCCACTACGCACTATGCTGTCATCCAACAGTTGCCATGGCGAGCTGTGACTGACAGCAGGAAGCTACCCTCAGCAGTTTCCCCTCAGCATCAGCGCGTCGGTCATGCGGCGGGTTTGGTTCAGCGAGGTGAGCACCTGGGGAGTGGAGAGAAGCCGGCATCTCATGAACATGTCAGAAAACTTGTGAAGTTAAAACACTGAGAGTTGGACTGACGAGTGTAAAAACTTACAAGTGAAGCATGAAATAAAATAAAATGTTGATGACAGAACATACAGTATCTACCTTCAGTCTAGACACACAGCAGCTGCCATTCTTCCCCCTTCATTTTTACTACGGTGTCACTGAATGGACAAAAAGCTCTGTGTGTTAGGAGTTATCTCTCTTAGCTTTAAGGCTGTAGAATCAGCTTAGTCTGAAAGGTACTGGAGCACCGCTTCAGATAAGTAACGCCTGAAAAGATGCATGCACTTTTTTCTTTTTTGTTTTTGCAGTAGCAACCTGTAGGGCAGTGAACGCTTCACATGAGGCCGTGGAGATGAAGAGATGGTTCTCTTTGGAAGAATTTGCCCTCTGACCCGACTGTGCTTGGCATATTATTGGTTTATGTGTTTATTTATTGTTGTTTGATCAAATTTACATCACAAACAAAATTAAAACAACATAAAATAACATAAGTTTCCTCATTCTCATTTGACCTTGTGTAGGCAGAAGCCATAGCTTATTATACCTAACCTTCTCTCCAAACTGAAGGTACCAAATGTGTTGGACATTCGTTTATAATTTATTTGTTTTTATAAATTTCAATAAAATGATCAAAACATTCCACTTAACAAGAGGTAAGAAAATTATGTCTACAAGATCTGTAAGTTAAGAAACAAACTAATTAATCTTACCTCTAACCTGATGAGATAAGATGTCGGTATGAGATCCATACATGCAAAATCCTGCATCCTACCAAATCAGTGAGTCCTAAGTGGGACTCATGATGATTCCATGTGCACAGACCTCTCTTCAGCTGACACTGCCAGTACCAGTGCCCTCTATTTAACACTTCACTGAATACCTCATTAATTAATTTTTGAAAATGTCAAGTATTAATCTGCCCGTGTTCTGTGAGGTCATTCTCTGGAGTTACATGCTTTGAGTGACAGCTTTTATTAAATATTGTCCATGAATAATTCAGGCAGGCAGCATTCTGAGCTGGAAACTCAATTGAATCGCCTGCTCCGGCTTTGACCTCCGACAGCGGAGCTTTGTCAGGGGGCAGAACACGCTAAGATCTGAAAACTTCACTCAGCTGACTGATTATTCTGTTTTCATGTTATAATTAGTTGATTTATCATGCTGTGTCAAGAAATCTTTTCTTCCCTGAGATCAAAAGACAATTATGTTGAGATAAATTACACGATTAAAAGATTACAATTTTGCTTTTCAAGAATAATGCAATAATTAATTTGTGATGAGATGAGAAGAAAAACAATTAAACGTGCTTTACATACACAATTACCAGCATTAAAACATAAAAAAGACTCTTAGTTTCACAAAGAACAACTTTTTCTACATGGATTTGTGTCTTGTGCTGCAGCACAGGTGTTATACTGCCCCCAAGTGGCAGAAAAATGCTATTCACTTACTTTTACGAAGTCCAAATAAAGAGCGAAAGTGAATAAAACTCATAAAAGACCAAAGCTATTCAATTAAATTTGTGCCGTATTTGTCTTGTAAACTGCAGAAGTCTATTATTCTGACTAAAACACTGCCAGATAAAGGAATGCTAACCTGTGCAGTTCCGGGGTGTATGCCCACGGTGGCATCAAGCTGTTGTTTAGTGAGACCACATTTCATGGCAGTCACGAAGCCTTGGAGCACATCTCCGGCGTTTGGTCCCATGATGTGGAGCCCGACCACACGCTCCTGTTTACACACAGCAGTGTTGAGATTAATTTCCTGAAGTTCCTAAAAGTTAAAGTCATTTCTTCTCCGCCTTACAAGCGTGTTTTCAAGATACCTGGAATATGCAATGTATAGTCCTAGTCATCTCTGAAATCACATCTAGTGTATTCAATTTAAAATCTCCCCATAGCCTTCATTACCGAAAGCACTAAATATACATCAAATAGGAAAGTATTTTCATTGTACATTCATTATTATATGAAAAACTATACGAAAATAACATGCAAATATGTCACATCAGGGATCCTCAGTCCTGGTATTCAATGGCAGGTGTCCTGCAGGTTTTAGCAGTTCCCCTGCGGCAACACGCCTGACTCAGCAGCCTCTAAAATCTGCAGGATGCTGGTCCTCGAGGACCAGGATCGAGGATCTCCCTCTTACACCAAGTCATTTGCATAAAGAGACATATACTGATGTATTAGTGAGATTTTTATCTCTAAAAATGCAGTAAGGTTCAGCTGGGCAGTAATGATGGTGACATTTGTCTAAGCATACATAAACTTGACAAGATTAGTTGACTTTGACACCAAAATTAGGGAATACTAATGCATGGGGGGAGTGCTGGCAAAAAGTCAACCAAAGAGAAAACTGCATTGAGGAAGACACCATAACTGCTAAGCTCAAAGAATTTGTTTTGTTTTAGAACGTCTGGTACGATTAAAGGTAGAGTATGTAAGATTTTCAATATTTTCAAAATAAATTAACTAAAAAAATAACTACATTCATAATTATATAGTTTTTTAAACATGTAGGTTCCAGTCTGTCCATATTTGATGTGCTATTAAATTACAAGTTTAATTAATGACAAAGATCCTTTTCGAATGTTTTCTGACCAGTAAAAAAAGAAAAGTACTTTTTTTCCACCAGTAGGGGGAGTATAAGCCCATTTGTTCCAGAGCGGCTCTGAGCTACAGCTCACAAGCGATTCCTGCCCTCATTGGAGCTGGCAAGGAAGGAGGGGTGAGGGGTGAGTTTTGCTCATTACTGCCAACCTGTGGTCGTTTGTGGAGGTAGCAGTTTTGCGGTTTTGCTCACGACCTAGTGTGTGCCACCTGGTGGTGAAGAGAATCGCCACTTTCAAGGGAAGAATCGCCTTGAAATCTTACATACTCTGCCTATGAGTATGACGTGTGAATGTTCAAATGAATTCTAATGCAGATCAAAGAAAGCCCACTCAGGTCCAGGGGCATTGTGGGTAAACGGAGCCTAAACATACCTACACTGCAAAAAATCAGCCTTAAAAAAACAAGAAAAAAATATTCAAAAATTAGGTAAATGTTGCTTAAAATAAGATAAATTATCTGCAAACAGAACAAGAAAGTTTGGCTTGTCAAAACTTCCCAAAACAACTAAGAATACTCTTAAAACAAGAGGAATTCTCTGGCATAAAAACTAAGAATTATCTTACCTTTAAAAAAAATAAGCACGTGTACTCATATTAAGATTTTTAATCTTACTTAGATTTCAGTTTTTGCAGTGTATGTGTAGCCAGAAGAAATGGTTCACAGTTAGAGGTGGAAGAACAGTCAAATTTCTACTTAAACCCGACCAACCAAAGGCTGCTAAAGTCTGATGCAGCTCTGCGATTTGCTGCTTCGTGGTTGAAACAGAAGTTGTTCTGCATAAACCAACAGATGAACAAGTTTTATTCTTCCTTGTTTGTCTCGTTCTGTCTTCTTCTCACAAGGATGGCAAAACAGATTTGAGAAAGTGGAATGTAAAAGGAAACTCGGACCAGATGAGTTGCAAACCACAACTGAATTGTCTGGCAGGTAATTAGGTGCACATTCACCCCCGGTCCCTAAACTGTTGTTTCAGAGTCCCAGATCCTTTTTTCTTTACTATCTGTTATAAACTAGGGTGGCACCATTTCAAGTGCTTAAAATGCCCTCGGAGACTGGATTCATGTGTTTATTTTCCCACCAAACATTCCTCAGAGTGAAGGCAGACAGGTACAAGCTACAGCTGCTCAGTTAGAAGTCATCATGTGTAAATCATGTGTTCTGGAAAGGAAAAATACACTCAACTCAAGTATTAAATACTCATTTACAGAGGTGGCAATTCCTGGTCCAGAAAGTAAAAGTCCTGTCCGGCAGCTGTTCTGACCAGTCACCAAATGAGCTGAATATAATGAGTAGAGTTTATTTGCCAGGTAAACGAGCCTGTTAGTGAAAACACCTGTTCTAAATGTACAGGTAGATCCAAAAACATGGCAGGACTTTTACTTTCTGGACCAGGAATTGCCACCTCTGCTCATTTATCAAGTCTGGTCGAGTCAGTAGTGTGTGTCAGAGCCGCTCTCTGTAGTATAATAGTCATTTTAAAGTCTTCCAAACTTCCAGTCAGTCTTTTTCACTCCTCTTATGTGGTTTTTGTTTGTTTGTCAGTTAGCTTAGTTAGCTTTTCTTTACTTCTTGTATTTTAAGATTTAAGCAAAGTTTTTAGTTTTGCTTATTGTGTATTCCAATTTGTGCATAAGGTACAAGATCCAATTAAGAAAAGAAAAATCTGTGAAGTATATAACCGATGCTAATGTGTGTGGGAGAGCAGAGAGAGCAGATATTAAAGCGGTTAATATCAGTTTGACAGAGAGACATTAGAAAATCCAGTTATCTTGACTGATGCAAAGTCAGCTGTGGGAAGAGCTATAAATATCACAAAAGGGTGGGCGGTTAAATGAGGTGCAAACTACTACAGAGCTCATGGCTTTGTGACTAAGCATCCCTAAAGAAAAGAAACACTCTTGTTTTACTGCTAAGGCACCGTATATTACACATCAACGAATACAGGGGTCCTTAATTTGTTTGTATTTGTAACCAATCATTCTGTTTGCTGCTCTACAAGAGTGTTATGTTATAGTAAAGATACATATCTACAAGATATACGGGTACAGATAGAAAGGTTTTTGTTTTTTCTTAACTGAATCCAGCATTTACACTGCAAAAACTGAAATCTAAGATTAAAAATCTTAAATTGTGCTTATTTTTTTAAAGGCAAGATAATTCTTCATTTTTATGCCATAGAATTCTTCTTGTTTTAAGAGTATTTTACTTGTTTTGGGAAGTCTTGACAAGCCAAATTTTCTTGTTCTGTTGGCAGATAATTGATCTTATTTTAAGCTACATTCACCTCATTTTTGTATATTTTTTTTCTTGTTTTTTTACGTAGACTGCATATAAAGAGATGGACGTAGCCTCCGTGACGTCACCCATAGGTTTCTGAAGAGCTGAACTGAAGCTCGGTGGGCGGTTCCTATCGTTGCCATGTTGGCAGCTACATGTGCGTCGTCTCGCCCGGAAAATACAAATATGGGCAAAAAGGTGGAGCTGAGAGGGGAGCCGTGAGCGTCATGGTGGATGATTGACATCGAGCGAACTCTGAGCTTTCTGTAGCCAAAAGCTAACCGAGCTAACCCTGAGATAACGGGAGCTAACCAGCTAACGGAGGTAAGCGGGCTAAAGCTAAGTCACGTTATTAACCGGCTAAAAACCTCAGTTGTTCTACGTTCTTCTGACTTGAAGCTGGAGATCAGTACCTGTCAATCAAAAGTACACACCCCAAAATATGCCGAACTCGGACATTAAATTACTTTTAAACGGGCGAATTAGGAAAAACATCACTCCCCCCACAGTTGTCATGAAGGTAAACCTGACCTATTAAACTGAAAATGGATTTTTGAACCAGGCTGTAAACATGTTTATTTCTGCTGTGAAGTTGGTCTTTTTAACATGGGAGTCTATGGGGATTTGCTCTGTTTTGCAGCCCCTAGTGGATGAAGGGGGAACTGCAGTTTTATGCACTTCCACATAGGTTTCACTTTTAACCGCTAGAGGTTGCCGCTTGGTTTTTTTAAGGCTGAGTTTTTGCAGCGTACTATGTAACTCCTAGGGAAGACATTTGTCTCTTTATCTACTCCTGTTTGGTTGGGTGTGGGTTTGGAAGTGTGCAGCGAGTTTCAACTGTTTCTCTCCATCTTGCTGCATCAATTTATAAAGATGATAGTTTGGCAAAGTAACCTCCCTGAAACCAAAGACAGTCAGGTAAAATATGCTCTTAATTTTTATATGAATGCGATGTGGAACTCGTGTGTAACCTGACACTAAAATATGACTGCTCGGCTTGGAAATATGTTGATTAAACGGAAGCATACCTGATCAGGGATGTGGCAGATGACTTTAACGTAGCAAGAGTTTTTATTTCTTGCAGGAAGAGTCCACTCCAAGGGCCAGTAGAAGCTGTGATACACCTGAAGAAAACCATTTAAATTCAGGTCATTCAAAGAGCTGAGTCATGCTTGCTTAGCTCCATCTGGACTTGTCTTTACCTCAATGCTATTTTCTCCAAACATTAAATTGGCTTTCTCCTCAGTCAGACCACAGGCAGCATATTCCAGCGGGGTGAGCACCACACTGGGTATGTTGGTGTAATCGCACTGTGAATGGAATAACTACATATATTGGAATCAATTCTGAGGACTGAAAAACTCCAAGATACATAGAAAACGGTGCACAGATGTATTCTCGTAGTGAAATGCTCGAAAGCAAACAAAGCTTCAGACATGTTTGGGTACATCCCACTGAGCTCTGCATGTCTAGCTACTGGGATTTATGCACATTATTCAAAGTGAATCTGTTCCAGCTCCTTTAGGTTGTGTGGCTTTGTGAGGGAGATACAGGACCCCCCCACGCGGATGCTCACTTAGAGATCTTGTAGACATTCAGATGTATACCCAGAAAAATATCCTGTTTCATTTATTCCTTTAGTTATCGTTATTTTGTTGCTGATGTTGATGATTAGTTGGCTAATTCTAGAGATACCCACATTTTTCTGGACCGAGTACAAGTAAGCCTACTTACATTTAAGTACTTGCCAAAACTGAGAAATGATATGAGAAAAGGAATAAAAAAATTTAAAAAAATCCCATTTCAGTTCCCTGGTAAGGAATGTAGACCAAAATGTCAGATGTGAAAAGTTAGTGGTTAAGTATGGGATTTCTTGGATGGGCCATCCTGGAAATTAAAGGCTTAAAAAAACTCCCAAAATACTCATAAATAAGTAGGAGAAAGTGGTTTTTGGTGGATGATTTCATTTTTATGCCCAAAATAATCTTCTCTAACCAGGAAATTGCCAAATTTGGATTTTTAATATGGTATGAGTTTTACTTTATTGTTGATGCATTAATGTTTTAATTCCACAGATTAATATCTTTGCATTGTGTTACTTTGACAAACCTAAATTTTTTCGAATAGGTGTCAAGTTCTAGTATCAGAATACTTTTAATGAATACTGAGTAATAGAATGCATAAATAGTAGTAGTATCTATACTATTATTGCTTTTGTTGCATTATAAGACAACACTTAGATAAGGGAGATTAGGAAAGAAGTAGAGATAGTTTTTCTTAGTATATTTCCTTTTGATGGCTTACATAAATGTGGCGTTACACAGCATCCTACATCTTCCCCTGGTTAGATGTTAGAGTTACGCTGCTGGATAGCAATTTTTAAATCGTGCCACAGATTCTCATTTGGATTTGGGGTCTGGACTTTTGACTAAACCACACATTTAAACATTTCAGCTTCAACTTCTCAGGTGTTGCTCAGCAGTCAGCTTCCTGCTTCCTGCTCAGCAGCAGGAAAGTGAATCTTCATCCTAGTCTGAACTCTCTGGAAGACTCAAACACTCAAGAATTCTGTGTTTTGCTTCATCCATTCTTCTCTCAATTCCACCCAGTTTTCTTGTTCCTGCTGTGGAAAATGTTCCCACAGCATAATGCTGCCGCCACCATGCTTCACTGTGGGGGCGATGATTACTTTGTTGCAGATATCGGTGTAACATCTGACCTGAAGCACGTCTCCCATGTCTTTTTGTAAATCTTCCTTGTTACGATGCCTTTTTTTTCCAACAATTAATACTTTTATAAGCCACTGTGTCTAATTTCTTATCATTAGTCTGACTACAACATACCCAACACAAGACACACCCATCATTACTCGTATACAAAGTACTCATTCAGTCGTACAGATTACATCCAAATTACATACCAAGACGCTCTCTCCTGCAAAGAGTCTTCGAGCCAGCAGCCTCCCAGCATGAACTGACAGACCTGTGGTTGAAGGGTGTCCATGCTGCACTGAGCCAATGGCGTAAATATAATCTACGTTGGTCTGATCCCTTGCATCCACCAGTATTCTGCCAGTGCTTTGCACACACAAAGACATGCAAAAGTTAAACAAAATAATTGCCGTGCATCAAACCTGGACTCAGAATGGCATGCAGAAAAATGGAGAATACTCCGGGCTGCACTGCACCCCAACACACTCCAAACCAATGTCACTGGTGCATGCTGTCCTTCCAACGGCGAGCAGCACCTGCACACACAAGCCACACAAAGGTAACTCTTAAGCTGGTGCTGTTCTCTACAGGAAACATGTCGGAGGGGAAAAATAGGTGACAAACTGTGTCAAAGTCTTCTTGTTTAGTTTGGCCGTCCTTGTACATCATGGTCACTCGACGTCTCGCCTGCTGTGTTGGAGCTGCAGAATCTCCTAGTCAGAAATAATACATTTCACTTTGAATATTGACCCAGAATTCAGGATTTATACTGAAGTTACATGGTTTTAGTATTTTAAACAGCATTAAATAACACTTTTATTCAGCTTAAATTACAAAGAATCAACATCGTTATCAGTCATTGGCCAGAATGAAAGTAATTCCTCAGAGCTGTTGCTGGACGGACCCTGGGTGTACTTAGTTGTTTTCAGACACTGCTGTAGTTTGGCTTTGTTTCTCTTACATGCATAATGACACAGTATTGTGTGCTGGGAACTATAATACAATGCAGATTAAACATATCCAGGGCAACTTCATGTTTATCTGACTTAAATAATACCAACCATGGATAATTGAAACAGTCACACCTTAGTTTATACTAGGAATGCACCGATCCACATTTTGGGAGTTCGGATCCGATACCAATATCTGAAATGTGAATATCTGCAGAGTATCGGTATTGGAGCATCCCTAGTTTATACCCTTTAAAATGTTCCATAATAATATTCTATAAAATATGAGAGAAATCCACCAGATATTTCATATCACAGAGATGATTCATCTTTACTTTAATTACTTCAGTTGAGTTTAAAAACTTTCACGGTTTGGGCTAAAACACATTCTTTTCACACCCAAGCCATCGCTCACCATTTTGCTGGTTTCTATGGTTACATTTAATAACAAAACAGAATATTATTATTGGTTATGGTTGACTTTAGACTGAAACATGACTTGTTTAGGGTGTGGAAGTTGTAACAGTCTGGGCTAAAATACATTCTTTTTACCAGCTGACCATCATGGAGGCTGTTTACCTCCACGTGGATTTGCTCATCTACTACAACCAGACTGTTTATTATGTAAGGATCATACCTTGAGGAGCCGTGCACTACACAGTTTGAATGTTTTTGGGTTTTTTTTTTTTAAAGAGAAAAGCAAGAAAACGCTTAAGACAGTTATAAAGAACTAGCATGTACTGCAAAAGTTATTAGTATGCTGATCTGAGTGTCCCTTATCTTCTTGCAATCATCAAAACATAGTCTGGTTTGGGTTCCCAATCCGTTCACCTACTAACTATCAGAAACGTTGCTGCTTCCTTTCAGAGAGACAAAGGGTCATGTTGGTAAAGTTTGTCTGGAGGCAACAGTTTTTTATGAATTACACAGTTTTAATGCACAGCACAGTCTGGAACTCCTCTAAAAAGTGTATTAACACTGTGTAAAAGTTGTTTAATTCTCTTATACCACAGTCCCACACAGTAAAGATTTTATAACAAATGTTTATTTCTATTTTTTTTAAAACTTGCTGAATATGCTAAAGTATGGACACTATTTTATGTTGGCCTTGATGTAGTTTTTCTGCAAAACAGCTGTTGTAAAGCTGCAACGTGTTTCTCTCATTCGCCTGTCAAAGCCAGCTCATCTGAATCTGTTGATTAATGCGTTGCTATGGTGACGCTGTAACGGAGTGATATAACTGAGATTTAACTTGCCGAAATACATGTGTGTATATATATATCTGCAGTGTATATGCAGCTAGTTGTCGTGAGAATTCTCTCTGACCATAGTATAAAGCTGTTTAAATGCAACAAACATATATCTGCATGTACATATGGGCTCTTTTTTTCAGGAGAACTCTCACATTTCATCAGGTATCTTTTATAAGCGGTTTATATGAATTAATCTTGAAATGAACAGATAACATCATCTGAAACATAAATTTAGCACATGGATCCTAAACTGCTTGCGGCTGCAGAGGATCCATCTGAGACTAATCTAAACAAGAAATCAGGCTTATTTTGAGTCAAGTCAAATGGACAATAAGCTCTTTGCAGATACCATTTTGACCAAACTGGTTTGAACTGCCGTACCTGACACGTCGTCCTCAGTCTGCTTCACCTGACACAAACACAAAGGGACATTCAAAATATTATTTTTTTACTTTTTATTTTCCTTCTGCTGCATTCATTTCCATCTCCGTACCTTAATGAGTGAACAATGATAAAGAAAGTTCACTCCACCAACTATCATGTGGTTTTCTATCTTCTGGGCCATTTTGCAGTCGAACCCTGGAAGGAGGTCATGTTGCAGCATGATGGTGACTGACATTCCAAGAGCAAACAGAAAGCCAGCCCATTCCAACCCTTCAGCAGACCCGCCTACCACCAGCATTCGACCTGGAGGGTGACGCAGCGAGGGAAGATCTCCGCTAGAAGTGGAAGAGAAGGCGGAGACCATAGAAGTGTAGAAAGGGTATGAGGCACAATGATACAAGTATAACTGTACCTGGTTAGGCAGTACTCCTTGTCTCCAGGTATGCCCAGATACTGAGGTTGGTCTCCTGTAGCAATGAGCAGGGTTTCTGCAGTCAGACATCGTTTCCTCCCATTTGTTTCTGTCACCTGCTTAAACATAAGAGAGTAAAACCGTAAATTCCATTCCTGTTATTAGACCGGTGACATATTTACAGCTGAAATCTCTGTGAAAACAAAGCTAATCATCATTACGCTGAACATCGTCTTGTATTTAATACAGTTCCTCTGAGGGCCGACAGATGCCGATACACATAACATCTTCAATGGTTTAGATGTAAACGAGAAAAATGTACTTTTTAAAAAAAAACTAATTCACTTCCCATTGGTGATAATATTATTCTCTAGGGTTTGTCTCTGAAATGCATGAACTAACATAACAGGAGCACGATTAAAAAACATTCCTATAGGCAGCGAACGAAAACTGGCACCATCAAATACGCTATAAACACTGTTTCATTTCTTTTTAAATTAAGGTAAAGAAAAGTATCTGCTCCAAAGGAAAGCAGTGACTGCAGCAGCTAACTTTTCCTTCTTTTTTTTTCTTTCTCTAAATTTGAAATATCTGGCTCCAGTTGAAAACAGGGGAAAAGTTGTGTACACACAGTATGTAAATTATACTTGTGGATTTTATGGCATACTCTGTTCACAGACAATCATTTCTGCAAGTGTTCCTGAGCCTATGCAGGGATGAATAGTTGACAATCATGCCTGTGATGCAGTGATGCCTGACGACCCAAAGATCCCAGATAGCCAATACTGACTTTCTACTTTGTGTTTTGTAGATAAGAAATTTAGTCTTCACACCATTTTAAGTACACCTTTACTAATTTATACTAAAAACTATCTATTAAAGTAGTTTTTTTTAATGATTTCCTTTTATCTTTATAAACCATTTTACCATATAAAATGGTTTATAAAAACCTTTTTATGTGGTAAAATGAATTCTATTAACTATATTTACAACAAGTATGTAAACATGATTTATAAACCATATTTACATACTTGTTCTTATCATTTAAGATTTGAACTTTGCAACTTTTTTTTTTATCTTACCTCATGGGGATCCACCATGCTGGGGGTATGCCGGCTTGGTCTACAGGGTTGTTATGGACCCCATCCTGCTCGGATCTACAGGAACTTTTTTTTATTGTTTTTTTTTTTTATATATTGTGCAAAACATTTTGTGAAAAGTACTTCAGAAATAAAATGTGACTTTTAAATTTGAATTCTGAAATTGCTACTCAGCTAGCCAACTGGCAGACTGCTGCAGCTCAGTAGAAATTTACCTCTAAGGGACTCAGCTTCTCCAAGCGCCTCCATTTATACCCATCATAATGAACCAAATTAGTTGCATCTTGCTCCACCAGCTATTTCCTCCAGAACTGCTCACTTTTCCAGTCATGTGTTTTCCCTGTTTCATCACTTTGAGATGCATTGCTGCCTTCATCACTTTTTTCCTGATGTGTTTCCTTTAATGATTCTATCAAAGACTGTGACTTCTAGATGTTTTATTCAAATCATCAAGTTTACCTCAACTGTATGAGGCGCCACGATCGCACCCCGGCCATTCAGGTAAAAGACACCACAGCTCTTCAGCTCCCTCTTTAGCTCTAAACTGCTTGTCTTGACCTGCTCCTGAATCGCCTGCACCAGATCACTCCAGCCATGAGACACTGCAACAAAGCAACATTTCTTACATGTAATTATACAACCAAAGTTATATGCATTGAGTTTAGCTGCATTTCAATGTACTTGTTGCTTCAATAAATTAGCTTTGCTTTGATTTTACATTTAAACCGGTGTATTCTATGATGGGAATATGACTGCTGACTTACCCTCCTCTTTGAACTTCCAGCCATACGAATGAGAGTCGTGGATAGCTTTCCCCAACAGCGACGTCTGCTGCAGATATTTCCTGATGCTGTCCGTGTTGAAACTCGAACCTCCAAGTCCTGGAAGAGAGGACAAATAAGGGAAACAGAAGCAAAATTAAACTACTAAAAACAGATTATTCATGATAAGTACAAGCTGTGATACTCGGAGAATTAAATACTAACCTCTTCTGATGCCTCTGGGAGAGGCGGCCATGAGGTCAAGGATAAGTACCTTTTTCCTCAGCCCTGCAGCTTCCTAAAGGCAACAATCAGACAGCAACAGAAAAGAGGGGAATTAAATATTAAAACGGGTTAAGCATTTGCCCTTCTCAACAATCCTCTTGCCCCTTCCTCTCATTTCCACTTTCCTCTACACACTCGCAGATCCTTCCATTACCATAAAGCTCATTAATATGATAATTATCAGGTCTGCAGCTTTGGCAGAGACCACAGTCCTGACCAGATTAGCTGTACCGGTAATTATAGGGTTCACTTTAAGTGTCTTCTAGCCACTGAGAGTAGACAAACTTGCAAAAGTAGGCAACAAATCTGAGTAAATGGAAGATACTGAGAATGACTTGAAAGCTGTGAATTGTGCAAATAATTTTCATCCTTTTAATCTGTGACAAATGGATAAAAAGCATGAACGTTATGATTGGCAGGGATCTCTACCATTTACTTGGAAGATGTCTCTGCAGTCAAAATACATGGAAAAACGGCAAAGAATGGCACCATGTGTTGGCAGCATCACCATCAGGAATGAAATGTCTTTGAAGCTTCTTGAGACTGGGAGTCATCTTTTTTATTCAGCAGCTGGGTTGACAATCATGCATCAACTTTGTTGCACGCAGACAGACTATTGGTTCACGTTCATGAGAAAGAGGCTGTAAGCTAACTCATCTTATCTAAATGGTCAGCTTTGCTTTGTCCATTTTGAACTCAGATCTTCACAATGTAGGCACACCAAACCAACCTACCACAGAAAATGTGCCATCTCTTTTCCTTTGCTTACAGGTTTCATCTCAACCTTGTTCATCTAGTTCATTTTTATTGGGGAAATTAACTGCATGATGATTATTGCTGCTGATGTCAAAGTAAAAGTGACTTTGTTGCACTGCTGCTTTGTTTTAGAGCCTGCAATGCAATGCATTTTATTCAATTTGCTTGACTTAAACAGATCTAAGAACTTTTGTGATATTGTATATTGCATTAGATATTGATATTAAGCAATATGGCAAACTATGACATGTTGCATTCATCCATGTGCTTAAGTGCCCCAAAGCACATGCAGGATGAATAAGAATGCACTGATCTAATCAGAACATTGCTTTTTTCTGATCTTCATTTATCTAAAAGGCTATACAAAGGAAAAGTAATGAGCAAAAGAAAAGTTGAGAAAGAGAAAACAAATATTTGGGTTAAAATTGTTCATATTAACTCACCTTTGCTGCTGCCAGGCCTCCTGATCCCCCTCCTATAATCAGAAGATCATAGTCGTAGAATCCTAATGAAGGCTCTGTTGGTGGGTCCATGTTTCACTCCAAGCCTGGATATTGTGAAAAGTTGGACTAAGAAAACTGAAACAACAAACAACCTGAGCAAGAGAGGACTTTGACCCCTATACTCACTCTTGCAGCAAGTGATACCAGCAGACCAAAACACTTAAATAAAACAGCTCTCAGTACTTACATTTCTATGCTAAAATAAAACTATGAAATTTAATATCAGACATGTTGTGCAGGAGGAATAATTTGAAGCAGGTAGCAGCAGGGTCTGAATGAATTGCCTCTGGTAGAATAAACTGATTCCCTGAAAGTCGCATCGCATTTACAATGACAGTTCTGTGCCAGGGGATTATTCATCTCAATAAATACAATTTATAAAAAGAAAATAAATTTATATAAGTTTAGAACATTTCAGGAGGTGGTTTAAATGCACAAGAAGCGCAGCCAATCAAACAACTTTATTGTTTTTCATGGCATTGACAGGTTTAAAGCGACATGGCGCCATCTAGTGGTTAAAGCTTTAACATGCATTGACATGTGTGGACGGCTGCCTGAGTCTTTGTGCCTCAAACCCCGAACTTACTCTTTCATAATGCAACGAATAAACAGAAACACTTAGTAATGACAATTATTAACAGCCAAATTACCAAAACAGGGAGAATAAAAATGAAACTGGGGTGGAACAGAAAGAAAAAAAACTTATCGCTGCATACCTTCCACAAAATGTTTACATTTCAGGAAACTCTATTAAAGCTCTATTAAAGTTAATAGTTAAGAAGTAGAGAAAATAAGAACGAGCAAATAATAGTTTAAACAGTTTTATGAAACGTGCATAAGGTAGAAGGCGAAAGCTTCACAAAGCGCTTCAGGGATGCGTTTCATTGCCACTTGAAATGTAGGAATTAACACACGACCTTTGATCCATGCTAGATCAGACTAAAGATAAACTCTGCAAAGCTTTTTCTACCGATATTATATTTGGGTATATTTTTTATTTTAGTTACGCTGAGTTCATTAATTGGATTATTTATACCGTTGTTTCTTTCTAAAACAAAGCAACTTGCTTCTATTTTCAGTCGCCTGATATCAGGGTTTGTAAGAAGTCCCTGAACGCAGCAGGGGCCTCTACTGATCACATGCGGTAGTGCAGGCGCGGTTCCGCGCCGGGACTGGTCCTTTCGCAGCCATTTTCTGTCCAACCAAACAGCCGTCTCAGGAAGGTAACCAACCAGGGCTTCATTGCAGGTTTGTGCCTGGCTCCGGCCAATGATTGCTAACCGATTTCTCGTTAGCTCGAATGGAAATGTCCGTCTGTGTTTGGGGTTTTTTTTTATCTGTTGTCTGAGTGAATGAGGGGCTCCTCGTTAGGATGTATCTGTCGGGGGGAAACTTATAAAATAGCTGTAAAATATTTCGGCCCGGCTTCGTCTTGCTGTGCACGACAAAGAACAGGCCAACGCAGGCGCGAGTTGCAGCGGGTTTACAATGAGAATATATGCAGGGGACCCTTTGTACCTGAATAGGTTAAGTCACTGAGGTAATGTCTCGCAGGATCGCCTCTTTTATGTTTGCTTGAATCATTTCCGCATTAACTAAGCTTGTTTAAATTCGTGGCTCAATAACTCGCTGCTGACATCTGGCAGCTAGCAGGACACCAAGCGTTAGCATGCAGCAGCCAAACATACAAGTGAGCAGGGCCGGATTAAAACTGTACAGGTCCCTGGGTCCAGAGTGTTCCAGGGCCCCCCTTTCCCACCGCAACATTGTGAAAATTGTGAATGATACACTGTGAAGCAACATTTCTAACATCTCTCAGCAAAATGGTACCAATAGCAGTATACTGTTGGTTGGGGCTGTGAGAATATCAAATCAAACTTTATTTGTATAGCACTTTTCGTGCTTAAAAACAATACAAAGTGCTTTACACCATAAAACAATTTAAATCAAAATAGATTAAACACACATACACCCATAGTCCCCTTTCACCCACCCACAACCACCCTGATGCTTTTGTCCCGATTCGATTCCGATTTTTTGGGTGCTGATCCTATATAAATTGCGATTCTCACAACTATTCGATATGGCTAATTTTTGTAGATTAAAAACAACCCAAAAAAAATGTATGAAACTTTTTTTTTTGCTTGTCATTTTTCTCAATTCCAATTGGGAAAAACAACATAGTAGCCAGATCATCATTTTGCTGCTATAATGCCCAAGAAGACAAGTGAAAAGATCAATAAAAACAATAAAAATGACCAAAATTTTGTAATTGATTATATTTATTTATTTGAAAAAAAATTTTTAAATTTTTTTTTAAACAAAAAAAATCAATTTTAAAATTATGAAGCAAAAAAATCCAGATTTTTTATTTTTCAATTCAATTTTCCCACCCCTACTATTGGTAGTGGTGTAACTACCTGGCTTTTATGTACATTTTGTTTCAGGTCCAAACTGCTGTTGTTTGCCCCACATGTGCTCCAACTGGGTGTGGGCCCCTGGGCCTGTGCCCATAATTCCCATTGGATAATCCAGCCTTGCAAGTGTGCCCACAATAAATTAACCCCTAACACATGTCCATTTTTTATGATTTTCCACGCTTTATCAGTGCTAACAGTTTCATATAGCTAGCCCACAGTAGCAGTGTCACGCTAAAGATGATTATTCAGTCTGTAAACATGTTCACAGGAGGGTTATGTTTGTTCGTCGTCCCATTCGCGCCTCTGAAAATACCCCTGTTCTCTAAATAGACAAACATGTTGACTAGAATGTGTCATGGAACACAGCATGGTATAAAGTCAGACATCTAGTGTCAGTGATGTGGTCTGAGACAGAAAGACAAAGCTGATCATGATGTTCAAAGGCAAATCAGAAGGGTATTACTTTATTTAGATGATTATAAACTGTCTCAATCTGACAAATAGGTCACATCCTATAAAAGAGAGAAAATATGCACAATATACTGGCTTTCTTATGCAGCACAATTATTTTATTTGGCAGCTAAAAAGCCCAAAGATCATTAGTCTAATTCCATAAAACAGCTGCTCCATCACTATAACCAGGACACTATGTAGTTACAACAGCTTCCTTCAGATTTTCCAGAGATATCCTTAAAGTTAATTTAGTTTTTGCATTATTTCCGTGTTCATGTCAAGTAATTTTGATGTGCATGAAATTATGATGGCACATTAAACCAGTATACTTTGCTATAGTGCGTCTCTGCTTTGCCCAGCAGCAGATTTGTGCAGCCTGTCAGGATCTACAATGGAGAGCATCTCCTGACGAGCATGCACGTAGGAAATAAGTCACGATAGATGACTGATGTTTAACCGAGATCTTGTGTTGCAGATGGACGGAGACAACTCGACCACAGATGCCTCTCAGCTGGGTATCACCGGAGAATACATGGCTCCCAGTCATTATGTTCTCCAACATCAAGAGGGTAAAGAGGACATCAGCGTTAATGGTTCAGCATCGCCACTACTCGGGCCATAAAGAGCTGGTTTATTTTTATTATATCTGTTTTGTAGATGATGGAGAGGAGAATATGAATGATCAAGACGATGGTGGCATCAAGGAGAATTACAGGGAGCAGGACATCTATCTTCCCATCGCCAACGTGGCTCGCATCATGAAGAATGCTGTTCCCACAACTGGAAAGGTTGGTGACGGGAAAGAAGGAGTGACGATAGATATTTTAGGGGTTTCTTTTTCTAAACACAAGAAACTATTTCACTCCAATTTTGATAGAACTTGTATTATAATTCTATTTTTTTTGTTTTATTGTTATACCATGTTTAGTCAATGAAGACTCTTGTTGTAGGTTGCATGGCCAGAGTGGCTAATAGATGGCAGTATGCAGAACTCCTCCAACAAGTTAAGAATTTATTGTTCAATGGTGCATGTTGCCATAAAATACATTTAAAAAAAACCACAACGGAAAATTATCACTACACACATTACATTCTACCCACTAAACATAACTGAAATCAATTAAACCTAAAGTAATCTAACATGCACCCTGCTACATCAACCTCAGCTCTCGCAGACAAACAAAATGCCAGCCTTAAATACCCTCACACCTGAATCCCAACTCTTCCTCCCCAGCACCTACCACCTTCCAGGTACACACACTAAATATAGTCATAGTCATTCTTTCCCCGTTACCTCAGATAACCCTCCAAACTGTTTCCCCATCCACAAACATCAGACACAATACATGCCCTATAAAAGACAAACTAATTCCTGTGACATAATACAACTCTCGCCCTTACTTGGTACCATCCAATGACATCATGAATTGGATAAAACCCTCTAAATGCAGGACACGAGCAGCTCTTCTTCTCTTTGGTCCTACAACATAAGTATGGTGAGCAAGTCAATAATACTTACCATTTTACTGACAAAACAAACAGAATATTGAACCAAATTATTTCTATTGGTGTGCGTCTTTATTTTAACTAGTGGTTGTATATTTTAACTTTACTTAAATACAAAACAAAACCCAAACAAACCCAGGATAGTTGGTGTCTGCTGACCACAGAGAGGATAAAGTATCAGTAACTCAAACACAATATGGTTATCTGTTTTTTGTGTTAAGCAACAGTGACAAGTGGTGGCACTTTACCCACTTTGTCACAACTCCAAATCTTTTTTTCCCTTCTTTGTACGACCTGTTTTATTTGGTTTAAATTTTATTTAAGTCTCTAGAATGAAAGGAGACACATCTAACCAGTTTCCATTTAAAAGATGCATTACGTACTTTCTGATCTTAAAACTTCACGTCCCGAACTTGTTTGATGACACAGTGACATCAGTCATGTTCATTTCTAAAGGCGCTGCTGCTCAGCAGCATCCCAAGGCTGAGAAACCGCACAGTAGAACTTTTAGATCCGGGACGCAACGCGACATGACGTGACGTTGCAGCAGAGTTTCACTTTGCGATATATAAGAAGAGACTGGCTGTTTTCAACACGCAACATCCATGATTTGGCAGAGAAACACCAGAAGGTTAAAAGAAAAGGACAAAACAAAAGTCTTCGTCAGATCATCTTTTGCTGGCTGGAGAGAGCTAACAGGTCATGTAGGATGCAAGATGGATGACGTCTGATGGACAGTGGCAAAAGTTCTGTAGTGTGTCTTTAATGCTTTTGTCTTATTGGATCTTTTTTTTTTCCTCCTCAGTTTTTCCATTAATTTCCACTAATTTCAGTTAAACCAGTGATATAATTTGCCAACAGTAAAATATAATTACATCTAATTATTATTGATGTCCGTATGTTTACTTAATCTGCAGTTTGGATCTAACCCCTTTTTAGACATGACCTTGGATTATGTCGTACTCTGAACCAGCTCACTGCGATGGATGCTGGTGGTAGTGGTTGTGCTGTCTGAGCAGTCTGACACAACGTGGCAGGATTATGTTTTATCTGCTTTTGCAAGCTGCTAGGGTCTTTAGATGCTTAAATAATACTGTTCAAGCCCAGAAAAAATGAATTTCTTGATAATTTCTTTTTTTTTAAAAAAAAAAAAAAAAAAAAATCTGTCCAGTCGTTGAAAAAGATCTGTGTGTTGTGAAGAATTTCGTTTAGGAATGATTATGTCATCTTGTTTTTACGTCTTCTTTAAGACATAAATCAAAGCAGGAGGAAATGTAGGTGGATGGTCTGCTGATGTGGGCTCTTTCGTCTTTCTTGGTGTCATGTTGGCAGCAGCAGGACACACACTTGGCTATTTATTCTAATGATCTGTTTCTATCAGAAAAAGGACCACCAACTGCCTTTAGTTGCAGGACCATGACATGGGCTGTCATTTAGTTTTTCTCACAGCTTGATATGAAACCACTGGCCAACATAATTGTCTCACGTTGAACTGTCCAAAAATCATGTAATGTTGGGTTATGCTTAGTATTCCTCTGGCTGATGTCATTAATTAGTTTGATTCTTCGATGTTTAGTGAAAATATGTTGAATAATTTACCACCGTTTCAGTTAATGTCAGTTGTGTTTTGCTATTCATTGATCAAGGTTAAAATCAGTGGTTGGTGTTTGTCTGACCTGAAGGAGAAGGTGTTCATGTCCAAAAAACTTTTCCTACCTCATGGTAGGTGAACACTTTGAATTTTAACCCTTCGCAGGGCACTCAATGATACACCTTGAAATGAGAAATTTTAACCTAAAATTGTCCTTCTGGTGTGCATCAAGACCTCCATTCTGTTGTTACATTAACAAAAAAAAAGTTTAATGCTAAATATGAAAGAAAATAAAGTGATCAAAAATAGTCACTTGGGCCATAAAGGGTTAAACAGATTTAATTTAAAACAGTTAATGTGACTTTATTTAACTAGAAAACTGAACAAATTGTCCCTATTCTTGTTCTCTTTTCCAATTTCTTGTTTCTTTTCATCCTACAGATTGCAAAAGATGCCAAAGAGTGTGTGCAAGAGTGTGTGAGCGAATTCATCAGTTTCATCACGTCTGAGGCGAGCGAGCGCTGTCACCAGGAGAAGAGGAAGACCATCAACGGGGAGGACATCCTGTTCGCCATGTCCACGCTGGGCTTCGACATGTACGTGGATCCGCTAAAGCTCTACCTGCAGAAGTTCAGAGAGGTGAGGAAACGCCCTTCTCTCTTCCTTTGTGATCCTGTGCTTCAATTCCATTCAATTCAACTTTTTTTATATAGCGTCAAATCACGACAATACCGTCTCAAGATGCTTTACAGACAGAAAAAAAAATATAATGAAAGCCAATTCATAACAGCCTATATAAGGAAACCAACAGATTGAGTTGGAAGCTCCAATTCAATCTCCCATCCTGAGCAAGCACACTGGCGACAGTGGGAAGGAAAAAACTCCCTTTTAACAGGAAGGAAACCTCCGGCAGAACCCGGCTCAAGGACAGGCAGCCATCTGCCTCAGCTGTGTGGGGGGGTGGGGAGTGCTTGGGGAAAAGTTGCAGAAATCTGCATGTTTAGTTACAGAGATGCAAACAAGCAGATTTTTAATGTTTTGGGGACAAAACTTTGTCATCCAGTTGCATTTAGTGGACATCTAAAGTCATTTTTCATCACGATAAAGGGCAGGAATGTTATAAATGAGGTGTGTTTTTGTGTTTATCTTCTGAGTTATCATCCAAGTAGATTTAAGATTCAGTTTTAAATATTTAAATATTGTGGCACCTAAAGATAAAAGATTTTTGAGTGTTATATCTGGAGGAGTTTAAGTCTCAAGCAATCAGTTAAATTCTTCTAGACAAGCTTCAGTTTTTTTTCCTCTCTTGTGAAACACATTACGTTTATGGAAAAGTTCAAACAGATTTCCTTACCCCGTTTTAGCCTTTCAGCAGGTTTATCCGGCTGCATCCAGACATTTTGACCCCTTTCAAGTTCAAATGAACAGAAAGTTTCCAGGTTTATTTCTGTCAGAGCCTCCATGATGCACAACAACATGATCAGGAAATTTCATCCTCAGACCAACTGCATGTTTGGCTTTGTTTTGTTTTTTTAATTAATAGCATCTTTGGGGATAAGGGTTATTTTCCCAGACTAAGCAGGTTAATCCACCGTTACCTTTAATCTGCTTCAACTGATCCAGGTCATTGTTTGAATAAAAAAAAAGAAACACACCATTCCCGGCTGGTTTTCTGTTACAGCCCTCATATGGCTGCAAACATCTTTTTGTGAGATTTTAATCATGAACTATGCCATAAAGCAGCCGTAGAAAAAGAAAAAAGTCTTGTTTAATCTTTTCTTGTGAATTTTCAGGCAATGAAGGGAGAGAAGGGGATGCCGGGTGTTGGTGTGGGAGAGAGTCTGAGTGAAGACCTCACAGAGGACAGCTTCAGTAAGTGGACCACGACCAAAGAAGTTAGCAAATAAGATACTTTCTCCTCACCTGTTTTTTAAAAAAATTTTTATTAATTTGTTTCTCCAGCAAATCCGCTTCCAGCTGGGATAATCACAGCCGATGGCCAGCAGCAAAATGTCATGGTGTATACCACCTCGTATCAGCAGGTAAACGTTCAGTTCGCCACCAGTCCCACTGCAGTGATGGACGATGCATGTGATGACTGATGATTCTGCGTCGTTTGTTTCTTAGAAAATAAAAACTAAAGCATCTCTGTGCTCTCCCTGTTTTAGTCAAACCACATCTTAATGTAAATCTGCTTTTATTTCAGATTCCAACCGTACAGCAGATCCAGTTTTCATGACGAGGCCTTTTCTCTCAGCCCACACACAAGGCCTCCGCTTGGCTCGCGCTTGCCGGATGACCTCTGACCCCTCCACTGGTTAAATGTTTTCAAACAAGACAGGAAGAGGAGGGGGGGGGGGCACATCTGGAGAAGCTCTCATGTACAGAAAATCACTACCTGTTTCGTAGAAAAATGTAGTTTCTAGTTGTGAGGTACCAAATGTTTTGGAGACGCTCCGAAGCAGCTTGGAAATTCAAGGCTTTATTTTAAAGGCTCGTCTTCTTACATGATGTAGTGATGGAATCCTGTTTTTGTGTGTGATGATTTGTTTTCTTTTATGCTTTTTTTTTTTTTTTTTTTGTCTTTTTTTCCCTCAGGTTAGAGGGTTAAACCGGGTTTAAAGAGGGAGGCGGGGGGGGGGGGGGGGGGGGGGGTGTTGCTTTCAAAGCTAATTTCGGAAACTTCTGTATAAAATCAGGAGGACGCCAGTTGTTACTGTCATGTTAGATCATGCAGCTTTTTTTTTTTATAAGTTTACTCAGTTGACCTTGTTATGAAAATCCTTTGAATAAAATTCAAAATTTCAACATTTTTTACTTTTAATTTCTACAATCATACACGATTAGAAGAGTTAGTGGTAAGAATGGCATCAATGTATTAGTAGTGAAGTCAGAACTGTTGAAAAATCCACCTAAAAGATGTCAATATTATGTGATTATATTTTTTTATCATCTCAAAGTCATTGTTTTAGTAGTTGGTAACAGTTTGTCACGTAGGTCTCTTTATGTTTGCATCTTCTTCCTGTATTCATTCATGTAAGGCTGGACTGTCCTCCAGACCTGAAGAAGAAAAACAACCAACAAATAGAATTAAAGAAACATCCAACAATCAGCAGCTCGATGGAACATCAGCTTGTTGGTGGGGATTTGCCTTTTGGTGTTTCACCAGCGTGTGAGCAGCTTCTATGTCAGGACTCATGGTGCGGTCGGCGTCCCAGGCCCTGGACAGATGAGCACAAATCAGCACGTTTACTGTGTTTGGAACAAACCTTTGTTAATGGTTTAGCTGATAGAATGAAGCTGTTGGGACGGCGAGTCCTGAGGTGTCTTACCGGACCACAGAACGCAGCAGCTCGTAGACCTTCTCCAGAGGAGAGGTGGTCTGAAGAGGACGCAGGAACTCTAGAGCCTGACAGGCAGCCAGCAGCTCTATCGCCAGCACTGCAACACAGAACTACTGACAACACAGAGCTACACCCTGAGGGTCTGGATCAGGGGTGGGCAACTCCGGCCCTGCAGGGCTGCAGTCCTGCGAGTGTTTGGAGTTTCTCTGTTGCAACACCTGACCTGACAGATAATAAGCAAACTGGTGCAAACCTTGACTTTAAACTGCACCAGTCTGTTAAATACCCATTGATTTGATTCAGGTGTGTTGCAGCAGGGAAACAACACGTGCAGGACTGTAGCCTGCATAGACCCCTGGTCTGGATGCATCACCTTGTTCCACATGCTCCACCACTCTCAGAGCTTTACGAGCAGCCCAACCTCCCATGGAGACGTGATCCTCTGTTGCCGCGCTGGTCGACAGTGAGTCCACGGAGGATGGGTGGCACAGAGCCATACTCTCAGACACTGCAGGAGGTGACAACAGGATGAGGGTGATGTTTTAGGCAAATCATACAGAACTGTGAGCAAGACATTTTTCATAAACACAGGTTGTTAGAAACAGTTCAATTCCTGAAAATCCTAAAAAATAGCATTTCTACTGCATCTGTTTTTTTTTTGTTTTTTTTTAATCATTTCTGAAATTCATTCTTTCATCATCCTATCAATTGAAGGCTTGTGGGGAAGCTGGAGCCTATCCCAGCAGTCTTTGGGCGACAGGCAGGGTACACCCTGGACAGCTCACCAGTCCATCGCAGGACTCATTTCTGAAATACTAACACTAAACTTCTGGAGTGAGCGCTTAAGCCGACATTCACTCTTTAAGTGCATTTCATACACTTCAACCTTTCTTACAACTTTCTGTATGTAGCCATGCAATTAGGTCATTAGTGAACATTTTTTTAAATAATAAAACCTTGAAATCCACAGTATATGATAGGGCTGTGACGATATGCTTTTATCCCGATTTGATTCGATTCTGATTTTTTGGGTGTCGATTTGATTTAAACTGCGATTCTCACAATTCTTTGATATTGCTGATTTTTGTGGATTAAAAGCAAAAAACAATGTACAAAGCTTTTATTTGTTCGTCATTTTACTTCATTTCAGTTATGAAAAAAAACACAAAATCCATCATTCTGCTGCTGCAATGTCCAAGATGACAAGTAAAACAACCAATAAAGACTAAATAAATGACAAAAAAAATTTTAATGGATTATTTTTATTCATTAACGAAAAAAAATTAAACAAAATAATTGATTTTAAAATTGTGAAGTAAAAAAAAATCCTGATATTTAAATTTTTTTTTTTAATTCTATTTTTTTGTTCTATTTTTTTCTTATTTGATTTTGCCACCCCGAGTATAGGAGGTGTTAGTCTGAGAGCCACAGAAATCCAGAGACAGACCTAAGGCAGCAGCAGTGCAGTGGGCGATCATGAAGCCAGAGTTCAGCCCTCCCTCTTTGACAAGGAAGGCAGGTAGTCCACTCAGGGCTGGATTCACCAGTCTCTCGATCCTCCTCTCACTCATACTGGCCAGCTCGTGCACACCAATAGCCAGGTAGTCCAGAGCCTAAAACAGATCCCATGTCCAACACAAAAAGAAAGAAGTGGAAGGACTGGATCTGATGCTTTCAGTTGACTTTCATGTCAATTCTTATAACATCTACTGCTGTTTTTCACCAGCATGTACAGGTCCTCTCTTATCAGCACAAACGCCATCGCCCAGGGAGACAAAAAAACATCTTATCATTTTGATTTACCTTGGCGGGATACTCTCCGTGGAAATTTCCACCTGAAATGGTTTCTCCCAATTCTGCAAATACCAGCTGGAGATGGGCTGAGGACCATGATTGAAAAACACAGTGATAAAACATTCACGCCACAGACCTGAGGTAGAGAAATGACCTTCAATCTTACAACACACACAATGTCAGCTTAAAAGATAACTTGTGCTTTCTGTTACTGATACATCCATATGTATTATCTAAGTAATCCAGTGATTCGTAAACATTGACAAGAACAAACATGCATAATTTGGGATTTTGTTTTAATCAGCTAGTTGTCAAAAGCTTTAAATATTGGTTTTACACTTCAGTATGATAAAAGAACACATCGCAAATAATAGTAAGGGAGCTAGTACTGACAGATATTTTGTGTTTTTTCTGAGCGAAGCCATATTCACATGACAATAAATACTCCATAACTAATATCAGCAGCTCTAATATATAATAAATGCTGCTTCTGTAGGATACAGGGTTGTCTGTGGCACTGTTTAGCTCCGTGGAAATGACTTTCTGCACAAAAGCAATCGTGTCGTTCACCACCCCATGAACCTGCAACAAAAATAGCGTTGCATCTGTACTCATAACTTTATTAATATTGTCCTTACAAAGACATTAATTACTTAATTACTGAGCATTATTCAATCTGTCAGTGTCTGAAGAATGTGGAGTGAAAATAAAAAGATATATTAACGGACACATTTTCATTGTACCTGTGGGATGCAGCGCAGGGTGTAAGCATCCTGAACCCGACTGCATGACCTATGACTCTCTGTGGGAAGAACAGCATTAAATAGGAAACTGCCTCGTAACAATGTCATGATGTCATTGTTTTAAAAGAAAGCTAGACACAATAACTATGCTTCATACACTCATTGGCAATTTTATTTGGCACACGTGTTAAAAAACTTTACCAAACAGCTAATTGACCAGCCACATGGTAGCAAGATGCAGTGGTAGTGATGACTTACTGAGGCTCACGTAGTTTTTACCTCTGGAGAAAGTGATCTCCTCCTTATTGTCAACAGCTCACTGGCATCAGGTATTTTCCCCAAGTCTCTAAAGATAGCTGCAATAAGCCACTTCTAAAGAAAAAGACTCTAGATGCCTCTGTAATAAACAACTACAGACTGGTCTCTAACCTATTCTATTCTACAGTCATTTAGCAGATGCTTTTATCCAAAGCGACATACAGTAAAAGTTTGCACACACCTTCTCACTCAGTGGTTTTTCTTTATTTTTTGAGAGATTGTCATGAGTATGCCAAGCTGTCACCAAAGCAAAAGGTGGTTACTTTGAAGAATCTGAAATATAAAACATATTTTGGCTTATTTGTCACTTTTTTGTCTACTACATAATTCCACACGTTCCTTCATAGTGTGGATGTATTTAGTTGTACTCTAAAATTAAGAAAATGAAAAAAATAAAGAAAAATCACTGAGTGAGGAGGTGTGTCCAAACCTTTGACTGGTACTGTACATATATACCCCAATAGGCAGCAGGAGCAACTTAGGGTTCAGTGTCTTGCCCAGGGACACTTCAGCACAGTCAGGGGAAGCCTGAAATCAATCCCCCATCTTTTGAGTTGAAAGACAACTGCTCTTTTATAGCCAAGATAATTGAGAAAGTTGTGTTCAATCAGCTTAATAACTTCTTTAAATGAAAGTAGAAATCTTGATAATAATGAGCACAATCTTGAAATCCTGATTCTGGTTAAGTGTCAGTTCTGGTTCTGCTGGATCTCTGTGCTGCATTTGACACTGTAGATCACAGAATTCTGTTGCACAGGCTGGAAAACTGGGTTGGACTTTCTAGAGTGGTCTTTAACTGGTTCAGGTCCTATTTAGAAGGCGGGAGTTATTTTGTTACGATTGACAGCTATGAACTGAGCGAGTGGCCATGACTTGTGGAGTACCTCAGGGGTAAGTCCTCGGACCTCTTCTGTTCAACTTGTATATGCTCCTTTGGGTCAAATACTAAAGAACTTTAACATTAAATTATCACGGTTATGGAGGTGACACACAGCTTTATGTGTCTTTGTCCCCAGATGAGCACAGTCCAATAGACTTACTGTGCCAGTGTTTGGAGTAAGTAAACACCTGAATGAGAGAAGTTTCTTCAATTAAATGAAGACAAAACCGAGATTTTTTCTGTTTGGTAGCAAAGAGAAGAGGGTCAGCGTTGGTAAAACATCTGGAGACTCGCGCTCTTAAAACCACAAATCAAGTCTGTAACTTTGGCTTGTTGATAGACTCAGATCTGACTTTCAGCAGCCACATAAAAGCTTCACTAAGCTTTTTACCAACTCAGAAACATCAACAGTATTAAAAGTTTAGTCTCCCAGAAAGATCAGGAGAAACTCATCCATGCATTCATCTCCAGCAGACTGGATTACTGTAACAGTCTTTTAACAGGACTTCCTAATAAAGAGTATTAAAAATCTTCAAGTCATCCAGATCCTGCTGCTAGAGCTTTAACTAGAACTAAGAGGTCTGAACGCATCACACCCGTTTTAAAGTCTTTACACTGGCTTCCAGTCAGTCACAGGATAGATTTTAAAACCCTGCTGATTGTTTACAAATCCCAGAACAGTTTAGGACCAGAATACATCTGTGATATGTTCAGAGAATACAAACCAAGCAGAGCTCTTTGATCCAAAGACTCAGGTCAACAAGCCCAGACCAGAGTCCAGACTAAACATGGACAAGCAGCATTTAGCCGTTACGCTGAAAACGTATGGAACAGAAACTTTTAATTAATTCTGCTTTTAATTATTTTAATAAAATTTATTATTTTATTGTGATTTTACTATTTGTGTTGTCTTTTATGCTTTTTTACACCCTCTGTAATGCTTTTAATGTTTCATGTAAAGCACTTTGAATGGTCTTGTACATGAACGGTGCCATACAAATAAACTTGCCTTGCCTCAAACCCAGCATCAGAAAGAGGAAGAAAAGGGATTTAAGTGACCTTGAGAATTTCAGAAACGGCTGGTTTTCTGGGATTTTTACTCACAAACATCTCTAGAGTTTACAGAATATGGTCTGAAAAAGAGAAAAAGTCTGAAGTTCTGCAGACAAAAGGAAGTCCAACCCAGAAATAGCAAACTTTACTTAATAAAGTGACCTGTGATTCAATGTTTCTGCTGTCAAAAACAAATGCATCGATTCACATGTTCGCTGTATTTCAGGTTTTACCTGAAATCTGAGAGGGGAAGACCTCCGAGTCAAGAAGAGAGCGAAGCCTCTCAGCCACCTCTGTCTGGCCGGGATGAGGTCGCACAGCATGGACAGCTGCAACACAACCCCAAAGTTCAAAACCACAACTGAAATCTTACGTCATTAGGTGGCGCTGTTGTCATAACTTAAATTTAATGGAGCTGTGTAGCAGCAGTTGCCTATTTACACAGTGGACACTGAACTCAACATTCATTTGAATGGGAGGTGTGACACTGTAAAATGTAGAATTGATTCAATGCCCATTAATTAAAGGCCCAGCATCACCAATACACCAATACTTTCTGCTTATGTATGTATACTGTACGTTAGCGAGAGCAATCCTTCAAGCTAGAATCAACCCAGTTACAACACTGGTATCGATACTATTTTGGACGTTCAAGCTAAAAAAAAAAAAACTGTCCACCTGCAAAAACCAATTGGTGGAATTTACGAAAACATTGTTATGCCAGTACCTCTGCAAGGTTGATCATGATCAAGTCTTAGTATATGTGCGGCCATACCTCTATGAAAGGCCTTCGTGGTGCCTTTAAGGGCTTCCAAACTCAAGGCAGCGATGATGTCGGCTTGTCTGGCAATGGACAGAGCTCTCTCAACAGCCTCAGCACCAAGAGACGTTATCAGCTGAGTCCCATTGATCAGAGCAATTCCCTGTTCGCCAACAACAATCAGACACATCATCCATAATCTGCTGTGAAGGAAAACTGTCATCACAACTCAGGCTTTATGTTTCTGGTGCTGCTGTTAAATCGTGCTGTAAAAAGACGGCAAGGAATGAGCAACACTGGTTATCCTTGAAACAATTAGACATGTTATAAAAAACTTGACAGACTATATAGATATTAATCTGGTAATAAAAGTTGCTCAAAAATCAGCAGCGGACACTAGTACAATAGCAAGGAACCCTCAAATAAGTTGTAATCAGCTCAAGTTTTGTTTTAGCAATGAAGCCAAGTACCTCCTTGGGTTTCAGTACAAGAGCGTTCAGCCCATGGCCCTCCAGCACCTATAGGAAGACAATAAACACTCGCATTTTGGCCCCAGATTATGTGGAAGAACATGTATGTTTTCTCAAGGTTATTTTACTTGGTTAGAAAGACATTATAAAAGGTTCCTTCCTGACTTTTACACACTAGCTTTTATGAGATTGTAATAAAAAAAAAAAAAGACAACTTCCTGATCTGTAAGTAAAATAGTAAAAACACAACATTTAAAAAGTACAAGAACTGGCCTTGAAAGTGAAGAAATGTAAATAAACTCACAGTTTTAGCATCAGCCCAGCTGCTTTGTGGTGACCACATTCTGCCCTCCCCCATCAGGCCCAAGGCCAGGTGAGCCAGGGGAGCCAAGTCTCCACTCGCTCCCACAGTACCCTTCTCTGGTACCCAGGGCAAACAGGATGCTATCACACACACACACAAAGGTATATAAATAAACTTTACTTTTTAAACAGACAAATGACTGCAGTTACTGTAAAACGCTTCAGTGCAACTTCCTCCAAAAATACCACAAATCCATTTCTTTCTGAGGATTATGGAGAGGATTTAATACAAGGAAAATGTAGCTATTTGCATTTAATACGCTTGCAACTGAGTGTGATGAAAGTGCAAAAACATTTCTTTATTGTTCATAAGTATATAAAGTTAAATCACTAGATAATTTCTTATAGTTAGGATATAAGTAGTTTGGATAAGAAAAGTTGGAGGGGGCCTGTCTTTGAGAAATATTCGGAACCCCACACTGCCTCTGCTAGGTTTGTTTTCTGTTTTGGTGTCAGTATGACATGTTAAAGACGCTACGGTTGCATGTTTAATCAGTTAAACAATCCCATTCAGAAAGTACATTTGTTTAGAACAATCCATCAATGTTTGGAGCAGATGGGAAAAAAAAGGTGCAAAGCATGGAAGTGGGGGTGTGATCATTTAGAGGAGTCGTGGTCCTCGATGGTCACTTTTTCCATGTGTCCCTGCTCTTAACACACCTGATAAAAATCAAATGCAGCCAATCATGTTCTGCACAGTGTCTCATTAACTTGAACCAAGTGTATCTGAGCAGGGACACATGGAAACCCTGCAGGATGAGGGCCAAGGATCCCACCACTGGTTTAGGGTTTGCTTTGCTGTCGAATGGGCTGCACCAACGTCAAACTATTAATTGGGCTCAAAGATGATGTGAGAGCTGTTCCAAAAGATGAAAGGAAATGTAGAAGCAAGCTCGATTTACAGTCCACTGGCCAATAACAAACCAGTAAGTCGTATAGAAATGGGTTGAACGTAAATGGGTAATTGTTGACCCAATCATTGGCCTAATGTGACTGATAATGGATGATTTTTGGTCAGTATACAGTGCTTGACGCGCGTTGGCACTCTGAAGGGGGCTGCTCTCTTCAGAAACCAGACATTAAAACTTTGCCGGAGTAGATCCGTTTCTCCTGAGATCATGTGACCTGAAGCGGTCACCACCTCTCCCCCTTGTGTCATGGATGGAGACTGTTTTGCGACAGTGGGAGGTTTTAGCGCCCCTAGTGGCCAAAGGTTACATAGCATCCTTTTAAAACTAGTTTAGTCTTTCCAAATCTTTCCTGAAGTTATTCAGAAAAGCTAAAAATATCCCGTTTGAGTGTCTATAAAGAGGAGTGTTAAAGGAATCAGAAGATATAAGGTTGAATATATTAGAATAAATGAATAAAAAGATGAATAACTGTACCATTAAAGGCCTTTATCATGGCATCAATTGTTTCCATAGAGATGCCACTGTGCCCTTTAGCCAGGACGTTGATCCTCAGTGCCAGAAGCATGCGTGTTCTTGTAGCACTCAATGGGGCACCCACTCCTACATAAACACACACACAGACACACACACCTACAATAACCTGACCTATGCTACTGTTCCTATCATATCATGTAGTACGAACACGAACAAAACAAGTCTGACCATTCAGATCAATAATTTACATAATCGAGGACATGTTCTTCCTTCACATGAAGGAAGGGAGACATGTTCTATTACTGTAAATGTTTCACATATCTGGCAGCCTGACTAATACCTGAACCACACACTGACTGGTGAATGTTTAATGGTGACAGTTTGTAAAAATGCAACAAAATGGATCAGACTCTTTCTATTAAGCCCAAATCGCAGGAACCTACCAGCACAATGAGAGCGAACCACATTCTCCTGCAGCTGCCTGTAAGTGGAGAAAGTAAGTTAAGTGGAAATCCTTACACTCCCGTTTGAGCTGAATGACTCACAGGTGATGTCTTCACTCACACTAGCTGCTCTTTTGGGATAAATGTGTGTGCAAACTTTCCAAATCCAGTGTTGACTCCATACGTAACTGCAGCACAGATTAACACAATGAAATATGAGGTTCTTTTCCTGCTTGAAACTAAAGGATGTGAGGAATTTTTGGAAAAACTGTACCTTTTTTGTCTCTTATGATGATGTCAATGACCTCTCTACCCTTCGCTATTCTCTCCGCGGCTTCATGGGTTAACTAGGAGGAATCCAAACAGCAAACCTCAGCTTGTTTTGACTTGATTTGTGTCTCCTGTTTAAACCCATGGCTGATATTTCCTCACCTTTATCTTGAATAAGCCTTGACCCAAGCTGACCAGATCAGCTGTGGTCAGGCTGTTGCCATCCAGGAAAATGTACTGTTTGCAAAAAACTAATCAATTAGATGTATAGAAAATCATTTTTAGGCAAGTTAAATTAGCAATAAAAGGAGCATACCCACCTCTTTGGGCTCTTTATAAGCATAATGCCTGTTTGCATCAGGTTAAAGATGTTTATTTTGATAGCAGAAGAAAATACATATGATAATTGTATTGTAGGAACTAGTTAAAGGCAGTTTGAGGAGGGATTGACACCTGTTTTAGTAAAGCATCATGGTACAAAAGTCTGCAAAAACAGAAGAATAAAAATGAAATGATTAAATTTTGAGAATGAAAATGTAGAAATGATGTTTTATATTTCTAATACAAAGGTCTAAGTAAATAAATGTGTCCAGAGTTAAAAAGAAATGTCTTGCTTTTAATGAGCTGATTGAAGAAAACATGGCTGTCAGTGGAAATAATGGAAAAGATTTTCATCAAGGTGATTCCAACGAACATGTTGGCGGATCTCAAACAGAAATTGGAGCAAGTTCAAAATGGAAAGTTGGAAAAGGGAAACATCCTGGTAAACTAAGGAAGCTGTGAAATCAGGATATGAAAACTCAAAATCACAAGCCTTCAAATAAGAGAATGCACAACAAAAGAAATGGAGAAAAAATGAGTCAATATGTCCCAGCGGAGGATGAGGAGGATGCTTGGACACCTTATTCATGCCATCAGTCAAAAGGAGGTTTTATGTCTTTACGACAGACATTATCAGCTCCGTGATACAGCCTGCAACCACCCCCCCCGATCTGTCAGATGATAAGAAAATTGCCTGATTGATGAGTAGTATTTTTTATTCGTGAAGCCCTAGAATAAATAAAGCTGTCATGTAAGCCAGAGGAGCTGCAAACGATTAAGTAGAGAAAAAAAGATTTATTTTTTCCTTCTTCTTCACGGGTATCAAACATCTGGCCTGGGGGCCAAAACTGGCCTGCTAGAAGCTCCAGTCTTACAAGTAAATGTGGGCAACAATGTTCTTTTTTATTACAGTATACAGGATTCCTAATTTGTCCCTATGAGGATGAATTTTTTATGTTTAAAATTATAAAACATTCTTAAGGTTGTAGAGAGGGTGGGGGTTTGGGGGGTGGGGTAACTTGTTACATATTTCTTACTGTGTCAGGTGATTTGGGTTAGGTTGCCAGGGTTATTTCACAAATGTGGAAATGCACTGGTACGTACATAAAAAAAACAAAAAAAACAACAAGGTTTGTCAAGTTCATTTATTCTTAATGTGAAATAGCTGTGAACACATGTTCTGTGATTTTGTAGATACACTAAGTTTTAATGCATGTTTCTTAAATTATAATATGGTTAATTTAATTTAATTTAATTTAATTTAATTTAATTTAATTTAATTTAATTTAATTTAATTTAATTTAGTTTAATTTAATTTAATCTAATTTGAAAAAGATCTAATATTTAGTCAATAAATAAAATCATTTTGTGCCATATCTGTGTTTTATAGTGTTGTTTTGTATGATTCAACTGACATCCTTAGCTGTGGAGAATATTTTTTTTATTTGCTAGGGGTTACACACTAAAAACAAATCCTAAAAGTGCACTTTACATTATCCAAACGCCCACAGGTGAACTTTTTCATTTATCCAGTTAAGCATTTTAAATGCCAAAGGTTATCCAGACATTTTAAAGGGATCTTATATAAGCATAAATTACTGGAAGAAAGTTTCCATGCAAGGTGCCAGCTGGACCTTCTCCAGCAAGGAGGGATTCAACTGTTTATACCCTCAAAGGCTTTGTTGAAACACATGGTTAAAATAGCAGCAGTTCTGAAAACGGTTTGAGGTCTTAAAACGTTAATCGTGTGAACAGGAGAAGCTGAAGATCGAAGCACCATGAAATGACTCTGTGCTGAACCCCTGCATGTTTATAGATGCACGCAACGCAACTTGGTACCCATGTGTGGTTGTTTTTTTCTTGCACTAAATAATCCCTTCATGATGCATATATCAAAGAATGATCGCCACAATTGTGATTAACATTTAGGATACTTTACCTGGGTTATTTATGGACAACAAAATCAATCAAGGGAAGGATACTCTGCCTTTTCCAGTGAAGAAGAAACATCTGCGTTACAATCTGACTCAAAGACTCCAAAAAGAGAAAAGAAATGTCATTATCTTTTGGAAACTGACTTATAGTTTGTTGTAGATGCAGGGTTTAACCTGGAGACACTTACCCAACTGCACAAAGTCATTGTTCCCCAGAACATCCTCTACCTGGTCTTCAGGGTGGAGAAGCTCTCCACCCTGACATCTTCGCATACTAAATCTTATCTGTTCGTCTCCACGCTTCAGCCTCTTGGCCCAGTAGTAGCGTCGCAGGGCCTCTTCCCCCAGCGACTGGATGGAGACTGATGGGCCACTGGTGGGCACCCTGAACCACTCACCCTGCATGCACACAGACACACCAGGCATCGAGAAGAGAGATGTCCGAGGGACTCTACAAGCTGTGAGGGTGCTGCACTGATGTGTTGTGTGACAACATGCTTTTCCACCGTGTCTAACTTGCTCTGGTTAGTTTCAAACATTGACTCTTCTTTGACTCATTAACATAATCTTTACAGTTTTATCTGTACTCCGACAGGCTGTCAATCATTCATTTGAGGCTGAGGCTCACACATGATTCCTTTCCTAAGTATGTTGAAGAACCAATTCAAAACAATGGACATCAGTAGATTTAGTAGGTAGTGAAAGAGTCCCAGGGTGCATCACCTTTAAACTGCTCTAGTAATGTTCTTTGAACGATCTCTTAATCCAGCTCATTCAGAAAATGTTCAAAAACGTCATGAAATGTACTGATTTTTACTTTTAAAAGGGCACCATAAACGCCACATGAGGGACCTCAAAACCACAAATCAATCAGCCAATCAAAAGCTTAGACAGCATTTTCATACACATAAAAGAAGCACAAAGTAGACAACAGGTGATTAAAAACACATTTAAGAGCAATGGGATTATGCTAATAGGGAAGTGCCACCTCGCTCTCAGCTCTGCGGTGAGGAAACACTACAGACTGAGTAAAGTATAAAAACAAAACAACGTTAAGAAGGAAGGATGAGAATCGCGGGTTAAAAATAAATAAAATAGGACTGTGAAATAAATTACAAGATTTTTTAAAAAAAAAATCCGAGTAAAAATCTAAAAACAAATGTCTTAAGTGTTCTTTTAAACTCTCCGCTGCTTTCAGGTCTACAGGTAGGCTGTCCATCAGGTGAGGACCAATAAAAAGCTGCCTGACTGTGTTGCTCTGTAAAAAGCCTCAATCTGAAGTCCTGAGTGTTACCTTACAGATGAAAACACATAAGATGAATAACACAGACTAAGATAATCAAAAACTTTAAAAAACATTAAAAAGGATCTTAAAATCAATCGTGCAGCCTGTAAGGTAGCCAGTGCAGAGACTCTGAAATAGGTGCAATAGTTCCCAAATTCCCTTTCAAACATGCAAGTCAGGCAAGATAATTTTGATGCTACTTAAGTGTAAAATCAATTTCTACCACAAGGTGGGATGTGAGTTTCTGTGGTGTTAAATTAACACCACAGAAAGTCAGAGAAGAAGAATGAGGCAAGGAGAAGTGGACGGGAAAGATGCAAAGTGGTGAAATTTTCATAAAAGGGAGTAAGTTACTGAAACCGGATGGAGAACTTGCATCTTGTCTTTAGGAGACGTAAGTAAAAGCACTCCTTGTTAATGTCGTGGATGGAGCTAATATTTTAGCTCAAACTTTTCTCACATTTGCTGCCATATTTGCAATTCCAACTTTATTCATAGAGTGCTTTAAAACAACACAGTTGACCAAAGCGCTGTACACGATCCCAAGCTCAACAACACACAGAATATAATAGAAGTAAAATAAAATAAAAATCTTAGTTACTGTAACACACAATATATAAAAAGAAAAAAAAAAGAAACATTAAAAAGGAGTCAGCAACTCAAGCAGTGTTAAAAGCCAGAGAAAAAAGGTGACTCTTAAGAGCAGATTGAAAAGCAGAGGGAGACCCAGCCTGTCTCAGGTGCAGTGGCAGTGAATTCCATAGTTGTCATATTTGTCTTAAAATACATGAGCTGATGAAGTTTAAACATCGTTTCATGACCAGAGAAACAATATTCCAGTTGCGATGCATTCATGTCTTCCCATTTGCTGTCAGTCGTCACTTCAGGTTTTATTATTCTCAGTCACTCTCTAGAAGATAAATACTTCCTTACATATAACATAAAATGCCATGTTTCCTGTGGGTGGAACCACTTTGTGGGTTCCTGCTGTTGGAAGTGTTCTCCGTCAGGCCTACGCCCACGTGGCTCATTTCCTCCTATAGAACCTCAGGGATCGCCCCTCGACTTTTTCCTCGGGAAGCTTCTGTTGGCTGTTTCCTGAGCCTCTCCCACTCTGTGAATAAGCAACACATGACTCCCACATCAAGTCCCTCGACAGACACACAAATAGACACACTTTCACAATGAACTATGCTACAAAATAATCCTCTGAGTTACAGTTCCCATGAAAGACACACACACACACACACACACACACACACACACACACACACACACACACACACACACACACACACACACACACAAAGCATCCTCCCTTCCCTTTTCCTCCTTTAGATTTTTTGTCCTTTTGTCTGGTCATCCTCGTTCTTGCCTATATATATATTTGAGATTATAAATAAGAAAAAAAACCTTCTATATTCACCTTAGTCTCTTTTCCATCATGGTTTTTTACAGGAACTAAATTCCAGGCATTCAGAAGATTGGAAGAAAATGTGCAGTTTGTATTGTGATTCCCCCACTTTTTCTAATTCATTGTAAAACTCTGAATTTGTTGTCGTTTGTTTCATCCCACTCCATCTTAACTAGAAATGAACTAGTCGCACGACCCCTGACTTAAAGTAAATGTGAAAAGTGTTTCCATTCCACTTTTGCAATAAACTTCATCTGCAAATGTCGGAAAGATGAGAGCGTAAAACCTTTTTGGCGATATTTAAGGTTTTTTTTTTTTTTTTTATTTAGTCATTTCCATGAGCATTCTTCTAATTGTGATATTTAGGTTTTGTGCAGAAACCCAGACAGTGATATTTTTGTCTCAGATTTGTCATCAGATGATGATGGAGCGAGCAGAAGAGAACACCTCGCCATCTTTTTGCTAAAACTTCTGTAACTTTGTTATATTTCACTTCAGCTCTGTGGAACTGTACAAATAATGTCAACATGTTGAGTCAAGGATTTTCCAAGTGTTTCTATACAATAAAACGCAGCAAATATTTAGGCAAGAAGAAACTTCTCACATTTTCTCCTGTGTCCCATTATTATTACTTTAACATGGTGGTGCGTTCACCTTGGATAGAAGCTCATCAGCGTTAGCTTTATTTGTATATCAAGATGGTTTGTACGGAAGCGTAGAGCTGTCATCCTCATAAAAAAAAAAGTTTGGGCCTTATTACGTTATAACGTGATATGTTTTATTGTAAAAACGTATAACCACTTGAACGCTGGAGGGATTACATCTCTCAGCTGGCCCAGGAGCGCCTTGGGACCCCCCGCAGGGTTGGCGAATGTGGCTGGGGAGGGGGGCTTCCCTGGTTATGCTGCTGTCCCTGCGATCAGACCCCCGATAAGCGGTAGAAGAGGGATGGATAGATGGTACTTGGATGCACCGATGATGTTTGCATTCATAGCGATTCTTGTGCCGCTCAAGTTTCAATGAGAAAATATGCCTCGTCATGGGGATTGGACTCATTTCCTTCTGTACAGACCCATGCCTTATAAAACTGTCCTTAAACTATGCATATTTATTATAATGGATCGAAAGTGTTCCAAAGCACCATAATTTCACAATGTCTCAACCCAAGTATGAAGAAAAACTCTATCAAGTCCTGTAAACAAGCCATTTGTGATCTCCTATCCACCCCGCACACAATTTCCTCATCTAAAGTCGAAAATGACCAAGTTCACGTTGTCAGATACATGATACGTTTCACGTTTTTACAATAAACTTATCACGTTATAACGTGATACGTTTCACGTTTTTACAATAAACTTATCACGTTATAACGTGATACGTTTCACGTTTTTACAATAAACTTATCACGTTATAACGTGATACGTTTCACGTTTTTACAATAAACTTATCACGTTATAACGTGATACGTTTCACGTTTTTACAATAAACTTATCACGTTATAACGTGATACGTTTCACGTTTTTACAATAAAATTATCACGTTATAACGTGATACGTTTCACGTTTTTACAATAAACTTATCACGTTATAACGTGATACGTTTCACGTTTTTACAATAAACTTATCACGTTATAACGTGATACGTTTCACGTTTTTACAATAAACTTATCACGTTATAACGTGATACGTTTCACGTTTTTACAATAAACTTATCACGTTATAACGTGATACGTTTCACGTTTTTACAATAAAATTATCACGTTATAACGTGATACGTTTCACGTTTTTACAATAAACTTATCACGTTATAACGTGATACGTTTCACGTTTTTACAATAAAATTATCACGTTATAACGTGATACGTTTCACGTTTTTACAATAAACTATCAAGTTATAACGTGATACGTTTCACGTTTTTACAATAAAATTATCACGTTATAACGTAATAAGGCCCAAACTTTTTTTTTATGAGGATGACAGCTCTACGCTTCCGTAGGTTTGCAATGAGTTTATAATTCTGAAGAAATATCCCATTTTTTTGCGTGGAAGTCATTTTCAAGCAGAATTCCCCCAAAGAAACAGATATTTAACTGCAGAGCAGCAAATTACACACTCGTAGTGCATTGAGATTAATTAAACATTTGAGAACAAAAATTAGGTTCCTGAAACTCCAACCTCTGTGATGTGTGATATTTGTGACTGCAGATGTTTTAATTAAGCAAATAAATACTGTACATACACACATAACATCAGTGACAGCAAGAAATAAACTTCATGATGTCTTTTTATGCTGTGATGCTAATTAGCTTGTGCTAATCAATGTAGACTGGCCGCTGTTATTATGCCTAACTTAAAGTGCCAGAAATAAAGGGAAAAGGTGTACCCAGTCATATTATTCTGATCATTAAAAAAAAAAAAAAAACCAACAACAAAAAACCTGATCAAATAAAAGTTATAGTCAAAAATGGAAAACATTTAATCCAGTTTGTTAAAAACTTTATGGCGTCTCATGATATACATCTTAAAATTAATTCTTTTTTACCTGCCTTTAGATGTAGTTTAGTCCTCTGAGATGATTAATTAAAATCAGGCTATGTATCAGGGGTGTCCAAAGTTGGTCCTCAGGGGCCGCTGTCCTGAGGGTTTTGATGTACCCATGTTTCAACACACCTGACTTCTGTTAAATGGAACCAATGAAGTTCTGCACAATGAATGACTTATTTTAGTCCGCTGTTTTGAAGCAGGGAGACATGACAAACCTGCAGGCTCTCGAGGACCAGGTCTGGACACCCCTGCTATATATGCCTCCAAACTGCATTGCACATATTTAAATCACGACTCAAGTTAAGATGTGCTGTACATTTAATTCATTTTTTTGGTTCCCACATTGGTCTGTCCAGCATTACGGAGGGATGTTCTGTACATCCAGGGCAGATTGAGTCAACATCCTGCTTCAGGAAGCTACTGTGTGTTTGACCTTAAATAATGTTTAAAATGAAACAATGTTTGGGTGGAGCATCCATCCATTTTCTATACCAGCTTGATCCAAGTCAGAGGTGCAGTTGGCTGGAACCAAACCCAGCTGCTATGAGGCAAAAGGTAAGGTCTCCAGTCCATCACAAACCACCTAAAAGAGACTTTTGTCTAAATCAAACCCAAAGCTGAAGTAAGCTTCTGAAATATCTGTGTGGAAAATGAGAAGCTAAATGGATAAGAAACTCTGAAATCAGTACATGTTTAAAATAAATTTACTGTTGCCAGACCAAAGCTGAGATGTTGGAGAGACAAAGCAGTTTGTGTCTACAGCGCATCAGCCTGATAGTTTGTGGTGTCAGTCAGAGATGTATCCTCGTAGCAGCACCTCCGGATCATGTCTATCGCTGGCAGATAGAGTTATCTGTCCATTAGCTCGACCCCTGCTGTTGCTGATCCTCCTGAGGATCCTAAAGGCTGATAACTTCCTCTCAGGTCTCGCGTCTGGAGAATGTCGTGCCGGGAGACTCACACCCAGCAACCTCCATCTAGCCAATCCTTCCTTAACTTATCCACCATCACCTCCTTCCTCCCTTTGACATCTCCTTCTTCTCTGCATGGTGTTGTGTGAAATAAAGGAAAGGGGGTCAACAAAGCTATTCACAAAGCGGAGAAGAGGAATTTGCATGCAACAGAATCCCCCTCCCTCCATGTCTGAACCACTTCCAAAACTTTTTGTTTTTTTCTCTCTCGCTTCTGCACACATGGATGCAGCTCCACTCGGTACCAGGCTTCTGATAACAAGGTGTGAGGTGTTCTGTGACCTATCATTACTCTCACGTCAGGCTTCCTCCCACACAAGATATGCTGTCCAGAACACGGAGGCAAACAGAGTCGTACTTTTCACCGATGAAATATTTGCTGTCACATGTTAGAATCTGATACAAAAATGCACATATTTACTGGGGGTCGGAGGATTAATGAATAAAAAACCAGAAGGAATGGTGTGGTAACTTGAAAAAGATGCAAATAAAAATCTGATGCAAGTATTTACAAACCCCTGAAAACCACTATGGGTAGGTAATTACAATTTAAGCAGATCCAGGTAGAGAAAATTTCTTCTTCATAAGATAATATTCATTTAGAGTGATGATATAGGCATATTTAAGTAACTTTATAGCCATATCAAACCCTTCATGTAACATGTCGAGCTGCCAGCTAAATTAAAAACTTTGATATGTTATGAAGTTTGATTTTAAAAATGTAAAATTAATTACGTCGTTACATGATTCTGTAGTGAAAACGTGAAATATAAACCATATTCGTCTTTGAATGAGGAAGTTATGAAATGATTAAGTTGTGTTCCACAGGTGAGATTGTGGAGGTGGAGACACGTCTCCCTGTCAACAACTTTATTCTCCCAGTCGCAGCGCTGCATACACTCTTCATTATTTTTATTTTAGTTTTCAGAAGATATTAAGGTCTTAAGCATAACCACTGGTACATGTTAACCAAAAGCAACACACACACACACACACACACACACCCAGACCAGCGTGCCCCACCTCACTGCGTGCAGAATGTCTGTTGCTCTTACCTGTCCCAAATTCATGTATGTGCAACAGCAAATTAGAGAGGAAATAAACTTCGACGAAAAGAACTGAAATGTCTCTGCTTGATGAGGATAACTTCCATAAATTGGATTTGGCTTGAAAATTTTACAATAAAACAGATTGCTTTATAATGTAATATGTTTCATGTTTTTGCAATAAAACTGATCATGTTATAATGTGATAAAGTCATAGCTCTTTTTTTTTTTTTTTAACTAATGTAACATCTGTATCTGTAGAATCTGTGTTTAGGATTGATTGATATAATATGATAAATAAAGTCACAATCATAGAAATTAAATATGAGAAAAAGTGAAACTTGTTCAGAGAAAAATTGAATCGGGAGAAAAAATTTAAAAAGATGCATTATATACAAGTTGTGACACATACTATACAATGAATTTTTTTGACTCCTACAATATGATTACATTTTTTGGCACATACTGTAATATGACATTTTTTTACACATACTGTACTGTACTGTTCTTTGACATTGTACAGTATGCAGGGACACATACTATAACATTTTTTGAATAATACTATACCATGATATTTATTGACACAAACTAAATGATGACTTTTTTGAGCGTACTATACTATGTTGTGACACATACTATGACATTTTTTTTTACATATACTGTACAATGACATTTTTTGACTTTGTACAATATACCGACACATACTATAAGATTTTTGACAAATACTTCACCATATTTTTTTGACACATAATTCACTATGTTGTGACAAATACTATAATATAATACTATATATATATATATATATATACTATATATATATATACTATATATATACTATAATTTTGACACATACTATACTATACTATGACATGACACAAACAATGAAGAATTTTTACACACACTGTAGTATGTAATTTTTTACATATACTATATCCTATGTATTTACACATACTTTGACATTTATTGACGTAAACTATACTGTATCTTTTGACATTGTACAATATGCGGGGACACATACTATAACATTTTTGACAAATACTTCACCATGATTATTTTTGACACATACTAAACTAACATTTTTTGACACATAATACATTTTTTGAATAATACTATACCATGATATTTATTGACACAAACTAAACAATGACTTTTTTATGCATTGTACAATATGCCATGACACATACTATAATATTTTTTTGACAAATACTTCACCATTATGTTTTTTGACACATAATAAATTGACATTTTTGGACGCATAACACACGATGTTGTGACGCATACTATAATATTACACGTTTTAACACATACTATACTATGACATGACATACACCATTTTTACACATACTGTACAAAATAAAATGTTATACTATGATACTTTTTGGACAAATACTATACCATGATATTTCTTACACATACTATACAATGTTGTGACACATACTGTACTATGACATTTTATGACACAAACTATACCATGACATTTGTTAACACATACTATAACACATTTTTGGACACATACTATACTATGTCGTGTCACATACTATACTATGACATTTTATGACACACACTATAAAAATACATTTCTGACACATACGATACAATGACATTTATTGACAAATACGATAAGACATTTTTTACATAGACTATACTATGACATTTTTTAAACAATGTACAACATTTTATGACACAGACTATACGATGACATTTATTGACAGATACTATCATAAGACATTTTTGACACATCATACAATGACATTTTGTCACACATACTATACTATGCCTCAACACACACACAGTATACTAGGAATTTTTTGACTAATACAATGATGACATTTTTGACACATACTATACTATGACATTTTTTTGATATTATACAGTATGCCGTGACACATACTATAACCCTTTTTGGAAAATACTATACCATGATATTTTTTTTACACATACTATACTATGTTGTGACACATACTATACTATGACATTTTATGAGACATAGTATACTATGACATTTGTTGACACATACCACAACACATTTTTTTGCACATACTATATGATGACATTGAATGAGACATAGTATGAGACATTTTTTGACCCATACTGAACTATGACATTTTTTATGTATAACATACTATGTTGTGGCACATACTAAAATATGACATTTTGACACATACTTTGCTATGTCGTGACACATACTATGACATTTTTTGACAAAGATATATACTATTACATATTATGACACATACTATACTATGACATGAAACATACTATGACAATTTTTACACATGCTGTACTATGGCATTGTACAGTATGCCGGGACACATACTACAACATTTTTTTGAAAAATACTATACCACCATATTTTTTAATAGGATGCGTTTTAACAAACGCATACTATACTTTGCTGTGACACATACTATGACAATTTTTTTACATATACTGTACAAAGACATTTTTTGACATACTATGACATGACACATACTAAGAATTTTTTACATATACTGTACTATGAGATTTTTATTTATTACAGTATGCCGTGACACATACTGCAACATTTTTTGAAAAATAGTGTACCATGTTATTTTTTGACACACGCTATACTATGTGACATATACTATACTATGACATTTATGACATTTGTTACACATACTATGACATTTTTTACAAAAACTACACTATGTCGTGATAAGTGTATACTATTACATTTTTGACACATACTATAATGAGACATTTTGTGACACATACCATACTATGTTGCAACACAGACACGATACTAGGATAATTTTGACTAATACAATGATGACATCTTTTTACACTACTATACTATTACATTTTATGACACATACTATGTTATTACACAAATTATACTATGACATTTTTTGAAAAATACTATACCATCATATTTTTTAATAGGATGCATTTTATATACTATTACTACTGTTTTATGCAATATATATATATATACTGTTTATGTAATAAATTTATACTGTTTTATATACTTACTACTATTCTATACTGACATTTTTGACACATATGACACACACTATTTTTTGACACATACTATACTCTGTCGCGACACACACTATACTATGACATTTTTGACTCTATAAGACTTTTTTTTTTACAATAAGACTTTTTTTTACACATGCCATACTATTACATTTTTACACACTATACTGTGTAAAACCGTGTGTTGCAACATGGTATAGTATGTGCCATAACATACCATCATATTACCGTATGTGTCAAAAAGTATAATAGTATTGTATGTGTCAAAAACTGTCATAGTATAGTATGTAAAAAAATGTAGTATGGTATGTGTCAAATAAGTCAGTATAGTATATGTCACAACATAGCATATGTAATAGTATATGTTATAGTATTATATGTGTAATAACATAGTACAATATGTGTCATAAGAGGTCATAGTATAGTATGTGTAAAAATGTCATCATTGTATGTGTAAAAAATATCGTATAGTGTTTTTTGCGACAGAGTATAGTATGTGTCAAGAAATGTTATTGTATGATGTGTCAAAAACTGTCATAGTATAGGATATGTCAACAAATGTCATAGTAAAGAATGTATAAAAAAGTCTTTAGAGTATGTGTCAAGAAATCTCATTGTATAGTATCTTACAAAAAATGTCTTATTATAGTATGTGTCATAAAATGTCACAGTATAGTATGTGTCAAAAAATGTAATACTATAGTTTGTTTAAAAAAATGTCATAGTATAATATTTGTAGTGACATAGTAGCTCTCTGAGATGGACTGGCAAGCTGTCCAGGGTGTACTCTGCCTTTTGCCCTATGACTGCTGGGATAGGCTCCAGCTTCCCCGCGACCCTGAATTGGATTAAGCGGTTAGGAAAATGAAAATGAATGACATAGTGGCTACAGTATGTGTTATAAAAGGTCAGTATAGTATGTGTAAAAAACTGTTATCGTATGAGTAAAAAATGTCATAGTATAGTGTGTGTGTCACGACAGAGTATAGTATGTGTCAAGAAATGTTTATGTATGATGTGTCAAAAACTGTCATAGTATAGTATGTGTCAAAAAAGTTCTTATTATAGTATGATTCAATAAATGTCATAGTATAGTCTGTGTCAAAAAATGTAAAACTATTTTGTTTTTTTTTTTTATTATGTGAAATGGTAGATGGACTGTATTTACTGAGCCTTTTTCTCGTCGTATGTTGACACATGGTCCTACGATGGATAGGCAACTTATCCATCATTGTACCCTGCCTCTCGCCTGAAGGCTGGGTTAGGCTGAAGCTGCCCTGCAACCCTTGATTGGATTAAGCGGTTCAGATAATGAATTAATAAATGAATAAATATTGATACATGCTCATCCTATCATTCATAAAATGCATGTGTTTTTTACCTATCACATATACTATACATGCATGCTTGAGTACATGTCACAGTGTAGTATATGGTAGATTGACAGGCATGTCTGAATGAGTAGGTCAGCATTCAGAAGACTGAGGATACACAACTGGAGTGTGTGTGTATGTGGACATGAGATCAAATCTTCCAGCAGGGAGATTTTATAACCGTGGATGGCAATTGAAAGACTAAGAGATGCTCCAAAGATGCCCACACCACTCCAGAGGATCGCTCAGGCTGATGGAGAACAGACACAAGCTCTGAAAGCTGCAGGTTCAACTTCAAGTGAAAGTGTTCATAGTGAAGGTGCAACATGTCAAGAATAATAGCTCAAGCTAGTAGGATAAATTGTGTGGCCACTTTCGGACCAAATCTTATGCTCAGCACATCAGGTTTTAGCTCCAGCAGCTAAAATATAAAAGACAAAAGCACCAGGAGAAAGTTGAGAAGTGTGAACGGTCCTTGGTGGTGTGGTAGGATTAACAATGAGCCACAAGTGGATGGTGGAGTAGCAGATCAAATCCTGGCTGTTGCTTGTACCTGGATCACAATGGCTTCCCACTGAGGTGGCTAGGGGAGGCTGAAACTTTACTGAAACTATCAAAGTTTTCCAAATACATATAACTGGCTTTGCCAGCAAGACAAATTATATCCAGCCCCTCCACCACAATATAACCATGTTGTAAATTCAAAGAGGAAAACAAAAAATATCTGCATTGATACCAACTGGTAAATGAAAGAATAAGAGATGTTTCAAAGATTGAGGTGCTCTGTGGGAGGATAGCTCAGGTTGATGGAAAACTGATTTAAGATCTACTAGTTGCAAGTTTAAATCACTGTTTGGGATTTCAAAGGAACTTTCTTCATTGTTTATAGAGTCATTCATTAGAAATGAAGAGTGAAATTGTTCATGGTGAAAGTTCTCCACACCAGAAGGGGTAGATTAGGCTGGTAGGAGGATGCTCTTTTTTGTGGATGACCTGGGATCAAATGTCAGAATGAGTAGCTGAGAGGTTAGAACAATTACTTTTGTGTGGACATGAGATCTCATAGTAACACTTTTAAATGTTTGATGGCAAATGAAAGAATAAGAGACATTCCAAAGGCCACATCCCTGCGTAAAGACATAGCTCAAGTTAATTAACAATGGGCTGAAGTTCTACAACTTGCAGGTTCAATTCTCAGTTATGGAGTGTTCCTTGTGTGAAGGATGCTTGTTTTCAAATATTCCTCGAATTAAAAATAGAGTGAAAGAGTTCATAGTGAGGGCCTAATATGGCTGGAAGAACAGGTTAGGCTAGTAGGAGGGCACACTGTGGTGTGGATGACCTAGGATCAAGCCTTACAATCAGCACGTCAGTTTTCAGTTCTGGCAGCCAGATGAAGAAGATAGAAATACCGAGAGAAGGGTCCTTAGTGGTGTGATAAGCTGTGAACCATGAGTAGCCAAAGCTGCAGTGGTTAAAATCCAGACTTTTGCTGGTACCTGGAGCGAGAACCGTCCCACTGAGGTCAGTAGGGGAGGGTGGTTATTGTTAATTACAGTATATGTCATAGTATGGTATGTGTCAAAACATGTACCATTATAGTATGTGTCACAACATGTTATGTGTCAAATATGTCATAAAACAGTATGTGTACAAAAAAATGTATTAATATAGTGTCAAAAAAGTCAGTATAGTATGTCACAAAATAGCATATAATAAGTGTAATGACGTAGTAAAGTATGTGTCATAAAAGGTAATAGTGTTGTATGTGTAAAAAGTGTCATAATTGTATGAGTCAACAATGTAATAGTATAGTGTGTCGCGACATAGTAAAGTGTGTGTCAAAACATGTAATAGTACAGTATGGCTCACAACATAGCATAGTATGTCTCAAACAATGTAATAGTATAGTATGTGTCATGGTATGATTTTTGTAAAAAAAATGTCATAGTATGTGTCACGACATAGTAAAGTATGTGTCAAAACATGTAATAGTATAGTATGTGTAATAATATGTCATGGTATAATTTTTGTAAAAAAATGTCATAGTATGTGTCACAACATAGTAAAGTATGTGTCAAAACATGTAATAGTATAGTATGTGTCATAATATGTCATGGTATAATTTTAGTAAAAAATGTGATAGCATGTGTCACAACATAGTAAAGTATGTGTCAAAACATGTAATAGTATAGTATGTGTCATACTATGCCATGTTATAATTTTTGTGAAAAATGTCATAGTATGTGTCACAACATAGTAAAGTATGTGTCATAATATGTCATGGCATATTTTTTGTTAAAAAATGTCAAAGTATGTATCACAACATAGTGAAGTATGTGTCAAAACCGGTAATAGTATAATATGTTTCATAATTTGTCATGGTATCATTTTTGTTAGAAAACGTCATATATATGTCACAACACAAGAAAGTATGTGTCAAAACATGTAATAGTAGAATATGTGTCATATTATGTCATGGTATTGTTTTTTGTCAAAAACCGTCATATTTGTGTCACAACATAGTAAAGTATGTGTCAAAACATGTAATAGTATAGTATGTGTGATAATATGTCATGTTATAATTTTTGTCAAAAAGATGTCATAGTATGTATCATGACATAGTAAAGTATGTGTCAAAACATGTAATAGTATAATATGTGTCATAAAATGTCATGGTATATTTTTTTGTCAAAAAACATCATATATGTGTCACAACATGGTACAGTATGTGTCAAAACATGTAATAGTATAGTATGTGTGATAATATGTTGTGGTATAATTGTTGTAAAAAAATGTCAAAGTATCCGTCATGACATTGTAAAGTATGTGTCAAAACATGTAATAGTATAGTATGTGTGAAATGTCATGTTATAATTTTTGTCAAAAAATGTCATAGTATGTGTCACGACATAGTGAAATATGTGTCAAAACATGTAATAGTACAGTTTTTGTCATAATATGTAAAGGTATAATTCATGTAAAAAAATGTCATAGTATGTATCACGACATAGTAAAGTATATGTCAAAACATGTAATAGTATAATATGTTTCATATTATGTCATGGTATAATTTTTGTAATAAAATATCAAAGAATGTGTCATGACATAGTAAAGTATGTATCAAAGCATATAATAGTATAGTATGTGTGATAGTATGTCATGGTATAATTTTTGTAAAAAAATGTCATATTAAGTTTTACGATATTGTAAAGTATGTGTCAAAACATGTAATAGTATAGTATGTCAAATATGTCACGGTATATTTTTTGTCAAAAAATGTCATATATGTGTCACAACATAGTGAAGCATGTGTCAAAACATGTAATAGTATATATAGTATGTGTGATAAAATGTCATGGTATAATTTTTGTAAAAAAAATGTCAAAGCATGTTTTACGACATTGTCAAGTATGTGTCAAAACATGTAATAGTATACTATGTGTCATAATATGTCACGGTATAATTTTTGTCAAAAAATTTCATAGTATGTATCACGACATAGTAAAATATGTGTCAAAACATGTAATAGTATAATATGTTTCATATTATGTTATGGTATATTTTTGTCAAAAAATGTCATATATGTGTCACAACGTAGTAAAGTATGTTTCAAAACATGTAATAGTATAGTATGTGTGATAATATGTCATGGTATAATTTTGTTTTTTTTTAAATGTCGTAGTATGTGTCACAACATAGTAAATTATTTGTGAAAACGTAATTGTAAGGTTCATGTTATAATATGTCATGGTGTAATTTTTGTAATAAAATGTCAAAGTATGTGTCACGACATTGTAAAGTATGTGTCAACACATGTAATAGTATAGTATGTGTGATAAAATGTCATGGTATAATTTTTGTAAAAAAAAAAGTCAAAGTATGTTTTACGACATTGTAAAGTATGTCTCAAAACATGTAATAGTATAATATGTGTCATAATATGTCATGGTATATTTTTTGTCAAATAACGTCATATATATGTCACAACATAGTAAAGTATGTGTCAAAACATGTTATAGTATGTGTCATAATGTGTGATGGTATAATTTTTGTAAAAAAAATGTCAAAGTATGTGGGTGTGTCTCAATTCGTTAGTGCATAGTGCATAGTGTGCACTACGCACTTTTCTCTGTAGTGCGCACTACGGTGGGCAAGTGCTGTCCCAAATGGAACACTGGACGTAGTGCACTAACCGGTAGTGACGAACTCACATTTGACCACAATTATTCTGCCGCAAAAAGTAAAACAAAGCGCAAAATTATGAGAATGAATTTGCTTCTCTCATGAAACTACATAGCATTAAAGGTGACGAAGGATCCTCCTTTGATTGGCTGAACATGAGTTGGTACGTATATTTATTTACTTGTAAAGTGTATGACCTGCCTGCATACATACCCAGAGTGCGTACCTGTTGCCAGGCTTGCTTCATTGTTGGCTTATCGTTTTAGAGACAGTTCGTCCCACTAAATTCTTTTTAGGAATTTGTAAAAAATAAATGAACAAATCCAGCAAACACAACTTTTTGTATCATATCATCATATATTATGGCCTACACTATAGTGATCTATCTCAGTTGTTAACTGTACAAATCAACATCAGACTGTCATGTGTCTCTGCATGTCTCCCACATGCTTATTAGTATAATAAAGTGCAAATCAAAACACTAATAAAACAGCTTTTAAATATGCAAAGATATTTTCAGTGGAAAAAATGTCCTTTACATTAAGCACATGTGTTTTAACTGGTGTTTCCTCTGATGCTGTGCACATTTGGCAACAGGAAACGGATTATAAATGATAATGTAGGGAATGTAATGCTGTAAAGAAGATGCTCAGACACAGGGATGAGCAAAGTTGCTCTTGAAACATTTTATTGAATCCTTTATTGAATCTCCCCCTGCTTGTAGCAGTCCATCTTCCTCATGACGCTCCTCAGGCAGCCTGTCTGAATCCACCTGGAAGCTCGCTTCATATGCTGCCTGTTAGAAGCCAGGTGTGTGTGGAGAGGTCTTTCAGGATCCTAGAAACCAGGTGGAGGTCCGTCTTCCTAAAGGCTCTGGAAGGATGTGAAGTACGTCCACCGTCCCCCACAACATCTGCTTGAGCAGCGGTGACCTTCTGGAGCCAGATGATGACGATGATGATGAAGATGTCAGGAGGGCAGCTAGGAAACAACCAGCAGGAGAACCAGCAGCATCTCCAGGAACTGTCTGTGAGGCTGATGAGAGGCAGAGGATGGCAATGATGTGTTACTCCCCAGATCATGATTGCATTTATATCTAAACAATAAATAATTTGGCGAATGGGAAACAAATTGTGTGTCTCTATATGATGAAGATCTACAATGAACTTCTCTTTACATTTTTCTAATATAATTATCCATTCATTCATTTTCCGAACCGCAGGGTCGCGGGGAAGCTGGAGCCTATCCCAGCCGGCTTTGGGCGACAGGCAGGGTACACCCTGGACAGCTTGCCAGTCCATTGCAGGGCCACACACACAGAGAGACGAACAACCACACTCACGCCTAGGGGCAATTTAGAGTGACCAATTAACCTATCATGCATGTCTTTGGATGGTGGGAGGAAGCCGGAGTACCTGGAGAGAACCCACGCATACACGGGGAGAACATGCAAACTCCACACAGAAAGGCCACTGACCAAACCAGCCAAGGATTGAACCAGCGACCTTCTTGCTGTGAGGCCACAGTGCTAACCACTGCGCCACCGTGCAGCCCCCTAATATAATTAAATATTTTGTAATGATTAATTTATTACCATACAAAAAACACACAAAACATTCAGTAAATATTACATGACACCAACTACAACGTAAACTAAACACACACACACACACACACACACACGATCGATTTTCAATCAGAGACAGACGAGGTGGAGCCATGCAGAAGAAAGTTACACACCTCACACTTTGCACTCTAACAATCATACCAACTAAATTCACTACTATGTTTATTTTATATCTATATTTTCTCGTTCAGTCTCAGCAGTTCAGATCTGACGATACGATGCAGATTTATGGCATCAGTGGTAACCATAGTAACGGACCGCTCTCTTAAAAACTGGCGCTATATCGGTATTAATAGTTTACGTTATAAACACCACAATGCTTCATCTGGACGTTCAACAAGGATGAATGAACATACAGAACCTATAACATTCATCACTTAAAACACATATAACCTGTATACGTCCACGAAAGCGGATAAAAACAGCTAACAGTGTGCTAACCTACGGTGCTAACTATCGAGTCTGACAAATGGTCAGATCCATAACTGTCGTCAGGGATAGATTAGCAGGTTGCAGTATACATCACAATCATAAAGGAATAATTTAATACTTACATGTACACAAATGAATACCCGCCTGGACCAGCGTGAAACTCCGCCATTATTTACCTGGGAAACTGATGGAAAGTCCATCCTCTTCCGCAACGTCAGCAAAATGGCGTCAATTTAGTGCGCGAAGTGTCCATCGTTGTACACTGCATTTATGGGCGGGTTTAGGGCAGCATCCGGGTACTTTCAGTGCACTGAGTTTTTTGCACAAAAGTCAGTGTAAACGCACTACGCACTGAAACATAGTGCGCAAAGTATTGTTGGTGTCACGACATAGTAAAGTATGTGTCAAAGCATATAATAGTATAGTATGTGTGATAATATGTCATGGTATAGTTTTTTTTTAAACATGTTGTAGTATGTGTCACAACATAGTAAATTATTTGTAAAAACGTAATTGTAAAGTACGTGTCATAATATGTCATGGTATAATTTTTGTAAAAAATATGTCAGAGTATGTGTCACGACATAGTAAAGTATGTGTCAAAACATGTAGTAGTATAGTATGTGTGATATATCATGATATAATTTTTGTTAAAAAATGTCATAGTATGCATCACCACTAAGTAAAGTATATGTCAAAACAGGTAATAGTATAATATGTGTCATAGTATGTCACGGTATAATTTTTGTCAAAAAATGTCATAGGATGCATCACCACTAAGTATGTGTCAAAACATGTAATAGTATATTATGTGTCATAATATGTCATGGTATATTTTTTGTCTAAACAATGTCATATATGTGTCACGACATTGTAAAGTATGTGTCAAAACATGTAATAGTATAGTATGTGTGATATGTCATGGTATAATTTTTTTTTTTAACATGTTGTAGTATGTGTCACAACATAGTAAATTATTTCTAAAAACGTAATTGTAAAGTACGTGTCATAATATGTCATGGCATAATTTTTGTAAAAAAATGTCAGAGTATGTGTCACGACATAGTAAAGTATGTGTCAAAACATGTAGTAGTATAGTATGTGTGATATAACATGATATAATTCTTGTCAAAAAATGTCATAATATGCATCACCACTAAGTAAAGTATATGTCAAAACATGTAATAGTATAATGTGTCATAATATGTCATGGTATAATTTTTGTCAAAAAATGTCATAGTATGCATCACCACTAAGTATGTGTCAAAACATGTAATAGTATATTATGTGTCATAATATGTCATGGTATATTTTTTGTCTAAACAATGTCATATATGTGTCACGACATTGTAAAGTATGTGTCAAAACATGTAATAGTATAGTATGTGTGATAATATGTCATGGTATAATTTTTTGTACAAAAATGGCAAAGTATGTTTTACAACATTGTAAAGTATGTGTCAAAACATGCAATAGTATAGTATGTGTCATAATATGTCACGGTATAATTTTTGTAAAAGAATGTCATTGTATGTGTCACAACATAGTAAATTATTTGTGAAAACGTAATTGTAAACTTCGTGTCATAATATGTCATGGTACAATTTTTGAAAAAAAAAAAAGTGAAAGTATGTGTCACAACATAAAGTATGTGTCAAAACATGTAATGGTATAGTATGTGTAATAATTAGTCATGGTATAATTTTTGTAAAAAAATGTCATAGTATGTGTCACGACATAGTGAAATAAGTTTGAAAACATGTAATAGTATAGTATGTTTCATATAATGTCACGGTATAATTTTTTTCAAAAAATGTCAACGTATGTGTAACGACATTGTAAAGTATGTGTCAAAACATGTAATAGTATAGTATGTGTGATAATATGTCATGATATAATTTTTGTCAAAAAATGTCATGGTACGCATCACCACTAAGTAAAGTATGTGTCAAAACATGTAATAGTATATGTGTCATAATATGTCATGGTATAATTTTTGTAAAAAAATGGCAAAGTATGTGTCACGACATAGTAAAGTATGTGTCAAAACATGTAATAGTATAGTATGTAATATTATGTCATGGTATAATTTTTTAAAAAAAAATGTCATTGTATGTGTCACAACATAGTAAATTTTTTGTGAAAACGTAATTGTAAACTTCGTGTCATAATATGTCATGGTACAGTTTTTGAAAAAAAAATGTGAAAGTATGTGTCACAACATAAAGTATGTGTCAAAACATGTAATGGTATAGTATGTGTAATAATATGTCATGGTATCATTTTTGTAAAAAAAAAATGTCATAGTATGTGTCATGGCATTGTAACGTATGTGTCAAAACATGTAATAGTATAGTATGTGTGATAATATGTCATAATATAATTTTTTTCAAAAAATGTCACAGTATGCATCACCACTAAGTAAAGTATGTGTCAAAACATGTAATAGTATATTATGTGTCATAATATGTCATGGTATATTTTTTGTCTAAACAATGTCATTTATGTGTCACGACATTGTAAGTTATGTGTCAAAACATGTAATAGTAGAGTATGTGTCATATGTCATTTTATAATTTTTGTCAAAAAATGTCATATATGTGTCACAACATTGTAAAGTATGTGTCAAAACATGCAATAGTATAGTATGTGTCATAATATGTCACGGTATAATTTTTTGTAAAAGAATGTCATAGTATGTGTCACGACATCGTAAAGTATTTGTCAAAACACGTAATATAGTATGTGTGATAATATGTCATGGTATAATTATTTTTTTTTAAACGTGTCTTAGTATGTGTCGCAACATAGTAAATTATTTGTGAAAACGTAATTGTAAAGTACGTGTCATAATATGCCATTGTATAATTTTTGTAAAAAAATGTCATAGTATGTGTCACAACATAGTAAAATATGTTTGAAAACATGTAATAGTATAGTATGTTTCATATAATGTCACGGTATAAATTTTTTCAAAAAATGTCAACGTATGTGTAACGACATTGTAAAGTATGTGTCAAAACATGTAATAGTATAGTATGTGTGATAATATGTCATAGTATAATTTTTGTAAAAAAATGGCAAAGTATGTGTAACGACATAGTCAAGTATGTGTCAAAACGTGATAGTATAGTATGTGTGATAATATGTCATGGTATAATTTTTTTTTTTTTTAAATGTCATAGTATGTGTCACAACATAGTAAATTATTTGTGAAAACGTAATTGTAAACTTCGAGTCATAATATGTCATGGTACAATATTTGAAAAAAAAAAATGTGAAAGTATGTGTCACAACATAATAAAGTATGTGTCAAAACATGTAATGGTATAGTATGTGTAATAATTAGTCATGGTATAATTTTTGTAAAAAAATGTCATGGTACGCATCACCACTAAGTAAAGTATGTGTCAAAACATGTAATAGTATAATATGTGTCATAATATGTCATGGTGTAATTTTTTTTAAAAAATGTCGTAGTATGTGTCACGACATTGTAAAGTCTTTGTGAAAACGTAATTGTAAAGTACGTGTGATAATATGTCATGGTATACTTTTTGTAAAAAGAAATGGCAAAGTATGTGTCACGACATAGTAAAGTATGTGTCAAAGCATATAATAGTATAGTATGTGTCATAATATGTCACGGTATAATTTTTGTAAAAGAATGTCATTGTATGTGTCACAACATAGTAAATTATTTGTGAAAACGTAATTGTAAACTTCGTGTCATAATATGTCATGGTACAATTTTTGAAAAAAAAAATGTGAAAGTATGTGTCACAACATAAAGTATGTGTCAAAACATGTAATGGTATAGTATGTGTAATAATTAGTCATGGTATAATTTTTGTAAAAAAATGTCATAGTATGTGTCACGACATAGTAAAATATGTTTGAAAACATGTAATAGTATAGTATGTTTCATATAATGTCACGGTATAATTTTTTTCAAAAAATGTCAACGTATGTGTAACGACATTGTAAAGTATGTGTCAAAACATGTAATAGTATAGTATGTGTGATAATATGTCATGATATAATTTTTGTCAAAAAATGTCATGGTACGCATCACCACTAAGTAAAGTATGTGTCAAAACATGTAATAGTATATGTGTCATAATATGTCATGGTGTAATTTTTTTTAAAAAAATGTCGTAGTATGTGTCACGACATAGTAAAGTATGTGTCAAAGCATATAATAGTATAGTATGTGTCATAATATGTCACGGTATAATTTTTGTAAAAGAATGTCATTGTATGTGTCACAACATAGTAAATTATTTGTGAAAACGTAATTGTAAACTTCGTGTCATATGTCATGGTACAATTTTTGAAAAAAAAAAGTGAAAGTATGTGTCACAACATAAAGTATGTGTCAAAACATGTAATGGTATAGTATGTGTAATAATTAGTCATGGTATAATTTTTGTAAAAAAATGTCATAGTATGTGTCACGACATAGTGAAATATGTTTGAAAACATGTAATAGTATAGTATGTTTCATATAATGTCACGGTATAATTTTTTTCAAAAAATGTCAACGTATGTGTAACGACATTGTAAAGTATGTGTCAAAACATGTAATAGTATAGTATGTGTGATAATATGTCATGATATAATTTTTGTCAAAAAATGTCATGGTACGCATCACCACTAAGTAAAGTATGTGTCAAAACATGTAATAGTATATGTGTCATAATATGTCATGGTGTAATTTTTTTTTAAAAAATGTCGTAGTATGTGTCACGACATAGTAAAGTATGTGTCAAAGCATATAATAGTATAGTATGTGTCATAATATGTCATGGTATAATTTTTGTAAAAAAATGGCAAAGTATGTGTCACGACATAGTAAAGTATGTGTCAAAACATGTAATAGTATAGTATGTAATATTATGTCATGGTATAATTTTTTTTAAAAAAAATGTCATTGTATGTGTCACAACATAGTAAATTTTTTGTGAAAACGTAATTGTAAACTTCGTGTCATAATATGTCATGGTACAGTTTTTGAAAAAAAAATGTGAAAGTATGTGTCACAACATAAAGTATGTGTCAAAACATGTAATGGTATAGTATGTGTAATAATATGTCATGGTATCATTTTTGTAAAAAAAAAAGTCATAGTATGTGTCATGGCATTGTAACGTATGTGTCAAAACATGTAATAGTATAGTATGTGTGATAATATGTCATAATATAATTTTTTTCAAAAAATGTCACAGTATGCATCACCACTAAGTAAAGTATGTGTCAAAACATGTAATAGTATATTATGTGTCATAATATGTCATGGTATATTTTTTGTCTAAACAATGTCATTTATGTGTCACGACATTGTAAATTATGTGTCAAAACATGTAATAGTAGAGTATGTGTCATATGTCATTATATAATTTTTGTCAAAAAATGTCATATATGTGTCACAACATAGTAAAGTTTGTGTCAAAACATGTAGTAGTATAGTATGTGTGATAATATGTCATGGTATAATTTTTTGTACCAAAATGGCAAAGTATGTTTTACAACATTGTAAAGTATGTGTCAAAACATGCAATAGTATAGTATGTGTCATAATATGTCACGGTATAATTTTTTGTAAAAGAATGTCATAGTATGTGTCACGACATCGTAAAGTATTTGTCAAAACACGTAATATAGTATGTGTGATAATATGTCATGGTATAATTTTTTTTTTTTAAACGTGTCTTAGTATGTGTCGCAACATAGTAAATTATTTGTGAAAACGTAATTGTAAAGTATGTGTCATAATATGCCATTGTATAATTTTTGTAAAAAAATGTCATAGTATGTGTCACAACATAGTAAAATATGTTTGAAAACATGTAATAGTATAGTATGTTTCATATAATGTCACGGTATAAATTTTTTCAAAAAATGTCAACGTATGTGTAACGACATTGTAAAGTATGTGTCAAAACATGTAATAGTATAGTATGTGTGATAATATGTCATGGTATAATTTTTGTAAAAAAATGGCAAAGTATGTGTCACGACATAGTAAAGTATGTGTCAAAACATGTAATAGTATAGTATGTGTGATAATATGTCATGGTATAATTTTTTTTTTTTTTTAAATGTCATAGTATGTGTCACAACATAGTAAATTATTTGTGAAAACGTAATTGTAAACTTCGAGTCATAATATGTCATGGTACAATATTTGAAAAAAAAATGTGAAAGTATGTGTCACAACATAATAAAGTATGTGTCAAAACATGTAATGGTATAGTATGTGTAATAATTAGTCATGGTATAATTTTTGTAAAAAAATGTCATGGTACGCATCACCACTAAGTAAAGTATGTGTCAAAACATGTAATAGTATATTATGTGTCATAATATGTCATGGTGTAATTTTTTTTAAAAAAATGTCGTAGTATGTGTCACGACATTGTAAAGTCTTTGTGAAAACGTAATTGTAAAGTACGTGTCATAATATGTCATGGTATAATTTTTGTAAAAAGAAATGGCAAAGTATGTGTCACGACATAGTAAAGTATGTGTCAAAGCATATAATAGTATAGTATGTGTCATAATATGTCATGGTATAATTTTTGTAAAAAAATGGCAAAGTATGTGTCACGACATAGTAAAGTATTTGTCAAAATACGTAATATAGTATGTGTGATAATATGTCATGGTATAATTATTTTTTTTAAACGTGTCTTAGTATGTGTCTCAACATAGTAAATTATTTGTGAAAACGTAATTGTAAAGTACGTGTCATAATATGCCATTGTATAATTTTTGTAAAAAAATGTCATATTATGTGTCACAACATAGTAAAATATGTTTGAAAACATGTAATAGTATAGTATGTTTCATATAATGTACCGGTATAATTTTTTTCAAGAAATGTCAACGTATGTGTAACGACATTGTAAAGTATGTGTCAAAACATGTAATAGTGTAGTATGTGTAATAATATGTCATGGTATATTTTTTGTCTAAATAATGTCATATATGTGTCACGACATTGTAAAGTATGTGTGAAAACATGTAGTAGTATAGTATGTGTGATATAACATGATATAATTTTTGTCAAAAAATGTCATAGGATGCATCACCACTAAGTAAAGTATGTGTCAAAACATGAAATAGTATAGTATGTGTCATAATATGTCACGGTATATTTTTTGTCAAAAAATGTCATATATATGTCACAACATAGGAAAGTATGTGTCAAAACATGTAGTAGTATAGTATGTGTGATAATATGTCATGGTATAATTTTTGTCAAAAAATGTCAACGTATGTGTCACGACATTGTAAAGTATGTGTCAAAACATGTAATAGTATAGTATGTAATATTATGTCATGGTATAATTTTTTTTTTAAAAATGTCATTTTATGTGTCACAACATAGTAAATTATTTGTGAAAACGTAATTGTAAACTTCGTGTCATAATATGTCATGGTATCATTTTTGTCAAAAAATGTCATAGTATGTGTCATGGCATTGTAAAGTATTTGTCAAAACATGTAATAGTATATTATGTGTGATAATATGTCATGGTATAATTTTTGTAAGAAATTGTCAAAGTATGTTTTATGACATTGTAAAGTATGTGTCAAAACATGTAATAGTATAGTATGTGTGAAAATATGTCATAATATAATTTTTTTCAAAAAATGTCATAGTATGCATCACCACTAAGTAAAGTATGTGTCAAAACATATAATAGTATAGTATGTGTCATAATATGTCATGGTATAATTTTTGTAAAAAAAAAATGGCAAAGTATGTGTCACGACATAGTAAAGTATGTGTCAAAGCATATAATAGTATAGTATGTGTCATAATATGTCATGGTATCATTTTTGTAAAAAAATGGTAAAGTATGTGTCACGACATACTAAAGTATTTGTCAAAACACGTAATATAGTATGTGTGATATGTCATGGTATAATTTTTTTTAACATGTAGTATGTGTCACAACATAGTAAATTATTTGTAAAAACGTAATTGTAAAGTACGTGTCATAATATGTCATGGCATAATTTTTGTAAAAAAATGTCAGAGTATGTGTCACGACATAGTAAAGTATGTGTCAAAACATGTAGTAGTATAGTATGTGTGATATAACATATCATTTTTGTCAAAAAATGTCATAGTATGCATCACCACTAAGTAAAGTATATGTTAAAACATGTAATAGTATAATGTGTCATAATATGTCACGGTATAATTTTTGTCAAAAAATGTCATAGGATGCATCACCACTAAGTAAAGTATGTGTCAAAACATGAAATAGTATAGTATGTGTCATAATATGTCACGGTATATTTTTTGTCAAAAAATGTCATATATATGTCACAACATAGGAAAGTATGTGTCAAAACATGTAGTAGTATAGTATGTGTGATAATATGTCATGGTATAATTTTTGTCAAAAAATGTCAACGTATGTGTCACGACATTGTAAAGTATGTGTCAAAACATGTGATAGTATAGTATGTAATATTATGTCATGGTATAATTTTTTTTTTAAAAATGTCATTTTATGTGTCACAACATAGTAAATTATTTGTGAAAACGTAATTGTAAACTTCGTGTCATAATATGTCATGGTATCATTTTTGTCAAAAAATGTCATAGTATGTGTCATGGCATTGTAAAGTATTTGTCAAAACATGTAATAGTATATTATGTGTGATAATATGTCATGGTATAATTTTTGTAAGAAATTGTCAAAGTATGTTTTATGACATTGTAAAGTATGTGTCAAAACATGTAATAGTATAGTATGTGTGAAAATATGTCATAATATAATTTTTTTCAAAAAATGTCATAGTATGCATCACCACTAAGTAAAGTATGTGTCAAAACATGTAATAGTATATTATGTGTCATAATATGTCATGGTATATTTTTTGTCTAAACAATGTCATATATGTGTCACGACATTGTAAAGTATGTGTGAAAACATGTAGTAGTATAGTATGTGTGATATAACATGATATAATTTTTGTCAAAAAATGTCATAGGATGCATCACCACTAAGTAAAGTATGTGTCAAGACATGAAATAGTATAGTATGTGTCATAATATGTCACGGTATATGTTTTATCAAAAAATGTCATATATATGTCACAACATAGTAAAGTATATGTCAAAACATGTAGTAGTATAGTATGTGTGATAATATGTCATGGTATAATTTTTGTCAAAAAATGTCAACGTGTTTGTCACGACATTGTAAAGTATGTGTCAAAACATATAATAGTATAGTATGTGTCATAATATGTCATGGTATCATTTTTATAAAAAAAAAGTCATAGTATGTGTCACGACATTGTAAAATATGTTTGAAAACATGTAATAGTATAGTATGTTTCATATAATGTCACGGTATAAATATTTTCAACAAATGTCAACGTATGTGTAACGACATTGTAAAGTATGTGTCAAAACATGTAATAGTATAGTATTTGTCATAATATGTCATGGTGTAATTTTTGTCAAAAAATGTCATAGTATGTGTCATGGCATTGTAAAGTATTTGTCAAAACATGTAATAGTATATTATGTGTGATAATATGTCATGGTATAATTTTTGTAAGAAATTGTCAAAGTATGTTTTATGACATTGTAACGTATGTGTCAAAACATGTAATAGTATAGTATGTGTGATAATGTCATAATATAATTTTTTTCAAAAAATGTCATACTATGCATCACCACTAAGTAAAGTATGTGTCAAAACATGTAATAGTATATTATGTGTCATAATATGTCATGGTATATTTTTTGTCTAAACAATGTCATTTATGTGTCACGACATTGTAAAGTATGTGTCAAAACATGTAATAGTAGAGTATGTCTCATATGTTATTGTATAATTTTTGTCAAAAAACGTCATATATGTGTCACAACATAGTAAAGTATGTGTCAAAACATGTAATAGTATAGTATGTGTGATAATATGTCATGGTATAATTTTTTGTACAAAAATGGCAATGTATGTTTTACAACATTGTAAAGTATGTGTCAAAACATGCAATAGTATAGTATGTGTCATAATATGTCACGGTATAATTTTTGTAAAAGAATGTCATAGTATGTGTCACGACATCGTAAAGTATTTGTCAAAACACGTAATATAGTATGTGTGATATGTCATGGTATAATTTTTTTTAACATGTAGTATGTGTCACAACATAGTAAATTATTTGTAAAAACGTAATTGTAAAGTACGTGTCATAATATGTCATGGCATAATTTTTGTAAAAAAATGTCAGAGTATGTGTCACGACATAGTAAAGTATGTGTCAAAACATGTAGTAGTATAGTATGTGTGATATAACATGATATAATTTTTGTCAAAAAATGTCATAGTATGCATCACCACTAAGTAAAGTATATGTTAAAACATGTAATAGTATAATGTGTCATAATATGTCACGGTATAATTTTTGTCAAAAAATGTCATAGGATGTATCACCACTAAGTAAAGTATGTGTCAAAACATGAAATAGTATAGTATGTGTCATAATATGTCACGGTATATTTTTTGTCAAAAAATGTCATATATATGTCACAACATAGTAAAGTATGTGTCAAAACATGTAGTAGTATAGTATGTGTGATAATATGTCATGGTATAATTTTTGTCAAAAAATGTCAACGTATGTGTCACAACATTGTAAAGTATGTGTCAAAACATGTAATAATAGAGTATGTGTCATATGTCATTGTATAATTTTTGTCAAAAAATGTCATATGTGTCACAACATAGTAAAGTATGTGTCAAAACATGTAATAGTATAGTATGTGTGATAATATGTCATGGTATAATTTTTTGTACAAAAATGTCATAGTATGTGTCACGACATCGTAAAGTATTTGTCAAAACATGTAATATAGTATGTGTGATAATAGGTCATGGTATAATTATTTTTTTTAAACGTGTCTTAGTATGTGTCGCAACATAGTAAATTATTTGTGAAAACGTAATTGTAAAGTACGTGTCATAATATGCCATTGTATAATTTTTGTAAAAAAATGTCATAGTATGTGTCACAACATAGTAAAATATGTTTGAAAACATGTAATAGTATAGTATGTTTCATATAATGTCACGGTATAAGTTTTTTCAAGAAATGTCAACGTATGTGTAACGACATTGTAAAGTATGTGTCAAAACATGTAATAGTATAGTATGTGTGATAATATGTCATGATATAATTTTTTTCAAAAAATGTCATGGTACGCATCACCACTAAGTAAAGTATGTGTCAAAACATGTAATAGTATAATATGTGTCATAATATGTCATGGTGTAATTTTTTTTAAAAAAATGTAGTAGTATGTGTCACTACATTGTAAAGTATTTGTGAAAACGTAATTGTAAAGCACGTGTCATAATATGTCATGGTATAATTTTTGTAAAAAAAAATGGCAAAGTATGTGTCACAACATAGTAAAGTATGTGTCAAAGCATATAATAGTATAGTATGTGTCATAATATGTCATGGTATAATTTTTGTAAAAAAAAAATGGCAAAGTATGTGTCACGACATAGTAAAGTATGTGTCAAAACATGTAATAGTATAGTATGTGTGATAATATGTCATGGTATAATTTTTTTTTTTTTAAATGTCATTGTATGTGTCACAACATAGTAAATTATTTGTGAAAACGTAATTGTAAACTTCGTGTCATAATATGTCATGGTACAATTTTTGAAAAAAAAATGTGAAAGTATGTGTCACAACATAAAGTATGTGTCAAAACATGTAATGGTATGGTATGTGTAATAATTAGTCATGGTATAATTTTTGTAAAAAAAATGTCATAGTATGTGTCACAACATCGTAAATTATTTGTGAAAACGTAATTGTAAACTTTGTGTCATAATATGTCATTGTACAATTTTTGAAAAAAAAATGTGAAAGTATGTGTCACAACATAATAAAGTATGTGTATAAACATGTAATGGTATAGTATGTGTGATAATATGTCATGGTATAATTTTTTGTACAAAAATGGCCTAAGTATGTTTTACAACATTGTAAAGTATGTGTCAAAACATCCAATAGTATAGTATGTGTCATAATATGTCACAGTATAATTTTTTGTAAAAGAATGTCATAGTATGTGTCACGACATCGTAAAGTATTTGTCAAAACACGTAATATAGTATGTGTGATAATATGTCATGGTATAATTATTTTTTTTTAAACGTGTCTTAGTATGTGTCGCAACATAGTAAATTATTTGTGAAAACATAATTGTAAAGTACGTGTCATAATATGCCATTGTATAATTTTTGTAAAAAAATGTCATAGTATGTGTCACAACATAGTAAAATATGTTTGAAAACATGTAATAGTATAGTATGTTTCATATAATGTCACGGTATAAATTTTTTCAAAAAATGTCAACGTATGTGTAATGACATGTGTCAAAACATGTAATAGTATAGTATGTGTGATAATATGTCATGATATAATTTTTGTCAAAAAATGTCATAGTATGCATCACCACTAAGTAAAGTATGTGTCAAAACATGTAATAGTATATTATGTGTCATAATATGTCATGGTATATTTTTTGTCTAAATAATGTCATATATGTGTCACGACATTGTAAAGTATGTGTGAAAACATGTAGTAGTATAGTATGTGTGATATAACATGATATAATTTTTGTCAAAAAATGTCATAGGATGCATCACCACTAAGTAAAGTATGTGTCAAAACATGAAATAGTATAGTATGTGTCATATGTCACGGTATAAATTTTTTCAAAAAATGTCATATATATGTCACAACATAGTAAAGTATATGTCAAAACATGTAGTAGTATAGTATGTGTGATAATATGTCATGGTATAATTTTTGTCAAAAAAATGTCATATATGTATCACAACATGGTAAAGTATGTTTGAAAACATGTAATAGTATAGTATGTTTCATATAATGTCACGGTATAAATTTTTTCAAAAAATGTCAACGTATGTGTAACGACATGTGTCAAAACATGTAATAGTATAGTATGTGTGATAATATGTCATGATATAATTTTTGTCAAAAAATGTCATAGTATGCATCACCACTAAGTAAAGTATGTGTCAAAACATGTAATAGTATATTATGTGTCATAATATGTCATGGTATATTTTTTGTCTAAATAATGTCATATATGTGTCACGACATTGTAAAGTATGTGTGAAAACATGTAGTAGTATAGTATGTGTGATATAACATGATATAATTTTTGTCAAAAAATGTCATAGGATGCATCACCACTAAGTAAAGTATGTGTCAAAACATGAAATAGTATAGTATGTGTCATAATATGTCACGGTATAAATTTTTTCAAAAAATGTCATATATATGTCACAACATAGTAAAGTATATGTCAAAACATGTAGTAGTATAGTATGTGTGATAATATGTCATGGTATAATTTTTGTCAAAAAATGTCAACGTGTTTGTCACGACATTGTAAAGTATGTGTCAAAACATATAATAGTATAGTATGTGTCATAATATGTCATGGTATCATTTTTATAAAAAAAAGTCATAGTATGTGTCACGACATAGTAAAATATGTTTGAAAACATGTAATAGTATAGTATGTTTCATATAATGTCACGGTATAAATATTTTCAACAAATGTCAACGTATGTGTAACGACATTGTAAAGTATGTGTCAAAACATGTAATAGTACATTATGTGTGATAATATGTCATGGTATAATTTTTGTAAGAAATTGTCAAAGTATGTTTTATGACATTGTAACGTATGTGTCAAAACATGTAATAGTAGAGTATGTGTCATATGTCATTGTATAATTTTTGTCAAAAAATGTCATAGTATGCATCACCACTAAGTAAAGTATGTGTCAAAACATGTAATAGTATATTATGTGTCATAATATGTCATGGTATATTTTTTGTCTAAACAATGTCATTTATGTGTAACGACATTGTAAAGTATGTGTCAAAACATGTAATAGTATAGTATGTGTGATAAAATGTCATGATGTAATTTTTGTCAAAAATGTCACGGTACGCATCACCACTAAGTAAAGTATGTGTCAAAACATGTAATAGTATAATATGTGTCATAATATGTCATGGTGTAATTTTTTTTTAAAAAAATGTCGTAGTATGTGTCACGACATTGTAAAGTATTTGTGAAAACATAATTGTAAAGTACGTGTCATAATATGTCATGGTATAATTTTTGTAAAAAAAAATGGCAAAGTATGTGTCACAACATAGTAAAGTATGTGTCAAAGCATATAATAGTATAGTATGTGTCATAATATGTCATGGTATAATTTTTGTAAAAAAAATGCAAAGTATGTGTCACGACATAGTAAAGTATGTGTCAAAACATGTAATAGTATAGAATGTGATAATATGTCATGGTATAATTTTTTTTTTAAAAAAATGTCATTGTATGTGTCACAACATAGTAAATTATTTGTGAAAATGTAATTGTAAACTTCGTGTCATAATATGTCATGGTACAATTTTTGAAAAAAAAATGTGAAAGTATGTGTCACAACATAATAAAGTATGTGTCAAAACATGTAATGGTATAGTATGTGTAATATTTCATGGTATAATTTTTGTAAAAAAAATGTCATAGTATGTGTCACAACATCGTAAATTATTTGTGAAAACGTAATTGTAAAGTACGTGTCATAATATGTCATGGTATAATTTTTGTCAAAAAATGTCATGGTACGCATCACCACTAAGTAAAGTATGTGTCAAAACATGTAATAGTATAATATGTGTCATAATATGTCATGGTATAATTTTTTTTTAAAAATGTCGTAGTATGTTTCACGACATAGTAAAGTATGTGTCAAAGCATATAATAGCATAGTATGTGTCATAATATGTCATGGTATAATTTTTGTAAAAAAATGGCAAAATATGTGTCACGACATAGTAAAGTATGTGTCAAAGCATGTAATAGTATAATATGTGTCATAATATGTCATGGTATAATTTTTTTTTTTAAACGTGTCTTAGTATGTGTCGCAACATAGTAAATTATTTGTGAAAACATAATTGTAAAGTACGTGTCATAATATGCCATTGTATAATTTTTGTAAAAAAATGTCATAGTATGTGTCACAACATAGTAAAATATGTTTGAAAACATGTAATAGTATAGTATGTTTCATATAATGTCACGGTATAAATTTTTTCAAAAAATGTCAACGTATGTGTAACGACATGCGTCAAAACATGTAATAGTATAGTATGTGTGATAATATGTCATGATATAATTTTTGTCAAAAAATGTCATAGTATGCATCACCACTAAGTAAAGTATGTGTCAAAACATGTAATAGTATATTATGTGTCATAATATGTCATGGTATATTTTTTGTCTAAATAATGTCATATATGTGTCACGACATTGTAAAGTATGTGTGAAAACATGTAGTAGTATAGTATGTGTGATATAACATGATATAATTTTTGTCAAAAAATGTCATAGGATGCATCACCACTAAGTAAAGTATGTGTCAAAACATGAAATAGTATAGTATGTATCATAATATGTCACGGTATAAATTTTTTCAAAAAATGTCATATATATGTCACAACATAGTAAAGTATATGTCAAAACATGTAGTAGTATAGTATGTGTGATAATATGTCATGGTATAATTTTTGTCAAAAAATGTCATATATGTATCACAACATGGTAAAGTATGTTTGAAAACATGTAATAGTATAGTATGTTTCATATAATGTCACGGTATAAATTTTTTCAAAAAATGTCAACGTATGTGTAACGACATGTGTCAAAACATGTAATAGTATAGTATGTGTGATAATATGTCATGATATAATTTTTGTCAAAAAATGTCATAGTATGCATCACCACTAAGTAAAGTATGTGTCAAAACATGTAATAGTATATTATGTGTCATAATATGTCATGGTATATTTTTTGCCTAAATAATGTCATATATGTGTCACGACATTGTAAAGTATGTGTGAAAACATGTAGTAGTATAGTATGTGTGATATAACATGATATAATTTTTGTCAAAAAATGTCATAGGATGCATCACCACTAAGTAAAGTATGTGTCAAAACATGAAATAGTATAGTATGTGTCATAATATGTCACGGTATAAATTTTTTCAAAAAATGTCATATATATGTCACAACATAGTAAAGTATATGTCAAAACATGTAGTAGTATAGTATGTGTGATAATATGTCATGGTATAATTTTTGTCAAAAAATGTCAACGTGTTTGTCACGACATTGTAAAGTATGTGTCAAAACATATAATAGTATAGTATGTGTCATAATATGTCATGGTATCATTTTTATAAGAAAAGTCATAGTATGTGTCACGACATAGTAAAATATGTTTGAAAACATGTAATAGTATAGTATGTTTCATATAATGTCACGGTATAAATATTTTCAACAAATGTCAACGTATGTGTAACGACATTGTAAAGTATGTGTCAAAACATGTAATAGTATATTATGTGTGATAATATGTCATGGTATAATTTTTGTAAGAAATTGTCAAAGTATGTTTTATGACATTGTAACGTATGTGTCAAAACATGTAATAGTAGAGTATGTGTCATATGTCATTGTATAATTTTTGTCAAAAAATGTCATAGTATGCATCACCACTAAGTAAAGTATGTGTCAAAACATGTAATAGTATATTATGTGTCATAATATGTCATGGTATATTTTTTGTCTAAACAATGTCATTTATGTGTAACGACATTGTAAAGTATGTGTCAAAACATGTAATAGTATAGTATGTGTCATAAAATGTCATGATGTAATTTTTGTCAAAAATGTCACGGTACGCATCACCACTAAGTAAAGTATGTGTCAAAACATGTAATAGTATAATATGTGTCATAATATGTCATGGTGTAATTTTTTTTTAAAAAAAATGTCGTAGTATGTGTCACGACATTGTAAAGTATTTGTGAAAACGTAATTGTAAAGTACGTGTCATAATATGTCATGGTATACTTTTTGTAAAAAAAAATGGCAAAGTATGTGTCACAACATAGTAAAGTATGTGTCAAAGCATATAATAGTATAGTATGTGTCATAATATGTCATGGTATAATTTTTGTAAAAAAATGGCAAAGTATGTGTCACGACATAGTAAAGTATGTGTCAAAACATGTAATAGTATAGAATGTGACAATATGTCATGGTATAATTTTTTTTTTTAAAAAATGTCATTGTATGTGTCACAACATAGTAAATTATTTGTGAAAATGTAATTGTAAACTTCGTGTCATAATATGTCATGGTACAATTTTTGAAAAAAAAATGTGAAAGTATGTGTCACAACATAATAAAGTATTTGTCAAAACATGTAATGGTATAGTATGTGTAATATTTCATGGTATAATTTTTGTAAAAAAAATGTCATAGTATGTGTCATGGCATTGTAAAGTATTTGTCAAAACATGTAATAGTATATTATGTGTGATAATATGTCATGGTATAATTTTTGTAAGAAATTGTCAAAGTATGTTTTATGACATTGTAAAGTATGTCTCAAAACATGTAATAGTTTAGTATGTGTCATAATATGTCATTGTATAATTTTTGTCAAAAAACATCATATATGTATCACAACATGGTAAAGTATTTGTCAAAACATGCATTAGTATAGTATGTGTGATAATATGTCATAATGTAATTTTTTTCAAAAAATGTCATAGTATGCATCACCACTAAGTAAAGTATGTGTCAAAACATGTAATAGTATAATATGTGTCATAATATGTCATGGTATATTTTTTGTCTAAACAATGTCATATATGTGTCCCAACATAGTACAGTATGTGTCAAAACATGTAATAGTATAATATGGGTGATAAAATGTCATGGTATATTTTTTGTCAAATAACGTCATATATATGTCACAACATAGTAAAGTATGTGTCAAAACATGTTATAGTATAGTATTATGACATACTATACTATTACATGTTTTGACACATACTTTACTTAGTGGTGACACATACTATGACATTTTTTTTTACAAATATTACACCATGACATATTATGAGACATACTATACTATTATATGCTTTGACACAGTTTACTATGCCGTGACGCATACTTTTGACATTTTTTTTTCAAAAATTGTACCATGAGATATTATGACACGAACTTTACAATTACGTTTTCACAAATAATTTACTATCTTGTGACACATATGACTTTTTTTTTTTTTTAAATTATACCATGACATATTATCACAAATAATATACTATTACATGTTTTGACAAATACTTTACAATGTGTCACAACATAGTAAAGTATGTATCAAAGCATATAATAGTATAGTATGTTTGATAATATGTCATGGTATAATTTTTTTTTTTTTTTAAATGTCATAGTATGTGTCACAAGATAGTAAATTATTTGTGAAAACGTAATTGTAAAGTTCATGTCATAATATGTCATGGTACAATTTTTGGAAAAAAAAATGTCAAAGTATGTGTCACGACATAGTAAAGTATGTGTCAAGGCATATAGTAGTATAGTATGTGTCATAATATGTCATGGTGTAATTTAAAAAAAAAAAAAAATGTCATAGCATGTGTCACGACTAAGTAAAGTATGTGCCAACACATGTAATCGTATAATATGTTTCATATTATGTCATGGTACATTTTTTTTGTCAAAAACATCATATATGTGTCACAACATAGTAAAGTATGTGTCAAAACATTTTATAGTATGTGTCATAATATGTCATGGTATAATTTTTGTAAAAAAAAATGTCATAGTGTGTGCGCCGGCATTGTAAAGTATGTCTCAAAACATGTAATAGTATAATATGTGTCATAATATGTCATGGTATAATTTTTTTTTTTAAATGTCATAGTATGTGTCACGACATAGTAAAATATGTTTGAAAACATGTAATAGTATAGTATGTTTCATATAATGTCACGGTATAAATTTTTTCAAAAAATGTCAACGTATGTGTAACGACATTGTAAAGTATGTGTCAAAACACGTAATAGTATATTATTTGTCATAATATGTCATGGTATAATTTTTGTCAAGAAATGTCATAGTATGTGTCATGGCATTGTAAAGTATTTGTCAAAACATGTTATAGTATATTATGTGTGATAATATGTTATGGTATAATTTTTGTAAGAAATTTTCAAAGTATGTTTTATGACATTGTAAAGTATGTGTCAAAACATGTAATAGTATAGTATGTTGATAATATGTCATAATATATTTTTTTTCAAAAAATGTCATAGTATGCATCACCACTAAGTAAAGTATGTGTCAAAACATGTAATAGTATATTATGTGTCATAATATGTCATGGTATATTTTTTATCAAAAAATGTCATATATATGTCACAACATAGTAAAGTATGTGTCAAAACATGTAGTAGTATAGTATGTGTGATAATATGTCATGGTATAATTTTTGTCAAAAAATGTCAACGTATGTGTCACGACATTGTAAAGTATGTGTCAAAACATGTAATAGTAGAGTATGTGTCATATGTCATTGTATAATTTTTGTCAAAAAATGTCATGTATGTGTCACAACATAGTAAAGTATGTGTCAAAACATAATAGTTTAGTATGTGTCATAATATGTCATGGTATAATTTTTTTTTTTAAACGTATCGTAGTATGTGGCACAACATAGTAAATTATTTGTGAAAACGTAATTGTAAAGTACGTGTCATAATATGCCATTGTATAATTTTTGTAAAAGAAAATGTCAGAGTATGTGTCACGACATAGTAAAGTATGTGTCAAAGCATGTAATAGTATAATATGTGTCATAATATGTCATGGTATAATTTTTTTTTTTTTAAAATGTCGTAGTATGTGTCACGACATTGTAAAGTATGTGTCAAAGCATATAATAGTATAGTATGTGTCATAATATGTCATGGTATACTTTTTGTAAAAAAAAATGGCAAAGTATGTGTCACGACATAGTAAAGTATGTGTCATATAATAGTATAGTATGTCTCATAATATGTCATGGTATAACTTTTGTCAAAAAATGTCATAGTATGTGTCATGGCATTGTAAAGTATTTGTCAAAACATGTAATAGTATATTATGTGTGATAATATGTCATGGTATAATTTTTGTAAGAAATTGTCAAAGTATGTTTTATGACATTGTAAAGTATGTCTCAAAACATGTAATAGTTTAGTATGTGTCATAATATGTCATTGTATAATTTTTGTCAAAAAACATCATATATGTATCACAACATGGTAAAGTATTTGTCAAAACATGCATTAGTATAGTATGTGTGATAATATGTCATAATGTAATTTTTTTCAAAAAATGTCATAGTATGCATCACCACTAAGTAAAGTATGTGTCAAAACATGTAATAGTATAATATGTGTCATAATATGTCATGGTATATTTTTTGTCTAAACAATGTCATATATGTGTCACAACATAGTACAGTATGTGTCAAAACATGTAATAGTAGAATATGTGTGATAAAATGTCATGGTATAATTTTTGTAAAAAAATGTCAAAGTATGTTTCACGACATTGTAAAGTATGTGTCAAAACGTAATAGTTTAGTATGTGTCATAATATGTCACGGAATAATTTATGTAAAAAAATTTCATAGTATGTATCACGACATAGTAAAGTATGTGTCAAAACATGTAATAGTATAATATGTGTCATAATATGTCATGGTATATTTTTTGTCTAAACAATGTCATATATGTGTCACAACATAGTACAGTATGTGTCAAAACATGTAATAGTAGAATATGTGTGATAAAATGTCATGGTATAATTTTTGTAAAAAAATGTCAAAGTATGTTTTACGACATTGTAAAGTATGTGTCAAAACATGTAATAGTATAATATGGGTGATAAAATGTCATGGTATAATTTTTGTAAAAAAAATGTCAAAGTTTGTTTTACGACATTGTAAAGTATGTGTCAAAACATGTAATAGTATAATATGTGTCATAATATGTCATGGTATATTTTTTGTCAAATAACGTCATATATATGTCACAACATAGTAAAGTATGTGTCAAAACATGTTATAGTATAGTATTATGACATACTATACTATTACATGTTTTGACACATACTTTACTTAGTGGTGACACATACTATGACATTTTTTTTTACAAATATTACACCATGACATATTATGAGACATACTATACTATTATATGCTTTGACACAGTTTACTATGCCGTGACGCATACTTTTGACATTTTTTTTTCAAAAATTGTACCATGAGATATTATGACACGAACTTTACAATTACGTTTTCACAAATAATTTACTATCTTGTGACACATAATATGACTTTTTTTTTTAAAAATTATACCATGACATATTATCACAAATAATATACTATTACATGTTTTGACAAATACTTTACAATGTGTCACAACATAGTAAAGTATGTATCAAAGCATATAATAGTATAGTATGTGTGATAATATGTCATGGTATATTTTTTTTTTTTTTTTTTAAATGTCATAGTATGTGTCACAAGATAGTAAATTATTTGTGAAAACGTAATTGTAAAGTTCATGTCATAATATGTCATGGTACAATTTTTGAAAAAAAAATGTCAAAGTATGTGTCACGACATAGTAAAGTATGTGTCAAGGCATATAGTAGTATAGTATGTGTCATAATATGTCATGGTGTAATTAAAAAAAAAAAAAAAATGTCATAGCATGTGTCACGACTAAGTAAAGTATGTGCCAACACATATAATCGTATAATATGTTTCATATTATGTCATGGTACATTTTTTTTGTCAAAAACATCATATATGTGTCACAACATAGTAAAGTATGTGTCAAAACATTTTATAGTATGTGTCATAATATGTCATGGTATAATTTTTGTAAAAAAAATGTCATAGTGTGTGCGCCGGCATTGTAAAGTATGTCTCAAAACATGTAATAGTATAATATGTGTCATAATATGTCATGGTATAATTTTTTTTTTTAAATGTCATAGTATGTGTCACGACATAGTAAAATATGTTTGAAAACATGTAATAGTATAGTATGTTTCATATAATGTCACGGTATAAATTTTTTCAAAAAATGTCAACGTATGTGTAACGACATTGTAAAGTATGTGTCAAAACACGTAATAGTATATTATTTGTCATAATATGTCATGGTATAATTTTTGTCAAGAAATGTCATAGTATGTGTCATGGCATTGTAAAGTATTTGTCAAAACATGTTATAGTATATTATGTGTGATAATATGTCATAATATAATTTTTTTCAAAAAATGTCATAGTATGCATCACCACTAAGTAAAGTATGTGTCAAAACATGTAATAGTATATTATGTGTCATAATATGTCATGGTATATTTTTTATCAAAAAATGTCATATATATGTCACAACATAGTAAAGTATGTGTCAAAACATGTAGTAGTATAGTATGTGTGATAATATGTCATGGTATAATTTTTGTCAAAAAATGTCAACGTATGTGTCACGACATTGTAAAGTATGTGTCAAAACATGTAATAGTAGAGTATGTGTCATATGTCATTGTATAATTTTTGTCAAAAAATGTCATGTATGTGTCACAACATAGTAAAGTATGTGTCAAAACATGTAATAGTATAGTATGTGTGATAATATGTCATGGTATAATTTTTTTGTACAAAAATGGCAAAGTATGTGTAACGACATAGTCAAGTATGTGTCAAAACATGTAATAGTATAGTATGTAATATTATGTCATGGTATAATTTTTTTTTTTTTAAATATCATTGTATGTGTCACAACATAGTAAATTATTTGTGAAAACGTAATTGTAAACTTCGTGTCATAATATGTCATGGTACAGTTTTTGAAAAAAAAAAGTGAAAGTATGTGTCACAACATAATAAAGTATGTGTCAAAGCATGTAGGTATAGTATGTGTAATAATATGTCATGGTATCATTTTTGTAAAAAAAAAAGTCATAGTATGTGTCACGACATAGTGAAATATGTTTGAAAACATGTAATAGTATAGTATGTTTCATATAATGTACCGGTATAAATGTTTTCAAAAAATGTCAACGTATGTGTAACGACATTATAAAGTATGTGTCAAAACATGTAATAGTATAGTATGTGTCATAATATGTCATTGTATAATTTTTGTCAAAAAACATCATATATGTATCACAACATGGCAAAGTATCTGTCAAAACATGCATTAGTGTAGTATGTGTGATAATATGTCATGGTATAATTTTTTGTACAAAAATGGCAAAGTATGTTTTACAACATTGTAAAGTATGTGTCAAAACATGCAATAGTATAGTATGTGTCATAATATGTCATGGTATAATTTTTGTAAAAGAATGTCATAGTATGTGTCACGACATCGTAAAGTATTTGTCAAAACACGTAATATAGTATGTGTGATAATATGTCATGGTATAATTATTTTTTTTAAACGTATCGTAGTATGTGTCACAAGATAGTAAATTATTTGTGAAAACGTAATTGTAAAGTTCATGTCATAATATGTCATGGTACAATTTTTGAAAAAAAAATGTCAAAGTATGTGTCACGACATAGTAAAGTATGTGTCAAGGCATATAGTAGTATAGTATGTGTCATAATATGTCATGGTGTAATTAAAAAAAAAAAAAAAATGTCATAGCATGTGTCACGACTAAGTAAAGTATGTGCCAACACATATAATCGTATAATATGTTTCATATTATGTCATGGTACATTTTTTTTGTCAAAAACATCATATATGTGTCACAACATAGTAAAGTATGTGTCAAAACATTTTATAGTATGTGTCATAATATGTCATGGTATAATTTTTGTAAAAAAAATGTCATAGTGTGTGCGCCGGCATTGTAAAGTATGTCTCAAAACATGTAATAGTATAATATGTGTCATAATATGTCATGGTATAATTTTTTTTTTTAAATGTCATAGTATGTGTCACGACATAGTAAAATATGTTTGAAAACATGTAATAGTATAGTATGTTTCATATAATGTCACGGTATAAATTTTTTCAAAAAATGTCAACGTATGTGTAACGACATTGTAAAGTATGTGTCAAAACACGTAATAGTATATTATTTGTCATAATATGTCATGGTATAATTTTTGTCAAGAAATGTCATAGTATGTGTCATGGCATTGTAAAGTATTTGTCAAAACATGTTATAGTATATTATGTGTGATAATATGTCATAATATAATTTTTTTCAAAAAATGTCATAGTATGCATCACCACTAAGTAAAGTATGTGTCAAAACATGTAATAGTATATTATGTGTCATGATATGTCATGGTATATTTTTTATCAAAAAATGTCATATATATGTCACAACATAGTAAAGTATGTGTCAAAACATGTAGTAGTATAGTATGTGTGATAATATGTCATGGTATAATTTTTGTCAAAAAATGTCAACGTATGTGTCACGACATTGTAAAGTATGTGTCAAAACATGTAATAGTAGAGTATGTGTCATATGTCATTGTATAATTTTTGTCAAAAAATGTCATGTATGTGTCACAACATAGTAAAGTATGTGTCAAAACATGTAATAGTATAGTATGTGTGATAATATGTCATGGTATAATTTTTTTGTACAAAAATGGCAAAGTATGTGTAACGACATAGTCAAGTATGTGTCAAAACATGTAATAGTATAGTATGTAATATTATGTCATGGTATAATTTTTTTTTTTTTAAATATCATTGTATGTGTCACAACATAGTAAATTATTTGTGAAAACGTAATTGTAAACTTCGTGTCATAATATGTCATGGTACAGTTTTTGAAAAAAAAAAGTGAAAGTATGTGTCACAACATAATAAAGTATGTGTCAAAGCATGTAGGTATAGTATGTGTAATAATATGTCATGGTATCATTTTTGTAAAAAAAAAAGTCATAGTATGTGTCACGACATAGTGAAATATGTTTGAAAACATGTAATAGTATAGTATGTTTCATATAATGTACCGGTATAAATGTTTTCAAAAAATGTCAACGTATGTGTAACGACATTATAAAGTATGTGTCAAAACATGTAATAGTATAGTATGTGTCATAATATGTCATTGTATAATTTTTGTCAAAAAACATCATATATGTATCACAACATGGCAAAGTATCTGTCAAAACATGCATTAGTGTAGTATGTGTGATAATATGTCATGGTATAATTATTTGTACAAAAATGGCAAAGTATGTTTTACAACATTGTAAAGTATGTGTCAAAACATGCAATAGTATAGTATGTGTCATAATATGTCATGGTATAATTTTTGTAAAAGAATGTCATAGTATGTGTCACGACATCGTAAAGTATTTGTCAAAACACGTAATATAGTATGTGTGATAATATGTCATGGTATAATTATTTTTTTTAAACGTATCGTAGTATGTGGCACAACATAGTAAATTATTTGTGAAAACGTAATTGTAAAGTACGTGTCATAATATGCCATGGTATAATTTTTGTAAAAGAAAATGTCAGAGTATGTGTCACGACATAGTAAAGTATGTGTCAAAGCATGTAATAGTATAATATGTGTCATAATATGTCATGGTATAATTTTTTTTTTTTTAAATGTCGTAGTATGTGTCACGACATTGTAAAGTATGTGTCAAAGCATATAATAGTATAGTATGTGTCATAATATGTCATGGTATACTTTTTGTAAAAAAAAATGGCAAAGTATGTGTCACGACATAGTAAAGTATGTGTCATATAATAGTATAGTATGTGTCATAATATGTCATGGTATAATTTTTGTCAAAAAATGTCATAGTATGTGTCATGGCATTGTAAAGTATTTGTCAAAACATGTAATAGTATATTATGTGTGATAATATGTCATGGTATAATTTTTGTAAGAAATTGTCAAAGTATGTTTTATGACATTGTAAAGTATGTGTCAAAACATGTAATAGTATAGTATGTGTGATAATATGTCATAATATAATTTTTTTCAAAAAATGTCATAGTATGCATCACCACTAAGTAAAGTATGTGTCAAAACATGTAATAGTATATTATGTGTCATAATATGTCATGGTATATTTTTTGTCTAAACAATGTCATTTATGTGTCACAACATTGTAAAGTATGTGTCAAAACATGTAATAGAGTATGTGTCATATGTTATTGTGTAATTTTTGTCAAAAAACGTCATATATGTGTCGCAACATAGTAAAGTATGTGTCAAAACATGTAATAGTATAGTATGTGTGATAATATGTCATGGTATAATTTTTGTCAAAAAATGTCAACGTATGTGTCACGACATTGTAAAGTATGTGTCAAAACATGTAATAGTATAGTATGTGTCATAATATGTCATGGTATAATTTTTGTCAAGAAATGTCATAGTATGTGTCATGGCATTGTAGAGTATTTGTCAAAACATGTTATAGTATATTATGTGTGATAATATGTCATAATATAATTTTTTTCAAAAAATGTCATAGTATGCATCACCACTAAGTAAAGTATGTGTCAAAACATGTAATAGTATATTATGTGTCATAATATGTCATGGTATATTTTTTATCAAAAAATGTCATATATATGTCACAACATAGTAAAGTATGTGTCAAAACATGTAGTAGTATAGTATGTGTGATAATATGTCATGGTATAATTTTTGTCAAAAAATGTCAACGTATGTGTCACGACATTGTAAAGTATGTGTCAAAACATGTAATAGTAGAGTATGTGTCATATGTCATTGTATAATTTTTGTCAAAAAATGTCATGTATGTGTCACAACATAGTAAAGTATGTGTCAAAACATGTAATAGTATAGTATGTGTGATAATATGTCATGGTATAATTTTTTTGTACAAAAATGGCAAAGTATGTGTAACGACATAGTCAAGTATGTGTCAAAACATGTAATAGTATAGTATGTAATATTATGTCATGGTATAATTTTTTTTTTTTAAATATCATTGTATGTGTCACAACATAGTAAATTATTTGTGAAAACGTAATTGTAAACTTCGTGTCATAATATGTCATGGTACAGTTTTTGAAAAAAAAAAGTGAAAGTATGTGTCACAACATAATAAAGTATGTGTCAAAGCATGTAGGTATAGTATGTGTAATAATATGTCATGGTATCATTTTTGTAAAAAAAAAAGTCATAGTATGTGTCACGACATAGTGAAATATGTTTGAAAACATGTAATAGTATAGTATGTTTCATATAATGTACCGGTATAAATGTTTTCAAAAAATGTCAACGTATGTGTAACGACATTATAAAGTATGTGTCAAAACATGTAATAGTATAGTATGTGTCATAATATGTCATTGTATAATTTTTGTCAAAAAACATCATATATGTATCACAACATGGCAAAGTATCTGTCAAAACATGCATTAGTGTAGTATGTGTGATAATATGTCATGGTATAATTTTTTGTACAAAAATGGCAAAGTATGTTTTACAACATTGTAAAGTATGTGTCAAAACATGCAATAGTATAGTATGTGTCATAATATGTCATGGTATAATTTTTGTAAAAGAATGTCATAGTATGTGTCACGACATCGTAAAGTATTTGTCAAAACACGTAATATAGTATGTGTGATAATATGTCATGGTATAATTATTTGTACAAAAATGGCAAAGTATGTTTTACAACATTGTAAAGTATGTGTCAAAACATGCAATAGTATAGTATGTGTCATAATATGTCATGGTATAATTTTTGTAAAAGAATGTCATAGTATGTGTCACAACATTGTAAAGTATGTGTCAAAACATGTAATAGAGTATGTGTCATATGTTATTGTGTAATTTTTGTCAAAAAACGTCATATATGTGTCGCAACATAGTAAAGTATGTGTCAAAACATGTAATAGTATAGTATGTGTGATAATATGTCATGGTATAATTTTTGTCAAAAAATGTCAACATATGTGTCACGACATTGTAAAGTATGTGTCAAAACATGTAATAGTATAGTATGTGTCATAATATGTCATGGTATAATTTTTGTCAAGAAATGTCATAGTATGTGTCATGGCATTGTAGAGTATTTGTCAAAACATGTTATAGTATATTATGTGTGATAATATGTCATAATATAATTTTTTTCAAAAAATGTCATAGTATGCATCACCACTAAGTAAAGTATGTGTCAAAACATGTAATAGTATATTATGTGTCATAATATGTCATGGTATATTTTTTATCAAAAAATGTCATATATATGTCACAACATAGTAAAGTATGTGTCAAAACATGTAGTAGTATAGTATGTGTGATAATATGTCATGGTATAATTTTTGTCAAAAAATGTCAACGTATGTGTCACGACATTGTAAAGTATGTGTCAAAACATGTAATAGTAGAGTATGTGTCATATGTCATTGTATAATTTTTGTCAAAAAATGTCATGTATGTGTCACAACATAGTAAAGTATGTGTCAAAACATGTAATAGTATAGTATGTGTGATAATATGTCATGGTATAATTTTTTTGTACAAAAATGGCAAAGTATGTGTAACGACATAGTCAAGTATGTGTCAAAACATGTAATAGTATAGTATGTAATATTATGTCATGGTATAATTTTTTTTTTTTAAATATCATTGTATGTGTCACAACATAGTAAATTATTTGTGAAAACGTAATTGTAAACTTCGTGTCATAATATGTCATGGTACAGTTTTTGAAAAAAAAAAGTGAAAGTATGTGTCACAACATAATAAAGTATGTGTCAAAGCATGTAGGTATAGTATGTGTAATAATATGTCATGGTATCATTTTTGTAAAAAAAAAAGTCATAGTATGTGTCACGACATAGTGAAATATGTTTGAAAACATGTAATAGTATAGTATGTTTCATATAATGTACCGGTATAAATGTTTTCAAAAAATGTCAACGTATGTGTAACGACATTATAAAGTATGTGTCAAAACATGTAATAGTATAGTATGTGTCATAATATGTCATTGTATAATTTTTGTCAAAAAACATCATATATGTATCACAACATGGCAAAGTATCTGTCAAAACATGCATTAGTGTAGTATGTGTGATAATATGTCATGGTATAATTTTTTGTACAAAAATGGCAAAGTATGTTTTACAACATTGTAAAGTATGTGTCAAAACATGCAATAGTATAGTATGTGTCATAATATGTCATGGTATAATTTTTGTAAAAGAATGTCATAGTATGTGTCACGACATCGTAAAGTATTTGTCAAAACACGTAATATAGTATGTGTGATAATATGTCATGGTATAATTATTTGTACAAAAATGGCAAAGTATGTTTTACAACATTGTAAAGTATGTGTCAAAACATGCAATAGTATAGTATGTGTCATAATATGTCATGGTATAATTTTTGTAAAAGAATGTCATAGTATGTGTCACAACATTGTAAAGTATGTGTCAAAACATGTAATAGAGTATGTGTCATATGTTATTGTGTAATTTTTGTCAAAAAACGTCATATATGTGTCGCAACATAGTAAAGTATGTGTCAAAACATGTAATAGTATAGTATGTGTGATAATATGTCATGGTATAATTTTTGTCAAAAAATGTCAACGTATGTGTCACGACATTGTAAAGTATGTGTCAAAACATGTAATAGTATAGTATGTGTCATAATATGTCATGGTATAATTTTTGTCAAGAAATGTCATAGTATGTGTCATGGCATTGTAGAGTATTTGTCAAAACATGTTATAGTATATTATGTGTGATAATATGTCATAATATAATTTTTTTCAAAAAATGTCATAGTATGCATCACCACTAAGTAAAGTATGTGTCAAAACATGTAATAGTATATTATGTGTCATAATATGTCATGGTATATTTTTTATCAAAAAATGTCATATATATGTCACAACATAGTAAAGTATGTGTCAAAACATGTAGTAGTATAGTATGTGTGATAATATGTCATGGTATAATTTTTGTCAAAAAATGTCAACGTATGTGTCACGACATTGTAAAGTATGTGTCAAAACATGTAATAGTAGAGTATGTGTCATATGTCATTGTATAATTTTTGTCAAAAAATGTCATGTATGTGTCACAACATAGTAAAGTATGTGTCAAAACATGTAATAGTATAGTATGTGTGATAATATGTCATGGTATAATTTTTTTGTACAAAAATGGCAAAGTATGTGTAACGACATAGTCAAGTATGTGTCAAAACATGTAATAGTATAGTATGTAATATTATGTCATGGTATAATTTTTTTTTTTTAAATATCATTGTATGTGTCACAACATAGTAAATTATTTGTGAAAACGTAATTGTAAACTTCGTGTCATAATATGTCATGGTACAGTTTTTGAAAAAAAAAAGTGAAAGTATGTGTCACAACATAATAAAGTATGTGTCAAAGCATGTAGGTATAGTATGTGTAATAATATGTCATGGTATCATTTTTGTAAAAAAAAAAGTCATAGTATGTGTCACGACATAGTGAAATATGTTTGAAAACATGTAATAGTATAGTATGTTTCATATAATGTACCGGTATAAATGTTTTCAAAAAATGTCAACGTATGTGTAACGACATTATAAAGTATGTGTCAAAACATGTAATAGTATAGTATGTGTCATAATATGTCATTGTATAATTTTTGTCAAAAAACATCATATATGTATCACAACATGGCAAAGTATCTGTCAAAACATGCATTAGTGTAGTATGTGTGATAATATGTCATGGTATAATTTTTTGTACAAAAATGGCAAAGTATGTTTTACAACATTGTAAAGTATGTGTCAAAACATGCAATAGTATAGTATGTGTCATAATATGTCATGGTATAATTTTTGTAAAAGAATGTCATAGTATGTGTCACGACATCGTAAAGTATTTGTCAAAACACGTAATATAGTATGTGTGATAATATGTCATGGTATAATTATTTTTTTTAAACGTATCGTAGTATGTGTCACAAGATAGTAAATTATTTGTGAAAACGTAATTGTAAAGTTCATGTCATAATATGTCATGGTACAATTTTTGAAAAAAAAATGTCAAAGTATGTGTCACGACATAGTAAAGTATGTGTCAAGGCATATAGTAGTATAGTATGTGTCATAATATGTCATGGTGTAATTTAAAAAAAAAAAAAAATGTCATAGCATGTGTCACGACTAAGTAAAGTATGTGCCAACACATATAATCGTATAATATGTTTCATATTATGTCATGGTACATTTTTTTTGTCAAAAACATCATATATGTGTCACAACATAGTAAAGTATGTGTCAAAACATTTTATAGTATGTGTCATAATATGTCATGGTATAATTTTTGTAAAAAAAATGTCATAGTGTGTGCGCCGGCATTGTAAAGTATGTCTCAAAACATGTAATAGTATAATATGTGTCATAATATGTCATGGTATAATTTTTTTTTTTAAATGTCATAGTATGTGTCACGACATAGTAAAATATGTTTGAAAACATGTAATAGTATAGTATGTTTCATATAATGTCACGGTATAAATTTTTTCAAAAAATGTCAACGTATGTGTAACGACATTGTAAAGTATGTGTCAAAACACGTAATAGTATATTATTTGTCATAATATGTCATGGTATAATTTTTGTCAAGAAATGTCATAGTATGTGTCATGGCATTGTAAAGTATTTGTCAAAACATGTTATAGTATATTATGTGTGATAATATGTCATAATATAATTTTTTTCAAAAAATGTCATAGTATGCATCACCACTAAGTAAAGTATGTGTCAAAACATGTAATAGTATATTATGTGTCATAATATGTCATGGTATATTTTTTATCAAAAAATGTCATATATATGTCACAACATAGTAAAGTATGTGTCAAAACATGTAGTAGTATAGTATGTGTGATAATATGTCATGGTATAATTTTTGTCAAAAAATGTCAACGTATGTGTCACGACATTGTAAAGTATGTGTCAAAACATGTAATAGTAGAGTATGTGTCATATGTCATTGTATAATTTTTGTCAAAAAATGTCATGTATGTGTCACAACATAGTAAAGTATGTGTCAAAACATGTAATAGTATAGTATGTGTGATAATATGTCATGGTATAATTTTTTTGTACAAAAATGGCAAAGTATGTGTAACGACATAGTCAAGTATGTGTCAAAACATGTAATAGTATAGTATGTAATATTATGTCATGGTATAATTTTTTTTTTTTAAAATATCATTGTATGTGTCACAACATAGTAAATTATTTGTGAAAACGTAATTGTAAACTTCGTGTCATAATATGTCATGGTACAGTTTTTGAAAAAAAAAAGTGAAAGTATGTGTCACAACATAATAAAGTATGTGTCAAAGCATGTAGGTATAGTATGTGTAATAATATGTCATGGTATCATTTTTGTAAAAAAAAAAGTCATAGTATGTGTCACGACATAGTGAAATATGTTTGAAAACATGTAATAGTATAGTATGTTTCATATAATGTACCGGTATAAATGTTTTCAAAAAATGTCAATGTATGTGTAACGACATTATAAAGTATGTGTCAAAACATGTAATAGTATAGTATGTGTCATAATATGTCATTGTATAATTTTTGTCAAAAAACATCATATATGTATCACAACATGGCAAAGTATCTGTCAAAACATGCATTAGTGTAGTATGTGTGATAATATGTCATGGTATAATTTTTTGTACAAAAATGGCAAAGTATGTTTTACAACATTGTAAAGTATGTGTCAAAACATGCAATAGTATAGTATGTGTCATAATATGTCATGGTATAATTTTTGTAAAAGAATGTCATAGTATGTGTCACGACATCGTAAAGTATTTGTCAAAACACGTAATATAGTATGTGTGATAATATGTCATGGTATAATTATTTTTTTTAAACGTATCGTAGTATGTGGCACAACATAGTAAATTATTTGTGAAAACGTAATTGTAAAGTACGTGTCATAATATGCCATGGTATAATTTTTGTAAAAGAAAATGTCAGAGTATGTGTCACGACATAGTAAAGTATGTGTCAAAGCATGTAATAGTATAATATGTGTCATAATATGTCATGGTATAATTTTTTTTTTTTTAAATGTCGTAGTATGTGTCACGACATTGTAAAGTATGTGTCAAAGCATATAATAGTATAGTATGTGTCATAATATGTCATGGTATACTTTTTGTAAAAAAAAATGGCAAAGTATGTGTCACGACATAGTAAAGTATGTGTCATATAATAGTATAGTATGTGTCATAATATGTCATGGTATAATTTTTGTCAAAAAATGTCATAGTATGTGTCATGGCATTGTAAAGTATTTGTCAAAACATGTAATAGTATATTATGTGTGATAATATGTCATGGTATAATTTTTGTAAGAAATTGTCAATGTCTTGTAAAGTATGTGTCAAAACATGTAATAGTATAGTATGTGTGATAATATGTCATAATATAATTTTTTTCAAAAAATGTCATAGTATGCATCACCACTAAGTAAAGTATGTGTCAAAACATGTAATAGTATATTATGTGTCATAATATGTCATGGTATATTTTTTGTCTAAACAATGTCATTTATGTGTCACAACATTGTAAAGTATGTGTCAAAACATGTAATAGAGTATGTGTCATATGTTATTGTGTAATTTTTGTCAAAAAACGTCATATATGTGTCGCAACATAGTAAAGTATGTGTCAAAACATGTAATAGTATAGTATGTGTGATAATATGTCATGGTATAATTTTTGTCAAAAAATGTCAACGTATGTGTCACGACATTGTAAAGTATGTGTCAAAACATGTAATAGTATAGTATGTGTCATAATATGTCATGGTATAATTTTTGTCAAAAAATGTCATAGTATGTGTCATGGCATTGTAAAGTATTTGTCAAAACATGTAATAGTATATTATGTGTGATAATATGTCATGGTATAATTTTTGTAAGAAATTGTCAAAGTATGTTTTATGACATTGTAAAGTATGTGTCAAAACATGTAATAGTTTAGTATGTGTCATAATATGTCATTGTATAATTTTTGTCAAAAAACATCATATATGTATCACAACATGGTAAAGTATTTGTCAAAACATGCATTAGTATAGTATGCATGATAATATGTCATAATGTAATTTTTTTTCAAAAAATGTCATAGTATGCATCACCACTAAGTAAAGTATGTGTCAAAACATGTAATAGTATAATATGTGTCATAATATGTCATGGTATATTTTTTGTCTAAACAATATCATATATGTGTCACAACATAGTACAGTATGTGTCAAAACATGTAATAGTAGAATATGTGTGATAAAATGTCATGGTATAATTTTTGTAAAAAAATGTCAAAGTATGTTTCACGACATTGTAAAGTATGTGTCAAAGCGTAATAGTTTAGTATGTGTCATAATATGTCACGGAATAATTTATGTAAAAAAATTTCATAGTATGTATCACGACATAGTAAAGTATGTGTCAAAACATGTAATAGTATAATATGTGTCATAATATGTCATGGTATATTTTTTTGTCTAAACAATGTCATATATGTGTCACAACATAGTACAGTATGTGTCAAAACATGTAATAGTAGAATATGTGTGATAAAATGTCATGGTATAATTTTTGTAAAAAAATGTCAAAGTATGTTTTACGACATTGTAAAGTATGTGTCAAAACATGTAGTAGTATACTATGTGTGATAATATGTCATATCGTTTTTGTCAAAAAATGTCATAGTATGCATCACCACTAAGTAAAGTATGTGTCAAAACATGTAATAGTATAATATGTGTCATAATATGTCATGGTATAATTTTTGTAAAAAAATGTCAAAGTATGTTTTACGACATTGTAAAGTATGTGTCAAAACATGTAATAGTATAATATGGGTGATAAAATGTCATGGTATAATTTTTGTAAAAAAATGTCAAAGTATGTTTTACGACATTGTAAAGTATGTGTCAAAACATGTAATAGTATAATATGTGTCATAATATGTCATGGTATATTTTTTGTCAAATAACGTCATATATATGTCACAACATAGTAAAGTATGTGTCAAAACATGTTATAGTATAGTATTATGACATACTATACTATTACATGTTTTGACACATACTTTACTTAGTGGTGACACATACTATGACATTTTTTTTTACAAATATTACACCATGACATATTATGAGACATACTATACTATTATATGCTTTGACACAGTTTACTATGCCGTGACGCATACTTTGACATTTTTTTTTTCAAAAATTGTACCATGAGATATTATGACACGAACTTTACAATTACGTTTTCACAAATAATTTACTATCTTGTGACACATACTATGACTTTTTTTTTTTTTTTAATTATACCATGACATATTATCACAAATAATATACTATTACATGTTTTGACAAATACTTTACAATGTGTCACAACATAGTAAAGTATGTATCAAAGCATATAATAGTATAGTATGTGTGATAATATGTCATGGTATAATTTTTTTTTTTTTTCAAATGTCATAGTATGTGTCACAAGATAGTAAATTATTTGTGAAAACGTAATTGTAAAGTTCGTGTCATAATATGTCATGGTACAATTTTTGAAAAAAAAATGTCAAAGTATGTGTCACGACATAGTAAAGTATGTGTCAAGGCATATAATAGTATAGTATGTGTCATAATATGTCATGGTGTAATTAAAAAAAAAAAAAATGTCATAGCATGTGTCACGACTAAGTAAAGTATGTGCCAACACGTAATCGTATAATATGTTTCATATTATGTCATGGTACATTTTTTTTTGTCAAAAACATCATATATGTGTCACAACATAGTAAAGTATGTGTCAAACCATTTTATAGTATGTGTCATAATATGTCATGGTATAATTTTTGTAAAAAAATGTCATAGTGTGTGCGCCGGCATTGTACAGTATTTGTCAAAACATGTAATAGTATAGTATGTGTGATAATATGTCATGGTATCATTTTTGTAAAAAAATGTCAAAGTATGTTTCACAACATTTTAAAGTATGTGTCAAAACATGTATTAGTACAATATGTGTCAAATAACTACATATATATGTCACAACATAGTAAAGTATGTTTCAAAACATGTTATAGTATTTGTGATAACATGTTATGTTATAATTTTTATAATAAAAAATGTCAAAATATGTTTTACGACATTGTAAAGTATGTTTTAAAACATGTAATTGTATAGTATGTGTCATAATATGTCACGGAATAATTTTTGTCAAAATATTTTATAGTATGTGTCACGACATAATAAAGTATGTGTCAAAACATGTAATAGTATAATATTTGTCATATTATGTCATGGTATAATTTTTGTAAAAGAATGTCATAGTATGTGTCATGACATCGTAAAGTATTTGTCAAAACACGTAATATAGTATGTGTGATAATATGTCATGGTATAATTATTTTTTTTAAACGTATCGTAGTATGTCACAACATAGTAAATTATTTGTGAAAACGTAATTGTAAAGTTCATGTCATAATATGTCACGGAATAATTTTTGTCAAAATATTTTATAGTATGTGTCACGACATAGTAAAGTATGTGTCAAAACATGTAATAGTATAATATTTGTCATATTATGTCATGGTATATTTTTTGTCAAAAAACGTCATTTATATGTCACAACATAGTAAAGTATGCATCAAAACCTGTAATCGTATAGTATGTTTGGTAATATGTTATAATTTTTGACAAAAAATGTAATAGTATGCATCACCACTAAGTAAAGTATGTGTCAAAACTTGTAATAGCATAGTATGTGTCATAATATGTCACGGTATATTTTTTGTCAAAAAACGTCATATATGTGTCACGACATTGTAAAGTATGTGTCAAAACATCTAATAGTATAGTATGTGTCATAATATGTCATTGCATAATTTTTGTCAAAAAATGTCATAGTATGTATCACGACATAGTGAAGTATGTGTCAAAACATGTAATAGTATAGTATGTGTGATAGTATATTATGTTATAATATTTGTCAAAAAATATCACAGTATATGTCACGACATAGTAAAGTATGTATCAAAGCATATAATAGTATAGTATGTGTGCTAATATGTCATGGTATAATCTTTGTAAAAAAATATGTCAAAGTATGTTTTACGACATTGTAAAGTATGTGTCAAAACATGTCATAGTATAGTATGTGTCATAATATGTCATTGTATAATTTTTGTCAAAAAGTGTCATAGTATGTGTCACGGCATTTTAAATTATGTGTCAAAACATGTAATAGTATTGTATGTGCCATAATATCTCATGGTATAATTTTTTTTTAAAAATGTCGTAGTATGTGTCACAACATAGTAAATTATTTGTTAAAACGTAATTGTAAAGTTCGTGTCATAATATGTCATGGTATAATCTTTGTAAAAAAAAAATGTCAAAGTATGTTTTACGACATTGTAAAGTATGTGTCAAAACATGTAATAGTATAGTATGTGTCATAATATGTCAGTGTATGATTTTTGTCAAAAATTTCATCGTATGTGTCACGACATGGTAAAGTATGTGTCAAAACATGTAATAGTATAATATATGATTTTTTTCAAAAAACGTCATATATGTGTCTCAACATAGTAAAGTATGTGTCAAAACATGTAATATTATAGTATGTGTGATAATATGTTATGGTATAATATTTGTAAAAAAAAATGTCAACGTATGTGTCACGACATTGTAAAGTATGTGTCAAGTATGTGTCATAATATGTCATTGTATAATTTTTGTCAAAAAATGTCATAGTATGTGTCACGACATAGTAAAGTATGTATCAAAGCATATAATAGTATAGTATGTGTCATAATATGTCATTGCATAATTTTTGTCAAAAAATGTCATAGTATGTATCACGACATAGTGAAGTATGTGTCAAAACATGTAATAGTATAGTATGTGTGATAGTATATTATGTTATAATATTTGTCAAAAAATATCACAGTATATGTCACGACATAGTAAAGTATGTATCAAAGCATATAATAGTATAGTATGTGTGCTAATATGTCATGGTATAATCTTTGTAAAAAAATATGTCAAAGTATGTTTTACGACATTGTAAAGTATGTGTCAAAACATGTCATAGTATAGTATGTGTCATAATATGTCATTGTATAATTTTTGTCAAAAAGTGTCATAGTATGTGTCACGGCATTTTAAATTATGTGTCAAAACATGTAATAGTATTGTATGTGCCATAATATCTCATGGTATAATTTTTTTTTTAAAATGTCGTAGTATGTGTCACAACATAGTAAATTATTTGTTAAAACGTAATTGTAAAGTTCGTGTCATAATATGTCATGGTATAATCTTTGTAAAAAAAATGTCAAAGTATGTTTTACGACATTGTAAAGTATGTGTCAAAACATGTAATAGTATAGTATGTGTCATAATACGTCATGGTATAATTTTTTTCTTTTTTAAATATCGTCGTATGTGTCCCGACATAGTAAATTATTTGTAAAAACGTAATTGTAAAGTCCGTGTCATATAATGTCATGGTATAATTTTTGTCAAAAGATGTCAACGTATGTGTCAAGACATAGTAAAGTATGTATCAAAGCATATAATAGTATAGTATGTGTGATAATATGTCATGGTATAATTTTTCTAAAAAAAAATGTCAAAGTATGTTTTACGACATTGTAAAGTATGTGTCAAAACATGTAATAGTATAGTATGTGTCATAATACGTCATGGTATAATTTTTTTCTTTTTTAAATATCGTCGTATGTGTCCCGACATAGTAAATTATCTGTGAAAACGTAATTGTAAAGTTCGTGTCATAATATGTCATGGTAAAATTTTTGTAAAAGAAATGTCAAAGTATGTGTCACGACATTGTAAAGTATGTGTCAAAACAAGTAATAGTATAGTATGTGTCATAATATGTCATTGTATAATTTTGGTCAAAAAATGTCATAGTATGTATCACGATATAGTGAGGTATTTGTCAAAAATATGTAATAGTATAGTATGTGTCATAATATGTCATGGTATACTTTTTTGTCAAAAACTATCATTGTATAGTATATGTCAAAAATGCCATATTACAGTATGTTTAAAAGAAACTAATAGTGTGTTATGTGTCAAAAAATGTCATAGTATAGTTTGTTGAAAAAAATGTAATAGTATGGTATATGTCAGTCTGTATAGTATGTATCATGACGTGTCAAAAAATGTAATAGTATGGTATATGTCAAAAACGTCTGTATAGTATGTGTCACGGCATAGGAAAGTATGTGTCAAAACATGTTATAGTATAGTATGTGTCATAATATGTCATTGTATAATTTTTGTCAAAAAAAGTATAAGTGAAAGTATATGTCACGACATGGTAAAGGATGTGTCAAAACATGTAATATTAAATTATGTGTAATTAAATTAATTAAATAATGTTTTACAAAGTGTCAAAATAAAGGTCACAGTATGTGTTTCAACACAGAATAGTATCTGTCATAAAATTGTTTTAAAAAATGTCAAAATATAGTATGTGTCAAAAAATGTAATAGTATAGCGTGTGTCAAAAAATGTCATAGTACAATTTGTGTAATGACATAGTACAGTATGTGTCATAAAAGGTCATCGTATAGTATGTGTAAAAAAATTTCATTATTGTATGAGTCAATAATGTCATAGTAAATTGATTTTTGCAACAGAGCATATTATGTGTCAAGAAATATATTATAGTGTGTATAGTCTCATTGCAGAATGTCAATAAATTCAATCGTAGAGTATGTGTCAAAAAAAGCGTAATTATAGTATGTTTTAACAAATGTCATAGTATAGTATGTTTCATAAAAAGTCATGGCATCATGATTGTTTTGGAAGTGAACCGTCATGTACCACATGTGGAGAAGGCAAGTAAGCTATTTATCCGCTGTCATAGTACTAGTTGTGACAGAAGAGTTCAAACTTGACACCAATAAATATTGACAAGCAAGTTACATTTTACTTAATTTGAAATTTCTATGAACTCATACAAAACACAACAAGTAGTTAATTTCCAATTCTTTATTTAGGACTGGAGAGCATGTAGCAGGATCAACTGTATGACAACCATGCATGGAGTCACTGGGCTTTCCACCTGCTGAAAAGGGAATTTGGGATTATCAAAAACATTAATTATGGCAACAAACAGGAAGTGGAAGATTCCACTTTCATTCATAGAAGGGGGACAGGGGGTTGCACCAAAAGCAGAAAAAGATTATTTTATCCATGTTTGTAAAGAAAAACAAATGAATCTTCTAAGGAAAGAAAAAAAAACATTCTGGTTCTTTCCTAATTTACTTTATAAATGTATGTTGATTTTGTATACTAACAATAAATCAATTTAATGAGGAAAAAATGGGGCCACAAGTTATCAGACTGTATAGGTAACAAATATTAAATCACACTTTACTTTTACATCGTAATTTATATTTATATTATAAATACAGATGTTTGGAATAACTAGGACATGTTTGAGCTGTCAGCAGTCCTTACTCAACCACATCTTCAAGCATTTTCAAGCAGGGAAAAGCGACAGAACAAAAAATAAGATAATTGACAGCAGACTTTTACTCACTGGAGAACGTTCAGAAAAGAGACAGGATTCAAGACAAGAATGAAGCTTTCTTTTTTAAATTATGCAGAGTCTGTTTGTCTGAGCTGGAAGAAACAATGAGTGACGCATCCAGAAAGTTGGGATTCACAGAGCTTTGCTAAATGGAGAAGAATAAACTAAGAATTTGAGAGTCTGAGAGTGCATGATTATAAATCTTGAAACTGTGCCAAATGATGCTCTTTGTTACAGGGAGGATCAGTACCTTATCTTCTTGGTACTATATCTAAAAGGAATGTCAGAATACTATGTCCTAGTCCATGTGCAAAGCAGCAAAGAGCATTAAAGTGGGAGTTTTGATCCCAGTGAGGGATGGCACCACAAAGATGTGTAAAGAGGATGCTATGCAAGGTGTGGAGGAGTGTGTGAGAGCGGAGAGAAGGGGCTGGGGTGAGTGTTTAAAGACTCATAAGGTACTGAAGAGGATACTGGAGGGGGAGAACGGAGAAGAATGCTCTCTCACATTCCTCGCATGCCCACCTCTTTGTAGCAGGCTAATGAGGCAGGGCGGGAGTGAGTGCTGTTGCCCCGAGCCCAGAAAGAGGACAAGCGTGGAGCTGCTGAGCTCACGGCTGAGGAATTTCAAATGCCGGACATGAGAGAGAACGGCACAATGCCAGCACTTCTGTCACTGTAAACACACACGTCTACGCCGGGTTGACCCAAGCTGGGCTGGTGTGAAAAGTCAGCTAGAAGCCAGTTCTTCCTCCCACCGTTGACAGGATGGAAACTTCTCTCTGCCCTGGAAAAATAAAACCTAATGTTTAGCTGGGTTTACCGAACTGGCTGTGATAGAGCAGTATAGGTCTTCCATAGACACCTGAGACCTCACAGAGAAAGTGCAGGAAATACTGAGAGCTTTGGGTACTTTGAGTATTTTCATTTAGGATGTATAAACACACTTGAATAGAAATGCCAGAAAAGTTAAATTTACATGAAGCAAAGTATTGCTGCTGGGAAATGAAAATACTGGCATAAAACAAAAAGATTAATGACTTTTAGATCTTTAAAATACCAATCTGTCTTAAACTTCTATAATGGAGAACGCTAATTCAATCATTTGTGAATAAGAAACAATTACTCCTCTGTGTTTTGTTTATGTACCGAGTCTCTGCTGCTTTACTGGAACGATCTGCTGGATTTGATGACAAGTCATATAATGCATGTTTTTTCCCTCATTTTTGGCAAGACACACTTGATTAGTGCTGTGACTTCTGAAGAAATGATGGAAACCCACTGCTTTCATAAAGTAAAAATGATAATTTTTTTATTACTGCAAAATATTTTGTAGATCTGTAGTTTGTTGTTTTTTTTTAAAATAACTATTAATCTCTATTCCCGAGGCCTCAGCATTTACAATTAAAAAAATATCTTTTTTTAACATTTCTGCACTGCAGTTTGTCATTTTGCAAACAGAATGTTGCGTTTGCGACTGATCAGCAGTCTATGGAGCTAAAGTTAACTTCAAAGTGGATGGAGAACATCCTTCCTTTTCACAGATCCTATAGCTGACAAGTCGACCACTGACAAGAGGGGAAAAAAGCTCACATTCAGGAACTGCTGTGACACATCCTTCCTTTCATCCCTCCCTCCATCTATCTGTCATTTTCTCAGTAATATCAGTTCACTGAACTGTTAATGAAACATAATCCCTGTCAGTCCTGGATCCAGCTGGCTTGAGGTGCAGAATCCCTTGGTTTAAATAGCAAACTGCTGTAGCATAATCAGACATATCAGGCAAAGTGAAAGTGTTTGATGGAAAACCACAATATAAAAGTCCATTTATTTTATAATTCCTCTAAAAGTGTTACAACGTGCTTTACAAGATTGGACCAATTAAGTCAGATTGCATGAATAGTAACAAGAACACAAAATAACCATGAGAAAAACATGAAAAATATGTCAGACAGGAAGGTTAAGGCCCGAATTGATACCTAAGTAAAGTGAATACAGATAAAAGCCTGTAAAATGTAAAAAACCCAGTAAAAAAGCAGCTTTTTGTCAGCATGAACAACTTAATGTCATCTTTATTAGTTGTAGGTATACACATGTAATTAGGAACTATGAGTAAAGTTAATATAACATGGGGTTTTAGTAACAGTGAGACAGATGTCTACTCTGTATGGATCCACCCTCAACATTAGCATGAATGATTCAGAAGAACATGTAAACACCAAATGGCTGTAATCCTGAGATCAATGGCCCGTCTTCCATGCATGACTCCTGATTTCATGATCACGTCTTTGAAGCTCAGTCTCCAAAGCTTTTTAAATAATGACTCCTAACTGTTCCAGTAGCAGGAAACACCCATGAAAACTTCCACACCCCTGATCTTATCTCTTCTGACTATTTTTCTCCAGATTTCCCAACAGCCAGCAGAGCTTGAATTAAGTCCATAAATGCACAACGGCAGTTTGACGTTCACAAAATCTTCCTTTAAAAAGTAGACGTGTCAGTACATTAGCTGTTGTGTTGAGCGTTTACAGAAGGATCTGGAAGAGATCCATTTGTCCCATCACTCACAGGAGAGATTTGGAGCCTGATGAATGGAACCTGGGTTTAAAAAAGTGCCCTGAAACTAATTCCTGGAGCATTTGTGAATATCCGTTGTCATGGCTACAAGTAACTGAGTCAACGCTGTGATTCCCGCAGAGTGGCCCAATACTAAACCAGAGTGACACTCGACGCCATGCGCCTGATTCAACAGTACATAAAACTGTCACTTGACTAATGAATATTTATCACTTTAATGCCCACAAATACAGTCTCTGTACTATAATATAATAAAGATGTAAACTCTCAATTAAAAGAATATATATCTAGTTTGGATGTGAAGCATCACTTGAGACATAATTTGCTTCTTACCAAGGAAAAAATAAGAAAAACCAAAGACTTTAAGTGATTGTTTACTGTAGTTTCTCATACGATCATATTAACCATTGATTCATTTGAAGTTTTCACGGATTAATGCACATCTACGCTCTCAGTTAAACAGACAAAAACTAATACCTACTAAAATCTGAGTTTGAAGTATTTAACATGCATTTATTAATCATAGGATCACACTTGGCTCCAGCTTAGCACATCATCGATAACATAACACCGGTTATTCTCGTGAGGATGCTGCAGTCAGAACTGCGAGAGTGAGCACATCTTACTCTTCCCTTTTTAAAAACCTTCTTTTGATTTAAAATTTGCATTAAGGTCCTGCCAGAATAGTCTAGTAATGTTGATGTCAATGCATTGGATTTGAAAAGTTCATTGGACGCTGAAGATGAATAAATCTGAATGATGATAAATCTGTTAGTGAAACATGACAACCCATCATCCACTGGGACTGCGGAAATACAGGTTTCACATTGCTGTCATTCCACATTTCTTGCCCAACATAAAAGCTGCTAACCGTTGACAACAAATACAATAAAGGTTCACATTTTAACAACAAAATTGATGATTTGTGTGTACAACCCATAAGAGTATTTAGTAAAGAGTAACCTCTCCAGCAAGCAGGAAGTAAATACAGTAGGGCTGTGACGATATGCTTTTGTCCTGATTCAATTCCGATTTATTAGGTGCCAATTCAATTTAAATTGCGATTCTCACAATTTGATACTGCTGAATTTTGTAGGTTAAAAACAAAATAAAAGTGCAAATTTTTTTTTTGCTTGACATTTTTTTTTCAATTAGGAAAAAACAACACAGTAGCCAGACCATCATTCTGCTGCTATAATGCCCAAGAATACAAGTAAAAAGATCAATAAAAACAATAAAAAATGACAAAAATTTAATAGTTGATTATTTTTATTTATTTAAAAAAAATTATTTAACAAAAAAAAATCGATTTTAAAATTGTGAATCAAAAAAATCCCAGTTTTTGATTTTTCAATCCGATTTTCCGACCACTAGTGGTTATTCTGTTAAACAATAATGTGAAAGCAAACATTCGATTTGCCCACTCCTAAAATACGACTCATGCATGTTTCCCCATTTTAGACATTTTCTACCAAATTTTCTTTATTAAGCTACAAAATCAGGTATATGCATGGCTTTGAACAATGTGCTTTTTCACCAGCGGATGCATATTTACAGCAAACACAACAAGTGCTTCAGTCTTAGCTCTTTGTAAATAAGACAACGACACATTATTATATTACTAACATAACTTAGTGTCGGAAACTTAGTGTTAGAATGTAAAAACTAAGCACTAATTATCTTCATGAATATCATTTTGTTGGTTTCACATAATCACAGCTACACATCATTCATTCATCCATTCATTCATTCATTATCCTAACTACTTAGTCCATTGAAGGGTCATGGGGCAGCTGGAGCTGTCTGTTGTCTTTCTGTCCTCTTCCCCCCCACACAGCAGAGGCAGATGGCTGCCTGTCCTTGAGCCGGGTTCTGCCGGAGATTTCCTTCCTGTTAAAAGGGAGTTTTTTCCTTCCCACTGTTGCCGTGTGCTTGCTCAGGATGGGAGATTGAATTGGACTCAACTCAATCTGTTGGTTTCCTTATATAGGCTGTTATGGATTGTCTTTCATTGTGTTTTTCTCTGTCTATAAAGCATCTTGAGATGGCATTGCCGTGATTTGATGCTATAAATAAAGTTGAATTGAATTGAACTGGAGCCTATCCCAGCAGTCTTTGGGCGAAAGGCAGGGTACACCCTGGACAGCTCGTCAGCTACACATCATATTGATCCTAAATATTTACTATCAAACCAGCTTTTAAAACCAAGGCACTGGTTTAGTCCAGAGTGGCATCCATCAATGCCATCCCAAGCATGGACCAAAGCTGGTAATAAAATCGCTTTGATGTGGAGTGGGGAGCCTGAACAAGCAATCAGAGAGGTGAATGAAAGACAGTAAAGACTAAGCCAAGTCTAAACTAGAGATGACGGATCCCACTACAAGATATAACCAAAAAATGAAGTCAAACCCTTGATTTTATAAAAAGATTGATGAGATTGGAATTTTAAGAGTGAAATTTTGGAAACAAATCAGACTTCTAAACCCAAGCTGACACTCAGCAGCTCATTTAGCCATAAACTGCTGAACTGCAGCTGGACATGAAGCTGGCTTAAAGACACGCTGACTGGGAATCAAAGCAATCCCTTCCTGAGATCAAACCCCATCATTGCTGATGTGACTTCACCCTCCGGCCTTGAGTCATGGACCATTTTAGAAATGAATCAAAACTAAGGGAAGACATTGTCTCACTGCTTCCTTTGTTATTCAAAGTGTCCCAGCAGCAGCGAGTCCAGAGCTATGGGATTGGACTGGTCTGGGTCTGCCCCTGCTTTCTCATGATAAGGGAGGCAGGGCAGTGCTGGTGCTCTGCAAACAGCTGAACACTTTGCAGGAGAGCGGCGACTGATTGAACACAATACAGCACGGAGCCGCTGTGGGAGAGAGACTGAGGAACAACGGTGCAGCCAAGGAGACCGCAGAAACACTCTTCCCCCAAATCCCAAACTCTGCACAGAGAGAGGAGAGAAAGAAGGCGCAAGACCAACAAAAGCATTCTTTGCTTTCAGTCCAAAAAAAAAAAAAAAACATTGGGCAAGATTGTTTTTTCATAGACTCAAATTCAAGGAGAAAGTGTGAAATCAGTGAAATCAGTGAAATTGAAACACAAAGTGAGGGATTGTAGTGCTGCGCTGCATGAAGGATAAATCCATCTGGGAAGAACAACCAGCAGAAACAGGATGAGAGCGATGAGGACCACGTGGCTGCTACTTTCACTAAGTGAGTATTTTTTCATGTCAAACATCTGCGATGAGAAACAGCATTAACCTGTCGGCTTGAGGATGAAACAGGTGTGTGTGGAGATCGCATCAGTTCTGAGATGCAGCAATGTGAGATGAAGCAACAGGTGAACACACATCTCAGGATGTCCTGGATGCATTTGGTCTCATTTTTCAGACTAAACTGGATGTTTGTTTTTTTTATTATTATAAGAACTTGTAGTTTAGTTAAATTGGAATAATAAATGTAGATGGCACCGATGAAAATAAAATCAGGTTTATCGGAGAAAAAAAAAACTTTTAGATTGTATCTGAATATCCCTTTGGAATGATGTAGCTCTAAATGTGTGTAAAGCCATTTCTGCAAAGATCTGCTCTGATAAGTGAAGCAGTTCCCCATTTGGCACCGTTTGCTCTCAGCCTCGAGTTTTAAAAGCTTTATTTTTATTTATCATAAAGAAGTGTGATGTAAAGCTCAAACAGGTTCACAAACAAAGTGCAAACTGTGATTAAACTAGAAATACCAATTTTAAAGTAGTTCAACTTTCTCTGCATGTGAATAAAAGATTTTTTAAAAAATACTACAGAAACTACATAATTTTTTTTAGAAGCAACAATAAAGCAAAATTCATGCAAATTGATGCAAAAATGTTCTAGTATGGTGTAAAAATGCTTGATTAGGTGGTGTTATATGGAAATATGGGAATTTTTCAACACTAGTTTTCCACCTTTTATCAAAACTCAAGTTGAAAATACAGTGAAAATGTACTGAAGACATTACTTTGACTTTAAGTTTATACCACAAAGTGTGGGGAAAAGTATTCATTTGAATTGTTATGCTGCAGTTTCAGGCAGTGCAGGATGTTCACATGATGTGTTTGTATCAGATTTGTTTTGCACTGAAAACAACAGGAAATCCTTGCAGTTAAAATGAAATAATACAGTTTAACAAAAGCAGAACTACAACAGACTTAAACATTATTCAACATTCACTGCAAACTATTTTACTGGTGACTTGAAATGCATAATGAGAAGTTAAAAGATCCTGAGCAAAAGCAATCCAACGCAGAACGCTGAGGCCTGTTTTCATCCTTTTCTTTTTAGTGTTTTAAACAGTAAAAATCTGTTTACAGCTTTGAGTCTTTTCTCTGAGCTGCAGCTCGGCTCTGTTCATCCTGCTGCTTTTGGATAAAATCCCTTCAGAAAGACACTATAATCAGGCCAAATAGTTTTAAGATTCAGAGCTCAAACATCCACCCCCCTCCACTCCACATCATCCCATAGTTGAGGACTCCCCAAATGCCTGCACCCCCCCTTCTTTTCGTCTTCCATCCCTCCAAAAAGCACATTGACACACTCACACAGAGCCAACTGAGAGCTTTGCCCAGAGACAGAAGCAGCCTGAATAATGAAGCGCACCCCCGACCCCCCTCCCTGCTTGAAAGGCAAAGAAAGTGTTTTTCTTTAATTATGCACCTGCCGCTCCTCTCCTGTTTGAGCGTGTGAAAAAACATGGCTGACGCAGCCCTGCAAGCTTTATTCAAAGGCAGTCAGCACTTTTCTTCTAGAGCCGATTCGCTCGTGTGAATCTACATCTGTGTCTGTTTGTCCAACAGTTTTATCACACGTAAAGTTGTTTTGTTCAGATAAATCTAAAGGGTTGGTGCGGTGTTTCTTGTTTTATATTTTTCTAACAACCTGAGATGACATTTGAAGTGTGTGGTTAATAGGGCTGTGACGGGATGCTTTTGTCCCAATTCGATTTAGATTTTTTTGGCTGTCGATTCGATTTAAATTGTGATTTTCACAATTTTTCAATATTGCTGATTTCTGTAGATAAAAAACAAAAAAAATGTATAAAACTTTTTTTTTTGCTTGTTATTTTTTTTTATTTTTTATTTTTTTCAATGAGGAATTGAAACACAGTAGCCAGATCATCATTCTGACAATTTTTTTTTTTTTTTTTATAGTGGATTATTTTTATTTACTTGAAAAAAAAAAGATTTTTTTTAACAACAACAACAACAAAAAATCGATTTTAAAATTGTGAATCAAAAATACCCCAATTTTTGATTTTTCAATTAGATTTTTCCCACCCCTAGTGGTTAATCTGTTAAACAACCACATGTAAGCTCCAGGTTGTTTCTCTGAAACTTCAAATAATTAAACACCAGACTTTTTTTTTGTTTTCATTTCAGCTAAAAGCAAATAACTGAATAAGAGTTTTGAGCTATTAAATCGTGGAAAACAAGATATGTTTTATCGGTTGAACATTTGAGGAAATCTTGTTTGGAGTTAAACCAAGGGAATAACATGAGTAGCCACCCTGCAATCAAAATGCCAATTTACTTGCTGTCTGAACCCTACATTGCTCCTAATTGAATCTATTTATTAATCAATCCATTTAACACAATACACAATAATCTCTGTTGTATTGAATTTAACTCTACAACAAGGAAATAACCAGGACATGTGTCTCAGTATATCACCAGTTCAGGTAAAGGCTTTGCTCTTCAACCAGCAAACAAAACATTTCATCGTTGAACTACAAAGACATCATGCAGTTCTGCACACAGTTCAGTTTCTGCCAGATTTATGCTTCATTCAAACCAGTTTGTTTCTCTCAGGAGTTTTATCTGCTGCTGGTAGAGCGACAAAAGTCTCATCTGTGGAGAGAACACCTCATCCCCACACACAACTAACACACTCCTGACTTGAACTAATGCACTTGTCGGATTTTACATTGATTTAGCAATCAAGCTATAGATCTGGGTGTGTGACTGAACGGAGGCTTAAAAGGTGTCGATTCACTTGTAAGTTGCTTTGGAAGGATGAGCTGAATAAATGAAGGATTCAGTTTAGGATTGTTTTTCCTTTCCACAGATCAGGAGGGTGCAGTGAGAGGATTTATTATTTGTAAGAGCTCCTATCAAAGCTCAAAGTATGACAGGATTATGGCATTTCTTCTTGTTTTGTTTAGTTAGACCAGTGGTTCCCAAACCGGGGGGCGGGACCCCCAGGGGGGCCCCAGAGTTATCACAGGGGCGGGGCACAGCAAGGCTAAATAAAACTTGGGAATTTTGGCACTGGATAAATTTATAAAAGTACTCATAGGAAATGATGATAAATCAACAAAAGAGACTTTAATATAAAAAGAGAACAAACCATGATGGAGCATATCGGTCTCTGCTTGACCAGTTATAGTAGTAATCAGTGGTGGGTAAGAATGAGAACGCATGAACCAAAATATTATCTAATATAATGAAGTATAAAACCAAACAAGTTACACCACCACGTCGGGACTTTTTATCCTGAACACATAAAAAAGCCTGCAGGTTACTTTAGAAATAAACTATCCAACTATCAGATATAGCAAAGTTGTTTTACTAAAGCAGCATCGCCTCATAGAAAACTCGCCTAAAGTAGTTTGCAGAGATTCCTGGTTTCAAATGTTTCACTCTGAAGCAGAAGAATGAATAATAATACTGACAGCATTTCAGTTATAGTCACCTACAATCCAGCCACTAAAACTAAAGACACATTTCTTCGTGTGTTTCTTTGGTTCATGAGACGGGAGGGGGGGCTCGACATTATTGTCGCTGATAAAAAGAGAGCCTGCAGAAAAACTTTGGAAACCTCTGAGTTAGACTAAACAAGGAAAGTTACACAAAGTGCACAAATTCAGTCTCATTTTCTTCAGCTAGCTTTCTCAAATCAGGACGTAGGCAAATGAGAAAAGAATTAAGATGACAGTCTCGGATTTAAAGAGGTCAAAACGACCTTCTTAAATCAAAGGCGCAAAGTGACGACGGAGACGTCACTGCTTTAAATAAATCAGATGCGGCTGGGGTTTAGGAAGGAGGCAGTGTCATCACTTATCAGTACCCTCCAGGACTTCCTAACCCCTGCACACACCCCGTCTTTCTTACTTGCCTGCTGGTTCACAGCCTGTCCGTTTCCTACAAGATAACAGGCAGTTGGGGTTCCTGTCCTGTCCGAACATCGGCGGCTGGAGGAGACGCTGCTTGGCGCACACCACGCCTGCACCGGCCTCCGCATGAAAGAGAAAGGAGAAACAATAGAGGAGGGGAAAAGAAAAAAGACTTTATCAACATCCTGGCTCCCAACCAGGGTGTGGCGGTAGGAGACGGCCTTGAGTCCCCCCCCCCCCCTCCATATTCATTATTTTATTTTAGACGCAGGCTGCTGTGGACTGTGATTTCCAAACCATTCTGATGGGGATCCAACATGATGAAACGCAGATACTGTCATGACTTCGCATCTTCAGTTAGTCTCACTGCGCAGCTGAAGCTGAGCCCCGACGTCCTGATGATCTACAGACTTTAGCTGAGTCATTAGCTAGTGAGAAAATTCTGTAACCAGTTTCCTCTTTTCACTCACAAAGTGTTGACAATACGGTTTGCTATTTTTGATAACGCCGCTGACATATGCTACCTTCCCACGATGAAAAGGACAAAGTACAAGAAGGTTTTTACACTCATCAGCCAGAATGAAGGAGATTTTTACCCCGTTTAGACTTCAGAACTGACTTCAGCAAGGTGTTGGAAACATTCCTGAGGGATTTTGCTCCATATCGACATGAAGCATCACACATTTGCTGCACATCCATGATGAGAATCTCCCGTTCCACCACATCCCAAAGCGGAGACCTGGTGACTGTGGAGGCCGTTGGAGCAGTGAACTCATCGTCATGTTCATGAAAGCAGTTGGAGGTGATTTGTTGTGACATGGTGCATCATCCTGCTGGAAATTTTCCATCAGAAGATGCTGCATTGTGGTCATAAAGAGATAGCAGCGATACTCGGATAGGCTGAGGCGCTTAGATGATGTGCAGTTAGTACTAAGGTGTCTAAAGTGTGAGGAGTAACCCCTCTGACCATTTCACCTCCATTAGCCCAAGCTGTCATGCTGTTCACACCTAATTCCCACCTCATCATCTGAATGTCGCAGCTGAATCGCCCGGTGTGGTTTCCTACGACTGTCTGCTACATCTGCTTCATGCTTCCATGTATTTTATGCTCAGAGACGGTAGCAAATGGTTACTGCAGTGACTGTTAGCTAGGTTTTTGTTTTTTTTTTTTCACCATAAGTGTGGCTCACTGGGTATTTTTTTTATTTTCAGACCACCACAAGACATGCAAAAGATGGAAATTGTAGCTTGCCTAAAGCAAAATCAGATGCCATAAAAAGAACAGTTATGTACAGAGCCATGAAAATATGGAATTCTCTACCGAAGAACATTAAGTTAACCACTGACCTTACAAACTTTTAAATATTATTAAAAGACTATTTTTCAAAAGTACATGTATCTATATAAATCATAATTATAAGGGGATTGTTGATAAGTATAATAAATACAAATGAATGTGTAATAGAGTAAACTAATTGATAATGTGGATAGAGGTGTACTAGAAGATTTGTATTACAGATAATTAAATATATAGGTTGATATCCAATTATAAGTAAGCGTATTTTTTGTAAATGAATAGTTTACATGATAGGATGTAATATGAATGAACATTTCGTGCATGCATTTACTTATGTAAAAATGGATGTAAAGAGAAGATTTTGAAGATGTAAATACCTTGAATTTCAGGATTGAACTGAAATATTGATAAGTTTTTGTTTTGATATTATAATTGTGCCGGACCCCAGGAAGAATAGCTGTAGCTTGCTACAGCTAATGGGGATCCTTAGTAAACTAAACTAAACTAAACCCTCTGTAAACCCTACAGGTGGTTGTGTGTGAAAATCCCAGCAGATCAAGTTGTTTCTGAAATGCTGAGACCAATAATCCTTCATTTCTTCCTCATTCTGATATTCAGTTTGATCTTCAGCAGGTCGTCTTGACCCTACCAATATGTCTAAATCCATATAGCTGCTGCCATGTGATTGGCTGATTAGCTATTTGCATTACAAAGTCACATAATGATGAGTGTATCAGTGTAGTAAAGACCCAGTTCTGAACTGCATCATTTTCTAGGATTTTTCCCTATAGGGTGTTTTTTTGTCTGTGTTACTGTTCAGTTTGGATGGTTGTGTTTTTGGGAATCTTAAATCATTTTAAATTGAAATATTTAGTCTCCAGTAAAGTTAGAATAACCTGCTGGGTAATTTAGCAGTTTTTAAACCTGTTTGTTTTAAATTTATTTGTTAAAAATAACACGATCGGCCTGAAGAAGAGCTACAGATGTTGTTTTGAGTTATTTATACAAAGACTTGGGGGATTAGAGAGCAGAATGTTTATTCCACCCCCCCTTTCATGACTTAAAGATCTGAGACACACCTTGTGTTTACTGTTAAGATGCATCATGTCTTTAAAAGTTATGCCTGGTTGGCACAGAGACACGACATTCCTTCAGGGAGGAACCTCTGCTATCCGTAAAGCTCCCTCCTCCATCTTTGTCCAGATGGAGCCACTTGCCTTCACCTCTGCTGTAACCCCGTACTCCCCCCGGCATGCCATGTAACACACCCAGGTGTGTTAATCAGCCCTGTGGCTGGTACCGTCATGGACAAACACTCCCCCCCCCCCACCCCCCCCCCCCCCCCACCCCCCACCCCTTCTTTGCCTCAACTTTTCCTCCTGTCTCAGCACTCCGTTCATCTGCCCACTCACTTCTCAGCTTTTAGGAAAAACACAAAACTGCTGCGTGTGTGTGTGTGTGTGTGTGTTTGTGCTCATCTAAAGACACAAAAACACATCCTCCTTTAAAGGTATGCAACACACACATGAACACAGACGGTCAATATTTGCTTCAGTTGTTTGTAAAACAGATGAAAATAGTTTCCAGCAACGTTTAGGACATCCGGTATAAATATAGGAAATAAATCGAAGCTAAAAATCTTAAAAACACACGGCAGGTTGGTGTTGGCACATCCTCTTCTTTTAACTGCTTCCTGTCAACATGTTGAAACTAAGGTAACTGGTTTGCTGGATTAAATGGGAGCAGAATATTGTCCTGTTCTTGAATATTGTTGCTAAACAGTCATATTTAGTGTTTCACGATGTGTCGAGTGTTTTCACTTGGGTCAGTCCAGCATCTGGACTCTTCTGCTACAAACTCATGCCATGGGGGTGAGCACTGATAAGCTGGATGGCCTGCTGTCTGCAGGACTCAGCTAGGGTGACCAGATCTTCTCTCACCAAATGTGGGACAAAGACTGAAAATGTGGGACAATGTTGGACAGTTCCACTCTGCCATGACAAAGTTTTAGAAAAAATAAACTTTCTATTCTGCTCTTTGGTAATAAAATGACAAACCAAACATAACAAATCTGTTATTATAAAGACTTCCTCTGAGCAGCGCGTTTTTGGTGACTTTACGACATATTCTCCGCCGTGTGACACAGAAAAATGACTTCGACAAACCCTCACAGTCTCCTCGAACAGGTTTAACCCAGGAATATCTGCTTTCCCAGTCGTTGTTGTAACACTTTCTTTTCTTCTTTGCTGCAGTCGCCTCCATGTCCTCCATGATCGATCAGTGTATTTATTTATCTATTTTCGTTAGTGGGTGCATCCTAGATGTGCATTAAGTCCCGCCTCCTAGTTTGACTGACATGAGTGTAACTCAAATCAGCAGGCGGTGTGATGTGACAGCAGTCAAATATTTTGCAACACACAATTAATGAAATCCAGTTTTGTTTTGGGTTTTTTTTTCCTTCACAAAAGTGAAGACTGGTTGTCACAATGCGGGACAGCGGCCCTGTTCTGTGGGACGTGTGAAAAGTAATAGAAATGCGGGACGATCCCACACAAAGCGTGACATCTGGCCCCCCTGGACTCAGCTAATGTCATTTTCATCTGCGTTCTACTGAGTTACATTCAGTTTAGTTACATTGCTCGTCAATTTGTAAGTAAAAACCAACTTTGCTGCAATGTAGTCCTTGCCTATAAGATCAGGATAGCGCATTGTGTTTTTGCTCACATTCATCTGTTTGTTAGTAAATTTTTGCAAAGCCTACAGGATTTTTGTGGGAAATTTTGGGAAGATTCGGGAAGGAATTGTGGGCAGGAACCTTTTAAAAGTTTCTTCACAATAATAATGATGAAAATGAGTTTCTTGGCAGAGGTCTGCCTGTTACGGCCCAAGCCTGCTGGAATGTGGAGGAAGATGTCCCAACACCCGCACAAGACTAGGATTGGCCAGCCTTCTGCATCTCAGCCTCTACCCTTGGTGCTTTAGGATTGGTGGAGGACTTTTCAGGACCAAGGCTCATTGGCTACCTCCTCCGCCACTCTCCTATTTAAGGGACATCATCAGCCTCATTCAGGGCAGCTGTGTTTGAGTGTGACACAGTTTGCCACTGTTGTACTGTTTGTGGGTTTTGCTGAGATTTTGCCTTCTGGGACTTTTGACTTGCTGTAGAGTTACAGAACTTGTAGTATTTTTGTCTGTGATTACAGAGTTGTTTGGGTTTTGTGTTATTGTATTAAGTTATCTCTTTCGTATTGGGAAGTTTTGAGTTATCCCTTTTGGAGTTTTGTTAAATAGTGGGTTTTGCTCCTGTCACAGGATGTTTTAAGTTGTACCCTTTAGTTTCCTTGGTTTGAATCATTGTAAATAAAATCCCACCCTTTTATTGGAACTTTTAGTTGCCACTCTTTTTTTTGTGTTGCAACCCCCTTTTTCCCCTAGACACCACTGGGGTCATAACATGCCTCTTCAAATACTTTTCCAGTTTTATCATTGGCAGCTCAAAAACTCTCTGCAAACAAAACTCAGTTAATATACTCGTAAAAGTATATAAATATGGTATTTCTATTTAAACCAGTTGTAACAACTTGTTCTCTACCCTCCTCCCATCTAAATCATCCCGTTTCATCCATTTTCTTAACTGCTTAGTCCAGTTAAGGGTCCACAGGAAACTGGGAGCCTCTCCCAGTAATCATTGGGCCAGAGGTAGGGTCTCCACTGGACAGGTCACCAGTCCATCGCAGCAACTAAACCATGTGTTAAATCCTCTAAACAGACAATGATCTGGTTTCCTGAAGATACTCTGCAACCCTCATCAATAGACTTGGTTTCCTTTATGTTCTTTAGAGGCGATTCTCACTGCCATGACAGATATTAGTGGGACTTTTTCTTTGGAAGTTTTTGTATATTTTTACCTGTGTTTTACCTACCATTTATCTGTTTGTGTTCAAGATAACTCAAAAAGTTATGGACGGACTTTCATGAAACTTCCAGGAGTCATTGGAAATGTGAACATGAAGAACTGGTTTAATTTTGGTGGTGATTCTGTTTTTGTATCACTTTTTTTTATTACTTTGTTTTGGATACTGGAAGATAACTATTTTAACTCACGTTGACCTTCAGCTGCTGGGATTGGATGTCAGCATCTTATTGGTCAAGACACCAACAGGAAGTCATCACTGTTTACAACACACTTCAATATGGAACTCCTCTAACGTAATTTACACGTTTTTAATCACAAAATGTAATAAAACATGAACGTAACGCGGTGGAATTCACATACGAAGTTTACGGGAAAAAAAAACCGCTGTACTTAACAGCTGGATTGAAAACCTTCTTGAACGACTAGAATAGTCCCAAGCTCACGATAGATCACCCAAAGAGTGTGCTTGTGATAGCAATCCTCCCCATTAAGTTGTGTTGTGTGGTTCCTGAGAAAGTGTTGTCGCTGTTGCGCGTACCGGCCGAGTGGTGTATATTCTTTACTACCGCTGTTTATTATTAGGATATTGTAACAGGATGTTCAGTACTTCATATTGCTCATTGCTACTGCTACACATTGATATTTCTAGTGAGTTTGTTTTGTTTATTTAGAAATGAGTTCTCAAGGTGTGGCCACAGGTTTGTGTGTTTTATATCTGTTTATTTTGAAATGATTATTAATGGTTATTATATAGATTAAGATGTGGCCACAGGAGTTCCAGTGTTCTTTTTTGTAACGTTTATTTAGAAGGTTTTAGTTTTGCATGTATGACCACAGATGCTCTCATGTTGACTTTTTGTGTTTTATGTTTATATAGAAATGATTAGTTATTAAGATATGACAGCAGGAGTTCTTGTGTTTTTCACATTATTGCTACTGCTACACATTAGACATCATTGGTGTATTCTTTATGTTTATACAGTTATTTTAAGTTTTAAGATATTAGAAAAGGAGATGAAGTGTTGAACTTTTCACATTTTTTGCACCATCACTGCCCCTCACAGTTGTTTGTTTCTTTGGAAGTTATTGTCTCTGCCAAGGAGGTTATGTTTTCACCGGCATTTATCTGTTTTTCTGTTTTTTTGTGTTCAAGATAACTCATAGACTTGTTGGAAATGTGAAAAGGAAGAACTAATTTAATTTAGGTGGGATCCAGATCACCACTTGGATTCAGGAACCTTTTAAAGGCGGAGGTTTGCGCTCTCCGAGTGCTTTCTTTAAATCATATTTTACAATGACATATTTATGCTTTTAGGGTTAGGGTTAGTCCTCAAGGGCCGGCATCCAGCAGGTATTAGTGGTTTCCCTTCACTAACACATCTGATTCAAAATGATCTGGATCCATTGGATCCTATTGATTTGTTTCGGTCAGGTGTGTTGGAGCATGGAGACCACAAAAACCAGCAGGATACTGGCCCTGGTGGACTGGAGTTTGACTCTGTTCACAAACAACTGAAAACTCTTGATTTTACACACCTATTTGGTTAAGTCATCTTTAAAAACTCTCGCTGTTGTCTTGGAGTTGTCTTTTGAGGAATGAGTGTAGAACTGTGATAAATGCAGACAACTCATACTCTTACGTACTATCTGTTAAATCATTTTCCTTGGCTTATTTAGCAGCATATAAGACCATAAATCAACTGTGAGCCCATCTCATTATAGTTATGGAGTGGTTTGCTAAATTCAAAATTTCAGCGTGCAAAGATCTCTGCCAACCTGTCTCTAATAACTCAGAGACAAGTGGCTTGTCTCAAATGTTGTCTTCAACTTTCAAGAGCAGGTTTCACTGAATTATGTGGATTTATGTCCTGAAACTGATAACTGATAAGTGCACTTTTAATTCAGAGAACGGCCTGCTTGCTTTATCCTTACTTACGTATCGCTGCAAACTGATGGGTTAGGTGTGGGATCGGGGTTGACGGTGCTTTAACATTGAACTTTTACCATCAGGGTGACTTACAGCATGTTTAAACATACATACCAGGCTGGTTTCCAAGGACAGGGAGTGTGTTGTTTGTAGATAATGTCTTGGTGTGTGTGTGTGAGGTCAGTCATTTCCATGTGGCCGTTAGATTTACAGCATCTCAAACCCCTCTTCACTTTCCACCCCCCTCCGTCCCGCAATCTCCTCCCTTTCACTTGCCTTGCTTTTATTTCAGCTGAGTGTTTTTACATTCACAGCTCCTCACCTCCCTTCACTGATTGTAAAGCAAAGCCGCGTCCCTTCCCTTCCTCAGCCACCCACCCCCAGCAGCCCACCACAGAGAGATGAAATACCTCTCTCTGAAAGAGACTTGGAGGCAGCTGAACCCCTCAAAAGGCCCCAGCTACTGTGGGGGTCTACATTGAAGGGGTGGCGCATCCTTGCATGGCCACACGTGGGACCAGAGATGCCTTTGTGTGGATTGACACCAAGCTAACTGGGCAGCTTTGTTCCAACAGTGCAATGTGGCAGCTACATTTATTTATTTACTCTCCTCCATTTGGCACGCAGAGTGCACGCTCATGTTCTGATGTGCATCAATTCAGGGTTTCAGTTGAGCTGGATAACTAGGACAACCACACATCCATGATGTCCTTAAATGACATCATGGATGTATTTGACAATATGTATTTGCAACAGATATTGCTGATTACTCCAGGAGTTTAGGAAAAGTCATAAATAATAATTATCATATTACTAAAACAGCTATGACTGTAGTTACGCCTCATCTATAAGGATTGCGGCTGGTACATTTACATGCTTTTAAAGCAGCACTGCTGCTTTTGACAGATTTTTGTTATTTGGCGCCCCCTATAGGTGACACATTTTTACATCATCCGTTTTGCATCCTGTCTCTTTTCTGAGTTCTTTCCAGCCAGAAATAGTCGACCCAACTTTGACTCGTGTTTTGTCTCTTGCTTTCTCACTTCCTCTCTGTCTGTTCCTCACCTCCTCTGACACTGTTTCGCAGCCATCTGAAACAGCCAGTGTGTTGATATCCAGTTGCTGGCATGTGACGTGGTTACATCAAGCCAAACACAGCTGTCACATGATGCTCCAGGCATGAACACAAAGATGTGAAATGTGGTTTGTCAGTCCCAGAGCACTGAAGGGAAAGTATATAATCATATCATTTCTATTGCTGTTTCCTTCCTGTTGGGAGTTTTTTCCTTCCCACTGTCGCCAGTGTGCTTGCTCAGGATGGAGGATTGAGTTGGACCTTCAACTCAATCTGTTGGTTTCCTTATGTAGGCTACTATGACTTGGCTTTCATTATGTTTTGGTTTTTCTCTGTCTGTAAAGCATCTTGAGATGGCAGTGCTGTGATTTGACGCTATAAAAATAAAGTTGAATTGAATTGAATTGAAAAAGTATTTATTTCTGCAAGTTATTTTTAACAAAAAAAAGCTTCTTAACGCTGTAACCTCACATGTTCAATAAAACATGTTGAGCATCTTTAGCATGAAAGGCAGATTAGTTTCAAGAGGTCTAAAATGTGCACAAAGAAGCAAGAAATTGATGGTTAATAATTTACACAAGGACTGTTGTTTTGGTTGGAATCTGACTCCAGGTCAGACATATATGGTTCCAAAGCTACAGGTGGGATTTTTTCTTTTCCATTGTTAGCAGTTACAATGGGAGCACAAAGTCCTGCCACCAGTCTGGAGGAAATACCCACCTCTGTGAAGGAGGAGTGGATTAACAAGCAAAGAAATCAGCTGCTCAGACACATCTCTGCCTCCTGAAACGATCTGATCTCCAGAGGTCTGTTTCAGAGAGCCGCTACTGTACATACAGTAGAGCCGCTAAGACCAAAGCTGTCTCCAACATTTCATTCCAGCAGACGTGAATTAAAATGTTTCAGCTTGTGGAAAATTTTACACAATATGTCCCCTTTAAGAAAATGATAAAAAAGAAAAAACAAGATGATGGAAATAAAACCCAATAAAACAGCTGAAATGAGACTCAGATCAGTTGTGAGTTCCTTCATTATTTGGCATCCTAGGTGTTTGACCTTCAGTACAGTGAGCTGTAACAGGGAGCCAGTCTAAAGAAAAAAAAGTTCCACCAGATCTAATTGTTTTTGTTAACAACCTGCATAAAAAATAGGAATGACCTCACCAGAGTCCTGACCTAAAGACCATTAAATATAATGTGTTTTAATGGCAAATAACATGAAGCATGTATGCACCATAACTCACAAAGGAAACATGTCAAACCAGTCTACTGCAGCGCGGTCTGGTCATGTGACCACTGATGTGTGAAACCGCTGACTGACGCCTGAAGCAGATGACCCTGCCTGACTAAACAAGTTTTGTTTTCTTTGTTTGTTTTTTACCTTATAGGAATGAATGAGTGCATCATGGACAGAGTAGTAGTCTGTTTTTATACAGCACCATTTAAATGTCATAACACAAAATTTAGGTGAAGTTTACAATCTGACATGCCAAATAAGGATGCTGTAATATAAAAATAGCTGGGAGTTGACTGAAGAAAAACACTTCTCAGTCACACCACTAGACGTCCGACTCAAGCATTGATGCCTTAAAATAACTTATTAAACTGTGAGTCAAGTGTCACAAAAAAGCCTCAGTCAGACATTCCTTTACGGATATAATACCAGACCAACAGGAGGAAAAATGCTGGGGCATTGGACACGTGAGGAAGTACAGATGTGCTCATATGTATTCATCCCCTTTCATAAAAGAAAAGGCAGAATTTACAACAGTCACTCAAATAACTGGAGACTTTAAAAAAAGGAACAATAACTAAAAATTTGCAAAAATATAATTTAGTAATATAAGACACTGTTTTTTTTATTTAATTGAGTTGAAGAAAGAAAAAAAAAAACAAACAAAGAAATTGGTCCTGGACAAATTAGAGCACTTTTCTGTTGAACAGTGGGACAAAATACCTGTCAACAGGTGCAGAAGTCTGACTGAGAGGAACAGAAAACACCTGACTGGAGCAGAAACATTAAAGGATTATTTTATGAGCGATGTAATATGTAATAAATTATCTTATTTGTTTGCTTTTGTAAAAAAAAAAAAATTCTATTGAAGCAGAATTAGAAAATAATGTCATGATTTTCATAAATTTTTTATTTATTATTACTTTAGTCAATTTCAGCTTATTTTACAGGCAACTGTTTTTTCCTTCTTTAATGAAAGGGTATGAATACATATGAGCACAACTGTATATATACATACACGTATAACGGGAAGGCAATGAGGAACGGGTGGAGCACATTGGGACGAGGGAGGGGCTGATGCAGGAGGACAGGAAGCAAAATGAGACAAGAAATTAGTGCACAAAATAAAACCAGACAAAGAAAAATGAAGGAAAATCACAAAACTCAACCAGAAAATGTTAAAAACACAGCCACTGCTTCACCTTTTCCCCTCCCTTCTCCATCTTCCTCTTTGTGGGAACATGTTCCTCAGCGCAGCAGACACAGGGAGGACAATCCGAGCCGTCTCCACTCTCTGGCAGCACCGCTGTTGATTTGTGGCTCTCAGAACCGACATGAATACGCTGACTGCTCAGACAGTGGGACCCCTACAGGTAGAGCCGGAAGACTGAGCACACCGCCTGACCCCCTCCAGCGCTTCATTTAGTGTCAGTAGATTAATTCTTAACTCCATCACACTTCACAGGCTCCCTTAAGGACCAACTTCAAAGTCAGATCAGGTCTCTTCTGAGGGATTTTTTTTGTCTCTTTAGTGAAAGTGAAACGGTCCGTTCTGCATTAATGCTGTGAGCTCTGCTCTGTAAGGGGTGATTAGTCCCACCTAAACCATCACAAAGGCCGCACTCCCACTCCTTCCTTATCCATTTTCAGCCAAAAAAAAAAGCATTATAGGTAGGTTAATGCCTTTCCAATGACAATTATGTCCCCTTTTTACACAGATTTTCCTGCCATTAAACCACGATGGGTTTAATAACACGCTAAAACCCACATGATTTGTCCATCTGAGTCATGTTGCATGTAAGACAGAGAAAGTACTCCATGTGTGGTGTCAGAAGTGTTGAATGAGTGTGTGTCTGGATGAGAAGCACATTGTGAAGTCTGCATTTGTTCTCAGGGAAAACTTCTTTTGCACAGGAAGTAATGTGTTTGCACATGTCTGATTGCTTTGGGACAAACGACGGAAGAGCTGATATTTATGTTGTATTTACGTCATCTGGAGTGTTTTTCAGCATTAAATGCTCAAATACATGTTTATGTGCTGGAACAAAATGATAAATCTTTTTTTTTTCTCATAAAATGAAAACAGAGAGGTAAAAAAAAAAAGATTAACTGATGAATTCAAAGAAAGAAAATCGTCCCGTGCGTGTTGGGCGATCGACATAAAATGCAGCATTTGTTGCTCCAGTGAGTTCTGGTTTGTTTGCTTTCGTCTCCGCCTGAAATTTTTACAGTTGATCAAAGTTAGAAGTCATACAAACCCCTTAATCAACTGAGCTGTTTCCTGTCTCTGAATCCAAGAGGTAAGAAGAGGAGCCAGGGAAAGGACAGCCAGCTGGTTCTCACGTCCTCTGCAGCCGGAGTATACTGGAGCGTCACAGTGTCCACGCTCAGCTGTGACATGCAGGAATGAGACACACATATTCAGACTGCAGGACTCAGAAAGCAGACTGAGGTCAGAGAGTTCAGGCAGCTGAAGATTAAGCCAAGACGTTCTCACAAAACAGGAAATATTTACACACACAGAGGCACTGGTTTTGATTTTGAGATGCACATAACACCTTATACTGGAAATTCTGTTAGTGAAACTGGTTCTGCTTTAATATGTTTCTCAGACAAGTTGGGATTCTTCTGGTGGGTCTTTTGTGCTTGGATTAGAAGATTCTTTCATTCTCTTCTTATTTCTTCATGTTATTTGCTGTTGTCATAATTTTACACTATATTAGAACTTTTTTATTTATCATTAATGAAGTAGCAATTTAATTTATTTCTGCTCTGTTGAGACAGTTTTCCTCTATAAAATGTGGCATGTGTACATGCAGGTATATGCAATAAGCATTTTCAAACAGCCTCTGGTTGGCAGAGAATAACTGCATGTCAAAAGTTAAAAAAAATTGGGTCCATATGAATTTATTTTAACTTAAAACTTTAATATGAGGATTTTTTTTTTTTAACCCCAAAGATGTTTAAATTCCAGTTGGAAATAACTTAACTTTATTTGTTTACATGTAACCATGGCATGAAAAGGCTGACCCTAGACATCAGAAAGGAGTTGAAAAGAGTTTTAATAATACATCAAATCAATCTCCTGCCAGATAGTAAAATTTGTATTTTGGTTTATAAAAAAGAAATGTGTAGAAATTTCACCTTAAATGCTTTGAGATTTCTTTCTCAGTCTTATGTGATGCAGCTTCTGTCGCGTTACATACAATGTTTCTACCTCAGTGATGACATTGATGCCTGACATTGATGCTGCACCTTCCAGCCAACCCCTCATTTCGTCTTGATGGGGACTTTGTGACTCGCTAATAGACTTGACAATCATGTCTTCCCACGTGAAAACATCTCATTTTAAGCAGTAAAACATGAGTTCAGCGAGGATAACCTGCTTTTATACAAACATAAAAATACATTTATTCAATTTTAGCTCAAATAAAAGCAAGCTTTTGCAGTCATGGCTTGTGAAGCACATTGAGTTCTGTCCGAGTTTCTTTAGTTCGACTGAAATGTAAATGATCCCACCAGCAATCTGAATACCAGCCTACTGTTATCCATGTGTGAATGTGTGTTTGAATGAATTAAAGTCATTGTGCTGTAGTGGCGAGCACAATTCCACCAGTGGGCGGTGAGTGTGTTGAAAAATTTGTGGTGTAAATAACCAATAAAAACCCGGCTTCACACACTTACCCTCCGCCCTACCATAACCCACGTTTCCAGATATTCATCAACGTCATGCAAGCAGCTCTGCATTGATCCATCTCTCAGCCAAGCATTTTCCAAACCCCCGTTCAGCATCTGATGGGTTAGTAATGTATTTAATTGAAAGCAAAGCTGCGTAGATTAACTCAATGTAACCATAGCAACCATTAACACACACATCAAGTTATTATTATCTCTCTTATTCTGACAGATTTCTGGTTGTGGCACCAGGATACTTTAAACTCCACATAACTTATTTGGTGTTTCAATATCCTCTAAATGTGACCTTGGACCTCTCTTATAAAAAAATTTAAAAAAATCTGTTGTATTGCTCTTTTACCGTCAATCCATCTCTCTGATGGTGGAGCAGTGTTGCAGTCCTGCAAACTATGAAACTTGTTCACATTGACCTGATTATAAAATGCTTTAAAGCTGAGCTAATTCAGATCACCAGACTGTCAAAGTCGTCATTTGAGCATCCGGTTGTTAAAGAAAACTAACGTAAATACTGACATCAATCCCACTGAAAGACGTATTGATCCAAACTCATACAAGCCCTGAGTCTTGTGTCTGTTCTTACACGTTGGGTTGGCAGAGACAGAAGAATTCATCCTTTCTTTTACCGTTTCTTTGTGACAGCAGCTGCTCTACCGGCAGGATTCATAAAGGGCTTAGAAATTATCTAAAACTGTAAAACTCCAACAAGAGATGGAAGCTTAATCAGTTCAGCCACATGATGGATGCAGAGTCGACGAGACAACTTCATGTGGGTGTGTCTATAGTGGTGAAATCATTTATTCTGTACTGCAGTCCGATTGTTCAAGGAAAATATACATATATATATCAATAATAATCATCTTCAAGTATATAGTATATGAGTATAAGAACATGGTGTACTATGAGTGGATTTAACACAACAGGTAGTACGTGTGTGTTTCTTTTGTCTGTTTTTCTGGAAGCTGTGTGGTGAGGAATGCGGGGGCGAGGTAAAAACAGCTAAGTGCTGATAGCAGCAGGATCAGCGGGTGCTGTCCACCGCTATGAAACAGATACATCAGTGACAGCTCGGGTCAGCGGAGGTCACGTCAAACAAGACGGCACACCTTGCAGAACGAGATTCTTCAAGCCGTGTGTGAATAAGTGAACATAGAAGCAGAAATATTGATTTAAGATGCATTTATCACTGAAAAAAACAAGCTTAAAAATCTGATTACTGACATGCAGCATTCACAGAAAACCAAAAAAAAAAAAACTGTCGCCTTGTTGTTAGGTCTGGATAAATACTTATTGTGCAAATAGCAACCATAGTGCTCGCTGGATGGACAAACGGCTATAAGAACATCTGCCTTCGTTGAGCTTCAGAACAGCCGGAGGCATTTGGACACTTTGCTTTATCAAAGGGGCTTTTCTGAGTGAAGAACTTTGACACTCTTCCTCTCGTGGTAATGTTGTTGGGACAGCAGGTTAGCAGCTGATAAGTGAAGTCTGTACTAACCAGAGATAGCGCAGGCATGGCTCCACCAGCCTCCACTTGACCAGAACAGAAATCTTATCTGCTGGTGATGCGTTCACATGCAGAGTGAAGTAGAAATCTGACAGCCTCTGCTCTGACACTGCAGGGATTCCTCCAAGTAGACTCAGGGTAGTTGGAAAATAGTCCTGATGAGAGGATTTTTATGTGGGTGTTTATGAATCGAATGTCTGAAAAAGTAGATTAGGTTTAGTTAGAGAGCAAATCCCTCAAAGACTAAAACCATCACCACATGCACCATATGTGCACCCCATGTATATGTAATCATAGACAATAGATGGGTAAGAATAGACTGGAATGTTATGATGTGTGATACACTCAGACAACTAATAAATCAATCATTATTCAGGGAAATAGTGGAGATGGGAGAACTGCTCATGCGGAAGCGTTACATAATAAAAAAAGGCATTCAGGATGACTGGGTGTTGGTCTGTGTGTGTGTGTGATGCATCACCACACATGTACAGGAGCCTGAAAATGCATAGGTTTTCAGTGGATATGCTGTACGTGTGGGGGGGGCAGTGAGGCTATTGTTTTCAGGCTGTGCCGTTTGGCGAGGATTGTTCATGGTGCACTCAAAACAGACCTTGGTCATGGGTGTGGTGCCTCCAAGTATATTGTGTGCAGCATCCTGTCCTGCTTGTTATAAATAGAAAAACAGCAGAAGATGGAGAGTTGGGAGTTGGGCTTACACATGGCCAAACAGCAGGAAATCCAGGTGCAGAGGCTGCATAGGAATTCCTGTGGCGCATGAAATACAACACTGCTCCAAAAGAAATAGCATGTCGTGTAAAATTTGCAAAGTTCTTCAAACTTTAAAAGCAATATTTTATTCACAATAGACATTAAAATATTAAAAACATGAAAAACATTTACTACTTTGTGAAAAATATTGGCTCTTCTTGAAATTGAGGGTAGCAGGAGTAGAAAAGTTGGAGGTATGATAATTAAAGAACACCTTAGAGAGGCAGAGTCTCTTTAAGCAGTGAAGACGGACACATTTTTCACAACTACAAGAAGAAATAGCTATTTTAGAATATAGTTTTTTATTGTACAGTAGTAAAAACCTGGAGTGTCTCATCTATAGTGCATAAAACCCCTGGAGAGAATCTGGAGGCGTCTCTGTAAAAATCACTTGAACACCTGCAAAATACAAGGATTCAGGTTACATGTACTACACTAAGTACTACACAACTTTAAAGATGTATAAAGGGCGATTTTACAACTTTTTCATGGACATTGCCTGCATTACAGAGCCATGCAACACACCCTGTGATGTTTTTTTTTTAATAATTAATTTTAATTCATTTAATTGGATGTGATAAAGCAAGCACCCATATAGTGGACAAGGTCTCCGAAGAACCCACTCCACCAGAAAATGATCACTGAATTTGGTCAGTCAGCCGTGTTGTGACAACTGGTGCTTGGCAGTGAGAATTGATTGGTCAGATAAAATACCCACTAAGCCATTAAATTTATTTATATTTCCTATATATTCGTCCTTTTAATAGAGGAAACCTTGAATTAGAAAAAAATTAAAAACGGACCGGATAAGATCTACAATCTGCAGGTCTGCTCCCCTCACCTGTCTATGCCCAGATGGGTTTCTGACTGGGGCCCAACATGGACTCCCGATACCCAGTTAACCAACCTACATCCCTTATGGGACTCTTCCAGCCAGCCTATGGGCTTCACATATGGGGTCCATGTAACTGAAACCACATGGGACATGCAAAGTTTGCCCAGTTCAAGTCGATCCCCACTCAGTACCCACAATGCCCAAATTTAACCCTTTCTACAGCTGAAACATCATCTCAGTCACTGCATACACACCAAACGGTTATCAGTAACTGAGTAAATATCAGCTAAAAGAGCAACATACCAAAGACCTTTTGATGCTGGATGTCAGACATTTCTGCAGAGGTTCACCCACTCTAAGCCTCCATCTCCATCGTCGACGTGTTGTTTGACCAGCAGGTGAGGATCTGCTCCCAAGATGTGCCTTGGAAGACCCCCCCTCCCCTCCCCCACATTCACATAATGAGGCAGAAATGCATTCAGAAATGTGAAAAGGAAACACAGAAATAATCTCACTTGGAGAAATAAAGAGAGGAAGAAAATGCAAGACTGGAAATAAAAAGGATGTAAATATGACTGAATGAAAAAGTGTCAATAAATGAATGAATGAATAAATTTTCAGATGAAAATAAAATACAGAAATAAATCATTGGTCATAAATATGAATAAATCATGAATCAAGGGGGAAAAAAAATACAGAAACAAATACTGGTATAAAATAAAGGAGTTTTAATAAAAGTCAAATGAAAACAGTTGAAAATGACAGCAGAAAATATACATTCATGTTACATTTAATAGGTTTCTTCATGGGAAACTGTTTTTTTTCTTTTGTATAATTTTTTATATAGTTTGTTAATAATTCTGTAATTACCTTTTTTATTTTGGCAGGTTCAATCCAACAATATTTTAGTGTTAAGAAACATGTTCTTGTATATTTAGTTGAATAAAATTGCAGCAATATCCTGATTGTATTTGTTTTTGTCTTTTTCTTTAGGCTGCCTGTCTCCCAGCATCTATTCCACTGGTCCCACAGTGACAACGAAAATACCAACTGGTCTACCTTCAAGTGCACCAACTGTTGTGGCAACTATTGCCAGTACAATAACTACTCCCAGTCCAGCCAAAGCAACCAGTGGCACAACTGTGGCACCACCTGCTGTAACTGTGCCAACCAAGCCTACACAGGCACCAACAAAGCCAACTACTGCCGCCACCAGCACTGCTCCACCATCTACAAGAGCTGCGACCACTAAACCAGAACCAACCACACTGCAAGTAGTCACTGACAAGAATAACCCCACAAAGAGTCCTAACCCCCCAGGTCCTACTACTGTTGCTTCTATCACCAGTATATCCACAATCACAGCCCAAGCTGCAACCACTGGTGCCAAAACCACCCCAGTAGCCATCAGGGATGCCACAGTACGGATGCTTAGTACCTCTGTAGCCAGTAAAATCACTGACGGGCCTGTTAACCCGCCAGGAGGTGCAGGGCACCACAACACCACCATGACTCCAGCACCCTTAGAGCAAACTTCAACGAGTCTCACTTCCACCGCTGCCGTGACAAGCCAAGAGGGCAGCAACAAAGGTAAAGGCTGGTTTTTAATCCATTTTATTTCATTTTGTTGCAATGGAAATTTGGACACTCTGATAACTGTCAGGTGAACTGAATAACAGAGGTTTCATTATAAGTTTGATAACTTGAATTTGAAGAAAAAAAAAAAACATACGCAATTGTTTTCCATGTATTTTACATCACAAAGATCCTAGCAGCTATGTTGTCTGGGGCTTTATGCCCCTGGTATGGTCACCCATGGCAAACAGGTGTCTAGGGGAGGGACCAGACCAAGTACGGCTCATAATCCCGGATTGAGGAGGAGCAGTGTGGTTTTCGTCCTGGTCGTGGAACAGTGGACCAGCTCTATACCCTCTCTGGGGTCCTGGAGGGGACATGGGAGTTTGCCCAACCAGTCTACATGTGCTTTGTGGACCTGGAGAAGGCATTCGACCGTGTCCCCCGGGGACTCCTGTGGGGGGTACTCCGGGAGTATGGGGTACCGGACCCCCTTGTACGAGCTGTCCGGTCCCTGTACGACAGGTGTCAGAGCTTGGTCCGCATTGCCGGTAGTAAGTCGGATTCGTTTCCGGTGAGGGTTGGACTCCGCCAAGGCTGCCCTTTATCACCGATTCTGTTCATAACTTATATGGACAGAATTTCTAGGCGCAGTCGAGGTGTTGAGGGGATCCGACTTGGTGGCCTCAGGATTGGGTCCCTGCTTTTTGCAGATGACGTGGTCCTGTTGGCTTCATCTGGTCGTGATCTCCAGCTCTCGCTTGAGCGATTCGCGGCCGAGTGTGAAGCGGCTGGGATGAGAATCAGCACCTCCAAATCTGAGACCATGGTCCTCAGCCGTAATAGGGTGGATTGCCCTCTCCGGGTCGGGAGTGAGGTCCTGCCTCAAGTGGAGGAGTTTAAATATCTTGGGGTCTTGTTCAAGAGTGAGGGAAGGATGGAGCGCGAGATCGACAGTCGGATCGGTGCGGCGTCTGCAGTAATGCGGACTCTGCGCCGGTCTGTCGTGGTGAAGAAGGAGCTGAGCCAGAAGGCGAAGCTCTCGATTTACCAGTCGATCTACGTTCCTACCCTCACCTACGGTCATGAGCTGTGGGTCATGACCGAAAGAACGAGATCTCGTAAACCCGCAGGGTGGCCGGGCTCACCCTTAGAGATAGGGTGAGGAACTCGGTCATCCAGGAAGGGCTCAGAGTAGAGCCACTGCTCCTCCGCATCGAGAGGAACCAGTTGAGGTGGCTCGGGCATCTGGTCAGGAGACCCCGGGGAAGACCCAGGACACGCTGGAGGGATTATATCTCTCGGCTGTCCTGGGAATGCCTCGGGATCCCCCCCGCAGAGTTGGCAAATGTGGCTGGGGAGAGGGAAGTCTGGGCTTCCCTGCTTAGGCTGCTGCCCCCGCGATCCGACCCCGGATAAGCGGCAGAAGATGATGATGATGATGTATTTTACGTCATAAAAAGTGGTTCTCGAGGGTTCAGACTGCAGCAGGAACGGTAAAGTCTGTGGAAAATGCTTTTGCTTCCAACATGGGAACTACATACAACATTTTCAAGCTATCACTGGGTTGCCAGTCTTATAGAGCTTCCAGGTAGACGCTGTTCTGGTTTTGGCTTTGGCTCCGTACTGAGGTCTCAGAATTATGGTGCTTTTTGGTGAACTAGCTTATGTTCACTCCAGTTTAACTGAAACCAAAGTGGGAGGACTTGCGGAACTAAAATGTTGGATTGCATAGCGCTTTGCTTACAGTTTTTGCTGCATTAAATAGAAAATGGTGAACTGGTCCGCATTCTAATGTCTACAATTTTAGTTGAGCACAACCATAATCTTTTCATACATGAATTAATAAAAAACAATGCAATTTTTTTTTAGTATTTTACCTCTACAGACATATGCAATGATACTTTTTGTTTGTTATATTTAGAATATATCATGATTTAATATTTATTTTAATGTATTATAGAAAATATTAAGATAAAAATATATAGTTATAATATGTAAATCTTCAATAAAATATAGCTGTATCATTTTCTTTTTTAATTTATCACAAAGGCAAGCTTGTGTAATTACATTATGTTCAATTATATCATATTTATTTATTCTCCAGTGAGTGAAAACGTATTGGATGACTGACTAACATCCACTGAAGTGCTTTATTTACAAAAAATACCATCCTCCTTTATCAATATGCAAGAAAAAAGCTTGTAAATAAGTGTCAACTACAGGGCCACTATGCATGAAAGGGTTCATGTTCTTGAGTTTAATTGAAAAATGTTCTTGCTGACTGATTAATAATGCAAATATCCAAACATGTAAAGAAGTGAAGCGATGGTCCATGTAGGGTCAATTGGCACAGAAGGATGTGTAAATGAATGACATTTTAAAATACGTTTAAATACGTCTTAAATGAGTCGCCACGCGACATTTGTTTATGCAGGTCAAAATGGTTTTGACGTTTTTTTTAAATGTGACCTGTAGTGGTCATAAACGCAACTTCAGGTAAACTGTAAAAATGGTATCCACAAAGGTAACAACGGAGGCAAAAATGGGATCTACTCCAGTTCTGATCATTAATTTCTATGGATTGTTTGTTGACATAGAAGAAAAAATGTTATTCCGGTCATCAGTTAGAAATCTACCCAATGTTCATGTATTACTTTTGTTTTAGACCATGTGCCCTGTGCACCCAAAATAAATGTCTCTTCTTTGTGATTAATCAGTGTCTTATGACTTTAGATTATTCATCCCAAATCAAAATGATACGTGCTGTAGCCATAAGGAAGCTCACCCATAATGCTGCGGCCACTGTTTCCAATGCTTAACTAGCACACGGCCATGACTTAACCGCCCCGTTTTAAGAATTTGTTGCTATAGATTCATATATTTTCTATCAGCATGACTGGTAACGCTGACTAAGTAGCTTTCATTTCCAACCTTAAGCAAGTGAAGTTTTAGGCTAAGCCCAACTAAAAGTCAATTTATCATAATAGGCTGTGGCAACCAGTCAAATCACATCCTAAGGAATAGCTATTGCATGGCAATGCAAGCTGTTGTCATCCAGCTGTCTCTACGACCCCCTTATGAGGATTTTGTTGTTAAAGGAAGCTTTGCTTTCTGTTATAGGTATAATCATACAAGTTGTAGTTCCCCTTTTCACCTCTAGATGGCAGAGTAATTTACACTGTATAAACAAATAACTGTCATTTTTGTTTAAGGTAGCGTAATAGTTTCCACAACAGCCCATGTGCCAACACAATCTCAAGACAGAAGGACATCTGAAACCCCAGGGGTCACCCAACCCACTCCCAGCCAGGTCACTGCAGTATTGACCACCACAGATGCTGATGTTGGAAACCCTCACCTGCCAGCCACCACCGCCATAACCACCACCCCATCAGCTAAGCTAAAAGACTTCACCGTAAGCGATACTCGAACAGAAAATTTGCTGGCCTTACTTTGCAGGAACAATGAGCGAAAACTACAACTGACATGCTTTGTTTTCTTTTGCAGTATTCTTTACAGAACGAAGCAGAAGATACGGTAAGAGTTCATCTCATTATGAGTGTTTTATCTTTACATATTTCTCCTGTACATGCTTTTCATTTACACACACAATGAGGTAAAAGATAAGCAACAATAAACACAAAGCTTGTTCTAACACCCATCAAGCTTCTGTTTGTCTCACCAAAGAAATCCCTGCCCCCACCTTTTTTACAGTGACGCTTTGTACATTCATTTGCAACTTTCGCCAGACGCTGAGTATTTTCATGCTGGAATTAAGCAATATTGTTCAGAGAGAACAAGAAGGAAACAACATCTGAAGAGGGAAATAGTATTTAAGTATGTTACATTACCATTACAGCCAATACTGCGGCATTGAAACTGGATGTGTTGCATTTGAATGAAGCGAAACTGGGCGCACTCATCAGGTATTTTAGTGTCAGTCACAAGGTATTACTGCCCTCACATACAGAACTGTGCAAAGTCTCATACCAGCATCTCATTTCTTTATTCATTGGAAGAAAAACAGGAAACAGATGCGATAACCTTTGGAAAAATGCTGCATAAATGTAGTATTGAAAATAAAAAAAAAAGACCTTTGCACAACTCAAACAAGCTTGAAAGTCAGAATATGCCAGGAGTCCCTTTGTTCTTCCTCACAGTCCCAGTACAAACTTTTATTGTAATTTAAAAGTTTTCTTTAGGAATAGTTCTCCAGGCTTCTTGATGGAATTTGCAAAGCTCTTCAATGGATGTTGGCCGACTTCTGTTGCATTCTCTATCAATGGTCTTCTATCGCTACTTAATGTTGGGGAGGGTACGTCACACCATAAGAGCTGTTTAACTTGTTTCCAGTCCAGTTTTGCGACATTTGACATGTCTCAGCCTTTTCCTCACCGTTTCCCTTCCAAAGCATGACTTATTGATAGTTACCATGGAGACCCTTTCTGATGCTTCTTCGGTAAACAGTGGATGGATCATCCCTTAGGATCCCTGTGTCACGATCATTTTTTTCCTATTTCCTACGGACATCACTTTCAGATATTTCTCATCTACTGCAAAGAAGTTTTTTAAGGCCAACAACTTATTTTTCCAACTATTAGCTCTATAGGTATCAGTCAACCTGCTTCATCTTTGTCGTGTAAATGCAACTGAAGAAATAGCATGTAAACTGATCATAGATACATTTTAAAATCAGTTCTCGGCCACGTTTCGTCTCCTAAGTAAGGTCCCTTTTATACAAGACAAGGGGCGGAAGCAGCCACAGCGGTCAAGCATAAGAACTCAACTTTACAGACCTTCAGAAAAGTTTTAGAACCATTGTTTAGTTTTAAAAGATTACCAAACCCACTGGCTGCATGAGAACAAAATGTTAAGTAACCAATGGTGCATCAACACTTCTGCACAGTCCTGTATAGTCAACTTGGAGCATAAAGTCTTAAAGTGACAGTTCCCTCCACTGGACGCTGATCTTTTTGGACTTTCCATTAAGACAGGAAGTAAAGAAGCCTGTTATAATAATAATTAAATAATAAAACAATCAAGGACTCCAGTCACAGGGTGGAAAACTGTCTTAGTAGGATCTTTTCCTGCCTTTCACTAGTTTCCTTTGTTCCCACACCTTTTTTTTTCTCTAAATAAACTCTCCCCCGATGACTGCCTACACTGCTGTTCCCTTTCATATTACCTTAAAAATAAACCCCCCAGCTCAGTTCCTCTCCGTCCTCGCTTTGGGAACCTTGTTGGCTCATGAAAACAAATCATTTTGAACAAAAAGGTTTACAGATGTGTCATTTTGCCTTCAGCCGAAGAAAGACAAACACTTGGTGGATCTGTGCAAGTGGCTAATGTTAAACTGGGAGAGTGGAACCTGCACCCTGAGGTACTCAGAGCACAACAGAATAAAGTTTGAGAGTGTGAAGATATCGGGAACAGGTACATAAAGCAGCCGCCACCATTATAACGCTGGCATGTCTGGGATTAAAATACTCATTTATTCTATTTTAACTGACAGTGAGGAACGATGTTGCGGACAAGTATTATGAAGAGTCCATCAAGGTGAGGATTACCACAGCTTATAAACATTGTTCTGGTTCATGCCTCAGAGCTGAGAATCATTCTCTTGTTTTGTCTGTGTGAAGGAACCAACAGATAACAAAACCCTGATAGCCATCCTGGCCTCCTGTGGAGCCCTCCTCATCATGATCGTCATCCTCGCCGTCTGCGCCTCCCATCATCGCAAACCATACAATGAGAACCAGGTACGAAAATGTTTGTTTCCTACTGAAACAAACTGCAAATGTTTCCCTACAAGGGATATTTATTTTGGGAATGTACTGATTTCACCTTATGTTTCTAAGTGTGTATAAATACAGAACAATGGGTTTAATGGCTGGATGTAATGTGGACCTTCTACCTCTGTGAGTTTGCAGCAGTTTCTTTTTTTTTTTTAAACAGTTGCAGTAAAAGATAAAAAGTTGATCGTAGTGGTTAGCAGCAAAGAGGTATTGCAACTATAAGACAGTACAGTGTTTGGTATTGTTCATACTTTATGTTCAGGAGTAGTGATGTAGTGGTCCCTCGATAAGTGGGTATACTCTCAATTTTTCTGTATATCTGCATATTTGTCACATTATTTCTTTTGTTTTAGGGAGGAACAGTTATGAAAGGACTATGTTCAGGCTAAAGCTAACGCAGCTCATGGCTAACCAGTGTAGCATCTAGGAAACCTTAGCTGAGCAATGTAGGTACATGTATAGAGACCTTTGTAATTGTAAAAGCAGCATCAGAGGGGGTTTAGAAGTGGGTATACTCAATCCTGATTAAAAAAGAAGTGGGTATACTCCGTATACCTGCGTATACCCTGGACTACACCACTGTTCATGAGGAACATTAATGCAAATTTGTCCTTTTTTGGGAAAAATAAAGAAAAAAGTAAAACTATATGTTAGTGATAATCCTAACTTTGGTTTATCTAAAGAATCATTTGTGGCATGAAGCTAATAAATGCATAAAACGAAGCATGATTATAAAACAGAGTGGGAAGGGGGTCCTTAGAGACAATAGGCGAGGAACCACGGCTCTAAGACTTGTAAAACACTGTCAGCACTACAGTTTAAAGCTCATAGGGTTTTTCCTTCACACACAGAGTTGTTTGTCCATTCAGAGACACCGTTATAAAAAGAAAAGTGGTAAAATGTGGCAGTTTCCATAATATGGGTATAAAAGGGTCAGTCTAAAAGAAAAGCAAATGCTTCACGTCATGCTTTATAACCATTTAATGCACGACTCCTCGTTGTTTAATCCTTACTTAAACCTGCATTATATGTCAGTTTCCTGACTATTAAATGTAATAAAGTCCAAACTTAAGGTGGCTAAAATCTTCTACTGGACCCAGATTCCTCCAAAAAAAAAAAAAAAAAAAAAAAAACTGCAGGTCAGTATCCTCAGTTCCTAACATTGGGTCAAACTAAACTAATCAGAGATGTCCGTTTAAGCTGCATTTCATAAAAACATCTCCTGAAATAAAATGTGCACATCCATTATGGACATGAATATCAGAACAATTTGTCTTTTTGTCAAATGAATGGTCAAAGCTTTGGTGCCAGAGTTGGAGCTTATTGTTTTACAACATCTTGATTTCCACAGCAACACCTGACAGAAGAGCTAAACACAGTGGAGAACGGTTACCATGACAACCCTACTCTGGAGGTGATGGAGGTGCAGCCGGAGATGCAGGAAAAGAAGGTGGCGCTGAATGGCGAGTTTAACGACAACTGGATCGTCCCCATCGACAACCTGATCAAAGAAGACATCCCAGACGAGGAGGACACCCACCTGTGAGGAGGAAACGGGACCGCCCAATGGGATCGCGCCGACCAAAACCAACGAAAGAATCTCCACAATCACCTCGTGTTCCTGACTCGTGTCCCTTCAAACACACAAGACTTTATCAGACAAAAAAAATACAAGACATAAAAACAGACAAGCTGCCAAATTTATGACGGCATGCGTTTGATTTATTTCTGTTGTCGCGGGATACGATCAAACACATGTTCAGATATAAACCACCAAGTCACTTACTGATGTGTTTATGCTGCAGTTTTTATACAGACATTTGATTCTCTCATGATTTTTCTTCGAGGCACCTAATAATTCTTAAAAAAAAGTGCGAAAAGACGTGTGCACCTATTTGTTCGAATCTTTTAGATTTCACAACAGAGTTGCATGTAAATAGTGTTTATATGTGTTATTCCAAGTGCATTTAAAGGAGGAACAAGGTAATCTTGCAAAATGATCCTTTTGCATCACTAGTTTGCCTTGGAAATGACTCATTTAGACAGGCGGACTTCAGGATACTTTAAAGGATCCTGGTGATTTAAGAGCAGCTGCATTGAGACAACTGGGCACTTACCACTGACTGGCAGGTTCAGAGTCATACAACACTTTATCCAAACTGGCACATTTTTCATGCTCTTTTAAACATGTTTAGAGTCCATCTGATGCTTTATATGTTAGCATTCATCTAGAAGGGTTTTTCTGGCATCTTTGGCCCACGCAGACAAGAACGACCAACTTTACTCTTAAAACACAAATGGACCACAACTTTTTGGAAGATCCAGTTTCCTTTTTCTTTTAGATCTTTTATATATATATCTATATATTAAAGGATAATTGGGGTTTGTTATCGATTGGCTCTTTTCAAATCAAAGTCCAACAGAACCAACAGGTTATTAGCAAATCAAAAGCTAAAATTGCTAACAATACTACACTTTACAGGATCACGGTGTACAGAAAAGTATGCATCATGTTTCATGTTCAAGTTAAATTCAGACCCATTCCTCACATAGTGTTTGTAAGCATAGAGCTGCTTAGCTGGCACAAATTTCTCCTCTACTTGCACTATTTTTAGATTGAATTTAAGCAGCCTGAAAGCTGAGGGCAAAATGTGGTTTTGCTCTGTCAGGTTGTCCAGTGGTTATTTTTGAAAGCCTTTAAATGACAACCGCTCCACTCGGTGCAGTAGCCAAAAAGTGATCCTCTGTACAGTTTTGCATCCTTTTGTTATGTTTTTAGCATTTACAAGGCACCGATTTGTTGATTAAAAGTTAGCTTGAAGTGGTTAAAGTCAAGAGAAATTCTTAAAATAAAGGACAAAGCAACATAAAAATCCTACATAAAAAGAAAGAATGAAAAACCAAACAGTAACAGCTGCACTGGACAATCTGCCTATCTGGGGCACCGCTTACGTTAAGTCACCCTGAAGACATTACGGAGATAAAAGCTACTCTTGTAAATTGACCAGCGGTTTCACGGCCACCATGAAGTCACTGCATAGTTTCAGCCACAGGTGTTCTGCTAGTAGTTTGACTGATTCTCTGCAGCAATATTACAAGAGACCACCAGGACAGAAACTGTAGAGAGTGGCTAGCATGCCATAATGTTAGGATGCAAGCCAGATGTTGTGGTAGCGCGCAACAAAACCATCATCTGGACAACGCTGGAGCACGTGCAGCTCACATGGTGAATTTAATCCCAGTGGCAGCCATGATAAACTGATGCATCTGTACTGTTCATCCTTTTAAATGAGCAGATATCAGATAAAACGTGTTGGTTTTAAACACTGTACAAGACTAGGAATGTTTTAGAATTAAACTTTTACTTTAATAGTTTATTCATTTGAGAAATAAATGACAGATTATGTAAACTAGTAACTAGCTGGAGACCTGATACGCTTCAGTGCAGCGAAAAGGAAATAAAGGGAATTTTAATGATTCATTGTGTGAACGCCTCAAAGTCCCAGTTATTGTTGTACAAACGATAAAGAACCTGGCTTTAAAACAATTGACTCAATGTTGTTGGAAAAAAAGGTTTAAGCTGCAGATTTAGTGTAGTTACATGACATTGTGATGGAAGTTATTAACAGCCATCTGCTTATTAACAGCGAACTTAAACTACTTGCAATAAGTTAAGGAAATTGTTTTAGACTTTTTTTTTTTTTTTAAAGGTTACTGGTCTTGTCAGAGAGCAGCTTATAGACAATACGGATAGTAAGAGCATGTAAAGTTTAGAAAGGGTTAAATTAGGTTCACTTATAAAAAGTTACAATTGATTTTATGTTTAAATATCCCCACCGTGATGTGAGTAGTGTTTGTTTTACCTCCGTTGGTCGCATGAGGTCACCATCAGAACCAATAAACAGCCTGAAGCGCTGGAATTATTTCCTGAAACCAGTTTGTGACTGGAATAACACTGGGCTTATGAATATTACCAGTTATTACATGCCAACTTGTTAAAACAAAAAAACACAAAAAAACAACTTATTTGTTTTTACTGTTAAAAATAATGTTTATTTTGCCATTGTGAGACGCTCGACGTAAATATTCAGGATGGAACTGAAAAAACTTCGCTTTAAGTGAATTCCTTCCAGTTAAACCAGTTAACAGTTTAATACTTACTTTCACTTCTACAAATATAAACCGAAATCCTCACCTTGAGCACTTCAATTCTAAATTTGTTTCATTTTTCCTCTTGCATTTTATGTGTGTGTATAAATTTTCACTTATATTATAGTTGTGCCATTTTCACCAAAGTATGTTAGCAGTATTTTATGTATTTATGGTTTGTTTGCAGTTTAAAAGGCAAACAACAGGGGTCTGACACACTGGAAGCTGTAAATTGTTGACAAATGTGGTCTGTATTATTGTAACTCCTCAATTTTGCAAATAAAGGAATGAATGATTTTTTTTTTTTTTTTTTGACTAAATGAATATTTGTATTTTCATGTCTGGCTGTCCAACACCCTTCTGTGATTATTCAGACACATTTACAAAGAACTTACATTATTTGTGTGCCATCACACCAAGTGACCAACAAAATAAATAAATGTGAATAAACAGACATACAATATATGTAAATAAAACCTAGAAATAACCCAAAGATTTTATATATATATATATATATATATATATATATATATATATATATATATATATATATATATATATATATATATATATATATAACATAAGTATATATTAAAGGAATGATCCATCAGATCAATTCCTTAGTCATACAACAATCAGTATTTTTATTCCATTGGCTCTGTTGTAATACATCTATGTGGCCACTAGGGGTCAGAAACACACAAGAGTTAGGAAAACTTGAACAAAATACAATCTTTATTCATTATGTACATTACATACAATGCAATACTACAAGGCTTTCTACACATTCACTGTATCCAGAGTAGTGCTCATTGATCTGAGAGTACCAGCCTTTAAAACTCCTGAGACCCACACAGGGACTTGAGAGAAGGTCGAGATGAAAATAAAGAGACAGAGAAATAACTTGCCACACAGCAAACGGCATGTGGAGAATGTTTGCTCTAATATCATGAAAAGAAAAGTAGTATTTGGCATTGTGTGTCTATTCCCCCCCCCCCCCCCCCCCCCCCTTTCTTTTTTATTATTATTTTTTATTAGATTTCTACAAAAGGTGCTTGGAAATCTTCCAACAGTTTTCTTCTTCTCTGGCAAATGTGGCAAGTTATAAACATCAGATTGCCATGAAACTTTTTTTGAGTGATTTTTTATTTTAATTTATATTTAATAATTATTAGAGAAATATGGGGTGTGTGTTTGTATATAAACAGATACATGCTGCCGCCATCTTCCAACACAATGACCAAAGAAAAACTTTATGGAATTAAATGTCTGGAAGCACCTTTGCTCTGGCCTCATCTTTCGGTAATATTTATGAACATAGTGATGGATTCTACTCTTTAAAGTCTTCACAGTAAAACATTCTGAAAGAGTGTTACATTTCACGCACCTGCGCAGTAAATGGAAATTAAATCTAATCATTTTCCTGAAGGGGAGGCTGAATTTATCAGATCCAGATTCTGTTTGGTTTTGTCTTGTTTTGCTCATTTCAGCCTATTTGCTACAAACCATGTGATGTCCTTTGTCTGCTACATATGAAGAATTGGATTGTGGGGGATCGCGGGGAGCCTCTTCTAAAAGGCTCATGTGCAAACACCAAAGGAAGTGATGACCAACTGCACCAGGCAGGCAAGCGCTTGAGCTTTCAACGAGTAGCTAGTTTACTCATGCAACTAGTTGGATTTTGTTCCCTCTGGGCTAGGCTAGGCTAAGCTAAGCTAGCTAGTCCTCACTGACAACCTGCTAGTGGTAAACTTTCAGCGTGTGGCGTCGACTTTCTCAGCAAAACTCAAGCAAAAAAACTGAGTTCCACAGAAAACATTGACAATATCAACAGTTGGTGGTCGTTTTAGGAACCCTGCTTTTTGCTCAGTAGCTAAGGACGGCTAATGCTAGCCAAGCTGAACCAGTTCAGTCTCAGTCTAAACACATTGTTAGTGCTACATGGATCCTGTTTAATCTCCAGGTTACTTTTCATAGAAAACAAGTCGTCTTATGATTTCACAGCATTTTGAAAATTCTTCCAACAATCTGCAAACGACACAAACTTTAGCAAGACATTATTAAAGCGGTTGCATAACGACGCGACGGACTCTTGTTATGTATGTGAATCTGTTTGGTCTCGGCTCCTTTCATCGTGCTTTTCTTCTACATTTATCCTTCGGTGTTTATGTCCAGATCTGCTGGAAAAATTCCAATCATGCTGATAAGTAATACCACAATGGTAGCAGATAAAAGAGCAGGCTCAAACTTATGAATGAAGACGAATACATCAGCTAATTTGAATATTCTTGTCAAATGCGTAGTCATATTTGAAAACAAAGGGCTGAATAAACAGATAAAAACACGAACAAGGTTTGTGTCTTAGATGGTTAAAAGTTAGACCTTGCTTTCAGTTTGATGGATGTAGAGGCCATTTTCATGGTTTAAAGCTCCAACACCAATTTAACCCTGCATTTAAAATGGACTACTAGTAATTAAATGTCTATAAAGCCAACCTAGTCAGAGTACTTAATATCAGGGACGCAATTTTTAAAACAAGTCACACAATTAACAAGGCTATTTCTCTCTCTGTTCTTGTCAAATTCATTAATCCCTTTGGGTAGAAATGGTATTAATAATTAATAAAAACCTATAATAAAAATCTATAAAGTCAAATCACAATGGGGTGAAAATTAAAAGGTAAAGCCAATGATACCATGTAAGAGCATCAGGTTGATCCTGACAGAACGGAGACGATACAAAAGCCTTCAGTGTGGGATTTAGAGAGGGTTTGAATGGTCTCATGATTTGGTGAGGACTGGGGTAAAACATATTGCCTGAAAGCTTTAAATTAAAAAAGAAGAACTCAAAATGTAAGAATGGAGTCAGTCAAGCAGCCAAACCAGACCAATTAACATCCTCCAGACTGGTTAGCCATCATTATTTTAACTTGATGATGATTTCAACTTGAATATTTTGGATTTCAACCAGCTGATTCTCCAGGAGGAGAAGCCAAAGTGATCCAATATGCAAACACAGACAGTGATCTGGCTTCCTGTTTGTGGGCTATAGTGCTGAGATGTGCAAATGATTTTCTTACACTATGACGAACTCACAACTGATAGCATGTACTTGTACTTACTGAGCTAGCCATTTCCGCCAAGTGGATTTAAACCATGATGCTTGACAACAGTTTCATCCTGATGAGCCTGAAGCTGTAGTTTTACTAGAACATCTCATTTCCACTTGTGTGTTTGGTCCATAAACACAACCTATGCCCCCTAGAGTTCAACACAGATCAAACTTCTGTTTAAATCTCTGTTTATACCTAAAATACTGTCAAAGAGGTTAAAACAAAGGTGTATAAGCATATAGTATCAGTCATGCAGCTTCTGTGTCGCAACGACTGTGATGGCAAAACCCAACTCAAGTCCTGACTGCAATGTGCTCAAAAGCTGCGGCTAGCTCGATACCAGTCAGGCCGACATGATATTCGCTTTATGGTGCAAAGTGTGGCCTCTCTGGGAAATCTACTGCTAAAATGTTGGATTTCAACGTACTGGGGGCTAATTCGTTGTGGGAAAACTGAACTCGTGAAGAGTTTAGCATGTCTATCAGCGACAACAGTAAAGCAACAGGTCTCACAAACACAGATGTGGAAATGAGTTCTAACTAATCGGACAGAATAAATGTGGCTGCCGCAGGATTTGCAGTTGTTACATCTCTTCAGAGGTTAGTTAAGTGGAATTAATCCAGCTATATGGGCAATTATTTCATGTTCTGTCAATGTCCTAAAGAACGGCAAAAATGACCCAGAATTCAACCGGAACAGAGTCAGGTAACAGAAAATAAGATGGTTATTTCATAAAACTCTTAGATATGAAGCAAAAACTTGTGTTTACAAGTTTGCAGCTGTTTGAAGGAAAAATCTTCCAACAAGTTGAGAAATTTTGCCTTTGGAAAGATATTTAGGAGCAGACTGAGACTGTGTGACAGAGTGTTTCAAATGATATATTTGTAGTTTTTGCCCTAGTTAAACATATTCAAATTTAGGAAAGTGAGATTTAAAAATAAAAGCCGCATTTAGAAGCAGCCTCCTTTCTAAATTGACGATTTTGTTGGTAGTGATAAAAAGTGTGAATCTTCGGAGTTGCTGCCTAATTCACAAGGTATCCAGGTGGGTATTTTGAGGAGAATTAAAGACATCGTAGCGTAATTCATCGCACTGCACGAGCCGCTGACGGACCAACACGACTGATTTAAATTCATCTTCACAATGGATGTGTGTAGTCAGGAAGTTTTTATAAAAGCAGGATGGGAAAGAGCCCGTTCCAGCACAGAACGCCATCAATCCAGGAAACTTAGGGGGGAAAAAATTCCTATATGTATATTTACATAATCTGTACACAATTTAATCACTTAGAATTGAAGTACAGTCCAATAATTACTGAGGAAAATTTAACTTCACCTTGTAGTCGCCAGTCCAACAGGGATACGAACTAAAACAAGTACAAATTTATCTGTAGATATATTAAACTTTGTCTCATATCACTCTCTAGTACTACTAAAATTTTAGATTTCTTCTTTTTTTTTTTCTCTCTCTTTTGCATCTGTGCAGCCGTCAAGACCGCCAACAGGGTGTGCGTGTTGCAGAGTAGCAAGCGAACCAAATCATCACAACAAAAAAAACAAAAGGAAGAGCTGGAAATGTCCAGTGAGCTTTCTGTTGGGTTGCCTTGAAAGAAAAGGAAGAAGAGCTGGACAAACGTCTTCAAATAAATAAATAAATCTGAACTGTCAACAACTGGCCTCAACATTAGTAAACTCAGCTGATCGGCTCATAAGCATGCAGATAGATGCCTGTCATAAACTCTGTGCAAAAATCCAACACTTCTTTAAAAAAACACCGTAGAGGTCAAAGGGAAAAAAAAAGTGCAACATCCTCTTTTTTTTTTTGGCTTCGACTTTTCAGAGAAGAAAAATCAAGTTCAGATGAAAAACAAGCTATTTTTGGCAGAGTTTAGTGGGGAAGGGTTTATGTGCTGACAAATCAGGAGCAAGAGTGATTTTGTGTCCATCTCAAACAGCGCTGCTTTTTCCACGTGACCCTCGAACGCCACGGTGACATAGCCAGCAATGGGTGGGTCAGTGTGGTGGAGGTGGGTGAAGTCGTAATCCAACAAGCGGGATTTAAGATTAGAAAATTAGCTGGTCTCTGTCTCACATTGTGTGTGCAAGGTGGGTGTTCAACCAGCCCAGGAGGGGGGCGAGGTGTCTGTGGGTGGAGGGGCTAGAGGGTGATGAGGTCTACCAAGTTGCCCTTGGGCGGGGTCATGTTGTCCGGGAAGAAGTTGACGAGTGTGTCGAAGAGCTGCGTCCGCTGAGCGTACGTCTGGTCGACATCAGAGAAACCTGCCGAAGGAGCACAGAAAGGACGGTTAATATTTCAGCCCACCTGCATCGTCGGCTGCCTGGTGGTGGACACATCGTGGACAACAGCTGCCACTATTCAGCGGTAGCAGAACAGGGCTAGAGATCAGGGAAGCCCCAAGTCGGTCCTGGAGTTTTTCCATGTATCCCTGTTCCAACCATAGACCGTATATGAAAGATGAACGGAGCAGCCTGCGGTTAAAAGTGAAGCCTATGCGGAAGTGCATAAAACTGCAGTTCCCCCCTTCTTCCACTAGGGGCTGCAAAACAGAGTGAATCTCCATAGACTCCCATGTTAAAAAGACCAACTTCACAGCAGAAATAAACATGTTTACAACCTGGTTCAAAAATCCATTTTAGGTTTAATAGGTCAGGTTTACCTTCATGACAACTGTGGGGGGAGTGAATTTTTTTCTAACTCGCCCATTTAAAATTAATTTAATCTCGAAGTTCGACATATTTAGGGGCGTGTCCTTTTGATTGACAGGCACCCGATCTCCCGCTTCAAGTAAGAAGAACGTAGAACAACCGCAGTTTTTAGCCGGTTAACAACGTGACTTAGCTTTAGCCCGCTTACCTCCGTTAGCTGGTTAGTTCCCGTTATCTCCGGGTTAGCTCTTAGCTACAGGCAGCTCAGAGTTCGCACGTCAATCATCCACCATGACGCTCACAGCCCCCCTCTCAGCTCCACCTCTTTACCCATATTTGTATATTTCAAACCTATGGGTGACATCACGGAGGCTCCGTCCATCTTTTTAGATAGTCTATGGTTCCAACACATCTGGCTTTCATTAAATGGATCCAACAGCCAATAAAGTTCTGCACAATGTCTGCTTAGTTTGAGTCAGGTGTGTTGGAGCAGGTATACATGGAAAACCTGCAGGATTGTGGCCCTCAAGGACCAGAGCTGGACAGCCCTACTATAGACAAACCGCAGTAAACAGCAAAGTTTGGGTCCTAAAAGCTTGAAGAAGGTAAAAAGCTTTTTAAAGCAGCAGCTGGTCCGTCCACTGCCGTCTAAAATCCCCACAAAAAACCTCCCCGAGAGTTCAGAGTTTAACTGGCTGAATGGCTACTTCACATACAGAGACTACAGCTTCTACCAGCGGCCTGTCCAGGTTCCAGTCCTATAATGGTGTATGCTGCATCTACACCCTTAACCTCCAGCTAAAACTCACTTTCTTATAAACACCCCAAACGGTATAAACTACATTCCCAGTGTCAACTTTGGAAGTAGAAGTAAACGGTTTCCTACAACATATGTATGAATGCATGGTGTAAAACAGAAAATATGCTGTAAATCATGGAACATCTGAGAAGAGAACATTTAATACAAAATTGTATTTTTTCCTAAAACATGATGCGTTTTAGGGAAAAATTAGTATACGGATCATATTATTGTCCAGTTTCTTGTTTAAACAATATGTTGCCGTTTTTCACATGAACTCTTTTAATGTGATTATTTCTAGCAATGTTTGAAGATTATAAATACTTCAAATAAAATAAATTTCTACAAAAGCTCCTGCAAAAATAAAATATATTAGGTTGTAACAATCACATAAAAAAAAAAAGCCTGAAAGAAGGGACAGAACCAGGAAGTTGTCCTGTAAATACTGTTTGTGTAAAACCAGTAACTACTTTTATCTTTGGGAGTTTTTGGGGAGAAACGTTGGTTTTTCTATTAATTTAAACTTCATTTCTGACATATTTATGATGAGATCTGCTACAGTGAAGCCACTGATGTGTCATTCTGGCAACTCCGGGCTCTGCTTCCACACCACTGTAACCATGGTTACACATGTTGACAAAGCAGAAAAGTAAACCCCCCAAAATGTTCCTCGTAGTGAGGAAGTACTTCATGGTGGAGCTAACAGATCATTTCTGATCAGTTTTTAGCTTCGGTCTCTGCCACCTGAGGTCTAATATTCATGTTCAACTTTCAAACTACACCACAGCAGTACTTCTACCGCAGGAAACCACACACACACACGACACAGCAAAGACAAGATATCCGTGAATTCAAAGAAAACATTAACTTCTATTTCACAACGTTTAAACAAATAAAAACAGAAAAGCTGAAACCAAACAGAAATGTTTAGTGTTGAGAATGAAGCCGATGAGCATTTCCTCCAGTTCAACCATGAAGGTTAAAATTTCATTTGAACATTTGATGCAAAACATCTTTTGTTGCTCAAAATGCACTTCTAGGTTTTCTGTTTTTATACACCAAACCACAAGAGCACATTAATGACGCAGCTGTTAGCTGCTGTTGTCTGCATGCAGACGCTGTATGATGTTGTTATTGTTGGGATTCAGACAACTTTATTCGTCCCGGAAGAGCGACTCTTTTCCACAGCAGGACTCATAAAAACTAGAATCAGCTTAACAGACGGACGTCTGAGCAAAACCAAGCACGGTTTGCCACAATGGGGACAAATAAGTATAAAAAAATATATATTGAGTCCCCTAATCTGTTAATAAATAAATAAACAGCTGCATTTTATCACCAACCTGACTCTGTTAGGGGGGATTTATAAGAGTTCAGACTGACTAATGGCTTCTTTATCCTTCTGGATCACCAGAACAAGCTGAAGTCCATCAGCTGAACATCTCGGAGCAGACCTTCACAATGACTTCATACGGACAGGCATCCAACAGCAACGATGGTCCACTCACGCTTCAACCAATCAGGCCAACCGTACACCACACCAGTGTGTCTTTTCATGAACCATTAAGTCGTTGTGGGACCGGAGGAACCATGACCTCACCGTGTTAAAATATTTAGACTCATTGTGTGGTTGTATGTATGATTCAGTGCCGATTGATTAAAAACAGCAACATGGCTGTTGCAGACATCACGTCACACTGCTGCACTTCGTTCCACATGATCATCCATGTGGGACTGCAGCCCATTAAACATTTTTGCTTGTGTTGTTTTTCTGGCCTGTTTACATCAGTGTTTTCCCAGAGTTCAAATAAATTATTACTTACAAAGTTCTTTTCACAAAAAAGCAACACAAAGTGCTTTACACAATAAAAACAAAACCATAAAACAATCCTACACACACATGCAAAGTATATAACATAATTGTAGAACACACACCTAATTCTAGTCTGTTTCATACATGTGTTAACCACGTGAAAAGAACCGCCCAGAATAGGACAAGGCAACATCCACATCACAGCCACAGGGCTGCAGAGCAGGACCTCCTCTGATCCAAACAAGCGTAATCACCATGGTAACAACCTGCAGACTGTGCAGGCACTGCTTCTGGTGTGGAGGTCATGCAAGATGCTCCGGAGGTTTGCATTTGTGCATTAAGCTGTATTCCAGCTACCCTAACCTAATGTTCTTATAAAGAAACACTTGCAGCGGGTTCTGATATGTGCAAGACTCATTCACTGATGAGGACTCCGCTACAACGGATGGTCCAGATGGATGGAGTTGTGGATGGTCATCACGTCACATTAAGACTTAGAAGTCAGCAAGGAGTCAGTGAAGTTATGTGTAGGATTGATACAATGAAGAGTGAGATGGTAAATGCTTTATCCATCCATCTTTAGCTGCTTTTCTGAGGTCGGGTCGCGGGGGCAGCAGCCTAAGCAGGGAAGCCCAGACTTCCCTCTCCCCAGCCACATTTGCCAACTCTGCGGGGGGGATCCCAAGGCGTTCCCAGGCCAGCCGAGAGATATAATCCCTCCAGGGTGTCCTGGGTCTTCCCCGGGGTCTCCTCCCAGAGGGACATGCCTGTAACACCTCACCAGGGAGCCGTCCAGGAGGCATCCTGACCAGATGCCCGAGCCACCTCAACTGGTTCCTCTCGATGTGAAGGAGCAGCAGCTCTACTCTGAGCCCCTCCTGGATGACCGAGCTCCTCACCCTATCTCTAAGGGAGAACCCGACCACCCTGCGGAGGAAACTCAATTCAGCAGCCTGTATACGAGATCTCCTTCTTTCAGGTTTTGACCCACAGCTCATGACCATAGGTGAGGGTCCCTTCACCTATGTAAAAATTTTATGAGGAAAAATAATCTAAATATAAACAAATCGGCTGTTTTACTTCTTTACGAGCAATTTCATGTTTTCAGACTTGCAGAATAATGTGAAATCACCGGAGTTTGAGTGACTGCCAAAAAATTTTTAATTTTGTTCAATAAACCAATAAGACTATAATTTTTTGACAGTTAAAATATTTTGACTTCCACTGATTGCTTTGGAAAAAAGAACAAAAACATAATTTGAGAACCTAAATTAGGCTTTCTGCTTCTCCTCTGACCTCACCTCACAAGCTGGCGCAGTGGTGGGTTAAAAGGTTGTGAAAGGGGGGCAAATCTTGGCCCCAAATAGGCCAAAAGAAATAATCACAAGAACTGAAAGTCTAATGAGTCACTTTGACTGTAAAGAGTTGCATTTCTTTCTTTACTCTGTTCTCATTTCTCACCATCAGTAAAACCAGCAGACGAAAACTTACGGTAAAACTTTCAGCGCCAAATTTAGAAGGTAAACTTCTGTGTTTGCAGATTATTATGAAGTATTTTTATACGTAATTAAACTCCTCAGCAGAGACTTGCATCTTAAAAACTGATGAAAAAAAACACTGCCTGACAAGCAGCTTACATATAAACATGTAATTAACATGTAGAAGTCATACATGTAGGCACAGTGAAACATTGATCCGGCCTAAACGGCCGACAGAGAGCAGGTTCTTACCCAGAGGGATGAAGTCAGAGCTGGACTTAAAGAGCGCCGACGGCAGCAGCTGGAACTGAAACACAGCAAAAGCATCTGAGTCACTGCAACATTCAACAGCACAGAGCAAACACACGACCCAGACGGATGAAGCTCCCGCTTCTGAATACAGATGAGGACCGTATCCATCTCTCACCACACATCCGTCTGGACGGATGGAAATTACCAACTACAGCCGCTGCTCTAACGTAATAAGAACTAATACATTATTCACCAACTCACCATTTTTCAGCATTCACGGCAGTCTTCTCCGACTCACTGACTTATAATTCACTGCTCTTGTCACTTCTAAATCCCTCTCTCTGCTTCTCCTATTTTATTCTTTGGATCAGTAATTGAATGTAAATATATTTCAGCTATTTTGAGAGGAAACCAGTACCTCTTTGGTCTCATCGGGGTCTGTGTGGTCCACAGTAAGAGACAGGTCGTTCTGCAGGTACTTCAGTGCACTCAGTGGCTCGGACTGGGCTTTCTCCTCGAACCTGAAAATAAGAATGCAAGAACACACACACACACACACACACACACACACACACACACACACACACACACACAAAAACACTGCTGTTATAATAAATAACCACTAGGTGGCGACTAAAGCGAGGCAATGACAAGCAGACACCGCCTCCTGAATGAGCACACCCTGACTTCCTGTTAACTGGCTTTCATGGCGTTGAAACGACTCAAGCAAAAATTTCAGTCGTTTCTTACAAAAATAAAGAAAAAAAACTGAGAATGAGAATGCACAAAAGCAAATTAAATAAAGACAACAAACAACCGACTGCAACATGAGCACAGCGACCGGACAGAAAGCACCGCCTCGCTTCGTTTGGCAGAGCTGAGCTCCTGATCAGAGACGATAAACCAGTTAACTTTACCAGTCGCCAGAGAGATGGAAACCCTTCCAACTTCAAAGGACTGATGTCCTGCGAGTCTCAAACACAGCCACGGTGTAAAACACAGCAGCAGCCTCTCACACACTCTCCGTGGTGCGAATCAGGACGTGCAACTTGAAATGTGGCTGCAGCTCTGTCGAATTACATCCTAAAACTTTCCACAAGAAAGGAGGTTTTCCTTGTTCTCCAGGTGGCAAGAACAGGAACGAAGTTTGTTTTGGCCCAGTCATTTCATACTTCACACGGAGCCCGATATGTGCCGAGTCAGGGATTTCTCCAGGGTGGTGTTCATATACATGTAAAAGGTTTTCACCGCCGCCAAGGAGATATGTTTTTATCTGCGTTTATCTGTTTGTGTTTATCATTCAAAAAGTTTACGAATGATTTTCATGAACTTTTCAGGACTTGTTGGAAATGTGAAAAGGAAGAACTGATTTCATTTTAGTGGCGATCCGGATCACCGTTTGGAATCTAGGATTTTCTTAAAGGATTCTTTCACATTGTGCTTTATGGAGGTTTGCACTCGGAGTGCTTTTCTAGTTTCATATACACTGTTTGGGTGTGTGTATGAGTGTGTATGCGTCTGAATGTGAGAAGGAAGGGGCTGATGAATTTTCTTTGTTGTGTTTTTATATTATGTAAAGCACTTTGTGTTGCATTTTATTGTAGAAAAAGTGCTTTATAATATAGTGCTATATAGTAAAGTTTGATTTGATATACAGTTTCAGGGCTTCCTCACACTTTTCCAGATAATCATACCCACTTCAGATTTCTGGCTGACAAGAAAATAGTCCACACACACTACAGGGGGATTAAAATAAAAGTTCTGCTCAGCTGATGTGTCAAGTCAAAGCCACAATAAAACAGCATCATAAGGTCATTGCTGCCTTGATGATGAGAGAAAATCCTATGGCTGTGATGATATGCTTTCGCCCCGATTCGATTCCGATTTTTTGGGTGCTGACTGGATTTAAATTGGGATTTTCCCAGTTCTTTGATATTGATGATTTTTGTAGATTAAAAACAAAAAAAGAAAAATGTACAAAACTTTTTTTGCTTGTTTTTTTCCTTCTTGATTTCAATTAGGAAAAAACAACACAGTAGCCAGACTAATTCTGCTGCGCTAATGCTCAAGAAGACATGTAAAAAGATCAAAACAAAAACATTTTTTATAATGGATTATTTTTATTCATTGAAAATAAAAAGATTAACAAAAAAATCTATTTTAAAATTTTAGAGCAAAAAAAATCCCGATATTTGATTTTTTTTTATTCGATTTTCCCACCCCTAAAAAATATCTCAACATCCGCACGCTTCAATAACACATCTTTCATGAATCCATCATATCGACAGTTCAGAATTACACTATAAAGTCACAACAAAATAATTATGAACCAAATATGCTGAAAAGCTGCGAGATGTTGACACGATTCCTGCCGGCGGCGGCTTCAGGTTCTGTTAAATGTGCCACGTTATAAAGTTCAACTTGTGTGAATTTTATCGCAGCTTAAACCTCGAAAAACAGTCGAATCCTTCGTTTGGTCCTCTGAAGCAGAAGGCTGCATGAAGATTCGCATAATGCAGCATAAACTTGGCGCAAACATCGTAAGCAGTTCAAACTTTCTCCTCAGGGAGACGAAAATAAAAATCATAGGAGCTCCTCGGATTCTTTAACCAGTGTTGCTATTATTAAATGTCTAGACAAAGACTAAAGTGAAGTTCAGATGGCTGTTTCACCCTTTGAGACTGAACCACTGCAACCTTTTCCTGTTTTACCGTCCGTTAACACACTTTGATGTTTCACGGCCAGTTTAGTTTGTATTATATGGAAACCGTTGTTTATGTGTCGTTGCACTCAGACATATCGCCAGCTAAGTCTGGTGTCTTCCTTTCTTCCTGCTTCAGTTTGCTGCTTTAAATCAGCCCGTTTTGTTACGAGAACAGACTCTAGGGTGCAGCACTGCCACTGGATCACACACACAAGCACACACACGTTTTATGCAAGCAAAGTTGACACTTTTCTATTGAAATGCTACAGAATATCCAAATATTGTAATATTTAAAAAAAAACCAAAAAAAAAAAAAAACCTCCATTATAGTCCGATCCACTTAATATGCATTTACCTTCTAGTAGTTTCACCAGTAAATTACCTGAATATTGATTAAATAAATATGCAACAGTAAAATATCAGTTGGAGACATTAAATCATTTCATCATTATAAATCTACAGCTGGGATCCACAATCCGGGTCCCCGAGGGCTGGTGTCCTGCAGGTTTTCCAGGACTGAGGATCCCTCATCTACAGCATGAAGTCATTCAGTCGCCAGTGGATGACAAAGTGTGGGAAGCAGCCGCACCAATCACAAGCAGCGTACCTGTATTTCCTGATGAGGTATCTGCAGTGACGCAGCAGGTACTCCTTGGAGGGTCGGCACAGTTTGAGGGACCAGAAGTCATCGAGTCGCATCTTAGGAGAACACGACTTCCCGGGGTTTCCACCAAACAGGTAATGCACCTGGTAACATCCAACAGAAATGTATCATTAATATTACGTCCCCATGTGCAGCTTCATATTGTACATAAAAGGTATTTATGATTGTAAATACTGATCAATAAAGTGTCTTTATTTTGTGCGGAAGCGCTAATAAGCCCAGAGATGTTAACCCAACACTGATATTCCTCTGATCCTACCAGAGAGATGAGGGGCCGCATGTATTGTAAGTGCTAAACAGGCGTGTGTGTGTGTGTGTGTGTGTATGAGATGGGTTAACATGAAGGAAAATCTGAGAAAACCCAACAAAAAAATAAATGGTGTCACTCTGAAACGCTTCTGTATGACATGAAAACTGTGTGACATGTCGGAGTATGGAGTACAGAAGGTGTGTGTGTGTGTGTGTGTGTGTGTGTGTGTGCGCGCGTGTTACTTTGTGCATCTCGTCATAGACCAGTTGGTGTGCGAAGCGTGGACATGGCTCCTCCTCCTGCAGAGTCTTGCTCGGGTTTTCTTTCACAGCCTGGTCGTTCTTATAAACACATGACCTGAGAAAACACAACCAAGATTCATCTTCCCAACCAGAACTGGGACCAGTTTGGGCAAAAATGGGTCGGACTGGATTCTGAAGTAATAAAATCGTGCCATCACTCATGTGTAACAGTGGACACGCAGTACGAGAACACTTCCTGCAATCCGTGTGCTGGAACAGGGAGGTCTGCAGCCTGGCAGCTTGTTCTTTTAAACCCATCCAAACACACACACGCGCACACGCACGCACACACGCACACACACACACACACACACACACACACACACATGCACACGCACACGCACACACACACGCACACGCACACACACACACACTGAACATGCAGTTCCCTGCTGAAGCGATCAGGGATTACCTGCTGTGTGTGGCGAGCTCGTGGAATGCCATGTCAAGTGATTCTTTGCAGTGCTGACATTTGTATAAACAGGCAGTGTGAAGAGTGCTGCTCGCATGTTATTTGTTGTGGAAAAGATCTTGGCCACAAAGCGCTGGTGTGTGTGTGTGTGTGTGTGTGTGTGTGTTTGTGAGAGTACTTCCTGTGACTGTAGCTGTGGTTATGATCACAGGAACATCTCAAAAAGTACAAAGAAGTGTTTACGTTGGAGTCCTACCAGTTATTGCGGGCGATGTCGTAGATCCAGAAGGAGTTTCGCACGTTCTCCTCGCGCTTGTCCTTGTCTTTGCTGAGGCCCGACAGGACGTGGATCTCGTTGAGCTCAGGGTCGATGGTGGCTCTCTGGGTGAAGCCCGTCATTGGAACTGTGCCAGCAAGAGTAACAAAACAAAACAGGGAAGTTAGATCACAGATGGGAATCAGTTTTATTTCCAGCATTGATTGACATTATTTCAATGTTGGAGCTGAAACTGTGTTTGCATTCAAAGAATTAGGAAGTGATGGAAAGAAGTAAAGCAGGAAACAGTGAGAACCAGAACTGAAAGCTGTAAAACAAAAAAAAACAAAAAAAAAAAAAACCTACTAGATAGCATAGTAACAGGACACCATAGCAACAAGAAAAGAAAAAATAAGACCACAAACAAGTTTTAAAACAACATAAATAGTTTTTTTTTTTTTGCCTTCTATCTGAATGAACGTATCCAAAATAAATTAAGTTTATTTTCACTACTACAATAGCAACAAGACAAGGAAGGCTTGACAAGAAGCAGCCCAGTTTGTGCAGGTTTGAGCAGAGCTCCAGACTGATGCCTGCAGCTTTTCCATTCAGGTGCTCCAGCAGCAAACTGGGGCAGACCCACATTTCTAGATACTTATTCAGCAGTTCATTTAAATCAATTTTAAAGACTGTCTTTTGATTATTAAACACACATTAATCTTTATTTAAGTTATTGTGACAGACTAGTAAAAAAAAAAAAACACATTTAAAGAGGCGGCTTCACCGTGCTGAATGTAGCTGAAGGTTTCAAAGTGAAACGACTCCTGAGGTTGAGAAGCTTCTGGCTAATTTACATTTATCCTTTCTCCCAATAATGATCTACTTTGGCTTTATTATATAGACGCATATATTCTGTTTTCTCCATTTTGTTTTTCTTTGCCGCTCATATTATTAGTTTTGTCAATTACAATGATAAGCTGATTTATTTTCTACAAATCATCTCAGAGACGCCTCCGGATGCAGCTCAAACACACGGCGACTTTCATGGAGGCTGCCTGTATGTTCTCCCTCCAATGCTTCACCAGAAACAGATCCGGCTCTTTCAGATTCTCTAGAGCTGCGTAGTGTTGGAAGCCTTTTTTTTTTAAAAAAATAAACCAAGCCATCGCTGGACCTCTGGAGGAGACTTGCTCCTGGTCAGTGTAGGTGATGTAGGACAGACAGGATGACAAAACACCTTCACTTCTAATCCAGCTTTTATGCTTCATTCGGTTCAGGCAGATTAAAAAAAACTCTTAAATTAGTGACGATAATATATAACAAATAGCATTATATGTAAACCAGTAAATGTCAAGAAGCCATTAGCTGAATGAATGGTCAGTCAGGTGAATCAATGGATAGTCCCCCTAAATTCACCTTTGGTTCTGTTCACTGCAAACACAAGTGAGTCAAATCTGACTGGTTTGATAAGGTGAATCATATCTGATCTGATCTGATCTTCTGACAGTCTGAACAGCCCGGTTCAAAGCCAGGCCACTTTCACACGTAATATTAAATCAGATAAGGATCTGATCTTTTTCAAAGTGACCCAATGTCACTTTTCATCCCACTTTTACTGAAGAGAGACAGACATCAGAGAACTGGTTCTGACTTTGTATTGGCAGAGGTGCAGATGTAGCAGCCACTGCTGCAAAAAAAAAGCCATTGTTAGTGTGTTTGAGGTCCAACTCTCATGGGGTTGTCACAATACTTCAAGTTAAAACTGCATTGAAAACATTATTTTAAAGCTTAATCAGTTTGAGGGTTAGGGTTGTAATAAGTCAGTTTGTTCTTCGTTGTTTAAACAAAGACGCTGCACAAAATGACAACACTGCCTCCAGCACTTCCTGTGGTGCTTTGCATCATTTGGTGCTTAGAGTTCTTATACTGTCTGAAAAGCCGTGGTTGGTAAATGGCGTTAAGTTGCCTGACCAAGCGGCAACCTCCGGCAGTCAAAAGTGAAGCCTATGCAGAAGTGCATAAAACTGCAGTTCCCCCTTCATCCACCAGGGGCTGCAAAACAGAGCAAATCTCCATAGACTCCCATGTTAAAAAGACCAACTTCACAGCAGAAATAAACATGTTTACAGCCTGGTTCAAAAATCCATTTTTAGTTTAATAGGTCAGGTTTACCTTCATGACAACTGTGGGGGGAGTGAATTTTTTTTCCTAACTCGTCTGTTTAAAAGTGATTTAATCTCGAAGTTCGGCATATTTAGGGGCGTGTCCTTTTGATTGACAGGTACTGATCTCTCGCTTCAAATAAGAACATGGAACAACCATGGTTTTTAGCCAGTTAACAACAGGACTTAGCTTTAGCCTGCTGACCTCCATTAGCTGGTTAGCTCCTGTTAGCTCTGGGTTAGCTTGGTTAGCTCTTAGCTACAGGCATCTTGGAGTTAGCTCAATGTCAATCATCCACCATGACGCTCACAGCCCCCCTCTTTACCCATATTTGTATTTTCTGGGAGAGACGACATGCATGCCCCTGCCAAGATGGTGATGGTAGGAACCGCACACCGAGCTTCAATTCAGCTCTTTAGAAACCTATGGGTGACGTCACGGAGGCTCCGTCCATCTCTCTATATGCAGTCTATGTCCCTGACGCAGCGTTTTATTAGCAAAGCTGTTACGATCGTTTATAATGCGACGCATCGACAATGACATTTCCCGTCGATTATTGCAGCCTTAGCTGGAATGAAACTCTTGACCACAAAACTACAAACGTAAGACAAATATTTGATTCTGGCACGTAGCTTTTTTGTCCCTCAGTGATCAGACACTGTAATCAGACACATTGCTGAAATCAGCTGTCTCTGCTTCCTTATGACACCTTATTCATATGATCTGCAAGTGGAGCAATGAACAGACGTGGAAAAGACGACATGTTTTTCTTACATCCCCATTTAATGGCTTGGAGGTTTGGGTTGCATTTTGTTCAGGCAGCAAGGCTTTCTAAAGTCGTTTAGCTGAAGGTTTCCTCGTCATTTTGGGCTGCTACCGGTTGTGTTTGCTGCTTCCTAGCACGTGTAAGGATGTAGTGCATGTATCTGATGCTACCCTCTCTTGTTAGGAAGATGCTTATGCTTTAAAACGTTTGGTAAAAACCAGGCAGTCAAAGTGCAGACCAGGTCCTCGGTCAGCACATCAGCACCAGCCGGAGGGGCTGCTACCACAGTGATGAACTCTGCACCTCAGCACATATCTACACCTGGAACTGATTAAGAAGCCGAGAGGAGAGAACTGTTCGAACTTCCTCGTTATCAAAACACATTTTGTTCTTTCTAGCTGTTTTACATCCACACCAATTTGTTTCTTTCAGTTTCTCATCCCTGTATTATAACTGTGTCCAGACTCTCTCACCCTCCTGTCTGGTTCTGGCAGGGGGAAGACGAAGCGGAGAGCGGATCAAAGTATATTTACAGAACAGTGAGGGTGAAATAGGGCCGAGACTGCAGCAGCGATTTCATTCACTCAATCTGGCAGGAAGTGGCTGACTGCTGCTGAAGCTCTTAAATCAGACAATTCGTCCGCTCTCATTTATTAAAAAGCCAAGAAACGCGCGCAAGCCTCAGCATTTAGAAGGAGAGATTATGAATTATTTCCACTGCTTCATAAACTAATGGTTAAGTAAAATAACACTGAAGAGGCTACAGAACAAAAACCCAAACAAACCTAACTTTAAAAAAAAAGGTCATGTGATGCCATAAAAATAAGAGTGTTTGACAATGCAGGAGAACAAACAACAAAAACAGCTTGTTTTTAAACATTGACAAGTAGTAAATACTGAAATATACATAAACATCCAGAAAACAGAAAATGAGCTAAATGGTTACTAAAAACAAAACAAAAAAATAAATTGCCTAGTGCAATTAAAACATTTTAAATTAAAATCATACTAGTTTCCACTTGTTAAGGCTTGTGAATAAAATAAAATCAAATTAAACAAAATAAAACAAAATAAAATAAAATGAAAAAAAATTAAATTAAATTAAATTAAATTAAAACCAAAGTAACTTTGCCAATAATTATTTTTGGCATTATCATTATAATAAATTTGAATAATTTAGCATGTCTTAAGATCTTAAATGTTGCCACAATAATTTAAATTGTTGTGGAAAAACTAACAAAACAAGAAAAATTTTCCTGAAAAGGAAATTTCCCAGCATCTCCGTGTTGTGTGCTGGCGTGATAAATGGACACACCTAGACGAGACTTGGACATGTGTAAGTTTTTCAGTGCTCATTCTCACCCATCCCGGAGTCCTTCTTGGTGCCGTCAGATATGATCTCTACGTGGTCTCCATCCACATCATAACTGAAGAAATCGTTGAGATACGTTTTTGACCTCTGACCCCCAAACACGTACAGACAGCGGTTTCTCTGATGGTGGAAAACAAAATAAAGAAATTAGAAAGATTAAATTACCCTCAGCCTAATAAACAACACCAACATCTGCAGCCGGACTCACGGTGTGGAACAGCATGCAATGTCCGATCCGGGACTGAACATCCTCCGGTCCGGCGTTGCACGAATCCTCCCGCAGGAGGCTCCACGTCCCTGCTTGGCAGTGGTACGCGTACAGACCACTGAACTGTGGTTCAGACGTCCGGCTGTCCTCCACGCTGCCGTTACATGTCAGGATGCGACCGCCAAACGTGTAGATCATGTGCTTTTCTGAGTCCATGCACATCTGCAGGAAGAGCCAGGAAAAGGGAAAACAGGAAGTGAGAAAAGGTCAATAAGAGTGCGAGGAAAGTACAGGACTGATTTTTCCCCCATGCAGATGTAAAATCCTGCTCCCGCGCAGCAGGAGCCGGCGCTGCAACTACCTGGTGGTCGAACACCAACTTTGGTCCTCCATCAGCCGACGTGTCTTCGCTGAGTAGCGTCCAGGTGTTGGCGTCAATATCATACCGGTAGAAGTCGCTTTTCAGAGACTTGCTGTTCCTCACGCTGGAGTCCAGGTAACGGCCCAGCGTGTAGATCTGCCGTCGCTGCGAGTCGATGCACATCTTGTGGCACGATCGGGCACTCGGCCCGCTCTGCTTGGCACACGTATTAACAGCCAATATGAAACCAACTTTGCTCACATTTTTGTTTTTATTTACGATTTCTACTCTTAAAGCCCACTCTCACCTCTTTCTCTGTGTCTCTGGAGATGCAGGCCCACTGGTTCTCCTGGACGCTGTACGCCCAGAAGTCCGCCAGATCCTGCGTGCCGTCCCAGCCCCCAAACAGATACACAGTCTCTGCAGGGCAAATGAAGCTGTCAGCATGTCTGCAAACCGTTCCCACACCTCCTCATGAACACATTGAGGAACACACTTTGTTTTGCTTCTATGTATCCAAGTAGCAGGCTTGATAAGACCTCTTATATGGTAGATCCACCTCTTCTATGGTATCTCACTCAGCACAGTCTGATTCGTTTGGCACAGTACGAACACCAACCAGACCAAAGAAGCCAACTCTCACCATGTGAAAGCTGGGGGTCTCGGTTCGCTTGTGCATAGACTATCCAGAGACCTAACAGAAAGGGACGCCTACCAACTGCTATAAGGCATCAAGAAAGGGAAAGATGTGACGCAGATTATTGTTTGGGTTGGAGGAAAAAGCAAAACCAGCGGCATTAGTTCAGATAGTTCAACTCCAGGACCAGAGTCTTGTGTGGGTTCGAATCTCGTTTACACATTATGTACATGTAAATCAGGGGTCGCCAACTCCAGTCCTCGAGGGCTACCATCCTGCAGGTTTTAGTGTTTCCCTTGTACAACACATTTGATCCAAGTCAAAAGGTTCTCCAAGAACTTGTTGTCATCTTCTGCACCTGCCAGTTAATGAGCCATTGGTTTGGGTCAGGTGTGTTGTACCTGGAAAACACTAAAACCTGCAGGATGGTCGCCCTTCAGGACCAGAGTTGGTGACCCCTGATGTAAATCCTCCCATTATCACCTTCATTATGTTACTTTTATTTATTTGCTCTTATATCTAATGTGATTCATGTTGTTCTGTCATTTTTATTTACAATAAATTTTTTAAAAAAAAGGAAAAACAACAACAGCAAATACAGTCTATGTAAAGCTTTATTTTAAGCTGAATTTGATCTTAAGATATATATTTATATATATATATATATATTTTTTTTTTTTTTTGTTTGTTTGTTTGTTTGTTTTTTCAGGAGACCTGTCCCTGGAAGAAGTACAAAGTTTGGAAATACTCCTGCAGGTGATCTCGGCATCTATCAGTTTATTTAAAAAATAAATAAATAAATAAATAAATAAATAAATAAATAAATAAATAAATAAATAAATAAATAATCATGTCCACAAAAATTAGCAAAAAAAAAAAAAAAAAATAAGGAGATATTTTACAAAACAGTCCATGACCAGCAATACATACAGAAATATTTGCCTAATGCAGTGGTTCCCAAACTTTTTCTGCAGGGCCCCCTTTTCATCAACGACAATAATGTCGAGCCCCCCCCACCCATCACATGGACCACAGATACATACTAAGAAACGCCTCTTTAGTTTTAGTGGCTGTATTGTAGGTATCTATAATTAAAATCGTGTCAGTACTATTATCCATTCTTCTGCGTAAGTATAAAACACTTTAAACCAGGAATCTCTACAAACGACTTTAGGTGAGTGAAGTTTATTATGAGGCAATGCTGCTTTAGTAAAACATCTTTTCTATAAATGATAGTTTATTTCTAAAGTAACCTGCAGGCTTTTCTTTGTGTTCAGGATGAAATGTACCCAAGTGGTGTTGTAACTTGTTTGGCTTCATACTTCATTATATGAGATGATAATATTTTGGTACATGCAAAAGAATGCATTCTCATTATTGCCCACCACTGATCATCATTATTATTACTGGTCAAGCAGGGACAGATATGTTCCATCTTAGTTTGTTCTCTTTTTTTTTTTACTACTTGAAGTCTCTCTTGTTGATTTGTCATCTTTTCTGATGAGTACTTTTACAAATTCATCCAGTGTAAAAACTCCCAAGTTTTATTTAGCCTTGCCGCACCCCCCCTGTGACAACTCTGGGTCCCCACTGGGAACCACTGGCCTAATGTGTCATTTTAACTTGATAAACTATTTGTGGGAATTTCACCCAGCAACTGTTTGAATTATTGGATGATACCAAAGCAGCAGTCTGAACACAAACTAAACCAAATAACTTCTCAAAATTCCCCAGATTCTCCTCCAGCCGAGGCTCGAACCATCGACCTTCTTGCTATGAGGCTGCAATGTTAACTGCTACGCCACCATGTTACACTAACAGTCGATATTATCAATAAATACGGTAAATCTCAACACCCTGTCAGAGGTACAAAATGCTGGAAGGTAAGGCAGGAAGGATAGAAAGTGCCGGTGAGTAGAGGCGTATGTATGTGTGTGTATATATAGGCCTGTGTGTATGTGTGCTTATGTACATGCATATGTTTGTAGGTTGTTCTCTTTCTCATTCTCTCTTTTTTGCCTTTTCTCCTTCTTCTCTCTTTTTCTCTCTACAAGGTCTATTTCTGTTTTCTCTTCTTCTCGATTCTCTTTCTGTCCTCTCCGGTCCAGCAGTACAAACGTTGTAATACAAACAATGATGCAAAATAAATAGAAAAATAAAGTAAGAATCCAGAATATCAAGGGGAGCATTGTGTCTCTTGGCAAAGTAAATTTGTCCAGCAGAACACAGCATCCACAAAATCTTTCTGCCTGCTTGAATCCTGAACAAGAGGGGGAAAAAAGTGCTGGTGAGGATGTGGGAGTCCATGTTTGGAACTTAGATCAGACAATAGATGTCGAACATGGATGAAGCCACGTTCACTGCTTGTTGTGTGACAAAATACTGAAATTATCCAGGGTGCCCTGCATAGCCATGTGCATGTTTTGCATGTTGTGACTCTTCATTGGAACCTTTAGGTTGCAGAAAGCAGGAAAAGCCTTAACTGAGATTAAACATAAACACACATAGATTTCATAATATATATAAAACTGCATGCTCTATAAGCAGACAACAGGAATACATGCTGAGTACAAAGAGAAAAACCAAGTATCTCTGTAAATAAAGGAGGAAGTGGACCAACAACAGCCCAAAAACGAAGATTCAATTGTAGTTGGTTTATGCTTTTTTTTTTTAAAAAAGCAGAAGATTTAAATGGGGGGAAAAAAACTTTTCTATTATATGACAACTTACAACAACAATAATAATAATAATAAAAAAACCTTCAGGACTTGTTCAGGTTAGGTTTTTGGGAAAGCACTGTAGGCCAGCAGCAACACAAACAAGACGTGATGTACAGTATATTTAATCACTTATAAAAAATTTTAAAAAAAAAGGGGGGGGGATTGTAAGATCCAGATACAGGCCCCTGCAGCTCCTGCAGAACTGACATGCTGCGATTGTGTCAAACAGAAATGAAGTTATGCCACAACTTCAAAACAGTGCAGGCCAATAGGATGGTGTTGGGAGATTATCACTAATTATCAGCAACTGGTTACGACACTATTATCTCTTCAGAGGAGATTCTTCTATATGTTTCATGTCTATGAGTGTCATAAATACAAGCATGACGGCAAAACAGCCTTACAGTTTCCAAGTAGGAGTCAAAAAGAGTCGGAAAAGACTGGATTAGGAAAATATCTCAGAATTACATTTGTTTAGCTGAAGGTTGCAAACATTAAATTCTGCATTCTGTCCACTGTTAGAGTATTGAAATGGAACCAAAAGAGGGTCAAAGGATGAGCTGGTAGGTTATTAACTATGTCGTACCCTGAGACTTCATGTTGAAACTAGACTGAGCTGTCCTGGTAGGTAGGTTCCTGGTAGGAAGTCTAGTTCCAGGAAGTTCAGGCCTTATGTTAACCTCTTTGTCTGTACTGGATAACAGCAGAGTGCCACTAAAAGCCAAGGAAGCTGTTTGGGGTGTTTTTGAATCAGTCTTGAGTCTTTGGAGTCACAATGGTGACGAGAACAATCCACTGACCTCCTTTTGGTTCGGAAGGAAGCGGGTCTGTGGTCACTGTACACGACTTGTTTGATTGACTGGATTTTTTTCCACTCTAGCTGGACACAAGCTGGGTGGAATTCTGGCAAGTGGTATTGTGCAACATCTGGCACAGCTGCAAGCTGCTATGTTGCCTGATGAAGATCTAAAACTGTAACATCTACGAATCTTAGAGCACAGTTTGCAGCTCTGACCTGGATCTTTTACAAGTCTGTCAATCTTCAGCAAATAAGTCCATTTATGTGATTACGGCCTGTTTTCTTTAGTTTTCAGGTGATTCAAGCAGTCGTGCCTTTTTAACATCCTATGGGGATTCGCTCTGTTTTGCAGCCAGCCCCTAGTGGATGAAGGGGGAACTGCAGTTTTATGGACTTGCGCAAAGGCTTCACCTTTTACCGCCGCTTGGTTTAGACCAGTGTTTCTCAATTCTGGTCCTTAAGACCCCCTGCGCTGCATGTTTTATAGGCAACCCTTCTTTAACACACATGAATGAAATAAAGGCTCGTTAACAGGCTGCAAAGAAGTTCAATAATCTGACTCAGGTGCTTTGGAGGAGGATCATGTCTGGAACAGGCAGGGCAGGGGGCCTGAGGACCGGATTTGACAAACACTGGTTTAGACACACAAATTAAAAATGAAACAACGATAAAAATAAAAAAAAATTCCTAAAAATCCAAATAAAGCAAAGCATTTTGAGAGAAGAAACAATGCAGAACATGGTTGGTCCGTGACAAATGAATCATTTGGGATGTCCCGTATCGACTTCTTCTATTGACTACACCAACGACACAGAGCGGTCAGTGTGCAGTCTGAAACGCAGACCAGAGGGATGCAAAGCTTTCCCTCAGCTCTAAGCTGCACACACTGCATCACTCTCACTTCAACACACACACACACACACACACACACACACACACACACACACACACACACACACACACACACACACACACACACACACACACACACACACACACACACACACACACACACACACACACACACACACACACACACACACACACACACACACACACACACACAACGCTGCTTTTGTGTCACACACAGCCAATAGGGAAGTAAACAAACAAGCTGAATTAAAATCTAGGAGAAAAAAAAACAAAGTTTTCACCCAAACAGCAGATTTAGTTTGTGGTTCGTTTTTTTTTTTTTTTTAAATGAAAATGACCTCAAAATGATTTTGAAGGAGAAAAGCTGGAGGTGGAGCAGAGCGAGGAGGGAGGGTTCATTTGATTAAACCGCATCAGAGCTTTGCATTTTCAGATTGTGGAGGAGGAAGTGAGTCATAGCAAAGTCATGACACTGTCTGCGCAGCTCTCACCAGTCTGGACGTCAATGACCATTTGATGTCCTCCCCTCATCCCCGGCCTGTTGTCATCGCCGTCACCTGGGAAGAGGAGAGAAGGGAGCAGAGAGGGGTGGCGTATGAGCATGGAATGGAAGGGGGATGACGGGAAGGAAAATGAGGGAGTGGATTAAATAAAAACACAAGGAGGGTGGGAAGGAAAGACAGCGCTGCTTTAGATTCACGTCCAAAAAGCTTGCAGTGTACAGATGGTTTTTCTTTAGTGATAATATTGGGAAGATCTCCCATTTAAATAGATCGTCTCACTGTTTGTGTCCTCTCGGCTGATTTCTTGGCTGCTTGTACCTTTGTTGCATTTCGGGATGATCTGACTCCACCTGGGCTTGTACTCCTGCTGGCTGATATACTGGTTAAACAAACCATCTAGCAAAGGGAAGAGGGAAATGAAGGAGCAATGAAAAATCATGTATTCATCTGCAAAGAGAAGGAAAACACTCAGGATGAAGCCGAGTGATACCTCTCACAGCTTTGTCAATGAGCTCCTCACAGGCGTCGAAGTCTCCCTGCAGCACCAGCCGGTCGTGAAGGTGGGTGAGCATGGGGTGCTCCAGCGCTATCCGAGTCTTCTTCTGCAGCGACTCGAAGGCCTCTGTGTAGTTGTGTTGCCGGAAGTGCTTGAGGCAGAGGCGGATGGCCTCCTGTTCTCTGTACTGATATGACACAGTGGAGACGGAAATCGATGAGCGTCAAATCTTTTCACAGAAACACAATTTGTCAGTCGAAACTTCTATTTCGAGCCTGGGTGATATTACATGTAAGTATCTGTGTTTTCTGTAGCTCCGTATCAAATCACATAGCCAATAGCACAGCAAAGAAACTCTAAAAAAGAAAAAAAAAAAGCAAATGATCAAGTTTCCAAACTTCTGCAACGTCTTTTTTTTTTTTTTTTTTATGCTACTCTGTCATATAGACACATATAGACAAAGAGACACATCGTGTACCAGAGTAGGGCTGGGTATCACCCCAAATCTGGTCGTAATTACAGATACTTATCTAACGTCGCCAATTTTTCTGGAACATTAAAAAAAAAAAAAAAAAATCTCATAACTATTTATATAAAACACCAAGTCTGTTTACATCACCAGCAAAATCAGATATCTGGGCGTAATTAGATTACTGTGATAATCTATATGACATGTCAACATGCACTTCTGAAATCTAATATTAGAAAGGTCGCCTACATTTATCAGTCCATTATCGGATTTATTTGGAGTAAGTACGTGTGTGGTCATTCCACTGCAGTCTCAGCGATAGCAGCTAAAGTCCGAGCTCATAAGCTCCTTAATACTTTACAGGTGTAGGTAATCAAAAGGTTGATGGGAAAAATCTGAACTTGGCGAAACAGACTGATTTTGGACAGAGAAGTGTCTTGTTACAGCTGTGAAGATGATCGATACGTCTTATTTACGATGTTTCTGATCATTTCCCAGCCTTACATTTTGAGTTATCTCAGCAGCAGGAGCCAATTTTGTCACAGGAAAAAGAAACTTATCAGAAGAAAAGTCCATCTCTGCCTTTTTATGAATCAATGGATTCATTCCATTTAAATAGATAGTTTTTATTTTTAACCCATCTCTGTGAATGAGTGTCTGAAATTACTAGTTCAGTGAGATTCAGTGATTTAGACTCATCAGAACAGCAGTATAGATAATTGGTGTCCTGTCGTCTTCATTGCTGGACATCTACAACTGCAGATACATATGCAGAGGACGCTATGTCCTCGTCCTCCTTACAGTCTCTTCTCTCTGGTGGACTTAAGATAGAAGGACAGGATCATTCAAGAAATAGATTCATCCCAGCCGCGATCAGATTGCTACATGGACAACAAGCCCCAGCTTCGGCCACTTTGGTTACTTATATTCATCATATTCATTATATTCATATATTCACATATTCATGTCTTATTATAATAGTGTAATTAAATGCAACTTTGGGTTTATTTTAATTACATTCAAGTTTTGTTCTGTTTTCTAAGCTGCACTTTTTTAAACTGTCTTAAAAAATACATAAGCTTTGTATTGTTTTTATGGCTTAAGATAAAAATGACTATAAAGAATCTTAAATCAGATTTACAGGGCAAAGTATTCCCGCCGCCTGCCTCCATATTTCTGCCCAACTTTTACTTCCGATGATGCTGCATTCGTTCCACCTTAAATGCAGCTGCTTAGTTCACCTAACTAAAGAGCTAAATGAGCTAACAAGGCTTTACTTCGCTTAATGTTGAATATCCCTAAAAAGAAATATGACTTCTGGCGCACATTTAAAGTTCTCGCTTCCTTATGAATCATTTAGCACCAAATAGAGCTACAAACAACAAATATCAGTGAAATACTGGTCACATAACAACCTTAATGTTAGCCACTAAAGACCTGAATAAAATAGAGTAATGGAGGGAAAAGAAATAAAGAGTTTATGGAACCGCTATGTGAAAGCAAGATTACAACAAACTCCCAGTGGTGTTATTAACCAGCTAACAGCTGTTATGGTCTGCGATGTGGATTTTAACATCTTGAACCAGTTCAACACACAACTTGCTATGAAACTGTAGTTAAAAGAGAGATGTGTCGCCCACCCACTGGTGCAGCTGCAGATCAGCCAAATGTAAGCGAGTGAGAATGAAGCTGCCAGTCAATGTCGCTGTCTGAGCTCTCACATAATATACCGCATTTCCATACCATTAATACATGATCCAAAAGAGGCATACACCACAGAAAAGTAGGGCAGAGTGGAGTAATCAGTCATATCATGCTTGAATATGACCCATTCTATCTTTTTTGCATGCTCTCTTTCTATTATTTTGACCAAAGCATGTCAGCTCATCCATACCACAGGTGGAGGGCTTAAGCCTCCAGGTGTAGATGATCCCTTACAACCTTTGTTTAGAACTTATTTTAGTCATAAGTCCACAACAACAGTCATTTGTTGACATTTTTAAATAAACCTGTGGCTGATGTTTCTTTAAACTTAAACTAAGAATTATGCTGAACTCCATGCAGACATGCACATGGAAAAATATTTGCTGTTTATTCTTTAAAGGTGGAGTATGTAAGATTTTCAATATTTTCAAAATAAATTAATAAAATAACTACAATCATAATTAGATAGTTTTTTGAACATGTAGGTTCCAGTCTGTCCATATTTGATGCGCTATTAAATTACAAGTTTAATTAATGACAAATGACAAAAAAAAGCACTGTTTTTACTGGTAGGCAAACATTTAAGAAGGGTCTTTGTCATTAATTAAACTTGTAATTTAATAACACATCAAATATGGATATACTGGAACCTACATGTTTAAAAAAAAAACTAATTATGATTGTAGTTATTTTTTTAGTTAATTTATTTAGAAAATATTGAAACTCTTACATACTCCACCTTTAATGCAAAGCTTTCTGTTATTAACAGTCAGCAAAAACAATAAACAAACATTCTCCTACTTAAACTTTTTTTTTTTTTTTTTTTTTTTTTTTAAAAAGGCTGTAAATAAGCTACAATTAAAAAAAAAAAAAAAAATTATCAAATCCAATGTTTTTCCTGATAAAGTAAAAGAAGTGAAGCATCTAGAAGCAGAACTGGCTCTTTAGTCGCTCTTGCTGACATCTCAGATGGTCCTTTCTGCAGATTCGTCTCTCCAGGACGCAGTTCTTACCTTGCTGTACCAGTTAAGGCAGGGCTGCACCACATCGGGGTCTTCAATACCATGCAGTTCAACGTACCAGATGCTGAAGTTAAAACTTGGACCCCAAGACATCAGAGGCACTATAAAGCAAAAAAAAGTGAGAAAAGAAAGAAAAACGGAGGACGGATCGATAAATCACAGCTGTAAACAAATCAGAGAGACAACAGTGAAAACATGGACAGCTTTTTACCTATTTTAACAAATCTGCAGGGAAACATCTGCTCGTCGATCTTGTGCTTTAACGTGAACGTCTCCTTGTTGTAGTCATTCTTAAGGCCACTGTTGGATGAAAAGAAGGATCATTTAGACCAGCGGTTCTCAACCTTTTTGCAACACAGAACCCCTTGGAAAATATTTTTTCAGCCACGTAACCCCCCCTAACCACTGCAAAGTATTTCTAGTTAAGAAAACACATGAAATACAGCACTTTGTCATTTGTGTTTGGTTCATCAAACTATTGATTGCATTGTCATGGCGACAGTGACTGACGGACATGATTTGGCTCATAACAGCTAGGGTTCAATTCAAGTCAGAATGTGGGATTTTAGGAGGAATGAAATGGTGTAAATCTAAATGTAAATTCAGTTTATAAATGTAAATTTACATTGACATTGAAATATACTAAATATTTATATAATATTATATTTATATTATTTTATTTAAGGATGTTTTAAAGAAAACATAAAAGATGTTTCCAAATAATTCCAAGTACCCACTGGAATGCCTTGAAGTACCCCCAGGGGTACACGTTACCCCTATTTGAGAAACAGTGATTTACTATAAAACCATGAATGTAAGACCCCAACTGAAAACTGAAGGGAGTTTTTTCCTTCCCACTGTCGCCAGTGGATGGGAGATTGAATTGGACCCTCCAACTCAATCTGTTGGTTTCCTTATGTAGGCTATTATGAATTGGCTTTCATGATGTTTTCTTCTCTGTCTGTAAAGCGTCTTGAGATGGTATTGCCGTGATTTGACGCTATATAAATAAAGCTGAATTGAATTGAACCAATAAACTGGTATATTTTGGTTAGTAATCCAACTGTGGATGTTAGTCAGACCACATTCAGACAGGCCCATAAGAGGGAAGGAATCTCTCTAAACATGGATGACAGTAATATTGATGCGCCTAAACAAGCTAATAAAGTAAAAAAAGAGCAAGTCTGTAATGCAGCGAGCTCTGGCGAGTTCATCGCCTGGACAATTTGACAGATAGCCTTTTTTTTTGGTCTTGTCCAGCATTTAAGCAAGCAGAATGATTATCTGGATGCTGTATTCTGATGAGCAAATTTACTTTGCAAAGGGGAGCTTTATAGATATAATACTCCCATTGGTATTCTGGATTCTTGTTTTATTTTGCATATATCCTTCTGAAACAACCCCCCAGTTTAACCTTGAACAAGCCTGAAACTGGGCTCCTACGAACACAACTGATGTTCATTGTAATGTTGTCTAAGAAGGATTGATCTCTGACGGGAAGGATCTCTGTGCGCTACCGTAGCATTGAGTTATTACAGGCTCAGCTGAAGAATTCAAAGACAAAACCAAGTGGTGCCTCCTGTAACTAATACAAATGAAGGTGTAAAGCTGCTTTACCATAACAAACCTAAAGTAAGGATGCAGGAAAGGTAATGCCTGGTTAAAACTTTAAAAAAGGATTTTAAGTAATATCTCCTGGACATCTAAAGGTGCCATTACATATCTAACTTACCTACTTACATTATAAACTGATTATAAAGTAAATATATGATATATATTCACACCAGTCACACTTGATTGTTTGACAAATAACTAAATGCAGCAGTAGACCGCAGCAAAAAATGATGTAAGTGTTTCATACATCATACTTAATACTGGTTTGAGATCGTTACCTTGACAACTGTCTCCTTGCTTCTGCTTCCTCGTGAGAAGAAATAAGGATGCAACCATTTACAAATGGGATAAGGACCCAAAGTTTGGATATTTTTTTCTTTGACCTTTTCAGTTGACCTTTTCTGACAGTTTCCGTTATTCCGTTGAATTACTTACAACGTCAGTTAAGCCATGAAAGAAAATCAATTGACCCGCGCCATTTCCCAGTGCTGCCTGTGTGCTGATTTACGGAAAAACAAGGCAAAACCAACAGCAAACATCCTACAGGGACTCAGGAGTTGTCGGGTAGTTCGGCGCTTGAGGGGGAAAAATGCGACAACTACAATTGCATAGACATCATTAAAGATTGGCTTGACTTAGAAACAGATTTATTACATCAGTTCAGCAGGTTAACGCATCAATAATCAACCTTCCCTTCTAGATACTGGACTTTCTGTGGACTGCATGTCCACAGAAAGTCCACTGCCATGCTGAGCATCATCAGGATTCAAACAAGCCCAAGTTTTGTGTAAAAAGACAAAAGAAAAGGGATCTCTCACCTGGACAAAAGCTCTGTCATGTTCTCTTCACTCATCCCACCAAACACTTTGAACTTCTTCAGGTTGCAGACATGAGTCTTCTCATACTTCCCAAAGGTCATGCTCTGAACGATCGCCGGCCTTTCCAACTTCAAGATTAAAAACTAGTGAAAAAGAAAAAGGAAAGGAGACGTCAAGCAGGTAAGGTAAGTAAGGCTGTGGTCTATTTAGTGTGTTTGGAGGGACTAAAGAAAATTGCCTGTCTTTATTGCAGAACATCCGATAAAGCCTCTGCTTGTTATTTTAATGACCACGGCAGGGTCAAACTACGGCATTATGTGAGTGGTGTTACATAGAATCTATAACCAGCGTCTGCATGTCACTAATGCTTTAGCAAACCAGGACAACAGATGACAAATCACCTGCAGCCATTATGTCTGAGTGAGTGGAGGCCACAGGCCTGTGGATTGATTAATGTGCCACTGGAAAGCCAGCACTTAAACCCCAGAGACCGCCATCTTCTCATCCACTGGTAGAACATGTGAATATTCCATCAATTCATGTGCTGAAAGAATGTCAATATTGATATTAAATTTGACCTTTGACTCTGTCAGGCATTGATTCTTGCTGTAATGAGACAACGTGTAATAAAACGGCTTGCTCCTCCCTTCAAAGCCTTTTTCAGGACTTACGAGTTCAAGGACATAATTTACAGATCCCCTGCTGGTAATCTGGACCACGCTTTGCAGTACTGGTTGATGAGAAGAGCACCAACTATATGAATGAGTCATAATGATAAAAAAAAAAAAACCCTGACAGGTAATGTGAGTAATACATTTATTGGTACAGTGCCATGTTCTACTGGGAAAACCTGCAGCCAGACATTCACATGGTTGTCCCATTCACACTCGCTACACTCTCCATATAGGTGTTGAAATTCGTTGGGATCCTAAATGCCGCAGCTAATAAATTATAAGGATTCTTTAATGTCATCACTTTTTATGCAGGAGTTATGTCTGAACCACATCAGTAAGACTCATGCATGGCATGTATGGCTGTGGCGATACGCTTTTGTCCCAATTTGATTCTGATTTTTTGGGTGTCAATTCGATTTAAATCGCAATTCTCACAATTCTTTGATATTGCTGATTTTTGTAGATTAAAAAAAAAGCATAAAACATTTTTTTTGCTCGTCATTTTTCTTGATTACAATTAGGAAAAAACAACACAGTAGCAAAACTATCATTTTGCTGCTATGATGCCCAAGAAGACAAGTAAATAACAATAAAAACAAAAAGAATGACAAACAAATTTTATAATGGATTATTTTTATTTATTTTGAAAAAAATCTCCTTTTTTTTTTAAAACAAAAAAAAAACTATTTTAAAATCATAAAGCAAAAAATTCTGACTTTTAGATTTAATTTTTCCACCCCTAATGCCATGAAAACAAAGTTAAACACAATTTGTGTGTTGCTGCTTGTGTTGCTTTGTTTTGTTCCATGAGAGTTGCAGAAGCGGCATGCTGGAGTAGACAGACAAATAGTTAAAGTGGAACTATTATGTGCTTTTCAGGCTAATTTATTTTTATTTCTGAGACCAGAAGGGCTAGGATTGATCGAGTTATTGTCACAAACCGCTTTATTTACTTCAGACCGACCCTCTCCGTACGCTGTCAGATCAGCCTGTGGGCAAAACGAGTGGATTGAGACTCTTCTGCATTAAGCCCCGCCTCCCACCAGATATAAGTTGCCACTGATTGGTCAGCTGCCACTGCACTACATCGGGAGCGCGCACCGCAACTGCTTTCGCCGTCATTGTAACGTCACATAAACAGAGGGATTAGGCTAATATGAACTCAATAAAAAAAAAAAAAAAATACAAAGTCAACACATAGCATACAGCCCTACATGTTGGAACCTGAATCAGACCCTGAAAACGAAGTGGAAAACAGCAACCCACAGCAACGAATGCAGCAGGATGTCTCTCTTTGGTAAACTCACCAGCCATCGTTCGAAATAACTTTATCCCACATTTTCCACCCGACTGATGTATTTGTACATGCCCTTGTTAACCAGTAGAAGGTAACCAATCACCGAACCTTATCCCCCGGGATGTCACAAGGATTTCCAAGTAGAAAAAACTCTCTAAAACGACGCGTTTTTCATCGCCATGGAAACCAAACGGAGAGCGTGCTGGAACTCAAACTCAAACACGTGTTTAGGTGATAAAAAAACAGTGCTCAGAAAACTCCAAATACCATAATAGCACCCCTTTAACAAAAGGATAAAGTCATCCGTGTCTGATTTCATTGTTTATAGCAAAACAAAAATCCTTAAGAGTCATTGTGGATGAGGCATAATGTCATCAAAGGCTGCAAAGAAACCTGTTAAAGCAGCTGTAAATAAATGCACAGTAACAAGGTCAAACAACAATAATCGTATCAAAATATTTAAGGTCATTGTGCTCTACTTAGGTTAGCCTTGCAGCCAAAAATGAAAAATTAAACAGAATTCCCTGAACGCTACATTACATGGATGAGAAAAAAAAAATTTTTTGCATAGTTTTAATGTTCAACCATGTCTGACACATAGAGCTGCTCGATCATGACAAAATTTCTAATCACGATTATTTTGACTGAAAGTGAGATCTTGATTATTTAACAGTATTTTTAAACAACGCTGTGCGTGGTGTTCTCGACTCCGTGTCGCGCATTATAACCGTCTAAGTTGTTTAATCCGCTTTTACAGCTTATATAGGAACTATTTTACGTTGGCCTCGATGTACGTTTCATGCCAAACAACCGCTGTCAGACTACAGCGAGTTTCTCTTATTCACCTGTTAAAAGACAGCTGATTTGAACCAGCTGATTAACGCGTTGCTATGGTAACACCCTGTAACAGAAGGATATTAGTGTGTTTACACAAAAATAATACAGCCAGTTGTCACTGACAATGGCATAAACTATGTTGTAGTGATGTGGTTTTGTTTTTTTTTTTTGTTACTTTAGTCTGGTTTGGTTTTTTTAATTAACACTGAGGAAGGATTGCAAATTTTACATCACGACTGACAATGTTGTGCACAAAATTTTGTGATATTTCAAAACTGGTTTTTAGATAACAACTACCTCTACATGAATATAGAGATCAGATGCTTCTTCATGAGTGCATGCTTGCTTCCTTGTGCGGGGGCATCAACAGACTCCTGGTCAGGTGGTCTCTACAGCAGTTCAGCTACAAATCATCTCCATGTCCGAGACACGAGAGGACGGCCACTCCCAGCCAATAACCCTTTCCACTCATCCCTGGTTTGTTTTTGTTTTCAGACAGGGATCAACTTTTTTTTTTTTTTTTTTTTTAAACTGTGTTAATACATGATCAAATACCTGTCGGCATTTAATTAATTAATCAATTAATTGATACATAAAACCAATAATGTATCATTGTACCCAGCCCTGTTTTTAATTATCACATTTTACAGTAAAGTTTTTTTGGGTTTTTTTTAATGGAACACTGCAAGTTAGCAGCTCTTTTGAGTGGTAGGAAATTAGTTGCACTGCACCTGTTTTACATGCATACTCCCTCATATGTTCTTCTTCTACATCCTGACTGATCCTGGTTGACTTTCTCAAAAAAACTATGAGGGCTTACACAATACTAGACAAGTGTCCATTATGTAACTACAAATCTGTGTAGTCTGCACTATTTACTGACTTTGTTCCAACCTCATAATGTACCGTTTCCTATAAACAGTGATACATATAAGTGTTTTTTTTTAATGACTGTGTTTACTTTCGTTCACCTTAGAATTCAGTTTGTTGGTCAAGGTAACAAACTGGCTAAAAGCGAATACGTTTCAAATCTTTTTTGATATTTTGAAGCAAGAACCAACAGAATATGTTGTTTATAGTAGATTCAGTTACCCAGAGAAGAACTAAAGTCTTCTGTTTGCACTGTATAAAAAGAAGCATAACCCAAAAGTATGCATAATGATACAAAAGCTCTTACGTTCTACATTGCCTGCTTGCTCAACTAAACACGAACATCTTGACATTTTGAGACGGCTGCATTTGATCCAGCTGGTAAGTGGTTAACCATTGTTTTGCAATGTTTCGTTTCCTCTCGCAGTACAATGCAAACTTTCAGATTTAACCTCAAACTGGAGCCGTTTACCACAGTGTTTCTGCAGTCGGTCAATGAGTTCAAGGAAAAAAGGTAGTTTTTTTCCATTCTTCGAAGGTAAACAGCTCAGACACTGTGCTTAACTTGGCGGCACTGGAAAAAGATTGACGAGATATTGGAAGCATCTTGCATATAGAGAGAATAAGAGCCAGTGAAAATAAATAAACAACTTCAACTTCTTTCTATTCTTAAGCGTTGACAAAGCAAATCTTCTCATAAAACAGCAGCGAGCACCCCAAAAACCTAAACAACAGTGACAGTTGATATTAATATTAAAAGCTTGATCTCTCTCTTTTCCATTTGCTGTAATGTTTTCCAGCATTTACAAAAAAAAATTAAAGCACCACTTGACAAATTCCTTCAACAGAAAGTTTTACAAGTTTACAGTGAGTTTCAAATTCTTTCTTTTAATAAATGTTGGATCAGCACTCTTTTCCCTTCATGCACATCAGCAACTGAAAAGTAACAATTGGGTTGTACTTCTTCCTGGCTCTTTACCAAATCAACTCATGGGTCCCTTTCAACTTCATTATCCTCTCCAGATGCAAAGTGACAATTTTCCAATTAGTTGAACAAAAAAAAGATCCATTTGATTTATTGATAGCTAAAGGTACAATTTTGAGATTTTTTTTTCAACCACACACAGATGTTAAACCACAAGATAAAACTTCATAACTGCTGATATAAAGTTTATATTTGCTATAAACAAACCACTGTTTTTATTTAGATCAGGGGTCACCAACTCCGGTCCTGAAGGGCGACCATCCTGCAGGTTTTAGTGTTTTCCAGGTACAACACACCTGACCCAAACCAATGGCTCATTAACAGGCAGGTGCAGAAGATGACAACAAGTTCTTGGAGAACCTTTTGACTTTGATCAAATGTGTTGTACAAGGGAAACACTAAAACCTGCAGGATGGTAGCCCTCGAGGACTGGAGTTGGTGACCCCTGATTTAGATTATAGATGCTGGATTATTTAAAGCAGGTAATCTGAATATTTATTTTTAAATTTTGGGAAATTGCATTTCAGATCTTACAGATCAAGTCATTAAAAGTTTATTAGAGAAATAAACAATATTGTAGGTTTAACTATTCAAAACTTTGCCATGATCATCATCCAATTACCTAGAATCCATATTGTGCATTGCTAATATAAATTGATAAGCAGGTATTAATCTTAGAAAATAGCTACTTTAACTCATTTGTGTGAATAAGAGCAAAGTGTACCTGTGGAGGGTAGTTGCTCTCAGAAGACCACCTGGAAGACTGGTCATTAGGTTTATCCACCAAGATATTCCTAAACAGGGAGCAGAAGGAGTGGAAATTATTGAGAATCTTAGCCCATCATAGAGGCAACAAAAACAGACAAGTTAGACAAAACATATATTTTGGTGTGATTACATAGACACATAATCTAATCATTAACCCTAAAGACCAATGTAACACAAATAATTAACATTGGAATGTACTGGATCCGTGTTTTTTCAACCACTGTGCCGAGAGATCATCAGGTGTGCCATGAAAATGATCCAATTTCACTAGATTTGTCTAAAAAAAAAAACAACAAACCTCTGTGTCCACCCAAACACACCCAGGCCTTTGAAAGATCATAAAATTTCTTTCTCTTTTGTTTATCTGATTTTTATTCAAGACACCTTGACAAGATGGACTTTATATAATTTATTAGGGGTGTGATGATTTGCTTTTGTCCCGATTCGATTCCGATTTTTTTGGGTGCCGATTCGATTTTTTTTTTTTTAAAACAAAAAATTTAAAAATTGTAAAGGAAAAAAAAATCCTGATTTCCAATTTTTTTTATTTGATTTTACCGCTCCTATTATTCATACAGACTTTTTAAAAAAAAAAAAACATTGTTGGTTTGTGGTGTGCCCTGTGAAAAAATAATGTACCTTGGATTGAAAAAGGTTGAAAAACATTTTACTAGATGCTTCCAATTAGCATACTACTGCCTGCTAGTTGCAGCTAGCATACTGATGTTGTTATTAGCCAGTGGCTAAACTATTTTGGAGTTCTAAAATAACAATAAGCAAATGCTTTCAAAGAATATGAGACTTCATAATAACACGCCATAACATGTCACACATGGTAAAAGTGTTTAAGTGAGCAACGCTGTATAACATCAGTCTGGTGGCAGATAGAAAAGCATATTAGCATAGCTGCTAAAGCTTAGCTATTTGGTTAGATAACAGCAGTTTTTTTTTGTTTGTTTGTTTGGGTTTTTTTTTTTTTTATCCATTATTACTTTTATTTATGAGTCAAGTAATGCAGATATGAGCTTGAAATGAAAACGCATCTCTGCTAATTTTATCTTTCAGACCCTGTTTGCTGGGAGTCAGTCATTTTCTTTTTTTAATGATTTATTTAACTATTAAAGATTGTACTACAAGTCAGGATACAAACAGACAAGTATAAACAAAGTGACACTATTAGTGGTAGAGAGCTGTGTGAAAAGGTACATTTCTCATAAAAGATAACAGCAGTTTCCAACATTATCTCAGAGAGATTAGAGTTAACGTGGACGCTCGTTTTTCACATGCTAGGGTACCGGGGTGCACACTGCCGAGTTGAATCATACTATAAAAAAACAAAAAAACGAAAAAACAACAATACTTTGGGCCTATTGTTAGTTTAATGTTGCAAAGAACATAACTGACTATGTTTAGTGGGGTAACTGAATAAATATATTTTATTTTCAGAAGAAAACAACTTGTGTTATGTTTTGTTCTCGTTACAGGGTAATGCTCTAACTAATGTATCTACACATAGTTAACTAAATGCCAGCGGAAGATTAGGACAAGAGCTATAAAAGTAACTAAACGCTGATGTTGCTCAACTATGTCACATTCAATATGCTATAAAAATCACGTTCAGATGGACACATATCCAAAGCAAACCTTCCTACTGGTGCTAATAAAAAGCTAGCATTAGCCGGGTCGATCGCAGACGAGCTAGGCCAGTCGGGCAGGCTGGATGCAACACTGAGGCTAAAAGACATCACTTCTAGCCACTGACACTTGTGCATACATTAAAGCGACAGATGTGCATTAAACTCACTCAGGTAAATACGTGGAGGAGTAAGAGCTCCATTTAAAAACGCTGAAAGTGAGGACTCTGCTCTCAGGAACGACAGCCATCTTGTTGCAGAAATAACAGGTAGCAGGAGGCTAACAAGGGGCGGGCAGTGAGGAGCCTTAAAGAGACAGTACACATGTTTTTTCATTTGTTCCTGACGTAAAACGGAACAAGAACTGTTACACATATTTTTCATCATCTGTGATTATGAAAACTTTTGTTGCTCACTTTATTTATTTATTTATTTATTGGCATACAAATAACTGAAAATATATTAATATGGGTGAGGTTAAAATACACTGAAAAGATCTTATCAGACTATTAAGTCAAAACTGCTTCAGGGGCTGGATGGTGGTTAGCACTGTGGCCTCACAGCAAGAAGGTTGTTGGCTCAATCCTTGGCTGGGGTAAGGTTTGGTCAGCGGCCTTTCTGTGTGGAGTTTGTATGTTCTCCCTGTGTATGCATGGGTTCTCTCCAGGTACTCCAGCTTCCTCCCACCATCCAAAGACATGCATGTTAGATTAATTGTGTACTCTAAAAATGAGTAGCATGAGTGTTTGTTTGTCTCTGTGTGGCCCTGTGATGGACTTGCAAGCTGTCCAGGGTGTACCCTGCCTTTCACCCAGAGACTGCTGGGATAGGCTCCAGCTTCCCCGCAACCCTGAATTGGATGAAGTGGTTAGGAAAATGAATGAAAAACAATCTCTAATGCTCTTGTACCCCTCATTCTCTTCTATCTCTGCTCTTCATTATCAAGCGTGTTCTTCCACAGGAGCGACTTCTAATGTCTCCAAATTTTTGGGCTTTACTCTCCAAGGTCTTTCACATTACAATAAAAGTGAATGCTTGCCAACTTTTAAGGGCTGGATAATATTACCCTTGGGCTCATCTTACTTCACTCTCTTGTTTTGTTATTAAAATACTGTTGACTATTTTCTCTTTTAGGTTTTCTGTCTGAAATCAGCGTTTTACCACCACTATGTACTGTTTCCAAGAGCACCTTTAAGGATGATCTCAGTGTTTCACTTCACATCGAGTCATCAGGTGCTTACAGGGTGGATGAATCATCTAGTGAGTAATGTAAACAGGGCTTTGTTCCTGACAACTGAAAGGATATTCAGCTATTTTATTTGTTGCTTATATTTTACATATACATTTCTTTCCCTATTTTTTTTAACTGTTGGTATAATAGGCACTTGTGAATAGTTTATCAATTGTCAGAGTTCTCAATTTGGAGAAAAGGAATGTATACTGACAGGTAAACTAAAGCTAAAAGCTACTCAGAAAAAAGCTGAAGGGTTAGTCTTATACATAAATCTAAATAGGTAATAGCTCTTTTTTTTCTTATCGTTCTGAGTACTTTACTGTAGCACTATAGTTAGTGGTGCATCACAGTCCAAGTTGGAGTCAAATATGACCATGTGAGAGAAAAAATTACTTTTTTATGCAGTTTTCATGCTGGCACAATAATTTGTTTTTTCTTTAGGTTTCATGTGTTCAGTGATTGTAAGTATGACATATAAGCAGACTTAGTAAAATTATAGCAGAAATGATAACATAAAATAATAGTAAGCCCTCTGTTTTAACAAAATGTAGTGTAATTTGTGTGTATATCGGCTAATAATCAGGTGCACATCTCTAATATTTGGCATATTTTGGCTCAGTGAATTACCATAAATAAAGCAGAGTTCTGCACTTTGCACACAGTTGGAAATTATGTGCAAGGTGCAAGCAGTCGCCGAAAGCCTGTCTTGGATTTTCTGTATTCATTTAGCTGCAATCAAAGTGAGACACTTTTAGCTGGCCGAGTCCATTTTGCAGAGGAGTGTTCACCACAAAAAAAAGTAGGCGGAAAGAGACACGGATGATCTTTTGTTTTGGCTCTAAGTCAAACAATGGGGGATCTTACAGGCTCAGAGACCCTCCGACCACACCTTCTTTGGGTACGTTGACATTTTATTGCTTTTATGTATCAATTAAAAAGAAGGTTTTAACTATAATTTTTAACTATCTTAACTTTTTTATCCAAACCAAAAGTGTTTTTTAATGCATGCATTTAATAATAAGCTCAGGAATTAATAATGGCAATGAATAAAGTATGTATATATATATATATATATATATATATATATATATATATATATATATATATATATATATATATATATATATATATATATATACATATATATATATATATATATATATATATATATATATATATATATATACATATATATATATATATATATATATACATATATATATATATATATATATGTATATATATATATGTATATATATATATATATATATATGTATATATACACATATATATATATATATATGTATATATACACATATATATATATGTATATATATATATATATATATATATATATATATATATATATATATATATATATATATATATATATATATATATATATGTATAATGTGTAAAATGTCTCAAGAACAAGGGCTTTACAAGAACAAGGGCTTTACAATATAATGGAGTACTTAATAACTTATTAATGTCGGTAAAAGTTCCCAGCAGCCTTAAATCGTTGCCCAGAATGACCAAATAATGCTTTGGGCTTGATCATTTTTTGGAAAATTTTACTGAAAGTGTCAAGTTGTGATGAACTGTCTGTGAGTAAACTCCTTTCGGCCTTGATGACGTGAAGCGAAGGATAATGGCATTTCCTTTCAGTGCAAGTCCAGCACTTGGCACAGCTTTGTTTCCTTTTCCTGTAAATTAAAGAGCACGGTCAGCTTTCCTTTTGATGTGCATTCACACACGGAAATACAAGTGAAAATGGTTTTATTGTTATGCAACACTGGTGACTGTTATTGTGTTAAATAATGAACATTTTAACCTGGGGTTTTAAAATTCTTAGTTGATGTCTTCAGGTATTCTGACTGCACGTTGCAGTAAGAATATGATTCAAAGTTAAATTAATGAGGGGAGCAGTAACATATGAACCACAACACAAAACATAAACACATGAGGAGAATCACAATGATATCTAAATCTGATGGTTCATCAAAGCTGTCAGATGGGATAGAAACTGGGAGAAAATTGCTATTACTTTTTATGTTTGTGTCACATACACCGAAATGACTGCTATGTTAATATGTCATATAATACAGAACTAATAAAATTACATCAGAAACTTTCTGAATAAGCTGCATTATATTACGGCAGACATTGCTCCACATAAGTTTAGTTAGGGTTAAGAGTTTATTAACGTCTATTAATCAATAGATTTAAGCTAGTTTTCATTCTCAATAATTATAATAATAATAATAAATTTTATTTAAAAGAAAAAAAAGCACCTTTCAGGTCACTCAATGTCACTTTGCAATAAATACATGGAGAAAATAACAATAAACAAATAAAATACAGGGACAAAACTGTGGGACATGGGTTTCTTTATTTATTTTCATTTGGGTTAAGTGAGTGCTGGCCACCCCTTTGCTCTGCCCCTGGAGGTTCTTGCTACCAGAACCGATGCTGATGCAACAGATGGGTCTTAAATGGAAATGGTGCAGAGCTGAGCTGGGTCTGCACTCTTATTGTAAATACCATTAGAGAAGAAATTCAGTGTGCACAGGAATTACACACACATAAATTGCTGCAAGATAATGGAGATTAAACATGATGTGTTTTGTTGATCTGTTCCTCATATGAGATCATCTGCATTTCCCCCCATGTTCTTAGTCACCATGCAATGATGTCACATGCAGCATGACCTCATCGCAACAGAAAGAAAGACAGAAAGAAAGAAAGAAAACAAGAAAGAAAGAATGAAAAAGAAAGAAAGAACTACCAAGATTATCTCTATCATCAGCACCAATATCACATCCTCAAAGACAATGGTTCTCAAACTGGGGGTCGGGACCCCCATGGGAGTCATGAGACCATGTCAGGCAGTCGCCACATAATTATAAAAAAATATTTATCAAAGACATTTTGGAATGTTTTGTTGGTTTTTTTGGTTTTTTTTTAATCAGGGCTGTCAAAATAAACGATTAAAGCAGAGAAAAGTCTGTTAAATTAGCACCTTAATTTGTAACACATTAACACATAAACAACAGTTATGTCATATTATAATTCAAATAATTCAATAAGATAATTCAAAATTCAAAAACGATACATTTCTAATAACTTTCATTCTCATCACCATTACCAGAGTGTGTTAAGTTTGCTTCACTTTGATCATCATCTCTCGTCATCATTCCAGTAAAAACTTGGGGTATTTCGGCTGCTGCGCCGCAGCATCTTATTTCGTGCCCGACGCGCGCGCGCGCCGCCTATGAGCGCGCACGGAGCGCCATCACATGGGAGGTCCCTTTAAGTTTCCATTGACTGAGGCCTTTGCGTGTCACATGGACATGATATAATGAAAAGGCAGGAACACGGAGCCAGAGTACACAGAGTTCTTTGCTGATGGAGAAAGGAGAAGAAAATGTACGCAGTCGTTTTGCTGTCAAGAGAGAGAGAGAGAGAGAGAGAGAGAGAGAGAGAGAGAGAGAGAGAGAGACTGGATGCCGAGCTCGGCCGATCCTGACCGGGGCGGGCCGAGCCGGACTCACTGCGCCTCATCGGACGGGACATCTGTGTTCGCAGTTGCACCTGCCAGCTCTGACACGCAATTTTTAAAAAAGAGGAGGAAAATGTCGCCTGTGGGAGCACATATCTGAGAGCAGCGGAGGAGGAGGAGGAGGAGGAGCAGCCTTAAAGCGTGAGTGAAGTTATTTCCCATCGCCGGGCTGATGTGTGTGTCGGCTGCGTGTTGCCGCCGCAGGTGCGTTTGCGCGCTTGTGCCGAGCCTGTTGTATATTCTACTGAGGACCCGCATCTCTCCAGGCTCTGGGGGGGGGGGGGGGGGGGGGGGGGGGGGGGGGGGGGGGGGGGGGGGGGGGGGGGGGGGGGGGGGGGGGGGGGGGGAAGTGTGTTTGCTGGAGAGAGCGCAGTAAACCTCCGGGGGGTGAGATTCTTGATCATGGGCCATGTGTGTGTTCTCCCCCTCCCTCCCTCCACGGTCGCCAGTGTCCGCATTCCAGGTGGTGTTGCGCACATAGAAATTGAAGTTGAAGTAAACAACTAGATATAAGGGGTTGGACTGGGAAGCTCAGAACTGCGTTTTCGTGTAAGTGTTCACTACATCTCGCTTCAGGCTGGACTGGAAACATCCCACCTCCTTCATCTATACATGCCCAAACTGAAGCTTTGCGTCAAGATGCCAACAACTCATTAAGTTGTCTGAATATTAGATCATATTTACGGCAAGTCTAGTGACTCATCTGGCAGACATGTCATTTTGTTTTTATTAATCTCCACCATTTATAGAACTTTAATAATATTATTCTTAATTAGTTCACAGTTTTCCAACTTGGTAGGCAGTGAGGAATTGCGCCTTTTTAACTCTGTAAACATGTTCAGCTTGCCTGTGGCGCTCTTCCAGCTGTGCAGCTTTTAAGCAAGCGGCCTTGTTTGTTTCATTTAGTCCTCCAGTTTTCCTGCTGGATGTCCGGAAACGTGCCTGCGAGGTGTCGTCAGCGCGTCAATATTTAAATACACGCGCAGTGAGGAAAACAAGAGAACCACCTGCCTGCTTTTGGGCTATTGCGCAAAAAAAACACACACACACACACACACGCACGCACAAAAAAACACACACACACACACACACACACACACACACACCGGCCAAAATTTTGCTGATTCATAACAGCGGTAGTCACATCTGTGCGTGTGTGTGACAGAGAGAGTTCAAACATCCTCTAAATCTGGACGCAGTGTCGACCAGTAAGGGGAGGCAATGCGCTGTGGGCAACTGGGATAAACACCAGTTGATATAAATGCTTTTCCAAATCGGATTAATGTAGAATAATGTCAACTCAGGCAATAGAATTAATATGATTCTGTATTGAAATACGAATAAAATAGTTTTATAACATTAAAGTGTCAACAAGCAGGGGCGTTGCCAGAGGGGTAGCCTGGAGCCCACCCCCCCTCCAAACATCCGTCTTCTAACAAATATTTTATTTAACCTTTATCTTTGTAAATTTCAGATGCAAGTAAAAGCATAATGTAAGTTATTTGTACATGTTACAATATTCTTCATTGCCATTATGTATCATAATCCAATATTTATACCGCATGACGTGCAAAGTGTCTACGTACGTAATATTAGTTTGTCCAAACTGTTTACATTTCGTTGAAGAGGATGTTAGTCATATAACCTCCGGATGTGACGAAACCTAACAGCCAATGATGATGAATAAATACTGACATCTCTTTTCATTAGAGACTTCATTAGATCATCATCATCATAAATGAACAGTTGTTAATAAAATAAATGTCATTAACTGTTTGCTTTAACAAGTTTAATTTGTTTGACAACAAATGCTAGTTTAGTTGTAATTATCAATTCTTTACTTTCTAAACAACATACTTTAAATTTAAAAAAAAAAGATTGATTTGCTTCAGGTATATAAAATACATGTTTGATTCAGCTTTTCCAAGAACTTAGAAAAAAACACGGTTAACGGTAAAACTATACATTCTGCTGACCCGTCGGTCCACCCCACCTCCTCCCTACCCCACAAACCTGGCATCCAATGGCGTCAAATTTCTTTGTACTTTAACGGTTTTGTAATTAGCTCAACTATTTCAATGTGCCGTCACTGGAAAGTAAATATTGTTGTTTATGAGAGGCCACTTGAGAACAAAACCAAACTATGAGTTGTAAGCTGCATACACGAAGGATATGTTTGGTTTTCTTTTTTTTTTGTTTCTTTTACTCTCATTTACAGTGAAAAGTCTGCAGCCTTCCATTCCACAACTACTTCTAATGCTTGTATTTTACTGAAAGCATTTCATGCTGTGAAATATGTGATCAGAGCTTTAAGATCCAGGACAGATGTTACATAACAGCAAAACAGAAGCGCTATAATGCAGCGTGAAGAAATAGCAAAGCTGTGACATCATATTTCCTCAGAACGCATGGCGTCCAGAAAGTGATTACACTGAGTGATCCGTGAACGCCGCACTGAAAATGCAGATATGTTATGTTATCAGCAGCCTCTGCTTGCTGCAGTGGAAACTTATCATTTGTGTCACCTATGAATTTTGCATCTAATTTGCATCGTTCCTGGATGACTAAAAACTGCATTGTGATTGACCGGAAGCTTGTATGATATCAAAATTTACAATAATTCCCCAGCATTAACCCTCAAGCGGAGTTAATCCTGCTGTGTTTGGCCTTATTAGTCAACCAAAAATCCATCCCGCTTTTGAAGCAAACTTTAGCAGCCCTAAGCTGTCATTTCCTCTCCTGAGAGCATTATTTGGAAAACCCTTCATGAAAAGAATTAGCTTGAACCTCAGAGTAGTGAAATGCTGGAAAAGGCTGGGGTGTGTTATTGGACTCCAGAGGTGACAACTTGGCCAGCAGATTTTCGTGTGTGTGTGTGTGTGTGTGTGTGTTCTGGTTTATCTGTCTCTGTGGGTGTGTACATGCGCTTACTGAAGACAGACTTTCCAGTCTGCGTCACAGAGTGTGCATGACGTTTGTCAACTGTTTGGGCTTGCTTTCTTTCAACAAATAGATCCGTTTCATTCGGATAGAACTGAGCCGTGTGCTGTTTTTCTACATTTCTCCCGCTAGCTGGTGTGAATGGTTGACGGTGAAAAGCAGTCCATGCAGCCCGACCATCCTCCCCTCCATCTTTCCAGCTAAATCTCGGTCTCGGGCTCTGACTCCTTCTCCCCTCCTGAGCACATTTTAAACAGCTATTTGCAGCCTCAGCATTGAAGGCTAATCTGACAAATGAGCACGCTACTTTTTTATTTTTTCTTCCGGTGTGCATTTGCTGAATAATTGAAGGAAATGGTCTCATTTTCTCCTTTTTTTATGTGTGAATTATGTGCCTGAGTGGTAGCAAAGCTCAAACAGACAGCTGTGAAAGTTGTGTTTCCGCTGGGTTTATGTGGTCATAATTAGCAGCTCCCATGTGACTTGGTATATGCGTGTGTGTGTGTGTGTGTGTGTGTGCGTGTGTGTGCGTGTGTGTGTGTGTGTGTGTGTTTGAGCTTGTATGTCAGAGCACGCCTGTGAGCAAGGGTGTGCTTGTGTTTACATGACTGCCGATCAGGAGGGGAAGTGACGCAGGAGGCAGAGGAGGGGTGAGAGGAACAGACAGACACTGCTGCAGAGAGAAAGAGAGAGAGAGAGAGAGAGAGAGAGAGAGAAAGAAAAAGGGGAAGGGGCAGGAAAACCACAGACAGATTAAAGAGCGAGTCAGGAACAAAAAAACTAATGAGCGATCACTTTCTTAGTAACAGAGGGGATCGCCACTCCTCATCTGCCGCTAAATCGGCTGTAAACAAATGGAGACATGTGACGAAACCAACTCTGTTTGTCCGACGCCATGCGTAGTTTGATTATGAAATATGTTTACCTTCCATTTCTGAAAAAAAAGTAGTGACACAGGCTTTTGTTTATCCAGGGCTTTGCCAGTTCCAGCGACGGGCCAAACCTCCCTAGTTGCTATTCAAAGTGACCTCATCATCTCTCTGGCCGGCTGCCGCCGACCCCCCCCCCCCCCCCCTTGAACCGGAGCAGACTTGAACTTTCTTGGCAGTTAAAAGACTTTCATAACAACTTAGATAATGGACACTCCTCAAATATTTCTTCAGCAAACTGTGCGCTTCCTAAGGGATGGAAAATGGACATGGGAAGATGGGCTCTGAGAGCAGCCCGTGAAAGGCCAAATGAGCCATCTGACAGGATGTATTATCTCAGAGAAGAGATGAGGGAAGTATCTGCCAAATATCAGTATGCGGAGCGATTAGCTTTAGAGTGTACTCACCTTCTCTGCCTGATATTAGTACCTCTGAAAGTAGTCTCTCCTGTGGCTTTTTAATATAATACCGTAAACACTTGTGTTCCCAAGAGTCTGCAATGTTCTGCACTTACTAGAGACAAACTGCTTAACAAGTTGGGTGTTTGGCTATTCACCAAAAATAAACCACTTGTTTCAGTTTAAGATTGGAGTTAAACTTATTGAGTTTTAAACTCAGTGGAGCTCGCTGTCTTTGGGTCATATTGCATCAGATGTTGACTGTTTTTCAGGATGTTGAATTCAAGATGTGGGACAGTGTTATTTAAAGTGGAACTATTATGTACATTTCAGGCTAATTTATTTTTTATTTCTGAGCCCAGAAAGGCTGGGATTGATGGAGTTATGCCACAAATTGCTTTATTTACTTCAGACCGACCCTCTCCGTAGGCTGTCAGATCAGCCTGTGGGCAAAACGAGTGGATTGAGACTCTTCCGCATTAAGCCCCGCCTCCCGCCACTGCACTACATCAGGAGTGCGTACTGCAACTGCTTTCGCCGTCATTGTAACATCTCATAAACAGAAGGATTAGGCTAATATGAACTCAATAAAAAAACAAACTACAATGTCAACACATAGCATACAGCCCTACAAGTTGGAACCTGAATCAGAGCCTGAAAACGAAGTGGAAAACAGCAACCCACAGCAACGAATGCAGCAGGATGTCTCTCTTTGGTAAACTCACCAGCCATCGTTGGAAATAACTTTATCCCACGTTTTTCACCTGCCTGATGTATTTGTACATGCCCTTGTTAACCAGTAGAAGGTAACCAATCACCAAACCTTATCCCCCGGGACGTCACAAGGATTTCCAAGTAGAAAAAACTCTCTAAAACGACGTGTTTTTCATCGCCATGAAAACCGAACGGAGAGCGTGCTGGAACTCAAACTCAAACATGTGTTTAGGATAAAAACAGTGCCGTTCACATGTCTGATGAGGATTCAACACTGTAACACTGTAGAAAGCTCAGAAAACTCCAAATACCATAATAGGACCCCTTTAATGGAAAACATGCACAACCCAAGAACTGATCATGTGGTAAAAGAGCATCATTATGCATATCATCGAAGCAACTCGGCTGATAAAACTGATGCTCTCAGTTATGTATTTTTGCTTTAAAAGCAGAGCTGACTTACACTAGCTTTACTGTGGTAGCCACAGCAACGGCTATGGATGTGACTCTATCTTCTTGCAGCTTTGCAGAATTGTGGAGTGCTGGGTATTTTTTGCAGACAGCTGACATGTAATAAAGCTGAAAGCAGAAAGCCTGTCCTTCCTCAAACTGTTAAATCACCATTTGTGGTACTTTACCATTCAGGTCAGCGTGTTCTCGCTGTCGGGTATGGACGTTTTCATTATCTTCCATCAATAAAGGCTGCCACTGGCTTCTTGTGTCCGTTTGAAAAAGGAAGCATAAATAAGCTCTGTAAATACAATAAGATGCAACGTTTTATGATAGATTGTGAGATCGAAAGTGACCCTGTGGTTTGAGAGTGGAGATAAAAGAGTTTATTCAATAGCCAAATTAGAAATGGTGTATTATGGGAGCATGAATTTGTTCGCTAAATCTTATTCTCTGTTAAATTATTAGAGAAATTGTAGGCGTTATCAGTATTGTAACCTTAAGTTAGCAAGCAAATGCACCTTATTTAAAGGTGCCTAAGAGACAAATAAATGTACTAACCACTAGGGCTGGGCGATTAATCGGATTTTAATCTCAATTACGATCTGGGTTTTCAACGATCATAAAAATAAAAGGGCGCGATTATTTTTCTCTTTGCAGTTTCCTCTCCTGCCGTCTTCAGTTGCTAATCGAGCGTCTCTGGCATTGCAGTGCTGTGCTGTAAACTCCTCCCACAGCCGCTTTGGTTCCATTCAGACACTGTTGCCAACTTGGCGACTTTCTCGCTAAATCCGGCGACTTTTTTGTTAAAATCAACTAGCGACAAATCTAGCAACTTTTACTGGAGTTATTAGAGACTTTTCTGGTGTTTTGGCGACTGACTTGAAGGCACATATTGACAGCGGTTGTTTGGCATAAAACGTACATCGAGGCCAACATAAAATAGTTCCTATATAAGCGGTAAAAGCAGATTAAACAACTCGGAACCGTGCATTAGACGGTTATAATACGCGACACAGAATCGAGAACACCACGACACGCTGTTTAAAAATACTGGATAAATGTGTTAAATAATTGAGATCTCAATTTTAGCCAAAATAATCATGATTATAAATTTTGTTATAGTCAAGCAGTCCTACTAACCATTAAGACATTAATAAAAAATAAAACTCACCAAGTACATAAAATTGGGTCTCAAAGTCATAGAAAAATGAGCAGTGCTGTATTCAGATACTGGGGGTGTCTATGCACAACACCCTAATGGATCGGCTTCATACCAGCTAAAATGAAACTCACAATGCCAACAGAGGAGCAAACTGCTTAGATGTGAAATCCCAAATATACTCGTCAAATTATAAGTTTCTCAGTTGTTGTCACGCTGTGTATTAAAGTACTGACATTGTTGAATTGTTCAGTTTACATTCGCATTGTGAGTGTGTTCTACCTTCTTAGGTTTTAGTTGGTGCAGCATGAGCGCAACAGAAGATGAGTGACGGTGGTTGCAGCAGGTCATGGTTATGTGCATCAAAGTCAGCTGTATCTAGTAATCTATTATAAAAGCAGGAGGAGAATAATGAGGCAGGAGTTGGTGGTAATCCTCAGCTCTCTTTCATTGCCGCTACACAGTGTGTCCGCTGACCGAACGTTGTTTCTGAGCTGCCCTCGAGCCTCCTCAGTGTGCTGCTGCTTCTGTTGCTATGTTGTCAAGTCATCTTTACTCTTGAAAGTAGTTCTGACATCTTGTTTTTATCAATTCCCAGCAAGATAAGTAGACAAGCAACACTTAGCCAATCCTGGCATCGAGGATTTCCATAATGAGAGCAGAACAACTTACTAGCTATAGTTGCTAGTCTGATGTTAATACGTCACATTTAAATATGTTTTTAGCAACTACTTTATAACACACATAACTTATTTTCATTTAAAATTGTAAACTTGACTTTGACCTTACTGTTAATCCATTTAGTGATTGACTGTACTTTACAAATTTCACCACAGCCAACCAGACATGCCTGATGCCAAAACTGATATTGAAGCCTATGACAGTTATGATTATTAACTCTCTAAAATAGAAAATCTGCAACTTCTTTGGACCAAGATTGGGTCTTCTCTAGCTTTGAAACATGACATGGCCATTAAATTTCACCAGTGGTGTGATGTTGTCTTGCCCAGTAGTGGGACCCATTTTAGTGCAGCTCTTTCCACAAATGGAAATGTATATCCTCTCTAAGTAGATTTCCCATGGCTGACCACATAGATAATGCAGTATCACGTCTAAACTTTACATTGTGGTCCGGGATGAAACAATAAAGTGCACTAAGGTGGTGATGTGGGGAACAGCTTGTTGTGTTCAGCAAATTTCAAAACTATTCTCATTATTACTTGTCTTAAGTAAGTTCATGTAGCGCTGAACATAAAAACCATGAATGCACTTGGTAAATTTCCCTGCCAGGCATCTTCTAAAATATCAGAATATTTGGTGAGTCTACAATTGATGGAGTTCAACAATGTTACCAATGTTAACAATGTTAATATGAATATATTATTCTGTGTTTCCTTTGCACGTGCCAGGACCAAGTCTTCACGCTGATATTACAAAAGCGGTGAATGATTTCATGATAACCACTGACAAAGTCATTTATTTTTGGCAAAGTTTGGCATTGATCAACTTGCTTCTCAAGAGATTTACAAATCTATTAAGAATCTTAAAGTCAGCCACAGAACGTTTACAACAGTACTACTGTACCAAGCCATGGCTGGGCTTATGGTTTCCATGTCTGTGGTCCTAGTCAAACTACCTTTTTGATCAGATGAAGCTTCTCCTACATGGGCATGTGATCAGTCGACAGTTTATTGGAGAAGTTTGGATGATGAAGATTCTCTGCAATTTCTTACCAAAGAAGAAGTGTGTAGCTGAAGGCCTCAGCTGTGACCTCAGAGCAGTGTTTCTCAATTCTGCTCCTCGGGGACCACTTCCTGCATGTATAAGTTATTTTCAACCCCAATATGCCTGATGTCGACTACTTGAACTGCTCACCAGGTTATTTGAAAGCCTGCCATTTATAAAAATCTGGTGTGGTAAAGTACAAACATGTTGAAAGCATGCAAGGGAGGGGTCTCTGAGGACCAGGACTGAGAAACGCTGCCATGGAGGAGCTCAGTCGACCTGTGGAGACTACTAGGATTGTCAAGATTTATGTTTCACTGTCCCTGAAAATGGTAAGACACTGTGAAATGTCTGTAACTCAGTCTGTTTCAAATTCTGTTAACCAAAGGTTGCAACGAAGAGAAAACAAGACTGTAATTCTCAGCAGAACGTAAATAATCCAAACTGACAAAGTGCCTTTTTGTCCTTGGTGTGAAAGGGCATTGGGAACCTTGAGAACTTTGCCATGTTTATTATTACCTGCGTCAGTGCCGGCAGGTTCTGAAGCAATTTATAATGACTGGAAATCAAGCAGAAAGGAAGAAGCAGACAAAAGTATTTTTACACTGAACAAACAAATGGTGTGAATAGCACCAACGTCTATAAAACAATTATTTTACATCTCATTTTATTATGTGCCAAGATGTCTTCATAAAAAGGATGCATTTCATGTTACATATACATGCAACAGAAGTTAATGGTATTGTTTACCAAGTCAAAGACCAAATGAAAATGTTTTCCCAATTCCTTGGTTTATATGTTAACTGAAGGGCTGCTGCTGCAGCTAGCGTTAGCGTTCAGGCTGCTCGCAACTCAGTCAAACCCTTCATATTTGGCTTGCAGGCAGGAGGCTGATAAGAAAAAACAATAAAAGAAAGTCACAATCTTGTCACAAAATTGATCTATAATATGTTCATGTGCACACTGTAATCTGATAAATTAGTATTCAAACTGGCCACAGTCACTTAAACGGTAAATCCCAGTCATAGACTGTGAATGTTAATACCAAATTGCAGGCGTTTTATCAAGATTTGCCAAGATCAACTTATCCAAATGGAGAAAATGCCCCCTTGTAGTGTTTTTTTCAGTCCTCCATTTATGGCTGTCACAGTGTGTGAACTTCCAAAGGTTTTAACTGCATTGCATGTCTTCTTTGAGGCATTGTGATAAACCTTGAATAGAACTGGTCTGGTCAAAGGTGAGTGACAGATTGCATTGTTAAGCAACCTGGAGGATAGAGAGTGAGTTGGCAGGGAAAATCTGGTCTGGCAAGAAGGTGCTTGGCATACAACTGGCCTGGGGAGGACATGAAATGAAACCTCAGCAGGGTGTGGGTAATGGAGGAGAAAACTAGCCACATCTTTATTAGGGGAGGTAAAAGAGAGGCTAAATGAAATTTGAGTTTAAAAAAATATTTTAAAACAAAGAAAAAAAAAAAAAAAGGGAAATTTACATTATTTTAGCTGCACAAAAAGACTGGGTACACAGATGTAAAATAATCAACTGGTGACAGCGATTATTTATATAAGATGAAGCAAATGAGACATAAGCACAAAAATGTAAACTCACCGGCCACTTTCTTAGTTACATATCCCTAGCACTGGGTTGCACCTTTTTCCCTTCAGAACCGCCCTAATTCATCATGGCATTGATCCAAAATGGTTTTGAAAACAGAGATTCTGCTCCACATTAAAATGGCAGCATCACACAGTTGCTGCAGATTTGTCAGCAGTGCATCCATGCTGAGAATCCCCTGTTTCACCACATCCCATATGTGATTTGTTGGCTGGAGATCTGGTGACGATGGAGGCCATTGGAGTACAATTGGTCAGCAACAATAGTCAAATAGGCTGATGTGTTTAAATTAAGCTTATTTGGTCTAAGGGTCCCAATGTCTGTCACAAAAATATCCTTGATGCCTCAAAGCACAATAGAACTTTGCTTGCCTGTTGTTTACACTAAACTCTGACCCTACCATCTCAATACTTCAGCTGAAATATAAACTCATTAGAACAGGAAATTCTGTGTTAATTGTAGCCTCAGTTTCTTGTTCTTACATTGCAGACATGGTACCCATTGTGGTCAAAATGATTGTAGTGCAAAAGATATCCACTAGGGGGCTTTTTTTTTCTACCATGTGGTGCTGCAATAGGTTTCAGAATTCCAGCACTAGTCAAAGGTTTGAACACACTTTCCCTTGAAAGCGATTAAGAAAGTGTGTCTAAAATTTCTGCTTCTACACATTTTTTCTTATCACGCGATTAAGTGACTTCTTGCTTATTGCAACAGGCCTAATAGCAATGACTACAAATGCAAAGTGATGTTGTGAACAAACAGTGGTTGTTAGTGGCCAAACTTCTTCCAGAAATACACATGTTTTGGATCCAGTGAACTTAGGTGCAATAAGGGCTGCTCTACAGGTAACTATTTTAGTGCCTTTTAAGATCTTTATACTTTATTGTAACACATACTAAATGAAACCGGTAAAGCAGTTTTAAAGCTCAGAGGATTCTCACTTCACACAGACTTGTTTATTCATTCAGGGAGATTGTATTTAAAATAGTGGCACAAAAATGGCAGCTGCCATGTATGTGACCACATGGCTATATTTTACGGGCTCAATCTGGTTTGAGAGAATAAAAAAAAGTTTTTTTTTAAGTAAATCTTTAAACACCAATACAAACACAGTCTTCAATGATATATTAAATGTTTTAACACTGACCTTTCATTTTGTTACATGCCACACACATCTAAAACAGATGGATGTGTGAAGACTTAGTTAATTAGAGTTTTCTGGGAGCTGAAGGCAGCTACAGCTTTGTTAAGTAGGCCAGATGCATCGGGGAGTGTCAAATGAACGAAGGCTGCTATGTTAGCCATCCTCCAGTGTCTTGTTCAGCCACAGATGGGAAGAGAATGAAGGAGAGAGAGCACTCGAGATGCGTCATGTATCCCATGGAGCCTGACATCTGTGCATGACACCAAAAACCACATTGCTGAAAAGGTAAGTGCTTATTTCCATTGGTCCAAAGACCGCACTGACCTTCTCTTTAACCACTTTAACCATCCAGCAGAGCCAGGGAATTCCTGCAGGTTAAGGGCTGGTGTCCAGCTCCAGTTTGAGGTCATTGAGGCCATAAGAAGCACGATCCGGTCAAGGCAAACAGAAGCGAAGCTCAGTCGTGTGTTTGCTCCTCTCACTGCCTCCTTCCTAGACCCAATCTCACAGCTATCCTCCTGTAAGTTTGCTAAAGTGAGACACATCCTCGGGCTTGCAGAGAGCTGGTGACTCAGGGCCTGGAGGGAGAGAAATTGGTGCGAAGGTTTGGGAAAACTTCATGAGCTTACAGATTAACCAATCAATGCCGCTGATATTGGTGTGTTTGCTCTTTATTCCTGCCTCTTTATGCATTCGTTTGAGTGAAGTCCCTCATCTGTGTTTTACCAGGACAGGTGGAGGTAGCACCAGTGTCCCATGCTGGAGGAAGTCTCAGGACTACATGGATCACACAAGATCTCAGGCTGAGAATTATTTAGTTTTTTTTTTTTTTAAAGTTCTTTTGCGCAGCACCAGTTTATGTTGCTGATATTATCACACATGTTGAGAAAAACGCAACAGCTCAACAGATTCCTCTTGTACGTGTTGACGAACAACCCTCTGTTCTCTGCTGACTTTCACGTCAGAGTGACTGGCCCAGATTGTCAGAAAATGGACCTGCAACACTTGCCATTTATAGCCTTTTTTCCAATGCCTCTCCCTGACGTGAGAGCAGAGCATGACTTTTCCCAGTAAACGTTCTGCTACCCTTTCCGAGATCCAGCACAATAGGAACTGCTTTTTTTTTTTTTTTATAAGGGCTGGGCCGTTTTCTTTTCTATCACACAGGCTTCCACTTTGTCCAAAGGAAACTTGTGGCAAAAGTCTGCTCATATTTTTCTATTAGGGGAGACATTGCTGGAAGTTGGTACCTGACTGTTGATGTTTTTGGTGGCAGGCGACATCTGCTGGGGTGGAGTCAAAGCATCCGCTCCAACAGCCTGTTGCCAAATCCTCTAAACCATGATGGACAGCCTCTCCCACCCACTCCACAGTGTTTCTGGCCAGTTGGAGGAGAGCAAGTTCAGCCAAAGACCAAGAATGACTAAATGCTGCACTGAGCATCACCAGAGCCCTTTTCCTTCCTTCCTTCCTTCCTGTAGCCTTCAATATATGTAGTTATTGTTAATTTATTTGCGTCCATTTTGAACTGAGAACCACTGATTTATAGAAGCAAAAATCTGTAAATAGAGGGCATAGAGAGCATTTTGCAAGCAGTGCACATTCAATGAAGCATGCCAAACACACATTTATGTGTATACTTGCCATTGCAACAGTAAGCCGAAATGCTCATTCACTTTTTAGCAGGGTGAGAACATTTTCACCAACTTCATCTGGTAATTAATCTGCATTACAGCCCATGGCCTGTCTAGCTGATCACCCTTCAAACCTGCCTTCAGACTGATGTGCTGGATGCTGATTGGTCGCCCACCTACCCTTGATTGGCCGGACCTTCTGCTGAGCACCAGAAAAAAGGCCGTCACCGAAGGCTTCATTCCTGGCAGCTGTGTTTGGTTAAGCCTTGGTGCCACAGGTTGCCACTCATTCACTGACAGTGAATGAGGTTGACTGTTTGGTGTTTGAGTTTTGAACATTTTTGTTGGTGCCAGCTTTGGTTCATGCTTTTGTTGTTGGGTTTGTTGTTTGCCCTTTGGACCCCTGGACAAACTCCATCGGGGGTTGTAACAATAGTTGTAACAATAGTTGTAACAATAGTTGTAACAATAGTTACAATAGTTAATATAAATTTAACATCAAGTTGCATTAATATGAATTTAGCATCCTTACTGCCATGGTTTAATACACTCACCAGGGATTTTAGTTGGTTCTACGGTGCCCAAGGTGTGCCAACAAAATTTAGCTTGCCGTTGTAACACCATGTTGGTGTTGTATAAATCAGTGACCTTGCAATCTGAATGTGGCAGCTGAAGTGGACACTCATCAGTGCAGAGTGTCCAACTTTGCTTTCCCCGTGTGAACTGTAGCCTCAGTTTGAGTAACACCTTCTTCTGCTGCTATAGCTCGTCTGCTTCAAGGTGTGGCATGCTCATACCTTGGTTGTACCTTGTGACCAGTGGTTAGTTGAGTTACTGTTGTCTTTGCATCATCGTCAAGCAGTCTGCCTACTTTCTGTAAACCCTACAAATGTCTGGATGTTGAAATCTCACGTTCCAATACGTTCAAATTCTTTTTTTTTTTTCCTTATTCTGATGTGCAATCAGTTCTTGACTTTCAGTATGTTTATACTCCTTTTGGCACCTTTTCTTTTTTTATAATTCAATTTTTTATTTGGTTTAGCAGGGGAGAGTTCACACAGTTGACAATCACAATTTAAGGGTGTGTACAACATTTGGTGTTAGTTTGGTTTTACAAAGTCTATACAATACATATATGTACACATATATACCCACAGATACTTTTGGCATCTTTTCAAACATTGAATCATGCATTATGGTGATAGTTCTTTTTTTTGTCATCTGTTGAATGTGTGTTTACGTTTCTGTACTAGCTGATAATCTGGTGCTTTTCTCTATGTTGAGCCATTGAATTGAAATGATCAGCTTATTTGTTGCTGTCCTGCCCTTTTAACCCTACCTGAACCCTTTATTCTGGAGGTGTGTACAGACAGATAAATCAGTGTGTTTTTAGACTCAGAGTAAGGGGGGGGGGGGGGTCTTGTTGTGTCATCATATTGATTTGGTACTTACCCTCGCCATTGTCTGTGTGTGAGTGGATACATGTTTCTGTGTCTGTCTAGCCTCTGTCTCTCCAATCTCCCTCTCCAGCCTGCTCCTTTTTCTGTTCCCACGGCAACACGTGGCTGTTGGTTACATAACAGCAGCGCTTGCAGCTATTTGTATGTGTGTACGTGTGTGTTTGCATGTGTGTGGCCCCTGTGGTTGCGCCTGGTTTCAGGAAGTTAGATGTGAAACATGCAGAGCTCAGGTACTACGAGTCTTCAAGCTCACGCAAGTACATTATTGATGCTGTTAACACTGACTGCACTTGGCATAAATAGACCTCGCTGTGTGTGTGTGTGTGTGTTCTCATTTTACCCCCTGCAGTCTATTTGATTTCCACTAGATGGGAACAACGTGCTAATAAAAATATGAATGGACATTTTAGCTGGCAGTTCTGGCTGATTTGAGTCGGGTACGGCGTTAGATGTGTGACACATGATGAGCCGAGTGCTGCCAGTCGCTAACAGCTAATGGGCACATTCCTGTCCTCCTATTTAGCACTCTTTATAGCAGCTCCCACAATGAAGAGTGTGTGTGCGCTGCTTCGTTCAATGGGTGTCCTTGCTGTTGGTGGTGGTGTGAATGAGGATTAGTGTATGATTAAATCGTGAGGGGGGTGTGTGCGGGGATGTCAAACAAGTACCACACACACACTCAGAGTTGTGCCCTCAGATCACCCCTAACAGCATTAGGCAGGCCTCAGCGGCGAAGGCCAAGCTGCTGCTTATTTCAATTAGAGCCGTGTCGAGGAGAGCTCCCATGCAGCGCGCCTGCTCTAATTGGGCTCATTTCATATTTATGATTGAGATATACAAGCGATACATAAACACACTGTAAAGCAGCTCCCAGGGTGGAAGTGGGAGAGGGTTTAAATGTGTAATTTTTTTATTTGTTGGGAAGTATGCACAAAATAAGCATTAGTCTCATCCAGAAAATATACATTGTGCCAGATTTTAGTCACTGGCTAACTTTCATCTGTGGTCCTAGGGTAGGTGAACAAATAAATATAGTCATTTTAAAATAATATTAACGCCATCAAACATGCAACAAACCACTTAAATAAAATGTTTAACTATTAAAAAAAGTTCAAATTGATTAACAAGTCCCTGATTAAATTTCTTACCCAATAAATTAAATAAAAACTATAAAAAATCTAATTATTAATAGTAATAAGACACAATTATACAAGTAAAAATGACAACACATGTATGTCAAATGGACTTCTTTTTACTGTGTTTGTTTAAAGGTGTGGAGAAAAAAAAGGAAGAGGAGATTTGACTTGTGTGTGTGTGTGTGTGTGTGTGTGTGTGTGTGTGCTGCTGAAGTGTTGACTCAGGGGAAGCTGGGAGTTTATTTGAACAGTGCTTTCGTTGCACGGCCAGATTCTGCTTGCACCACCAAGCTGAGCTTGATGAAACCAGAGGAAAAAGGAAACCAGTTACATCGCAACATCAGCATCTGTCTCCACCTCTGCAAAGACATTTATAGTTAGTGCCAGGATGACTTAACCCTTTGAAGGACAGGAGTCGTCGTGAAGGGAATACTTGTGAGATTTGTTAAGATGTGTAAATGTTTATACATGTGTTGCTAGTGAATAATAAATGAAGATGGTACGATGCACAAATGAAAAGCATTTCAGACTTGCCTAAAAAAAAAAACAGAAGAAAAATTCAGGATGAATATGACTTTCCCTTTAGAATAATGCAGCTGTAGTCGTAGATCTTTAGTAGATTATAATAGAATATGTGAAGATTATCTCTGCAATGCCAAAGTGGAACAAAAGCAGAGAGGTTTTAGTTCAGACAGATCAATGTCACCAAAATTGTCACTACGGTTTGGCCATATGTTCTCAGAGTCCTCCAGCTGGCGGACCTCAGGGGTTATTAAAAGTAAAAAAAAAAAAAAAATCACATATACTTGCTGTCTTTTTTTTTTTTTTAAATACCCCTGCTGGCATTTTTCAGTATGTAAGCTACACCATGGTCCATCAAAAGACTAGCACAAAGACAGCTTTGCAAAGCAAATTACAAAAGCAAAACATGAAATCATCATGGACTTTTATCTACTAATTAAACAGCGGAAGGTGCTGCAAGTAACTTGAGCAGTTTTAACCCAACAGAAAAGCTCGAGTCTTAAATTGAAACCCATCCTGTCCATTTGGCACCTGATTGGTCCTAAAAGTCTCTTCAAGTTTCTTCTTTTCAGAAAGAATTAATTCCTTTGCTTCTCACTCACTGTTTTGCTTGAAGGGGTTTGTGAAGGATGATGCTGCACAGTTGGCTACGTCGAGATTGAGACCCATCCTGATCACAGGTGTCGTTTTGTTGCTTTTGCATTAGGTCGATGTTTCCTTCTACTTTGACTTGCTGCTTTGTCGCCGTTTTATACGTCAAACTTTGACACCAGTCCTGAAAAAAAAAGCATAGATCTAGTCAACAAAACACACACAAAAAAAATTTCTGCATTTGTATCTGCAATACTCTTCAATATTTTCTTATTTAATTTCATTTAATTTTTATTTTATATTCTTTATTATTAAGGCTTTTTATAAGGATTTATATCAGTGTGACATGTAGGCTTTTAAAGACAAGTTATAATGTTATCAGACCGTGGAATCTTACTGTGATCAGGAATAAAGAGAGTTTCGGCTAAAGGTTGATGTGCACGATGGTTAATGAGTAAAAATTTCCCTTCCTGGTGTGACTTCTGATGCTGCCTTGACAGCATGTGACTTGTAGCTTTTTATTTTTGTATCACTTCCTCATTGAAGTCAGACAGAGGTGGCTGTGACCTGTGAGTCGTACTGGCCGGCCACCCGGACCATTTAACCCAAGTCATGGTGACACTGAACTGGGATGCCACAAAGCAGGTGAAGTGTGAAGAAAAAAAAATCAATGACTTTAAAAAAAAAAAAAAAAAAAAAAAAAAAAGACAGGAAGGTGAATAACAAATCGGACAAAAAGGAAAAGTTGCGACACACTAATGTCTGTCTCTTGATCTCACAGCACAGTCGGCTTTCTGATTGGTCCTCGCTTCTCATGGCCATCTCCGATTGGACTTGATCCACAGGTTTTCTTTGTGACTCAGTCCACTCAGAAAGGAACAAGTGCTGCCTTTTATGGTGTGTTTCCATAGCAACGACACAGGGGGGTCAGGCGCCGGTGAAGCATACAGGAGCCATTTCCCAATAAACTGGGTTTTATTGTCTGTCTGTTTTCTCATGTGCAAAATGTAAGTGCCTTTAACTTTGATTATGCCGAGTGACAGTAAAATGCAGGCTTTATGTAAGCTGGCTGCTCTTTGTCAAGAACAAACTGACATTGAAACAACCCAAGAAAGCTGAAAGATACATGCTAGACTTGTTGGCAACAGCTGACTGTTCACTCATTTAGCAGATGAACATTTAATAAATATGATGAGTTTGGAGCCACCAGGCGACTGTCAGCCTAATTCCTTCTCACTTCAGCTCATATGTTTGTTTAGCCAATTACATTACAGAGCTTGAGGGTTAGATGGTATATTGTTATGATGGGGAATAATATGTGGGTGACCACGTGTGAGACTTGTATGACATGTGTACGCATGATTCTCATGGCTGCCTTCTTGATTTAGCATCTGTTTGTACCCATTCTCCTATGTTAAAACCAAACATTCACAAGCTGTAATACACAAGTAACCACTAGGGGCAGTTTTAGGACAAATTCTATGAGTTGTAAGCATAGACATCTTATATACATAAACGCTGCATTGTGTCACGCTGTATAAACGAGCTGACGTCTCATAGCGCCGCCATCTTGGATGGGTCTCCATGCACCTCCAAAGCATTTATTTGTACAGTGTAGGCCCAACCACGACAATAATTTCACGAATTTTCCCAATTTTTCTCACAGTTTTAACTAAGACATAAGGTAGCTACAATATAAGTAAATGTATAAATGAATTCCATACTAACATGTTTGATTGTTTATTGATGCATTTGGATTTGTTCATGTTATTTTATCTGGTCAAATGAATTATTATTCAACCTCGTGAAATGTAATTCCACACCATCTGCTTTCAATATTTCGCAACTGTACAGACAACAAATAAAGACAAACAAATAAAGCCGGTAAAAACATAACCTCCTTGGCGGAGGTAAATGTGCTACCATGTAAAACTCTCTTTGTGAAGCATCAATATCATATTTTTCCATAAACACCTCATAGGAGTCAAATTTATCATTTGCATTTAGTAGATTACTCACTGTGTTATCATTATTTATTAACCAATTTTGTAGAAAGGTGTTTTGTTTGCATGTAATATATAAGTGTTGTTCCACAGAAAACAGTTTTGTGGGGAAACTACATTGATTCGAAAGTGGAGACCCATCCAATATGGCGGCGATGCTAGTTCACTTTCCAGCGTACAATGAGGCGTCTATGTTTGATGTCTGTTGTTGTAAGGTTTAAGGATTGACAATAAAAGTGAAGTATGGTTGTAAAACAATTGAGGCATGCTTTGTTTTATCTGCCTTATATCATCTACAGTATTGCTGCCTTGGTGATTGTTTTTACCATTATCTCTAAGTTGATCAAATTTCAACCTCCTCTACTGTTGTTGTTTAGATTATAATTTACCACAGACTGTATTTAAAAAGAAGGATGGAGCCTCCGTGATGTGACCTGTAGGTTACAGCAGAGCTGAACTAAACCTCAGGGGGCGGTTTCCTATGTTGCCATCTTGGTGGTGTCAAACATACCCTCATGCCCGGAAAATACAAAGCTGTGCAAAGAGGTGGAGCTGAGAGAGGGATGTGAACAAGGGTCGATGAATGAGATTTATTAAACTTCAAACTGCCTGTAGCTAAGACCTGTCATGATGTGGTTTCATTCGATGCCTTAGTTTCTGGTTTCCTGTTTTATTTTGTAGTTTTTCCTGTTTAGTTCTCTTGGTTCTTGTTTAGGTTCATGGATTTTCTGTTGTAGTTCACCTGGGTTCATTTACTAGATTTGTTTCACCTGTTTCTTGTTTGGTTTTCCAGTGTATTTATACCCCTCAGTTTCATTCCTTGGTTGCTGGATCATTTTGTTACACTACTTTGTTGTACTTCGTTAGTCCCCTGAGTGCCTTGGTTTGAATAAACCTTATGGAAATCTGCATCCCTGTTCCCTGATCTCTGCGTTTGGGTCCACACCTTCACCGTCCTCACCTCCACCCCATAACAAGACCCAGCTCAACCAACCCGGAGCTAACGGGACCAAACTGTTAAAGGGACGTATGTGGGCCACAGCTAAGGCATGTTATTGGCCGGCTAAAATCCACGACTGTGCTACATTCTGCCTTATTGCCACCGGATATATCTGTCAATTAAAAAGACAGAATTATGCCAAATTTCAAGATAAAATTACCTTTAAAAATGACTCTCCCACGGTTGTCATGAAAGTAAACATGACCTGTTAAATCTAAAGTATTTTTTTTCTTACTGGGCTGTAAACGTCTTTATTTCTGCAGTGAAGTTGGCCATATTAACATGGGAGTCTTTTGGAGCCCTTAGTGGATGAGGAGGGAACTGCAATTTTTGACATTGGCTGTACTTTAAACCGCAGGAGGTTGCCGCTGGTACCTTACAAATTTGATGACTTTTTCCAGTCTGAATAATGTGTCTCCCAGTGGAATCCACTGGTGACAAGCGTAGTACGTGAGCAAGTACAGAATTATGCTCACAAATGTAATTGTTCCTCGCGCAAACGTAAGGTTAAAAATTGAGTATATTCTCAGTCTTAGACTTAGTAAAACATGTTTTAGTAAAGCTAAATGAATGAAATAGTTATGCTGTTGCAAAGTAAAACAACATTTAAAGAAAAACTGTGTTTAAAATATGTATAAAAAGTCTTCCTCTGCTGATGACACTGTACTTTACAAGACTGCAGAACTATTACACATTTCCCCCATAAGACTGGATGACACGCAGCCTACCTGTGCTGCAGGCATGAGAAAAGTCTTATGATTCAGAGCTCAGTTGTTATTGTAAGTAGCCAACAACAGAGAATATTCTGTATGACAAGACCCCACATGACTGAGATATGGTCACAGCTAACTTGTCATTTTTTACAGATTAAAAGCCACACAATGTCACCTATTCTCCAGCCTGATCTTGCGGCCACATGATAGACATGTTATACATGCTCTGTTGGCTCAAGGCCTGAACACACTAATGCTAACACAAAATAGTCTTATTTGTCATTTTAAAACTCAGTGCAGGGGTGTGACAAACAAACACAGTTTATGTAACTGTGATGCTGAATGTGTGATGGTTTAAGAACTGAAGCGTCTTTGCACAGTTATTACAGTTTTTAGGTTTGATTTCCTTTTTAGTTATTCCATTTCTTGCAGCTTTGGTCCAAGCAGGTGTTGACGTGGGTTTTTTTATTCCCCTCAGTTTTTGTTAGGGATGCACGATATTTATCAGACCGATAAAATATCGGACGATTTTGGGTACTTTTCATCTGTCCGATAAGTACATTTTTTTGATGATAAAATGCCCAATAAATTATTTAAATTTGGGGGTATTCTATTCATGCAACGTAGCCCTAAAGCAGGCAGAGATGGCAGAGATGCGCAGGATATGCGCGTCTTATTGGCAGGACCCGGGCTTGCCCCCATTACTGCCTGACTAATAATGAGCAAACATCTCATCACTGGTAAGGTCGTATTTCACAGTAGCGGATGACAACAGCATTGTTGTTTGCAAAACCTGGTCAGCAAGAATTCCGAAAGGAGGGAAGAAGACTTGAAGTTTTAACACAACAAATCTAATAGCTCACCTGAAAAACCGCCATCGCAGCAAAGCAGTTTGGAAAGAATACGAAGCTGCTGTGGTAGCAGCTATTGGCGCTAAAGCTAACACAACAACACTGTTGGTCAATGTATCCATTCAACAGGCATTTGAACGCTATAAAAACATTTCAAGAGACAGTGAAAAGGCTAAAGCCATTAATGACAGAGTGATGGAATTTATAGCGCTCAACGACCAGCCTTTTTCTGTTGTGGCGAGGTTTTGTTAACTTAATAGCACATTTGGAGCCACATTACACCCTCCCGAGCCGGTGATTCTTCTCTGATGTGTTCCTCCCTGCCCTCTACGATATAGTTGCCACACACATCCACAGCTTGATCAACACGAACAGACTACACGTAAGTTTTACCACAGACATATGGACGTCCGATGTTTGTCCGGTCAGCATGCTAAGCTCGACGGCTAGAAAAAATACTGAAACAACATGAAAAAAAATAAACATTTGAAGAGCAAAAACATTTTGTTTGCTGTAACAGATAAGCCAGCGCTACATGAATATAATGTTTTCATCGCTGCAAAGAGCACAAACTGTCGATTATATTAAACATAAAAAATTTACTTATCGGTTATCGGTTATCGGTATCAGTATCGATCACAATAAGCAGAAAATTTTATCGGTTATCAGTATCGGTTGAAATTTTTCATATCGTGCATCACTAGTTTTTGTGTGTGGTTGTCTGAGCTCGGTTTTGTGAGTGTGCTCAGAATATGTACTCTGTATGTGTACTTGCATGTTACAGTATATGAAAGCTGAAAGGCAAATCTTAATTAAAAAAAAAAATCACCCTTCAGAAAAGATAAGCAGAGTTTAGTTCAGACTTCAAGCTCTAAAATTAGTGAAAAGAACTGCAAATTCTTGGTTTGAAAGTGTAGTGTTTTACTGCATTTTAGGAAATGCAGCCAGCTTCTTAAAAAGCTTGAGATGCCTTTCAGATATGTCTACTGTCAGTGTTAAACTTGTTTCTTTATATATGATTTCTTGAAAACCTGTGAGTCTGTTCTTGTTGTCAGAACAGAGCGTGTAACTTTGGATGACTCACTGCCCACCCATCTGATTCACCCCCACTCTGCTCCCGAGTGAGGCCTTACCATCCATCATGCTCCCTCTTTCACTGCCTGTGTCATCAGCGACACCTGCCAAAGCGACAATCTGCCCTTTCCATCTCGCTTTTCCAATTTAACATTTTTCCTTTAAGGCATGTGCTCATTTATTCCCTAAACAAAATGAAAAGGTCTCCATTTGAAGAAAATCCCTTTGTAAGAGGTTTTCTAAGTGATGGGCACAAAAATGTGAACATCCTTCAGCTCCTGCAGGATATAAATAGATTTAGCCCCTTTCCAAACTTACTTTATTTTGGTTAACCAGCTTTTAGAAAGTCCTGGAGCAGTTCTTGGTGGAAACTGTCTTGCAGGGTTATAGACATTTTCCTGCTTCGGTACACCTGATTCTAATAAAATGGATCTCCCAAATGTTTTGTCCACAAGTTCTGTACAAGCCTGTTAATGACACATTTGAACCAAGTTAAGCAGGAAAAGAACTTAAGAGTTGAAGTCCTTGTTGCTTGGAAGGTCTAAAACAGAGCAAAATGACCCAGCAGCCATGAGAGCAGGTTCCGTACAACAAGGAAAAAGACTTTCATCATCTTTAAGATCAGTCCATCCCACAGTTCTTTGAAGCTGCAAAAACTGCAGAATGTATGAGCCTCCTGTGGCAGTAATGAATTAGATTTTTATGCCTTATCCTGTTATTGAAAAGCCTTAATAATAAAATATCTTGTCGCCTGCCTTTATACCAACAGCTTCCCACGTGGTGAGAACGTGTTGAAGTACAATTCTGGAGAGTATTTGTGGAACATTTGCACCTTGGTTTGAAAGTTTAAGTGATGTAGACCCACAATGGATGATTGTGAGGATCCAAAAATTCAGCCACACACACAAAAAGGGTCATGAACAAAAAGCAGTTTATTGAAGATGAAGAATAAGGGTAAAAAAAAGAGCAGAGGTTTACTCCTGGGTTATAGGCAGCTGAGAGTCTTGGGGTGTTTTTCAATTCAGGGTCTGCACACTTCCAAGTGTGCAGACTGCCTAGGCAACAAAGTGTTCTACGTTGTCTGCACACACCAAAGTTCACTTAAAGTCGGTAAAATAAGACGGCCTATCAAGTATACAAGAATTACCCATAGTGCTCCGGTCCTCCGTTGCCTGGCAACTACATATGCCAAGTTTATCTAATTACTGATCCCATTCTTCCACAAAAAACACAAAAATATTTTTTAAATGACAGAAAATGGTGCCAATAATTTAACTTTGATTTATTTTAATTTTCCTTTGTGTGTAAATGACAAACAGATGAGGTTTAGACAAGCTCTCCTCTAGCTGACAGCTCATCCTGTCAAGCTGAACTTCAGTGGAAAACAATTCTTGTTATACACATATACAGTCGTCCTCATATGTATTCATACCCTCCCGTTAAAGAAGGAGAAAAACTGCTGCCTGGGAAATAAACTGAAGTTGACAAAAGTAATAATAAATAAAAGTGATATGAAAACCATCACATTATTTTCTAATTCTGGTTCAACAGAAATATTTTTTAAAAAGTAAACCAACATGATAAAATAACATATGTTACATCACTCAGACTAATATATATATTTTAACAATCCTCTAATGTTTCCACTACAGTCAGGTGTTTTCTGTTCCTCTCAGTCAGACTTCTGCACCTGTTGACAGGTATTTTGTGCCACTGTTCAACAGAAAAGTGCTCTAATTTGTCCAGGATCGATTTGTTTGTTTCTTTCTTTAACTCAATTAAATGACAAGACACTGTTTTATATCACTGAACTATAATTTAGCACATTTTTTATTACTGTTCCTTATTTCAGTTTCCAGTTATTTAAGTGACTGTAATAAATTCAGCCTTTTCTTTAATGAAAGAGGATGAAGACATCTGAGGACAACTGTAATTAAACTCATCTGTGGTTATTGGACACAATGCTGCTGTCCTCCCAGCTTGTCTGCTGAGACAAATATGTGTGTGTATATATACATAAAAAATAAATAAATGGTGTGGCTGGTGTGGTACCTACACCGGCGTTCTGCTGCTCATTCTTTTCTATCAGGAGCGTAATGAATTCTGGGATAGGAGAAGGAGCTTCGGATAGATCTCTTGCATCCTTTGTTTTAAGCTAATCTGGAGCCAAACGAAGGGCAGATTTGACTCGAAGGAGCCTTTGACTTGAGACAGCACTTGGCGTGCCACTATGACGTATACCAGGGGTATACGAGTGCCACAGTCCCATAAATGTTAGGAGTTTCCCTTCTGCAAAACACCTGATTCAAATCATTGGCTACTTAGCAGACCTGTGCAGAGTTTGATGTCAAGCTCTGCACAAGTCTGTTGATCAGATCTGATGTGTGCCAGGTGTGTTGCAGCAGAGAAACTCCTAACATTTGCAGGACTGTGGCACTCGAGGACTGGAGTTGCCTACCCCTGACGTATACAGCCGACAAATCTGCACTTGGAAGTGTGCAGACCCTGAATTGAGAAACACCCCTGGTTTCAGAAACAGGGTCAGGAGAGAAAGGCAAGAGGTCAAGGTTATGATATAATCAATGAGGTGCTTAGCCTGGACAATAGGCGGGACTCAGGGGTCCAAAAAGAAGGCAAGGGTCTGTGTCCAGAAAATCCAAGAGAGTCCAAGTCCATTATGGGCAGGGTAAGAAGGGTACTCCAGGGACATGAAAAGGTGGGCTGGCAACTTCAGCCAATCTACTGAACAACAACCAGACATGATCTGCTGATAAGAGTGTTTAAGTAGGCTGGGAGTCGTGACAAAAGGGGCAAAAGAACAGCTGGACTGAATAAGACTGATGAGCAGGGAACATGGCAGTAGCAATGAGGAACCCCCAGGTGGACTGAGTTCCAGAGATGAGTGTCGTCAGGTCAGGGAAGAAAAACATGACACACATAAAGTGTTACTGTGGTTGGATTATCATGGCAGAATGGTCATCTTTCCATGAATCATTAAGATTTTCTCTTGCAAACTTTATTATTTATAAAATAGAAGTGTGATCTCATAAGACAGAAATGTAAAGGAATCATAAAAGTCATGATGAAAAAAATACGGTTCTGATTGTGTCATTTAAACAGCCTACCGCTTTGATTCTTTTAAACAAAAACAGCTTTTTATTAGCTTTTTAAATCAAATCAAACTTTATTTACAAAGCACTTTTTCTACCATAAAATGGAACACAAAGTGATAACCTCATAAAAATCACAACAAAGAATAATCCATCACCCCTGCACTTCCCACACACTCAAACATACACACCCACCCATCCTGTCTTCATATCACACATGCAGTATGATCTAACACTATTAAAGAATATTTTTTATTCATTATTGATAAACTCAGACTTTATAGGTCAGTAGATTATCTCCTCTTGTTTTATAAACTGTTATGAATCAGATTGGCTTATGTGTAGCTCCTGAAATGAAAATCCATCTTCTTTCCTGTATTTCACATGTTTTTTTTGGTTAATTTCCAAAACAAGTCATCTCCCAACCAGTTTCTTCCAGATGAAAAATGTCCGCCAGACTGCGTCCGTTCAGGATAAGTTCACTCATTTTCTTATGAACTCCCCAAAGGATGGAAGATTTCCTCAGAATGGTCTTAGCACATTCACTGCATTTTTGTGGGAATTTGTCAGAAGTGGCTTTACTCCAAAAACAGAAAGACTGGTCTGAAATGTTGCTGTAAACCGCTTCTTTTTGCTGATGTTAAATTATCCTATTATCTTTCTAATGTTTGGAAATATTTATTATTATTATTATTATTATTATTATTATTAATAATAATAATAATAACAATAATAATAATAATAATAATAAACACAGTTTTAATTTAATAATGTGATTTTAACATCCTCAAATGTTGCCTTTACTTATATATTCATTCCACTGGAACTGTTTCACTTTTCATTGTTTATTTGGCATTAAATCAGCATCTTTGGTTTACTTTGTCATGCTAATGCTGATGTTTTTTTTTAGTAAATAACTGAAAATGGCTGACCTTTAGGGTATAGACAATGGATTGCATTCAAGTTTGACCGGAATAAATGGTGCTTATGTTTTGTTTTGTTTTGTTTTTTTTGTTTTATCTGCTTCTAGTTTCTTCCAGATGAAAAATGTCCGCCAGACTGCGTCCGTTCAGGACAAGGTCACTCATTTTCTTATGAACTCCCCAAAGGATGGAAGATTTCCTCAGAATGGTCTTAGCACATTCACTGCATTTTTGTGGGAATTTGTCAGAAGTGGCTTTACTCCAAAAACAGAAAGACTGGTCTGAAATGTTGCTGTAAACCGCTTCTTTTTGCTGATGTTAAATTATCCTATTATCTTTCTAATGTTTGGAAATATTTATTATTATTATTATTATTATTATTATTATTATTATTATTATTATTATTATTATTAATAATAATAATAATAATAATAATAATAATAATAATAATAATAATAATAATAAACAGTTTTAATTTAATAATGTGATTTTAACATCCTCAAATGTTGCCTTTACTTATATATTCATTCCACTGGAACTGTTTCACTTTTCATTGTTTATTTGGCATTAAATCAGCATCTTTGGTTTACTTTGTCATGCTAATGCTGATGTTTTTTTTAGTAAATAACTGAAAATGGCTGACCTTTAGGGTATAGACAATGGATTGCATTCAAGTTTGACCGGAATAAATGGTGCTTATGTTTTGTTTTGTTTTGTTTTTTTTGTTTTATCTGCTTCTTTGAAATTCAGCATATGCAACCTCATCATGACCAATATCCATGAAATGTCCAATAAAATACCTGTGTATTGCTTTCTCTGTCTACATATTGCTGGTATTGACTTGGTCACACACACTTATAGGGATATTGGAAGAGTTGTTAAGAAAAAGTACATCATGCACCTTTATGGATTTGCAGTCAGGAGATCAATAGTTTGTGACATGTTATGCATGTTTATAATATCATGATACATTTGTACTTCCCCAAGACTTGCCAGCCTTGATTTTTCTGCTAAACTCTCAATAGAAAACATTCAGGCTTGAGATTTCGGAATATGTGGTTAGAAGTAACAACGAAGTACATGGTTATACAATCATGCTCAGTCGTTCCTGTGCAGTGCAGAGACACATTAGCATCCTACAACCATTGTGGATTCTGATCAAGTGGCAACCTCAGGTGGTTAAAAGTGAAGCCTATGCGGAAGTACATAAAACAGCAGTTCCCTCTTCATCCGCTACCGGCTGGCTCCAAAATAGAGCAAATCCTCATAGACTCCCATATTAAAAAGACCAACTTCACGGCAGATATAAACATGTTTACAGCCTGGAAAAAAAAATCAATTTTCGGTTTAATAGGTCAGGTTTACCTTCATGACAACTGTGGGGGGAGTGAATATTTTTCCAACTCGCCTGATTAAAAGTAATTTAATCTCGAAGTTTGATATTTTTGGGATGTGTCCTTTTGATTGACAGGTACCAATCACCGGCTTCAATTCGGAAGAACGTAGAACAACCACGGTTTTAAGACGGTTAGCAACGTGACATAGGTTTAGCCTGCTTACCTCCATTAGCTGGTTAGGTATTGTTAGCGCCGAGTTAGCTCAGTTAGCTTTTAGCTAAAGAAAGCTCGGAGTTCACTCAATGTCAATCATCCACCATGACGCTCACAGCCCCCCTCTTAGCTCCACCTCTTTGCCAATATTTGTATTTTCCGGGCGAGACGACATGCATGATGCTGCCAAGATGGCGATGGTAGGAACCGCCCACTGAGCTTCAATTCAGCTCTTCAGAAACCTATGAGTGACGTCACGGAGGCTACATCCATCTCTTTATATACAGTCTATGATTCTGATGATACCTGGCTAGCATGGTGTCAGCTAGCTTGGCAAACCTGCTAGCAAGACTAAACTTGCATACTTTTACAGAAAGCCGTTTCTGTTTCATCTTAAATAAACCTTTAATATTTCCTTTTCTTTTTATTTTCACCAACTACAGTTTTGTGGAAGGGCCCCAGATTGCTGTATATCATAGAGCATTCACAAGGTGGGAAATGTGCAAATGAATGCCCCTAAAATCATCTCTATGTAGAAAAGGCCTCAAAGTCCTGCTGTGAAAAACAATAGTTGATGACATGCAGACTGAGAGCAGTCAAAGTTTTGTTTTAATTTTTAAGGACTGAAATGTCACTTTCATTACAGTCACTTTGAAACTTGACTTCAGAAGACCTCTAACGGTACACCTCATAATTACTGTTAAACCACACCAGCACGTCACACTGCTTCACTCATGGAAAACCCAAACTGCTGATGTGTTAATAATATGACCATTTCTACCTCTTTGCTAATGTGTCATCTTTAGGTCTTTAAACTTTATTTGTCCTCGTTTGATACGTAAAAGAACTTTCATTTTGTTTCAGAGGGTGCTGTGCTCACAGGGACGGTTTTATTTCATCTTGTGAGAACCAAGAATGCTGAAATTGGTCATATAGTTTTACATGTGGAGATATCATGCAACAAGTTTTACTTGTGCTATTGTTGAGGTAAAATGCACACAGACACATACACACTGATACAATCATACAACTGAATTTCATGCATGAAAAATTCTCCATAATGCATCAGTGTTACCAAAAATACAGTCTTTAAGACGTTATTGGTTGTTGAGGTTTATCATCAGGAGTAAATATTGGATTTGAGCTATGTTTCTGGGTGAAATGTTCAGTTTGGTTGTTAACACACAAATCATAACCGTTAATGTTTTACTTTGCAGAATGATTTAGTGATCGTAAAAGTAAAGCCCCAGTTTGCTGTTTAAAATGTAAATAAAAACAGGATGAAATGATTTGCAAATCTCACTAAACCAAATTTTATTCCCCACAACGTTTTCATTTAAAATATTGAGAGGAATCTCTGTGCGCATGGGACAAGGCTGAATGTCAAAACTGGATACTTAAAAAATGGATACTTCCTAAAACCCCTGTCTATAAAATCCATAAAATACATTATTGCAGGTTAAATTTCTAAAATGCAAAGAAGGCATACTAAAATTGATTTTATTTTTATTTTTCTCGTAATCCGTAATTGATTTGCTCAAGAACTAATAGACGAAACATGAATCAAATTTAAACTTATTGGCGGTTCAATTATTTAGATTGCGAGAAAAGTGCACCAAGAATAAGACCTTGGAAAAAAAAAATCTAAAAAATATAGTTTAGTTTACTATTAATAAATATAGCAAGAGTTTTTTTTATTTTTTTTTAGCTTCATTAAATGACATAAAATGTAGAAAAGAAATCTTGTTGGTTAATTTACAGAAAGACTAATTTAAAAGTAAATCATTTTTCTACGGTCTGGAAACCTAAAATTTAAGGTGAACATGTTAGAATTCATTTGGGAATAAATTTTTTTGATTGACAGATTAAACAGTTGTGGTTTGTAAAGTAAAACATGAAGATTGATCTTCATTTCTGACATAAAACATTATGTACCAAGACAGAAACTTGAGCATGTGCACGGTAAACACAGTATGATAATTCACTTAATGCCCATACGATTTATATTTGCGTATTTGTGGAATTAAAGAAGTTGATTACACAGCATTTTTAAGCCATTTTTTTCAAAGAAATATTTCTATTAAATCAGAAACCTCTTCAGAAATTTCAAGTCAGTAAAAAAAAAATCAGTTCAGGCTAATTTTGAAGTCGATATAGAGCACCAAATGTCTTATCTTTCTGATGTCTGGTGTTTTACTTTGCTAGGTCTGTAGTTAGTGAACATTACAACATGTCTGCCCTAAACAATTTTTTATTTCAACTATTATTTGAATGATTAATATCTGTGGAATCACATTAGCTGTATATTACCCTCACATGTTCATACTGGCTGTAAAAGAGGTTTAAATCTGTGATCATTCTGTGAAAATGTCATAAAAAACAGCTCATTGAAGAACAAAGTGGCATAAAAAAGACTTTTACAGGCCATTTGAATTAGAAGAGAACAAACAAGATAATAATCCGATACTGTAATGTCTTATTATTAATTAAAAATGTCTTTTTAAATCAACAGAACACAGGAAAGTAGAAAAATGGAGTTCATTTGGTGATACGCATCAAGAACAGAGAACTAAGAAACCTCAGACCTTTTCCTGTAAGCTCAGATTTTTTTTTCTCTCCCGACATATCACTTCCTGTTGGGGTAAATTATCAGACCTTCACCACTCATTAAGTGATCACGATCTGACCTCCGCGTTGACGTTGACTGTTAGGACAGTTATGATGTGGTTTTTCTGTTAAGATGCTGAGCACACCCTGTGCATGTGCAACACCAGCAGCTTCTGCTGCATCTTCTAGCCACGTTGCTCTTTCTGTCTGTCCAAAGGTTTATTCAGCAAATATTATGACAACGTTGTTGCCAGAATGGGGTGTTTTTTTTATGTTCGTTTGTCTGTTCCGATTTGTTCACTTTGACTTCAGAAAGAAAGTTAAGATCATTACTGGCAGAATCAGCCGATGTGAGAGAAGCCTTTAGTCGTTCAGACTTGACACTGGTTCCTTTGGCCTCAGAGATTAATGCTCTTGGAGTGGTCTTTTAAAGTCGCCCACAGCTTGGGAAGGTAAACAGTGTTTCTGACTGTATGTTGGTATAATGGTGACTCCTTACAGATGAGCGTCTGAGCTCTTTAAGACTGTGATGAATCCCTGCTATTGAAATTAGCTGGGAATCTTATGCTGGTTGATGTGGTTGGGCGTACCTCAACACTAAGCTAACACTGACACTTTTAACCAAACAGACGTAGTTTTTCCATTTACGGGAGGAATGCCTTGTTTTTCCCAGCTGTTATCTCTTTAAAAACTCTCCTCTCAAACTAAAAAAGTTCATTCTTGGATGTTCGGCTTTTAAATCCCTGCTTCTGTGTGTGCAAATCTTCGGTGCTCAGGCTTGGGATCATCTTATAGTCCGAATCCTGCTGTTTTTTCTCAAAACTTTTACACTTGGATTTGTCCTATGAGCTCTGGGGTTGTTGGAAAGTAAGACAAGCCTGTCAAACTTGTCTCCAGCCAATAGAAAACCATCTCCAAGCAAATTGTGCTTGCTTCCTTCTGTATATAATGGTTTTACAGAATGACTAACTGGGCTCAGTAAATCAGTATGAGCCAGCATGGATAGCCCAAACCAGCAATCTCTGGTGGTTTAGTGATGGTTTTTGGTGATAAATATGTATGTTCATGTTTGTGGAGGGGAAAAATGTTTACAGACGTGCAACGGTTGAGATAAAACCTGGAGCCATTCATGTTGTAAAGTGAACAGCTGGACTCCAGATTTAATAGCGAATTTAATAGCGAAGTCAGAGGTGATGTCAATCTTCACTGTTAATGTCACTTTAACGGGCTTTATTGGTAAGTAAAACATACATTTGCAAGCAAAAAAAAGCTACATAATAAATATAAAATGCAAAAAAGAACAGCAGAATACTGCATTACTGTCATTTAAAACATTTTGTGACTCACCCTCTGAGTCCTGTGAATTATTTTTTAACCCTGTTAAGGAAATAAGTTTTTGTCTACAAGCACAATGTCTGCTTGAATATTTTTGGAGTTATAGTAAGGAAGGCAGCTGTGAGATTGGTTAAGATCATAGAATGTATATAAAGAGATGGACGGAGTCTCCGTTACGTCACCTATAGGTTTCTGAAGAGCTGTGTTGAAGCTCGGTGGGCGGTTCCTACTGTCGCCATGTTGGCAGTGTCATGCGCGTCGTCTCGCCCGGAAAATACAAATATGGGCAAAGAGGTGGAGCTGAGAGGGCAGCCGTGAGCGTCATGGCGGATGATTGACATTGAGCAAACTCCGAGCTTTCTGTAGCTAAGAGCTAACCGTGCTAACCTGGAGATAACAGGAGCTAACCAGCTAACAAAGGTAAGTCACGTTGTTAACGGGCTAAAAACCGCGGTTGTTCTACGTTCTTCTTACTTGAAGCCAGAGATTGGTACCTGTCAATCAAAAGGACACGCCCCTAAATTTGACAAACTTTGAGATTAAATTACTTTGAAACGGGCGAGTTAGAAAAAAATTCACTCCCAGGATTTTTGAACCAGGCTGTAAACATGTTTATTTCTGCTGTGAAGTTGGCCTTTTTAACATGGGAGTCTATGGGGATTTACTCTGTTTTGGAGCCAGCCCTAGTGGATGAAGGGGGAACTGCAGTTTTATGCACTTCCGCATAGGCTTCACTTTTAACTGCTGGGGGTTGCCGCTTGGTTAAGATGCGTAAGTATCAGTGGTAAACAGTAAATGAAGATGCAACTGCATGAAATTTAAAAAAAAAAAGTGTCAAGCTTGCCTTCAAAAATGGCTTTCTGGATGAATATTTGTAATTTTTGTACAAAATGTGAACATTTCTTTCCTGCAAAGGTCAAGTCAAAAAGGGGGAAACAAAAAAAGATGAAAATTGACAGAGGTTTAGGGGAGGTGTCGGAAATGGACATTTTGGCAACATTTTTAAAAAGTTAAATTAAAAATATAGTTTGTTCAAATATTAAACTCCACTATCTCTTTGCTGAAAAAAAAAACATTCATATAAAACATATGATGTAAATTTTAGCTCTTTGCTTTCTAGAAGTACAGTCTTTAAATGATATGCAGTGCAGATGGATGTTTTTATAGTTATTGTGTTGTTTTGATTATTTGTGGTGGTTTGGAGCTACTAGTCATCACCCAACAGGACTATAAGCTTCTGTTTATTATCTATGTGGAGAAATTCTTTCAGTATGCTGGTGTTGGGGTTTGGGGGGGGGTCTTGATACAGAGGACAGCTGGTCAGAAAGAGTAGTTCTGCCACTACTTCCTGTTCGGTGCACTTCGTCGGTGCTGAGTCTCGGTTCGTTGGCTATATCCGTCTGTCCGTCTCCATGATGAAGTTGTATTACTTTAGTTATGTACCTGATTAAATGTCTCTTCAATATTGGATCATTTGTTCATTTTCTATACCACTTAGTCCACTTCATGGTGGCATGAAGCTGGAGCCCATCCCAGCAGTCATCAGACAGAATAGTTGCCAGTCCATCACAGGGCCTTGGGTATCTTGCGACTGAGTAATCTATATTTAGTCCCAGATAACATTTCTAATCTGTTTTTTTTTATTCTTGCCAATGTGTGAGATTATTCTTTGTGGCTGATTGTCTGAGGGATTTCCTCGTGAACAAAATCCCAGAACCAATGCAACAGAAAATCAGTAGTCTCTGGTGTGTATGCATATTACATATATATGTATTTATCTACATTAAAGTAGAACTATTATGTGCATTTCAGGCTAATTTATTTTTATTTCTGAGACCAGAAAGGCTGGGATTATTGAGTTATTGTCACAAATTGCTTTATTTACTTCAGACCGACCCTCTCCGTAGGCTGTCAGATCAGCCTGTGGGCAAAACGAGTAGATTGAGACTCTTCCGCATTAAGCCCCGCCTCCCGCCACTGCACTACATCGGGAGCGCGCACCGCAACTGTTTTCGCCGTCATTGTAACATCTCATAAACAGAAGGATTAGGCTAATATGAACTCAATAAAAAAAACAAAAAACAATGTCAACACATAGCATACAGCCCTACATGTTGGAATCTGAATCAGACCCTGAAAACGAAGTGGGAAAACAGCAACCCACAGCAACGAATGCAGCAGGATGTCTCTCTTTGGTAAACTCACCAGCCATCGTTGGAAATAACTTTATCCCACGTTTTCCACCCGCCTGATGTATTTGTACATGTCCTTGTTAACCAGTAGAAGGTAACCAATCACCGAACCTTATCCCCCGGGACGTCACAAGGATTTCCAAGTAGAAAAAAACTCTCTAACACGACGCGTTTTTCGTCGCCATGGAAACCGAACGGAGAGCGTGCTGGAACTCAAACTCAAACTCAAACATGCGTTTAGGTGATAAAAAACGGTGCCGTTCACAGTGTGCCGTTCACACTGTGAACGGTGAGGATTCAACACTGTAACACTGTAGAAAGCTCAGAAAACTCAAAATACCATAATAGCACCCGTTTAAATTATTACATAACATGCTGCACTGATCTCTAAAGTTAAAGAGGAAAAGCACAAATTGCCTGATTATTCATTGCCTTGCGGGGGAGTAATAGAAACCAGTTAATTATTGATGTCTTGGGTGCGCTCTGTGATAAAACGAGCCCACCCAAATGGTTAGCATCATATCTGACTGGAGTATGTTTGACAGTTGCCTCTTTTCTCGTCTTCTCGATGGTGAGTGGGTGGAGGGGGGGTTTCCAGAGCAGAGTGAGTATCAGCTTATCTCAACTTAACTCATCTCAGCTTGGTCCTGTTTCTTTTCCATTACAATTTAGTACCAGGTCTAAAATGGGCGGAGTTTGTGCAAAATCCCTGTGATGTCAGTGTTGTGCACGGCAAGCTCTAGCAACACAAGACCTAGAGGCAATTTGTTGCTTGGTCTGCGGCTCGCTGGTCGCTGACCATAAATTGTATCCATTTGTTGGAACCACTTCCAGTCTCGTCTGTTTGATCCACTACGACTATTGTGGTCCTTGACCTGCCGATAGTCACTTTTGAGGTTTTTCAGCTTCTCTCGACGCTGCTGAAAACTCTGTTGCTAGCCGTAGCCATCGAGTCGGAAAGCTCTTGATAGATTTTTTCTTTTCGTGTCGCTCTATCAAGTTCCTCTGTATCCTTTACTCAGCAACCAAGCAAAGAAATGTCTCCACCTTAATGTTGGACCAAGGAACAGACTTTTGTTGCACCATTGCTTGTCACGTAATGTAAACAACTTACGAGTTGGAGTAGCTCTTCCAGTGATATCGCTCCCTGACCTCTGATTGGCTGCGCCCTTGACCAATAGCGACATGCAATCTGGCAACATCACACACAACTCGACTCAGCTCGCTTAGAACCTGGGTTGGTGAGTACCGGTAAACAGGTACAAAAGCCAAGTGGAAAACCCTACAAACCGAGGCGAGTTAAGTTGAGACAAGCTGATACTGATGGAAAAGGGCCATTAGTCGACCATATGCAGAGATGCAGAAGCTCTACAGATCTGCTGTGGAAAGGAGAGAGCTGAGAGGAAAATCAAAGCAGTTGATTTACTTATCAGTCTACGTTGCAACCTTCATCTATTATCACTAGCTGAGGCATTGACCAAAAGAATGAGACCAATAGTATAACAAGCAAAAATGAACTTCCTCCAGGGATACTGTGAGGAGTTCAGTCATCGGACAGCGATTTAGAGGATAGTCACTCCTTTTTGGCATCTAAAGGAGCCAGTTGATGGTTCTTGCATGTGGTTGGGATGCCTTCTAGATGTCTCCTGGGTTTGGTATTTCAAATATTTCCAACTGGGAGGAGACTTTGTCTCAGACTCAGGAGATTTTATCTCTTAGCTGGTTTGGGAATGCTTCAGTGTGCATTCTGGAGGCAGGTGGAGGTTTGGGGATCCATGCTCAGACTCCTGTCCCAGAATAGTCATACATAATGTATGCATTGATGGATGATTGGTAAATGGACTTGTACTTATATAGTGCTTTTCTAGTCATACAGACCACTCAAAGTGCTTTACACTACCTGTCACATTCACCCATTCACGCACACACTCATCCAAAACACTCATACCCCGATAGGCACACATCGGGGGGCAGCTTGGGGTTCAGTGTCTTGCCCTAGGACACTTCGGCCTGTTAGGGGAAGCCTGGAATTGATCCCCCAACTTTCCAGTTGAAGAACAACTGCTCTTCCTCCTGAGCTACAGCCACCCAATTGATTGACAGATTAATTATGTTCCCCCACAAACAATGACCAGCTATAGTTGTATGTCATAAACATAAAATAAACAGTGTTTTAGGATAAATGAAGTAGCATAAATGCAATTACAATGGGTTAGCAAACCTATGCACCTTGCTTTTTGATTCCAAACTCAAGTGACAACTCTCAAATCCGTGAAGCCGGAACTCCCTAAATGATGATTAACTTTTCATTTGCTGAGAATTGCAGCACTTTCTCTGAAAACAGAAAATCAATCACAAAGTGCTGCAGAACAGGAAGCCCATATAGGGTCGATGATCTGATAACATTTTTGGGTTTCTTTTGCACTTTCCTGCATAAATTTCTAAGCTAATCGGACAATGTTTATGGCTGCTCCATTTTGAGTAGAACATCTCTTATTCTTATCAAAACAATGAACATTTGTGTTTTATTGTGATGACTGTGGCTGAAATGTAAATAAAATGTGTGATGGTGTCATTGTTCTGCACAAAGCTGCAAAAACTACAAATACAGAACAATGTTTTTAAGTGAAATTTTTTTTGAACATGTGAGACTCAGTGACTCATGTGAGACCAGAAACTCAACGTCCTTCATTTAAGCTGAAGCTTGAATCTTTTTCTACGTTAATTTTCTTGCATAGCCTGAAAATAACATCCTTGCTCTTCTACACCGTCAGACCTGACGTAGTAACAGATGCTCCTATGGCTGCTGTTTCAAACATCTCCCTTATGCTGCTCGAAGAAAGCAAACCAGACTGCACCCCCTGACTGAGGGCCTGTTGCTTATTGGCCCTCCTGATACCAGAAGTGATGCTTTAACCAATGAGATCTGGGTCTGTGGCTGTTAATAGTTTTTTTGTTGGGTGTTTTTGGAGGATGCTGTTTGGGGTTATTCTGAGAAGAAACTTTGACTAAGTGGGGCTTTCCTTCTCTAGTTGAGAATGCACTTCTGAAGTCGACAGGTCTTTCTTTTCAATCCTAATCTTGATTTCACTTTGCAGTTAACTTTTTTTTTTCTTTATTGTAATGCCACTCATTTAGAAGATTGCAAGTAATTATGTTTTCTCTGCTTTGCTTATCTTTAGACATGCTTGAATGTGTTTATTTGAGCGATAGACCTTGACTATGATTCATGCAGTAGGTCAGGTAAGCACTTCAAAATAACATTACATACGCAAACACACACACACACACACACATATATAGATATACGTAAGCATTCATGGTTACTTAGAACTACGTGTGTTTGTGGTTGTTGAGTGGGGCGGCTAGCTGTGAGTCATGTTCCTCTTTTTTCATTCATGATCGCACAAGGCACAGCGAGTACTGTGATGTCAAATTCAACAAGGAGAGGAGACTGAAAAAGAAGGAAATGGGAGGAAAACGGGGGGCTATGGCAGGCCGATGGAGTCTTTATTCTCGTGGCTGAAGCATGATGGGTAAGAAACCTCAGAAAGGAATACTCTAAGATAACACGGCTTGTTTAGTCTGAATCCTGGCTATTATTTGAAGATCAAAACGTCTTGTCTGGAGGTGGATTGCATGTGGAAATGGCTTCAGGGTGAAGTCCACATGTGATTGGAGGATAAATTCTCGCGGATCGGCGCGCTGACGCAGGAGGTTTTTGCATTTTTCAAGCATCTGTACATTTATATTGGTTGAGCACAATGACTTTGACTCCTATTTTCATCAACTTTTACTGGGTTAACATTAGAGGAGTTTATGTTTGAGTATCAAAATGCATTTAATGCTTGTTAATAAGCTGCAACAAGACATATATCCATAATAATATGTGTATATACTTCTATATATCCACTGTGCTTAATGTATTTTAATTTGCTTTAAAAATTCCTGCGTTTATCGTGACTTTTTATGCTTTTTCTTGTTGCAAATAGAAATGTTCAGTCATCTAAGCAAGCCAGAGCAAACTCTGCTGTTTTCTCATGAGTTGTCAGACCTTCTGCTTGTAGCTGCTCTCAGGTGTAATGGAGCTCTAGCGCCTCCTCTCATTCTGAAGGCTCAGCCACAAAACAGCACATCCCAGGGTTGTTGCTCCCCAACTTTACTGAGTAGTAACACATTACTAGAGTAGTCAAGTGTGGCTTAAAGACAGAAGCAAGTACTGCGACTCAGTAATTTGCATGTAATGCTAACATCTAAGTATAGTAAGAGGCTTGTGGATCCTTGCGATTCCATCATGAAGTTTATACGCTTGGACAAGTGGTTGTTCTACTTTATCTTAAGACATTAAGCATGCAGTGTATTCAGCTGTCCTCAGTGCCCGGGGAAATATCCGCCATCTTATAGCAGAGCGAGATAATCCAAATTCCGCAAATAAACTTTTACACCTTATCGTTGCAATCAAAATGGGCGCGATTCACGGATTCGGAAGCTTGTCGGTCTCCTTTACCGGTGAAAAGTGATGTTGTGGAATGTGATTTCTAGTGTGATTGGCACTTAATTTTCACTTCATGATGAGAAGCCTTGATTTAACATCTGGGATTTTCTTTTATGGTCATGTATGAGTTGTAAAATCAAGTTATTTCTTCTGGTTATGAATAAATCAGTGTGGCGCAGGACAATCTCATTTTTCAAGGTGATAGATGAGACTTAGTTCACGAAGACAACGTTAAAGTTCGGAAATTCAGTTACAAACCTATGTGAAAAATTTTGAACAGGTCGGCTATTTACAGCTCAAACGACTGCATCTGTAAGTGCCCCAGACAGCGCCACCACTCATAACTTATTTATTCAAATGAGTGTTATTGCTTTAACTGTTTTAGTTACACCCTGCAAAGCAAAACTCAAATGCTTCAGTTTCTCAGTCGGGTAAATTTCCCACTCATCTTTGACTTCCGTAAAGCCCAGAAATGAAAGTTTTTGCCCCCCCCCCAACACAACACACAGCAGTGAGATTCACATTTCAGAACTATTAGGTATCTTTCTGAAAGAACTTTTGTAATGATTGTCTGAGTTGGTTCTGTTTGACATGATGACTCAAACGGTGCGTGCACAGCCTCCTGGAGTGTACGTAAAACATGACACTGATATTTGCTGCTGGGGTTTCATTTGAAAGTAGAGTCATAATCTGAAACTACATATACATACAAAGTTACACCTGCTCGCTAAACCTCCCACAGATATTCTCTAATGCGACACACATGCTTCCAGCCTGGGTTGTGTTCACCTATGCTGTTCTCTGGGGATAAAACAAAATAACTTGTATTAGTCTCAGAACTTTTTTCTCACTTTTTTCTCTCATTTAGCCAAGGAAATCCCCAATTTATAAATAAATTAAAGTTAAAAAAAATCTTTCCAATGCAAAGTTCATTACCAGACCCATGGATACATTGCCCCATTCTAATATAATAGGTGGTTGTGTCCAAACTTTTGATTGGTGCTGCATATAAGCCAAGTGAAAGGCTCGATGTAGATGACAAGCAACTTTTATTTTAACTACTGGCTCTTTTCCAACAGCACCTACCACCCTTACCCCATTTCAGCTGACACTGCACAGCTTGGATTTGATTGTTTCCATTACAATTGAGGCGCCCTCATTGTGGACAGGGTCGCCGTACCAAGGTGGCTCGTAAGTATTGTGAAGTTACTTGTTTGCAAAGCACATGGCACAGCAGTGGAGGACGCTGAGGTCATGCTTTACCTGCTGCTTGATCTGGCTTGTAATCGGGAGAAGATTCGATGAACAGAGCCAGAGAAGGCTGGAAAAGCCGTTGTGTTGCTGACTGCTGATACGACCCAAAGTTACCAGGAGTTGCTCTCATGACTCATCATGTGATATCAAAATCTGGCCAATAGTAGCCTACAAACCACAATGTCAGACCCCCAAAGGACTAGGTGCTACAAGTGTGTCTGCCCTGCCTGCAAGATTCTGATAGAAATACCTACAAACCAGGAAGAGTGGAGTCAGGCTGGGCTATGTAGGTGCTGTTGGAAAACGGCTATTAGTTCCCACAATGCAACCGTTTGTTAGAGTCATGGACCGTATATTTAAAAGATGGATGGAGCCTCCAGCGGTCAAAAGTGAAGCTTTTAATATGAGCCTGATGCATAAAACTGCAGTTCCGCCTTCATCCACTAGGGGCTGGCTGCAAAACAGAGCAAATCCCCATAGACTCCCATGTTAAAAAGGCCAACTTCGCAGCAGAAATAAACATATTTACAGCCTGGTTCAAAAATCCATTTTCAGTTTAATAGGTCAGGTTTACCTTCATGACAACTGTGGGAGGAGTGAATTTTTTTCTAACTTGCCTGTTTAAAAGTAATTTAATCTCTAAATTTGTCATATTTAGGGGCGTGTCCTTTTGATTGACAGGTACCCGATGTCCCGCTTCAAGTAAGAAGAACGAAGAACAACCGCGGTTGTTTAGCCGGTTAACAATGTGACTTAGCTTTAGCCTGCTTACCTCCTGAGCTGGTTAGCTCCTGTTATCACCTGTTATCTCCGGCTAGGCTCGGTTAGCTCTTAGCTACAGAGAGCTTGGAGTTTGGAGCCCCCCCTCTCAGCTCCACCTGTTTACCAATATTTGTATTTTCCAGGCGAGATGACACGCATGCCCCTGCCAAGATGGCGATGGTAGGAACCACCCTCTGAGCTTCAATTCAGCTCTTCAGAAACCTATGGGTGACGTCACAGAGGCTCCATCCATCTTTTTATATACAGTCTATGGTTAGAGTCCAAGTATTACCAGCCCCAACAGATTGACAAACCTTCCGGTTCCTTATATAAATTAACCTTGATCTTGAGAGTAAAGTTTGTATCACAATGGTCATTTTGGAGACTACACCTGAATGTTACTGAAACTTCATTTTGTTTTGCTTCACTTTATGCAGAAATAATATTCTTACACCATAATGTGATCTGATAGAGATTTAGATCGACAGCTGCATTGGTTATCCTTGTGAAACTTCACAGTACATTAGACCAGAAATTGAAACTGAAACTGTGACTAGCAGAGATAAAATTGGGTTTTTCCCTCTGCGTTAACTGCAGCTATCAATTTAAAAAAAAAAAAAAAAAAAAAAAAAACTTATATTCATTTTATGAACAGGATTGTCCCAATCTGATCTCAAATTTAAATAAAAAATGTTTAATGCTAAATACACCTTAACTTCCACAATATTAAGTGTTCAGCTAAGACAGAGGCGTTCAGTGTCCACTGGTAAGCAGCTAATAGCAAATTAGCATGTCAACATAAAAGCCTATTACCAAAACTATTTTGTTAAACAACTGCAAGTCAGCAATATTACTCACTTTGCTGGGGGGTGGTCCCATTGGAGGCACACAACACAGTTGGACATCCCAGTCCTGTATCTAATGGTAGCCCAAACATGGTGGCTTTATTCAGTGCAATCACAGCTGAAAATGGTGCATTTCATGTTTCTAAAACAACAACTGTTGTTTAATATTATGTGTCACGAAGCAGTGGTGAGGACCCAAATGCAGACAAGGGGGCAGGGTACAGACCAGAGATGTGTAATATAAATTAACTCAGAAGAACAACAACAAACGATAAACTGGCAAGTGACAAATGAAACAAAGTAATAAATATACACACGAAAAACCCATGACACAGCTGGATTGGATGAACTAAATTAAACCAGGTGAACTAATGAACAGAAAAGGGAAGCTAAACTAAATACACAAGGGAGAAAAACTCCAAATTAAAACAGGAAACCAGAACTAAAGACAACACAAAGCACTAGACCATGAAAATATATGTTAAAGGTGTGTTTTTGGTTTTCATGTATTAAATATCCTCAACTTACTTGTACATTAAGTCATCAGGACCACCTTGGGAAAAAAGTTGATATTGTTATGTATAAGAAGTGAGAAATTCAAGACCCACTGCTTGGTTTGAAAGCATTTCAGTTCATGTGAATTTTGTTGAAAATGTTTTAACAGCTTTATTGTCTTTCTGGTGTGTAGTTTGCATCCTGTAGGAAAATGGATGGACTCATGTCTTGGTTTTGTCCAATTAACACATTAGTGGTGACTAAAAAGCTTGAGCAGGACAAGTCCAATCATGAAACCTGTTACATGAAATACAGAAATAGCAGGTTTCTAATATGGAAGGAGTGTATTGTGCATTTGAAAGATGAATCTGATCTTTTTCACCCTCCAAAATTAAAAAAAAAAAAAAGACTAAAGGTACATAGGCAGGGATGGGAATAGGAAACCAATATGTACGTGTGTTTGAGGTAAATGTGTGTGTGTAGCGTGCAGTCAAAGGTGTAGATTCATGCCAGGACGCACATTCTTTGGCAGCATCCACATTGCCTGTCAAGATGCCACTCAGGACATGAAGCACGCCGTTCTGGATACCGCAATACAAGCACTGGACACACAGACACACTCATGGTAGCATAGTCTTCATGATACAGATGCATCGTTAAGGAAACCGTTGACATGACCTGGCTGTGGTCGTGTTAACACTGCGGTTCCTGCATTGCATTAATGGTTAAGAGTCACTTGAGCTTTGACAGTTTCCCTCAGCAAGTGGGATGCTCTTTCTTTTTCCACTGGCATTAGACCTTGTGTGTCAAAGCCAGAGGATAGATGTCTGAGTCCAAGGGCAACAAGAACAACACTGCCACTGTGTGTGTGTGCTCCCTGCTGGCCCAGCTTCCCTCCTCCGTCAGTCACACTCGGCAGGTTAGTCCCCTCAGTGTGGGAAACCAGCAGCCTGGAGTGGCCAAACATGACTGACTTTACATTGACTTTACCACTGAGTGATTTATACAAATGGCATTGAGCTCTAAGACCTTAAGTCGATGGTTTAGCAAGTTCATGGCAGAACTTATCCTCCAAGAAAATGTTGTTTAGCCACTGCATTGGTGACACACTAAGAGGAAAACTGGAGAAACCAACACTGAATGAAAACACTGAGGAAACATGGCAATCCATATTTCCCCTGGCATCCATGTCCTTTCTAGTCTTATTCTCTTTTTTTTCTGCAGACTCAAATCATATATTTGAATTTTCTTCGTCTGCTTGCTGTAAATGGGTTAAAATTGTGTCATTTGGCATGTTTAAATGCATGTTTGATAGCTCATAGGCTTATAGCATTTTGACATGTCAGCAGCGAAGTTATTGCTCAAATGCCTCCATATACCTGGAACAAAACATGATTATGATGAGAATCATAGCTCAACAAACAAACTTTAAATGTGCGCCTTGTATAATTAAAGGCATATTTGGAGTTATTTTCACTTTGATGCCTCCAAAATATTATCTTATTGTTTCACGAGATCCCAGTTGTAAATATTAATTATATAAAAGTACGTAATGTGTTTTGGCTTATGTTTTAAGATGGATTTGCTCTTTAAATGCAACCCATGAGAAAAGTTTTAGCCTGCCTAGTTAATATGGAGACCCTCCGGTTGTTGTACATCACCTCATTTACAAAGCTCTTTGGACTGAAAAATTGAATGTATGTTTTTATGTTTTGAGATTGGACTCTTGTCCATACTCCCAGTTCCAATAGCAAAGCATAGTGGAAGGAGGATCATAAAATGGGGCAGCTGTGCTACTATGAATTCAGAAATAAACCACAGGTGACTATAAGGGCTGTTTAATCAATACATCAAAGAATCTGAGAAAAACATAGAAAGGAATGGTCCAATAAGGCTTCTCACTGTTTAAGTCTTATCACCTAATGTAGGGAATTTCTAATGGATTTTAAAACAGCCAGTATTAGATGTAATGAGGTTTTGGTTGTTTTGGTTACGGCTTCAGTTGGATTGTGTTAGTCTATTATTATGATGAGCTTAATGCCACAATCTTGTAATTAGAAGCAATTCGGAAATGTTTTCTTTTTACTGTGTTTCCATTATCCAGAGGCTTAGAAGATGCTTACTGCTGTTTCCAGGAACTAAACGGTGCTGCTTACGTTGCACAGTTTACAGGAAAATGCAAACAAAATGCTCCTCGGACCTTTGAGGTTTATGTCCAAATTACTCAACAGATCGCTTGTTGACATATGGTTGTAAAAACACCGTCTGAGGACATATAACTTTACTATGTCGGTAAATCAGAGAAACTGCCAGACAAGTAAAAGGTTTTTGATCTAATTTCTTATCAAGTCTAGGAGAAAGAGGGAAGTTCTAAATATTTCTGAGGTACTTAAAGCTGCATGGTGGATCTTTGCAAATGAGTGCCCTCTGGTGTCCCTGAGAAGTAACTGCAGTTTATGCCAACTATTGTAAATTAATATTTACCCACAATGTCTATTATAGTAATTGCTGTTTTAATTGCAAAACAGACCATATGCCCATGTGTGTACAAATTGGAAATGGATAAACAAACTGGCAAAGTAAGCAACAGCCCCGGAAAACAAGACTGCTGAGGCATGTGATTCCCTCTGGCATGAGCTAATTATTCACTTCCCATGGTGGAAGCTACTCTAAATACTGCACTTTTTTTTCCATAACAACAATGGAAAATTCTTTTTATTTTTTATATATTAGCAAATATTTAAAAGTTCCTGCTTGCATTTAGCATGGGAAATTGAGTGTGCGCAGATGAAACAGGACAGATAAGCAATTTGAACATTAGATTGCTACATTAAATGTTACAAAGTTGGGATACTGAACATAATTTTTTAATGCAATGCACATTTTATTTACTGACCAGTTCAGATAATTTTGTATTTAGAACATCAATAATGGCAACGAGGTTAATCTTTTATCCATAATAATGCCTGGTTTTATGCTAATATCAATATTTTTTAATTTAGTAGCAATGATTTTTATAGGTTAGTAGAATGAAGAATAAACAGACTATTTACGAGCCTTTACTCTCATTTTCTGCAAACATACCACACAATTGTCTGCTGTAATGAATGATTTAGCTAATTTTCACTAGCTCAAAGGCTAGCCAATGGGTGGGTAGTCTGCGCTACTAATCTGGAGTGAATTTTGTGGACATTTACACAGATGACATAGTCCTTCTCAAAAATGTAATTGCTGAACTGTACTTTTAGCTTTAGGCAACCATGCTCACATATATCAGTCATTATAACTGCATAGCATGTTAGCACATTAGCATGTTGGCATTTAGCTTGTAACAGTAGTGCGGTGGAGTCGAACAGTGATCACTCTCTCATTTACTGACTCTGGAGTATCCGTTCCACAGAATATTCATTACGTGGGGGGCAGACTGCTGTTGATACATTTCTGAACACCAAATGGAAAACATAATTCTGCACTGGATGTTTATCTTTATTTCTGTCACTTAAACAAATGCTAGAACATCTGCATCACATACGAGGCTGTAAATGTGTGCTATTTTTGGTAGAAATCAACCATTGCGTGTGATTTCTGGCCAGAGCCTGTTTGCTTGCTCGTTTATTTGAGGAGAAGAAAGTGTGATGGAGAAGTGCTCTAGACAGACAGAGAGGCAACACATGCTATATAGAAGAGAGGAATGTATACCAAAGTGTTCATACATTAGGATTGATTAATATTGATACCAACCATAGACTGTATATAAAAAGATAGACGGAGCCACGTGATGTCACTCATAGGTATCTGAAGAGCTGAGTGAGTTGAAGCTCGGTGGGCGGTTCCTATCAGCGCCATCTTGGCAGGGGCATGTGTGTCGTCTCAACCAGGAAAATACAAATATGGGCAAAGAGGTGGAGCTGAGAGGGGGGGCTGTGAGTGTCATAGTGGATGATTGACATCAAGCGAACTTCGAGCAGCCTGTAGCTAAGAGCTAACCCGGAGATAACAGGAGCTAACGGAGGTAAACGTGCTAGAGCTGTCATGTTGGTAACCGGCTAAAAACCACGGTTGTTCTATGTTCTTCTTATTCAAAGCAGGAGATCGGGTACCTGTCAATCAGAAGGACTGGCCCCAAATTACAAGATCAAATTACTTTTAAACAGGCAAGTTAGAAAAAAAATCCCTCGCCCCACAGTTGTCATCAAGGTAAACCTGACCTATTAATCTGAAAATGGATTTTTGAACCAGGCTGTAAACATGTTAATTTTGCTGTGAAATTGGTCTTTTTAACATGGTAGTCTATGGGGATTTGCTCTGTTTTGCAGCCAGCCCCTAGCGGATGAAGGGGAACTGCAGTTTTATGCACTTCTACATAGTCTTCATGTTGATACCAACGTTGGTATCAACATTATTGATTTAAGAATCGATCAGCCCACCACTATTGCAAGCTTCTGGTATTGCAGATGTGCCAGTGTTTAGTTTGTATGAGAATGAGAGATGCATTGCAAAGCAAGCCACAAACCCTGACCGTTTACCATTTCTGAAAATAAATTGTCAGCTGAAAGCCTAAGTTTAGTCTCATTTAATCACATGCAACACAGTCAATAACATGCAACACACCGAGTATCGCTATATCTCACGACCAACTCGTTTCCGCCAATAAAAGAGCAGGTTCAATATTCACCTGCAGTCTGGAATGGAGCTTTTGCAGCAGAGGAATAAAAGTGAAAAGCATATCTGAGGGGCAGTGCAAGGAGATGACGCTGTTGATCTGTTTACAGCAGGCAAGCGTGTAATCATAGCTTCCCTTCTCACCCTGTGCATGTTTATTTATGGTGATATACGGGGTTTTTTTCTGGGGCGGCAGCGCTGGCCGGCTGATGATCATCAAAGACAGGCAGTAAAGAGATGCTGCCCTTTACAAAGTGACTTCTTATGTAACATTTACTTGTTTTTTTCTCTGCAGGCTCTGCTGGAATTTATCATATGCAGGAGAAGCTTGTGGACTTTACATCGACTTACATGACTGGAAAGATGCTCTACAGGCGAACAGGTCTGAATCTCTCTTAAATCAGTGTGTGTGTGCCTCTGCTTTGAATTTACTGTGAGCACGTTGAAATGAATTAAAATACATATATTTAGCATATTAAAGGTGCAGTGTTCAGTTTGTACCTTTCTGCCTCTCCTCTCAGGATCAAACTATTTGCGTGGATGTGGCATGAGTAGAAAAAATGTGTGTGTGGGCGCACAGCATGATCCTACTAGTTTTTTTATGGCTGTGTGTTTGTATCTCTGACTCTTACACACTGTACCTCTCCCTCTCAGTTTGAACTTTGCCATCTAACTGCAACATGTGGCGATTTTATAGCTCTACCTGTGTGTTAGTGTTGTTTATTCCCTTCAAGTCTCCTCAAAGTCTCTGCCTGTGTTTCAGCTCTAAATACAGTTTGAGTAAAGTGTCCCCCTCCTCTATGGGGCCATGTTAGTGGCTATAATCAAGTCTTGTTTGCAAGCTCAAATATTGTACTGCCTTAATAAAAGATCATATATATATATATATATATATATATATATATATATATATATATATATATATATATATATATGTATTATTGTGAGGGGATTCTACGAAGATTATAGACTATATTTTGATAGATTGCCAACTATGATGCAGAAAAATGAAAACTGCCACTGCCTCCTTGTGGAAACACTCATTTCACTCAACAAGTGCAAAGGTCAGCGCTCGTTTCTAAGTTCAGATGTCAGATTCGGATGATGGCAAACATGGCCGTTAAATACATCGTAGGTCCAAAGTGTGAAAATCGGCCAAAGTTCAGTAGCGCAGCCTTAAACGTGTACGTTTTGCTCTATTGCTATGAACAACAACTCATTCCAGCTAATAACCTATAACTGCAGGCATCTGTTTAAAAAGAAGAAAAAAAAAGAATATGGGTCTTTTTTGGAATCAGGTGTTGTAGTTTACAGCACACCTTTGACTCTCTGACACGCACATACACACACACACACACACATTTTGAAAATGCGCTCTTTTCCTGCATTTACATTGGCGAATAGGAAAATGAAGCAAGCTATTTGTGAGGCGCAGTTGAGTCGGAGCTGATATGATGACACTTTTGACAGTGTTGCAGGATGAATGACCGTGCACTCTCTCTCTACCTCTCTCTCACACACACACACACACACACACACACACGCGCGCACACACACACGCACACATGCTTCCAGTGTGACCAACCCGCATGCATTCTGCTATGTAGAGGAAGAAGACTCAGAGACACGATTATTGTTTTAGGAGTGGGTGGATTTTTTGTTCTGTAAGTAGTTTATGTTGTCTATTAGGTAGGAAGAAAGATAGATAGATAGATAGATAGATAGATAGATAGATAGATAGATAGATAGATAGATAGATAGATAGATAGATAGATAGATAGATAGATAGATAGATAGATAGATTTGTGAGAAAATTAACATCCTCTAGTCTTCTACAGCCCCTCACAAGGACTGCAGACAAATTAATTGAATGTCCATGGAAAGCTGTTATACATCTGACAAATAACCATGGTATAAATGTGCATTACAATTCTCTGTCCAGCCATTAATGTAGGTGGAGTTACAGTAAATTAAGTTCAGTTGAAGTCTTTGCTTTCCACCCCAGCGACCATGTGAGGAATCTGATACTCTTAAAGCAACACAACTGAATTTTGGCAGATTTTTGTACTTTGGTGCCCCTTAATGAAGGCTAATTGATCATCTGTCTCTTTGCTGGGCTTTATCCAGCCAGTAATCACCAGTTCCATGTCTTTTCTCTTGTTTAGTCCCTGTCCCTCTTTGTTTCTTCCAATTATATTGTCTTGTGTTACTTCACTGAAGCCACCATGGCATGGAGTTTTAACATTAAACACTGTTGTAACATAACACACACCTCGCAACGCTGCAGGGCAATGTCGGCTCCAGGAATGTGCACAATCATTGTCAGTTGGTCGGAAACTTAAATAGTGTTTTGCCTTAAACTTTTTCTTTTGGTTTCTTGAGTATGTTGATGTTTTAATTTTTTTTTTAAATATTTTTTTTCATGACCAGTACCTGTGTGCATGTATTACCGTGTTTCATGCTTATCTAATTTGCCAACTATTATAAGGACACATTATTAAGAAAAAAAATTAAAAGTAAGCATTTCATAATCAAACTAAAAAGGTTGATACATTTTAGATAAATTTCTTTTGGAGACGTGACTAATGGGCTCTTTTCTTTCCGATTTCCTCAGATTTTCTCTTTCCCATTCGATCCCATCCATCCTTTCCTTTATTTTTCGTTTCCAGTTAACTTAGAAAATCTGTTTTTATTTCATGCTTTCTAATGCAGCCTGCGCCTTGCGACTGGCATCCATCCACCGTTTGTGAATTGCTGAGAGGGATAGGCGTGGCACTGCCATGCGTACCTTTGCCCTGCACTGCCGCAACATGAAATTCAGCGAAGCTTTATCTCCACCTACAAAAACAAATATGCGGTTGACATCTTTATCCAGTCGGGCTGACAAGCAGGGACTGTTCTGTCATTGCTGATGCATTTGGTTCACCTATCTGCATGTGTGTGTGTGTGTGTGTGTGTGAACAAAGCCCTCATTCCATCATAAGGTAAATCTCTGCGGGGGGTAAAATAGAGTTCGGCCTCATTAGCAAGAAACCCACTCATCGCTCAGGTCACATGTGTGCCATCTCTTTATTTAACATTGTAGACACACACAGACTTGTTAAAGTCCAACAATGCTGTGTGTGAGTCTGTATGAGGGCTTGTGGCCATTGATCATGCTTTCTAATTGGAGATACAGCTCCTGTTTCCCTGCTCTCACCTTCTCCGAGCAGCTGTATTTATGTTCACAGCTGTGTCCCAGATATCCGCGGAACATGTTAGACAGATCGCTGGAGCTGGTTAAAGGGTCATTTCAACCCAAAATAACAACCATACAAAGAGATGCTTCCGAGTTAGCAACTGAGTTGTGAAGCTAATTTTCATTGGGAAACAAAATTAAATGTGTTGAAGTCAGAGTTTATCTATACGAGCAGATTCAGTTCCGCATTCGCAGACTGGCAATTCAAACACGTTTCAAAAGAAAACTAAAATCTAAAGCAGCCAAACACGAAATCAAGACATGTTTAAGATTAACCTACAGCTGTGTGAGACAGCAAATGTGTTATTTTCCATATTTTCTATACTAATCTTGATCATGATTTAGATTTCCTTATGAATTTCACAAATTTAGCAACATGACCACAAGTAGCATCTCTTCTGCTGATATGAAATATGAAAGTGCTTTTGTAATCTCTTCTCTTTCCATGTGGCCACAGATAACAAGATAATGGCTGTTGTACGTTTGCACAGATAGAACTGGTGCACCGAGCCACATTTTCCTGCCTTCAACGTATCTTTTCAGGTGATTGAACAAGTCAGTCATGTTTCCTGTTTGACTGTTCACCAACAAACAACCAAGCCTGGACTTTGTATCATCTCTTCCTCTTTGTTTTTTGTGAATCTAAACCGCATGCGTATTCCAGATGTGGGTCCTTTCTGATCAACTGCTTCTCCAGCTTGGGAAGATAACTTGAGCTCAGATTGGGTTTCACTCTTTTGGGGTTTTCTAAGGTTAGCGACCAGCTAAGGAGGTGCATTACCACCAACTAGTAGACAGGGAGTGTGCTACGGGATATGCAGTTGGTTTTGTGACTGAATTAAGTGAAAATGCACAAAGATCATGCAAATAACTTTAAAATTGAGGTTGAGGCTTACGAAACAGGGTGAAAGACACTGTCATTCCAAACCTTGCTTTTGTGTGACATATCCTTCATAGAAAACCGTCTATCTGGTTATCCTGTTGAGCCTATCCCAGCTGTCGAAGGGGACGAGGCGACGTAGCGCATAGTGGCCCACATTTGACATAAATCCTTTCTTTATGACTCTGCCTTCAGTGTTGCTACATCATAACATTTGGAAAGATGTAAGCTACTATTAGCCTATTTGAGGCTTTCAGTTTAGCCAGCAGTCAAAAAGTATGAAGGACTCAAATGTTGATAAGTAAAAAGGAAATAAAACAAAGTTAAACGCATTCCAGCTCAAATCCAAATTCAAACCTGATTCTGTTCAAACTGCAAACTGAAACCATTAAACATGTTTTTTCCAATCACGCATTTAGCTAATTTATCTTTTTATAAATACCACACACTCTCTTAAAGGGGTGCTATTATGGCATTTCAAGTTTTCTGAGCTTTCTACAGTGTTACAGTGTTGAATTCTCATCAGACATGTGAACGGCACCGTTTTTTATCACCTCAACGCATGTTTCAGTTTGAGTTTGAGTTCCAAGACGCTCTCCGTTCGGTTTCCATGGCAACGAAAAATGCAACGTTTTAGAGTTTTTTCTGCTTGGAAATCCTTGTGACGTCCCGGGGGATAAGGTTCGGTGATTGGTTACCTTCTACTGGTTAACAAGGGCATGTACAAATACATCAGGCGGGTGGAAAACGTCGGATAAAGTTATTTCCAACGATGGCTGGTGAGTTTACCAAAGAGAGACATCCTGCTGCATTCCTTGCTGTGGGTTGCTGTTTTCCACTTCGTTTTCAGGGTCTGATTCAGGTTCCAACATGTAGGGCTGTATGCTATGTGTTGACATTGTATTTTGTTTTTTTATTGAGTTCATATTAGCCTAATCCTTCTGTTTATGAGATGTTACAATGACGGTGAAAGCAGTGTAGAGCAGTGGCGGGAGGCGGGGCTTAATGCGGAAGAGTCTCAATCCACTCGTTTTGCCCGCAGGCTGATCTGACAGCCTACGGAGAGGGTCGGTCTGAAGTAAATAAAGCCATTTGTGACAATAACTCGATCAATTCCAGCCCTTCTGGGCTCAGAAATAAAAATAAATTAGCCTGAAATGCACATAATAGTTCCACTTTAACAATAATCCTCACTGTGCTTGACCTATGACCTCCAAGCTGGTGGAGAAATTAAATATCGCCTCCTGAAAGTGACATTGAGCACCATGTCAACTGTTTGGATACAAAGTTGACTGTGAAAGAGGCTGATACCCCACAGGGAGGGCATGAGAACCGCATCCGCTTTCCCACAATGCCTTGTGTGTACAGAGAGGATGGGGGAGGGAGAGGCCGCTCGGACAGAACTGCTCTTTGCCTCTGGCATCGCCATGGAGACGGAGGGTCCCTACATGGACTCTCTCGGCTGCTCTCATTCTCCTGCTGTTTACCATTCAGTTCATATGTGCGAGGCAAACGGAACGCAAGTCCAAACCCGAAGGATCTGGGACTGATTCGACCACTGAGTGGAGATAGTTTGTGTGCAGCAGACCACAGACGGCAGAGCGCGGCGCAAACACTGCCTGGGTTGGCGGGTCGCTTCTGCGCGCAGTCAGCTACGTTAGATCAGCTCCTGTCCCACTTTCTCCTGGTATTCCCTCTCATCCTTCCGTCGTTGCTGGGATCCTGTCCAGCTCCCTAGGAAAATAGAGCACTGGGCTTCACACACACACACACACACACACACACACACACACACACACACACACACACACACACACACACACACACACACAAACACACAGTGCGCAAGTACCCAGTTGCCTTGGGTGAAAAGTGTGCATCCTGGAGTCAAGGAAATGCTGACAGAGAAACAGAACGGGAGGGAAAATGGAGTCTGGTTGAGTACACACACATTCTCATGGGACATCCCCTTTATACACACACACACACACACACGTATAGTCATACCTACAATACGCACATGCAGCGTAGCAGATCTACAGTGCGCTGGCATGTGGGTGTGTGCTTCCTCTTCTTTACTCACATTTTTTTTTTTTAGCTTGTTCCAAGGAGACACACCCACTTTGTTTTGTAGGACAGGACACACACATACACACACACACAGAGGGAAAGAGAAAGAGGAGTGTGCACTGTAACTCTTTCCCTGTCAGGATACAGAGAGTAAGGAGCCGCGACTTGAAGCAGATCCTCTGTGAGATGATGGCGTAAGGTCGAACGACATGAGAAATGGAGGAGAATACATAAAAACCGCAGTCGTTTGGACGAAATGGATCCGATTATTGTGGCTGAACTCTGAAGGAAGGGAAGAATTTTGCTCAAAAATGGAGGTCATACAGGAGGAGGCAAGTAGACTGAGAGAAATGTGGACTAACCTCGTGTGGAGACACCCTGGCAAAGACAACGGTGAGTTATGAGTGGCGGAAGCGGTCAGGGCTGCATCATTAAGAAGTGATGCTGTTGGTGCTGGTTTTACTGTTTGTTTACAGAAGTGTCTGTGTGAGTGGGGATACAGGAGGGCTCACTGCCTGATGCAGGACTCCGGTGTTTTTCGAACCTGTGTGTGTACGGTCACATGAACTTGCATCACTGGAAGGCAATGGGATCCACTAAGCTCTGATCCACCTCTGCTAAGTCTGAGGATTACTCTGTTATCATCAGATGAATGAAGCGGTGGTTGACGGACAAGTGGAGGCTATGTGTGTGTGTGTGTGTGTGTGTGTGTGTGTGTGTGTGTGTGTGTGTGTGTGAATCTGTGTTTGATGGCTGGGAAGTGGGGCTAGTCTGGAAGTCTTGACATGCTGCCAAAAGCCAGCAAGGAGTGTAAAATCTCCCTGTATTTGGATGATTGCATCTTTAATTTAGCAAAGAAAGTGCGACTTTTTACAGTTTGATCAAAAGAAACATCATATTGGATTTGATAGCAACAATCCCTTGTTGTTTTCTGTAGATGTCTGTGAAGGCGACCAACGGCTTGTTCTGAGAGAGATGTTGTCTCATTTGTGTCTGATAGAGCTGCTCAACAAGCCATGATGTTGAAATAGATGCCTTTTGGTTTTAACCAGACTGAAATATGCTAAATTTTCCATTTAAAACACATCATCTGGACAGAGACTGATCATTTGGGTCCTTTTCACACAGAGATGTTTCCAAATTCATAGTATCTTTTGATGATATAATGTACTGTTAATGATATAGTACTTCAATATTATTGGGAAAATTCCAGCCATTTTTTCATGCCTTTGCCCTTCTTTACATCAGAGAGGCTCGACCTCTCTGAGGTGCTCTTTTTTACAACCTTACGGACCTGTTGCAAATGCAGATGCAACATATTAATCTCCTTCTGTCTCGTATTGCATATTTTTCCACACTTCGTTTATTTTTGCCAACTTTTTAAAGTAATGTCGCTGCCCTTAAAATCAAAATAACTTTTTTTTTCTTCCCATGTTTGATTTGTGGTTTTTGTTCTGGTTTTTTTTTCTGCCAAACAACTGTAGAATAAAATGGAATAAGGATGCTTTTAATGGAATATTGGTTTTTTTTTTTTTGTCCATTTTTGTAATTAGGGTTGCATACATCTAACCAAAGGCAGATGCTAGGAAAAAGAAATCACATATTAAAACACATTTGACAAGTTGGCCTGTTGGGTCATTAACTTGCACATGCCTGGCAGAGCTCAATGAGATGAGGTGTAAAACATGTCCTATCTTTTTTTTGTTTAAAGCTTGGAGAAATTATAATTAACAGCAGAAATAAGCTTTGCTAAAAAAAAAAATTATGGATTTTTCTCCAAGTCATATTATCATAATATGCAAATATTTTAACCATTGACTGAAATAGTTTGTACTGAAATAATGTTTCATGGCTTCAGCCTGATTTGCCAGGATTTGATGAATGAATCTGTTTTTTATTTATTCAGGTTTGACAGGTACGTCACCTTTATTTACATAGATGCTTCTTTAACCCAGAAGGACCCAGCATGACAAACATGATACATGTCGTTTCTAAGACATCTGGCATCACATTATGGTGCAAACTTTGCTCAAAATCCTTTGGAACACAACACAATATTTATCTTCTGCTTCTTAATGGATTCCAGAAAGCAGATTATTACACTATTTAAAGGTACAAATTAAAGGGACAAATAAAGACTTTATATCAAATAAATGGAGTTATCTGATAATTTTTATGGGTTGGGTCCTTATGGGTTAATACAGTTGTTGTGTGTGAAGTCAGCATCTGGAAGTCCTCAGAAGAACCACAGTTTAATGTAACTGGTATAAGAAAACAATAATGGAACAGTTCAATAACTAGAAACCACAGTTTGACTACAGTGTACTTAGTGGATTACACATTAGTGGCTCCTTTCTAGAGACATACCTTGAACCACATTTGCCTTTTAATAATAACATGCAGGAATCCAATAACCCAAAATGAATGATTGATATGTAGGTAGAAACTACATTTCTGGTTGTAAGATGGCTGAGATGAGCTTGAAACATGGGCATAAACACTAACATTGTCCTTTCATTTCATCCAAACCATCAAAAAGGGAAATTCCATTCGCAACTTGTAAAGCTCGTGGCTTTTTACTGCATTTGTCAACCTGCCCAACCTTAATTCCTCCAGTTGTATCAGCGCAGCTGGACCAAAGCAAGAAGTTGAAGTTCAAAAAGCGTGTTTTTACAAACCAGGGCAAACCATGACACATGACCAATAATATACGTCAAAGTAGGCCTCAGACTAGAGCCAAAGTTGTGATGCGAATCCGTTTTGCATCATTTCCTCGTGGTAATCATGCCGAGTGTTTTGTTTGAGTTGGAAGACATAGCAGAGAGCCTGGGTCACAGAAGGGTGTTTTTACATTCTGTACTGGGTGGGTTAAAATGCTCTTAGAGAGCCTCTGATTCTCCACCTCTTTGTGGAAACACAAGCTCCTCCCGCAAACTACAGTTTAATAGATATCCAAGATTTTATTTGGTTATCACTCAAACAGAAATTATGTAAAAAGTTCAAGAGGCAGTCCTCTATTCGGAGACTACTGCATGCATATCCAACAGTAGTTCATAATGTTTCTCCTAAAGATACACTCTGTCGCCCCTTTGTAGAAATTTGCTAGAACATGACACAGGAATGAAAGCTTTTCAGCTCCCTTAGGAAGAAACGTTTATGAGCTTTCGTAATCTCGATGAAGATGAGTGACCGTGACAGGCTTTTTATGACATTGTTTTCTACTAAAACAAGTCAAAAGGTCTTTGCTCTTGGTGCATTTGGAGAAGGAACATCACTTTTAACCAATTTCATCGAATCCGATCGAATGCTGACTCCTGCTTCAATGCACTTGGGCTCATTAAAAAGCCAGTCTAGCAAGGTGAAGATTAGTTATTGGCAAAGCCCTTGCTTGGTTTTATAATAGATGGGGAGATTTTGCAGTCAGGCAAGAATGGCAGTGTAATTCACAAGCACAGAAAAGCCAGGGAGAAGACTTGCATTTTACAGCATGACTGGCTCATCTAGTCCTCTGCAAGTTGAAAACGTTTAGAAACATCATTACTTCCTTAGTTAGATCAGTACTGCGCATACAAAGGGAATCCCTCTATTTCATTGTCAAAGATAGGAGGATCATTTTTCATATTACTGCAGGGTCTGTGACAATTTAACAAGCATGTTCTCTCGGTTTGTCCTACCCATGCAGATTGAAGCTGGGCAATGCATGTGATTTAACTGCAGCAGAAGAAAAGCGGCATGGAAGCTAAGCACAGTAAGTCATGTTGTTCTGTAGACACACATCGTATGTTTTGATATAAATGCTGTATGACGGAGAGAACTCTCGCATCGATCGGCATGATATGAGAAGCTTCATCTCTTCTGAAAGCTTTTCATTTACAGGTTTCTTACTGTATGTTTGCACAATGCTGCTGGTTGACGTATTGATTACACACATCCATCGTAACCGTTGTCGCCCTTTTCTACAAACATGACAATATGTGAATTGTTACAGTCGGATTTTCTGTTTCCATGGTGCAAGACAAGCCTATTAGACTTACTTAAACACAGCATGCCCTTTGGTCTTCTGTTAGATTAAAGGTTGAGAAGCTTGACACCCATGCAGACAAACGCTTCCTCAAATACAATGGGCCTTACCAGAAAGTAAAACCAGTTAACTTCCAGTTTGTGTGAAATCTGAATGACTCGGCATGACGTTTGCAGAGTATATTGCCGGCATCACGCCTACGAAGGTTTTTCAGTATGTCTAGCTTTTTTATACCACGTTTTTTGGGTTTTTTGAGTTTCGTTATTTGAGATACAACTAAGACGATCTGAGGACTTTGACTTCTGTAAAGGTTTCCTTTTTTTAGAGAGCTCTTTGCCACATCGTACAGGATATTTTATTAAATATGTTGTTGCGACCAACAGAGGCAACATCCAGTGGTACAAATACAGACTGAAGTTCTTATGATTAGAGTTGTAATACAGGACTGAGATTCAGTGGGACAATGTGCTACTGAATCTCAAACAGGTCTAAACAAGTTGGGAGCAGTTTCAAATTATTCGGAAGACGGCTTCCTTAACCTTAGTCATCTCAGAAATATGCATGGTGCAAGACAAGCCTATTAGACTTACTTAAACACAGCATGCCCTTTGGTCTTGTGTTAGATTAAAGGTTGAGAAGCTTGACACCCGTGCAGACAAACGCTTCCTCAAATACAATGGGCCTTACCAGAAAGTAAAACCAGTTAACTTCCAGTCTGAATGACTCGGCATGACGTTTGCAGAGTATATTGCCGGCATCACGCCTACGAAGGTTTTCACTCTATCCATCTCTTATTCTTTTCTTCCTTCCATCCAATGATATCGTTGTGAGTTGCTTTTCTGAGTTGGCCACCGTGTACAGTCAACATAAACGGTTGGTGTGTTTATATCCGCTAACTTGTGTATGCTATAGTTTGTAAAGTGAAACTCAGGTACAACATCATGCATCGTCTCGAAAGGAAATGTTGCATAATGTGGCTTCTTGGCCTGGGAATGCGGTTGGGCAACTCCAGAAATGCACATACAGATGCCACTTTGTCATCAACCAAGTCAGACACGCAGCGTTTTAATCCCAGAAGTTTTGTAGTTCATCTGGCGCACCTTAAAAAGTGGTTAAAATCTGTGTTCATTTATAATTCTAGTGGTCTATGTGTTCTGTCGTTTGTTTGTAAATTATTCTTTTACCTTCTTTTGTATTGTTTGTGTTCTCATCTGCTTACCTGCCTTGGAACCATGGATGGAAATTAGCATTCTTTGCTAATCTGGTATGTTTACGTCATGCCTTTAGGTACTGATGTTGAAGCTGCACTGCCCGAATTAAATAAAGCCCTTCCTTTCAGGGCGAATGTAAATATAGCTAAAACCTTCTGTCAAACTATAGTACAATGTGTGAACTTTATCTCCACAAAGGCCAACTCTGATGAAAATGAAGCAGGACAAAATAGCAGAAGTTTTAGTACAGACAGTTCAGATGAGGTCAGTCTTCTCTCCAATTGGGAGACTTTTGCCATTTTTAAACCCAAACAAACCAAAGCAGGTCTGAGCAGACCTATTTTGCTCATATCCTACTATTTCTCCACTTTATCCTGCACTGCAATAAACAGCAATGAAAAGGGAAGTACATTAGGTGTGGACTTATCCAAAATACTTTCCAAAGATCTGGTGACGGCATACCAAAAATTTTTCCAAGCTTGTTTACAAGCGTTGGTTCAGTTGGAAAATTAGATAAATACATCAAGCTTTCCTCCAAACCACCGCTTTGTCCTCACTGAATACAAATCAACACAATTAGAAAAATAGTCTGTGAAAGAGGACATTGAACGCTGAGCGGCTGCCAGCGCTTTTGAGAATGGACTCGTCATTTGCACACAGAATGTTTACACGTCTGCCAGCAGACTGTGACGGGAATCCTTCACCGGCAGTCAAAATTCCAACTTAACACCCACAATCAGGTATCAGGACGTCTGTTTTGAATTGGGAAGCCGTGGTTCCAGACGAGGAGCTTTTTTTTTTTTTTTTAAAGAGTTGTAGTTGCAATGTGTCATGGGACAGGATTTCTTTAAGCATAACCAGATTTACTGAAAGGCTGCTGCTCATGCTAGGAAGCTGTGGTGGCGCTGAGCCAAAAGTGGAAGCAGACTGTAAGCTGAAACTGTGTAACTCGCCTCGTGATTTTTGCTGACTAACTCCACTGTGTGTGTGTGTGTGTGTGTGTGTGTGTAGCCCCAATACATTCATCACAGTTATATGACTGTTTTGGCCTCACATCACTGGTCTTTGTAACTTATGTGTGTGTGAATGTTTTCTGAGTCACCACTTAATGGCCCTGAAGAGAAGTGTGTTAGACTAAAAAACAACTGTAACACAATCCAGAAAGGTCTCAGGGGAGGTTAAAGAGTGTGAATGTGTATGTGTTTCTGATTTGTTGAGAGGTTTTGGGGATGAGTGGGTGTTCCTATTGGAATAGAAATGACTAAACTGGATTACTGTAAATGGGTGATGTGTAATGATCGTGTCAGCCCTCTCCAACCTTGTAATCCCACCCTGTCCACACTCTGTAAAACCCAAAAGAGTGAAAACAGCATCCTCTAAAGTCTTATATCAGCCACATTTTCAGCTTGAACGCCTTTGATTGTCATCATCTAACTACTTGTGTAACCGGAGCGTTCCTCTCTGCAGTACAGTACTCTATCCATCAATGCATCCATCCAGTGGATGGGTTATGTCTTAGCTTGTATGTCCCTCCATTGATGATTCCTTCTATTTATTGCTTCCTGGTGGTGTGTTTCCCTAAAATAAGGGGAGAAAATCTCTTCCCCCTTCCTTCTTGTATGGCTTGTTTTCCAGTTAACTTCAGGTCTATGAGCAGCTACATGCCGCTATTTTTAACAAGCTTCAAATTGGCCGGTTAAGATTGTTTATCTGTGTCCAGGGAGGAAGGTCTGTTGGCTTGGCTGGTCGGCTGCCACAGCTCTGGGAGGAGACTGGGGCTGTGATCCCTTCCCGGAACTGAGACCAAACAAAGCCAGATGTCTGAAATTCTCAATAAGTAGAGGTTTTTCTTTTGTCCTGTGTCCTTTCCAGGATGGAATATACGTTAAGAAAAAATGCATCAGCGCCCAATTTGGTTACATGGAAATGAAAGAAAGACGCCTCATTTTACAACGCAGCCTTCTTTCCTCAGAGATTTGTTCTAACCACATTTGTTTGAGCTTTTATTTGTGTCAGTCATGTTATATGAACCCAGCTTCACCAGAAAACTATAAGAATAAACAATATTAGAGATATAGTCCAGGATTAGAAACTGTGAGATGTTGTTGTTTGGAATAAGGCAGGGTTACTTTATACGACTGAAGCTGTAGACATTTACTCTTAAACTGCATTCCATAAAAATATTAACTATCCTTTCTAACATGCTAACCTGAGCATGCTTATTAAACCTAACCCCAACTATGTCATGTTAACTTCTGTGACAATGAGCAGGTGGGCGCGTACGTAATCACAACAGCAGGTGGAAGGAATGTGAAAATAGAAATTGTAGCTCCTGTTTTGCTACAGTAGCATGATCTAATGCTCATACCACTGTTCAACTGAATAAACTAGACATACAGAAGATCTAGGAATTGCTCAAGAAGAAAGGAGATGAGACTGAGGTTTGGGTTCAAATGCAGGTGTATTGTGTACATAGTGAGAAATGAAATATATATGTATACAATTGAACTCATAGACTCACTCCAAACAGTAATGACAGATGTTCGAAATCCCAAAAAGATCCAACTCAACCCAATAGCAGCTCACAGTCCACAGTTCCTGGGTAACCCACATCAGGGTTTAATGTCTGATTTCAGAGGGAAACAGGTGAAGGGGATATGATAATGGAATCTGATATCAGAGTGAGTGGACAGGGCAATGGGGTATGAGAGGATAAGTGATGCTCAACAGGCTCTGGAAAAACAGAGAGAACAACAGTGAGCCCCCTACCAGCCTGGCAAGAGAAAACAGTCAGTTTTTTGGCTCGGCTCTCCTGCAAGTCCCGCTTAAAACATTGGACCTGCTCTGCTCGCTTACTATCCTGGAAGCAGTTCCACAGACACATCAGTCGCAATCCTGTCGTGGATTTCAGCGCAGTAGAGGGCTCCTGTCACTTGTCCCAGTGCAGCTTTCCTACTGCCGCTAAGGAACTACTGGGGTTCATACACATATGGCCGTGCCAACCCACATGATCACATGCTGTCATTTGTAGCGGCGTCAACGACTGGCTAATGTCTACGCTAGACAACCAGTTGGACCAGTTGTTATTGGCCAGCACCATGAACCAATACGAGGTGTTTTTTCCACCCGGGCTGCAAAAGCAAGATGATAGTCAGGGGTTTTAATGGAATCTGCCAAGCCCTTCCCACCCCCTTATGAAGCTATTTTGCCCTAGTCAGTGATGTCTGCTGTTGACATCATTGCAACAATAAGATCATTAATATCATGGCAACATAATGCTAAGAAAAGGAAATGTAGAAATGGCACCATTATGAGCTCTATCATAACAATACATTGTGATTTAGACTAATATTGGTGTTTTCCAATTTATCACAAGATTACATTGCATAGTTTGTCTTTGTTTAAAAAGTGCCTGCATATCTAATTTTTGAACAATCAGTCTTTTGCACTACTTACTGAGAGGCTGGAATAGTTCAGCAGCTTCTGCATTATCAATCGATTAATTTTCTTCACCGCTTAGTTCAATTAAGGGTCGCTGGGAAGCTGGAGCCTATCCCAACATCAGTGGAGACGCAGGGTACACCCTGGACAGGTTGCCAGTGCCGCTTTATTATGACATTGCGAAGGCATATTTACATGTTGCATTTTGTTGTCACTAGCAGGCAGCCTTAAACATACACTGCATGGCCTGAAAAATGTCACACGTTCTATTACATCATTAGGTCACCATCAGCTTTGCAAAATTTCACCAAGTTTATGAATGCAAACATTCAGCTCCACCTTTTTTCAGTCAACAATTTGTATTTATTGTGAAAGAGTCAGTCACCTTCTCAACACATCAGACATTCTCATTGGGGTTAAGGTTGGGACACAACCTTGAGAATCTAATGTTTTCCGGATGTTATCTTGGAATATGCCCATAAAATCATGGAGGCAACAGATGAATAGAAAATAAGGTCTTTCAATTGATTTTGGGCAACACAATGCTGCTGGTCATGGATCTGGATGTGAAACTCAATTGATGATCATTTGAACAGCACAACAGGGCAATATAGTTTTACCCTTTGGGGTAGAGTATAAATGTCCATTTTTGACTACAACAGTTTACCTGCCTGTGTGGCAGCAAAACCTCAGTCAAGATTTACAAATACTTTTCTACTTTGCCACAATGTATAAACACTTTGGACCTAAATATCACAAAAAAAGCATGAAGTCCAAGTAAAAGACAATTAATTTTTAGTGTGAAAACCAAAACATGTGTAACTAATCATTTATATAACACTGTGAATACCCTGATTTAAAAAACAAACGTGTGCATTTAGCGAACAAAGTTATAAACAACTATTTGCATCATTATGCAGCAATGTCTCAGGTGTCACAAGGAGATGCCACACAATTGATTGACTCCAATCTGTTGATTGACTAGTTTTCATCCACTACAACATAGACAGGACTTTGCAGGACTGACATTTACAAGCTGTGTTAGTCCTCCTGTCCACCAGGAGGCAGCACTTCAATCTACTTGTAGTGGATTTCCCTTCCACAGCAAACAAATGCATCACATTGTCATAAAACTTTCTTAAAGTAGTGCATGTTTCCTCTCCAAATGGCTGCATTTTACACCTACATCTTATTACACAGGTTATAGATGGATAGTCAGTCCAAGGTATGGGCTGTTTTTGATTGTTGCGGTGTGATATTATTGGTCCTTGAGCTTTATTTTGCCAAAAAAGCAAGAGGCAACCCCCGGCGGTTAAAAATGAAGCCTATGCGGAAGTGCATAAAACTGCAGTTCCCCCTTCATCCGCTAGGGGCTCTAAAACAGAGCAAATCTCCATAGACTCCCATGTTAAATAGGTCAACTTCACGGCAGAAATAAACATGTTTACAGCCTGGTTAAAAATCCTGGGAGTGAATTTTTTTCTAACTCGCCCGTTTTAAAGTAATTTAATCTCGAAATTCTGCAAATTTAGGAGCGTGTCCTTTTGATTGACATGTACCAATCTCTGGCTTCAAGTAAGAAGAACGTAGAACAACCGCGGTTTTTAGCCCGTTAACAACGTGACTTAGCTTTAGCCCGCTTACCTTCGTTAGCTGGTTAGCTCCTGTTATCTCCAGGTTAGCACGGTTAGCTCTTAGCTACACGCAGCTCAGAGTTCGCCCAATGTCAATCATCCACCATGACGCCCACAGCCCCCTCTCAGCTCCACCTCTTTGCCCATATTTGTATTTTCCGGGTGAGACGATGCGCATGCCTCTGCCAAGATGGTGATAGAAACCGCTCACCGAGCTTCAATTCAGCTGTTCAGAAACCTATGGGTGACGTCACGGAGTCCATCTCTTTACATACAGTCGATGCAAAAAAGTCAAAGTGGACTGAAATCTGTTTTGTAGTAAAGAAAAATTTAAAGTCTGTTTCTTTCAGCTCTTTCAGATGAGTATTTTTATTTTTTTAAATTTATTTTTGGATTTAAAAAATTCAGCAGTCCTTCAAACCAAAGTATTAAAAGCCTTTGGAGATAATGTTCACACATTGATCAAATCCTGATTGGCTGAAAAGTAGCTTGAACCATGAGTACCAAGTAGGGCAAACAGAAAGGAACATTTCGGAGCAAAGACAGCCTAAAATGGTTAATAGCGCAGAAACACTGGTGAAATATTTCAGTGTTTAATATTTACTGACAGCACCAACAGAACCAGGAGCAGCCTACAGCACAGATTTCCCCTGATAGTTCGGATTCTGCACCCATGTTGACATGCATTTGCAAAATCCCAACACACAGAAGCAGCAGCAGTTTGCTCAGACCCAAAGTGTTAGGATGATGAATGTTGTTCGCTGTCCAATGCTCCTCCATTCATTTTCTGCATTTTTTTTTGTCTTTGTAATAAAATTGGTATTTGTTGGCAGCTGCAACCAATCACAATTCAGCTTGCTACAATTCAGTGAACCTCAGATAACTGCAGATTGCCAAGTCAGAAGTTCTTCCGCATTATATTCACATATTATCTACAGATTTATAATCCACTAAGGCTGTATTTTTTGTAGCATCTTATTCATTTATTAAACTTCTATCTAGAAACAACAGCAGGCAAAGTCAGCATTCAATCTGACTTATTCACAACATTCTCTACACTACACTGACTTGTCTACCAGCTGGGATTTGTATGCAAAGAAATTCTTTCGTGACGGAACAGATGCTGAAATAATGAAATCATCAGAGCAGGATTTTTTCTGGCCGCTATGCCAGTGCTCTTAACACAAGTCCAAAAAAAATCTTTATTGAACGCAGGCAGCTGCATAATCTAACAATTGGTAGTAAAGTTATCTAAGTGCATTCATGCTTTCAAGGATTTTTTTATTTTGCTGGCTTGTGCACGTGAGGCAGTTTTAATGTGGAGTAAATATTACAACTTGGATTATATTTAGTGGATAACCACAGTGGCCAAAATGGCAGCAGATCCTCTCTAGCAGTTGACGCATGAATTTAAAACAGGATTAGGCCGACTCATGATTTTTAGTTTTAACTTCATGCCAGTAATGGAATATTGCAGACAGAAATCTTTTATTTGTGACGGTGTGTAAAAGCAGTGTGACAATATGTTTGATTAAACTGTGTGGATGCAGCTATTCTGCAGTGGTGTGGCTTTCCCAGAGCAGTATCAGCTGTGTTGATTTTTGTGTGAGAGCGAATGTCTCTCTGACTAAAAGTATCGTCATGCTCTTTAGGTGAGATTGATGCTCTTCGCCACTGCCGTCAGCTCCACTTTCATTAACATAACTCTGCACACTGGAGCTCATGCCCACCTCCCTCAGGGTTTTTTTTTTCCTCAACATAACCTCTGCCTGAACCGCTCCACTGAGGCACATTAACTGGCACTGTAACCAGAGGTAATGCACGCTCTTCAGCATGATCTGTGTCATGGGAAAGTCACTGATGAGCGAAATGATGGTGGTCTTTCTTACAAGCTAACGTTTACCCATAAATCCAAACACTGGCTAATGGTGATAAAAGGCCACAGAGCAAAAATGAACAACAAAGTGTGCTTAAGACAAACTGTACCCGGTGATGAGCCAGTATATGTGCCGGAGGCCTTAGGGTCATTTAGTCATGTGTGGTATGATGTTTTGGTATAAAGCCTTGAAACATGGGTTAAAAGGAAAAAGCTGTAATGTCAAATGAGTTAGCATGATTCCTGTAACGCTACTTAACTGATTAGAGACCTTAAATGATCACATAATGAATTAGACATGAAGTGATTGGTCCCTACTGTAATTCCAGATGATATAAATTCTGATGGTGGATCTGTGTGATAAAACCCAAGAAAAGGTCAGATTTGTTTGCATCAGTTCAGAGTAATACAGCTTAGTCAGGGGTAAATTTGTTTTGGGGCTTCGTTGACCCTCCACATACAAATGAAGAATGCCTGAGGTAGAGAAAAAATCAGTAAAGACCCCTCAGAGTACAGAACACAGCAGCATCAGTGACGAACATGACAAAGATAAAGTCAGACACAGGTCAAAAGGGAAGAATAAAGGTGGAGTTGGGATTTAAAGCTGCATACAGAGGAAACAGCCAAGTAATCCAGCCAAAAGCCATGCAAAGAGAATGAAAAAGGAATCTGTTAGACACGTGAATAGCAATGAAAGAGATGGATAAAGAGTAAAACGCCTATAAATCCGTGCAACAGGAAGAGTCATTTACACATTGAGGCATATCTCAGGTTTGCAAAAGAGCACTTGGATGATAACAGATTCAACAAAATCTGAAGCTTTTGGGGAAATAAAAAAAAAAAAAAAGCAAAAACAATGTTCACATTAAACCAAATTCACATTTTATCTGTGCAGCACGGCAGTGGGAGTATCATGATTTTAGCCTGATTCCCTGGTTTGGAGTTGGAATCGATCAATGAAAAATAATTACCACAGGTGTGAAATCAAGGTCAGGGTTAGTGATCATTAAGGGAACAGTTAGGCTACGTTCAGACTGCAGGGCTCGCTGCTCATATCGGATGTTTTTGTGAAATCCGAATTTTTTGAAAATCCGTTCACATTTCCGATCAAATGTGACTTGTATGTGATCTCCTGTATGAACCTCATGCGTACCAGAAGTGTCCCGCATGCGTAGAAGACACGGCGACGTGCAGTGAGCGTGCATGTGACATCTTTCTGTTTGCAGAAGTAAATATGGATGGAAGGAGAGCATTTGCTATTTTAAAAGTTTTGTCCAACCGTAGCCACAACATTGTGAATGGGTTTGTTTTAAGGAGACGAGGAAAATAAAAGTTTTGGTCAAGGCCTTTTGTGGAGCTGTGGCAGCAACAACTGCAGAGAGAAACATTTGGGTACGGAGTCGCAGTCAGGATTGGTGGGAGAGTGATGTGAGCGCATTTACCGATAAAGAGTTCATAAACAACAAACGCAGAATAATGATGTTTGTCATGGATTAACGCGACCTGACCATTCAGACTGAAGTCGCATGGCACAAGATCAGATACATATCAGATTTAGAACCATATATCCAAGCGGCCTGGGTCGCATTTGAAAATATCAGATCTGTGTCGTTCAGACTGTTAAGAAAAGATCGGTTACAGGTCGCTTCGGGGCAAAAAACTTGACTCACATCAGACTTAATCAGCAGACTGGTGAAGAGTTTCAATAAGTTCAGAGTTTCAAATAAGTTCTGCACACGTCAACTAATAACCCGTTGATTTGAGTCAAGTGTGTTGCTGCAGGAAAACTGAACACCTGTAGGACTGCGGCCCTTAGAGGACGGGGGAGTTAGTTCAAACTCATAATGTTTCGTTGGAGACAGTCCAAGTAGTCAGTCAGCATACGTGCTGATGAACCAACCCTGGTTCAGCTTTTGAGTTTCAAAGAAGTTGCACTTCTTAAAATATGTAAGAGAGGTTCAAGTTACCCAAGAGCCTTATTTCAATGTTCTCTGAAAAAGGCACAGCAGAGACTGCACTTCCTGAGAGTCCTCAGGAAGAACCACATGTCAGAGACTGCTGCACTGTAAAAACTCAGCCTTAAAAAACGAGAAAAAAATATATACAAAAATGAGGTAAATGTTGCTTGAAATAAGATAAATTATTTGCCAACAGAACAAGAAAATTTGGCTTGTCAAGACTTCCCAAAACAAGTAAACATACTCTTAAAACAAGAGGAATTCTCTGGCATAAAAACCAAGACTTATCTTACCTTAAAAAAAACAAGCATATGTGTACTCAATTTAAGATTTTTAATCTGACTTTTCAGTTTTTGCAGTGTGATGTCCTTTTACAGGTGCTCAGTGGAGAGCATACTGACATACTGTATGTGTGTGTGGTATAACAGCTGCACAGTGGCTCAGAGGAAAGCACTTCAGAAACTCATCAACACCACTCACTGGTTGCCCTCTCCTCAGTCTTGCAGACCTTCACAGATCACGCTGTCTCAAAAAGGCCCAAAACATCAGCAGGGACTTTTCGCACCCTGGGCACTCGCTGCTTGAACTATTACCTACAGGTAGAAGGTATAGATCATTTAAGACAAAGACAAACAGATTTAAGAACAGTTTTTACCCAATAGCAGTCATCATTTTAAATACTGCCAATCATAGATGATTGAGCTGGGGCAGCAGACGGTACTGTTGGGTTGTTTGTGTATTTAATTTATCTTTATTTTTTTTATGTCATGTTTTATTTAATGATTGAGGCATCAACTGATATGGCACTTAAATTTCATTGTACTTGTTGCAATGACAATAAAGTTTATTCTATTCTATTCTATTCTATGGCTTCCCAGTACAGTGCTGCTATAAACAGGGTTACAACCAGAAACATTCTGCAACTTGTCTTTAGCTGATACAGTCGCAGCTAAAGACACACGAATGTCTCATAAATGGATCATTCATTTATTTATTATCCTAACCACTTAGTCTGATGAAGGGTCGCAAAGCTGGAGCCTATCCCAGCAGTCTTTGAGCGAAAGGCAGGGTACAACCTGGACAGGTCACCAGTCCATCGCAGGACCACACAGAGACAAACAACCACTCACACTTATGGGCAATTTAGAGTAACCAATCAACCTAACATAAATGTCTTTGGATGGTGGGAGGAAGCCAGAGTACCCAGAGAGAACCCACGCTTACATGGGAAGAACATTCAAACTCCACACAGAAAGGCCACTCTCCAAACCTCACTCCGAGGATCAAACCAGCAACTTTCCTGCTGTGAGGCCACAGTGGTAACTACTATGCCACCGTGCAGCCATAAATGGATCAAAAGTTATTTTAAAAACTGTAAAAAGCAGGAGATGAAGTGGTTGCTGAATGGTTGGCTCATGGCGCACAACAAACATTCATGCTGCTGTCCTCTGTGCTGAAAGAAAAGGGCTTCAATTACCTCCATCATTCAGAAAATTCAATGGATCAAATGTAAGCTGAATGCTATTCTTTCAATTTAGAAGTAATTGGGATTTTAAAAAAAACAACCTGAACGCTGATGTTTTTGAGTTCCCCGTTAGTGTCTCAAGGATGTTTTGAGGGGGAGTTCATCTGTTTTTCAGGGCAGCCAAGCTCTCCCTTCGCTCCCCCATAATTCAAACCATAACCATGTCCTCTCTTGCGCTGTTAACATTAGGTTGAACAGCAATAATCCAACATGGCCACTTAATTGGCTGATTTCCTCCCACAACTGAACACCGTGGGAGGTCACACAATGATAAATGTTTGGGTCTTTGCCAACTTTCAGTCCCTACTCCCAGGAAATTAAAAAATAACCTCCTTAAGAGCAGCATGATGCTGCTTTTCAGGGAGATGATATCATTCCTGTAATCAATAAATTTGAGCATTAACCTCTCAGACTATCTGGAATCTTTTCCGGGGTCAGTGTCAAACCACTTGGATGTTCCTGGAATAGTCGTGTATGAACAATAAGATGGCTACCGGCGGGCTGTTTCCTGACAGGAAGGGAGAATCAGCACCATGTTGGTGGCTTGATCTGCTTGATCTCTCTGACAGGCTTCCTGGCAGCCCACTGAGATCATTTAGGAGAAACTCAGAAACAGAAGATGACTAATAGTTTTTTTTTAATACTTTACATGGAATTACTTCCATGTGTTTTTCCACTGGATTCCAGTATATACTTCCTTAGGTGAAATCTAATCATATTAAACTACAGACATTTTTTTCCCTTTCTCACCTTCCATTTCTCGCCTGAAGGTGTGGAGTGCTGGCCATTAATAGTTACTGCTAAGTGGTGTGAACAATCTGTACATCTGATTGATTAATACTGCTCCCCCTCCTACATTTATCTTACCTCTACCTATTCATTGACTGTTTCATCCTCTATTTGAGGATGACTGGACTCTGTAATTTCTAGGACATCATGACTCAGACAAAATAAAGTGAAAAAAGAAGAGTCATTTTTGGGAAGAAGCCCATTTATCATCCTGCTGAGCCGGACCACTGGACACGAAAATAAATCTTGCAATTGTCGTCATTTGACTTCAACCTTTTTCCTTGCAGGCACAGAGGCTGGATGGATGGATGGATGACATCACTGCCAGCCGTGGGAGCCTGAGCCTGCTGCTCATGCCAGTGGTGTGTCTGTGTCACTTCTTGGGAGAAAATAGAACAGGAAGCCAGAGCGAGAGCCGACAACAAGCACTGGTCTCACCTCCACAAGGAAGCCTTTCTCCCCCAGGAGCAAAAGGAGGGGTATGAGGGGTGTATGTGTGCCGGTGTGTGTCTCTTACTCAGCTGAGCTTTCACAATGCAGAGGGTTGATGTTGGCTCGGGGTGCGCGTTAACTGTGTATGTTTTGGATTGTTTTGTACGTAAAATTAGAGCATTTTAAAACTCTTTTATGGGTTGTCTTGGCTTTTTATGCTACAAAAGTTGTAATATTGATGGTGTCAAGATCTAATATACCAACAAGAAAGACAGATTTAAGGGAAGCTCTGGTTTACAACTGTAAGACATTTATTGCTTTAAAGTCACAAAGATATTTTATGTCAAAAGTTTGTTGCTGTTAGAGAAATTTGGACATTTAAAAAAAAGTACTTGGCACACTTTCAGCTTTTAAAGTTTCAGCTTTAAATAATTAAGTTTGTATTAAAATAATTCAGTTAGAGCTGCAGGTAGGGATGCTAGTCTTCAAGTTATAGTACATAATAGACCAAAACTGTATATTAATGGTGTATAATCTCAGTTTATCTTTGTAATAACTATGTTAAAAATGTTCTTAGATAATTCATGCAACAAGTAAGTACTAAAATAAAATTCATGTGTTCATTTCCAGTTTTAATGCTGGACTGTTTGGATTGCAGACTGCAGCTGCTCAGGTCCTGACCTTTAACCTACCAAGCGTATCAGCTGAGAATGCGTTTCATTCATTGCCATAGTAACAACAGTATTGTATTGTATTGCATTGTATTGTATTGCATTGTAGCATTTAGATGTAATGTTGCCCTCTTGTGACTAAACATGGTACTGCAGGGTCCAGTCAGCTTGGAGCACATAAAACAGCTTGACAAAGCATGGTGGCATCACTTTTAACTCCTGATTTGTTGATCTACAAGATGATGCTCGGTTAACTCTCCTCTCCTGAATACCCAGCCTTCTAAACCAGCAGTCATGTGTCGTTAAATAATTTTCTTTTAAACCTGGATGTGACACATTTGCAAACTGTTTAAGTAATCTGACCTCTATTTTCTGGAAACCCAAACAAGACCTACTGAGACAAACTGATGCACCCGTTTGATTACTTTTGTGGCTTTGTTGTCATGACAACCCCGTCGGTTACGTAAGTGCTGGGCGCAGGTTCCCACAAATGACAGTGTGTGCTGCAACATGAGACACCACACATACACATACTGTCGCTGTATGTCCCTCGGGCTGCTCGTTTCTCACAATGAAGCCACTTTAACAAGCCACTGAACCCAGCGTCCGGCTTTAAAAAATTATGTTTCATCAAGCTAGTGTGAAAGATTTTCCAGCTGGGTGACACAATTTATTCTCAGCACAAATAGACTCCTGACTCTACCTGAGTCCATTTCTTTCCATTTTAGTCCTTCAAAACTCATCCATTAGATGACGAAATCTAGCTTTTTTTTTTAAAGGTTTTTATACATCTTATCATTAGATTCCTTTACAGTTACAACAACTGTGCTTTAATGTTAGCTAGTTTTGTACATTTCGATGTGTTTATCTGCTTTAATGTAAGCTTCTGTGCATTAGTTAACTAGCTAAGATAACACATACTGTGTTCCAAATTATTCAGCATAATCGTTTCAATACATTTATTATGTTATAAACAATTGAAAATGAACGCAGTTTTGTTTTATTTTTGCATTGTGTCAATCATTTTTCCAAAAACAAGAAAACTATTTCAGTGTTACCATCGGGGTCCTTGCTTGATATCACCTCAACAACTCTCTGCATTTGAACTTAAATGTCCATCAACATTTCCCGCCCATGTGTCATTAGAGGACACCAAACGTTGCTGTTTAGCGGTCTTCTGACTGCTACCATTCTCCACAGGTTCTAGTAGGGTTGGGATCATGGGATGATGGTGGTATCATCATGAAGTTTTCTAATGTTATACCCATTGCAGCTACAGATTCAGTGGTATTTTTCAGCTTTAGAAGGTGTGTTTTCTTTACCTCAGAAGGCACAGTTCCTCCTTTTATACTATGGTGGGATATTGTCAGAAACTGGGCATAGCTTGCAGAGTCATATTGACATTTTCCCTACTATGACCCATCCTGTGCATCATAGCATTCGTTAGTGTTTTTTGTTTTTTTTTAACCCCCCATTTCTCTTTGCAGGGTGGCCCAAGTAAAGCTATATGCACAAGTGCAGCATTTGAATTATTCCCCACAAAGAGGTTGTTTGGATTTTAGGGACACCAGGAACTGTAAGATTCTGTTTACTGCTTATCTGTAGCTTTTTAGAATGTATTTCCTTGATGGAAACGTTCCAAATTGACCCATTTGATCTCTGAATTGCAGACATTTCTTTTTTTTTTTTTTTTTTTTTTTTTTTTTTAAATGAACACTTTTTAAAAAAAAAATTCTTTTACAGGGCAATACTATTTTTTTTACATTTCATTTGCAGAAAGAACTCATTTTCTTTCCCCAAACCACATTGGAACTGGGACATGCTGAAAAAAGTTGTGATAATACAAGCCGGCAGGAGTTTTTTTAATCAACAGAACCACTAAATAAGCCAGCCAGCTACAGCTGATGAAATATGGCCATTTTCCTTTCAGCTTCTTTAAATGAGTTTAGCTGGTTTTCTTTCTGATTTTCTTATGATTTTCATAAACTACCCTTTTTATTTATTTATTTATTTTTGCATATTCACAAATGCAGCAGCAAAAATGGGGTGGATGATAGTGATTTCAGATGATCTGGAATAACTAAGTCTTGAGATTTTACCACTGTAAATCCTTAGCAAATAAAATGTTTCTTAACAAAAACTAAGATTTAAAAGGGGATAACAGGAAAACTAGGATTTAGAGTGGAAACATGATATGTATCCATGCACTGGCTACATTTTCCATTCATCCAGTTTTACCATCACGTCTTACCTTAGCTATATAACCAGTAAAGAATTTTCTGATACCACCATTACTTTTGGTTTCTCTTTGACTGGTAAATCTAATGTTTCCAGGAACAAAACAGTACAAAAATACGCCAACCATCAAAACACAACCAGGTCAGTGGAGAGCATGTGAAAGCAGCCGCTTGCATCAGGGAATGGTTTACTAGTTTTACTTGCTTATAGGTGTGTTTCATGTGTCCATCCGTACTGGTAGGACAGGTACTGTCAGATGCATTCAGTGTCACATAGCTTTAGCTTGGAGTAGTCCTATTGTCGGAGCTGAGGGGTATGTGTACATTACATTCATGAATGCTAATGCTATGTACAGACATACATTCATTCCCAGGGACTTTCCACTCTGCTGTCATGTGCTTCTTGTGTCTTCTTCATTGCAGCATCGGTGGCAGCGAAGCAGAAGCCGTGGGCATCTAAACATGATTTGGAACAAAGTGAGTGTTGGTCCTTACTTCCTATATGTTTGTGATGTCAGATTAACGCTGAGCTTCAGCGTTTCACTGACAACAGCTGCTATGGATTTCTCCAAACACACGCATCAGTGTCATCCGCTGTCAGCCTCGCTGATTGTATTCATCCCCGCTGCTGTGGGCGAATTTTCACACGCCAGCCGTCGGTGACACTGCGCTGCCATGACAACGGCCTTCACGTTTAAAGCAGACTTCCTCTCGAAAAGAAGCAGAGCCGTCACTTTTTCTCTCCGTTGACAGAGTAACACGTGGACGTACTGCCAGGGAATATGGCAGCTACAAGTGCTTCTCATGAAACCTTTGCAGCTGTGGTTGCTTTACTTTTTCTTTTTTTTTTTTTTTTTGGTGAGCTGCTTCTTAAAAAGGACAGACCTAGTTATATTCTGTTTCTATTGTGTTGATACCATTGTTACTTTGTGGACACAGCAGCAACTGCAGTAACCTGAATCTGGAAGAACTCATTTGGAGGAAACTGTGCTGCACGTCAGAGATGAATCCACAACTTACACTAAATGTGTGGATCCTATAAAATATGGTGCAGTGTTTTCTGCAAAATGAACTTCTTTGCAGAAAAAGAATTTTTTTGTGTTTGTGAAAGTTATAGAAAAATACTAAAGCTTAATGTTTGTCTTTTAATAATCTTTGATGTTTGTGATTTGCTCTTTTCAGTGGTTTTCTCAGTAAGATGTTGGGACAAAGGGCTCATACTGGGGGCTTTTTGAGCTCTTCAGCCAAATAGGGTCTTTTTAAATTATGTAGTCATGGAGGAAAACTTGCTCTGTCTTTATATGAATCATTATAATAATCTTTTATTGATTTGAGACAGGATTTATTGATTTCACCGTCAGACGTTTAAAAAGTCCTCGCTTCACCTTGAAATGCGTTTCTGCACAAATGACCTGCCGTTTCTCTTATTTCTTGTCTCCTTGCTCGTCAAAGGATTTCTTAGAGTTCACGGTGGAATATTTGAATCATAAAAGGCTGATCGGAGATTATAAGGGCAGAAAAATTACCGTCCATAATCATACTGAAAAATAAGAAAACAAGACAATGGTGTTTATCATCAAGCAACGCTCAAATTTTAAATCCTAATATTAACAAAACTAGATAAAAAGCATGTTTTATTCATCATTCATTTATTATTATCATAATTTTTTTTAACATTTTGTATTGCAGTGGTGTGTGGATCAACAATGCAATATCAATCCCAATTATTTATCTATATTATTTATAACTAATTCCCACACAGAATGTTTTAGTACTTAAAGTAAATATGCTGTTTGTTATTACCAGGAACACAGAGGAAAATAAATCTACCATCAAGACCTTGTCTAAATGATATCCAGTTGGGATCAAATCCGTGCTCTTTCTGCAACAGCTAGCTCCGCCATCAACAGTGACCCAGCATGTGATGTGTGTGTGTGTGTGTGTGTGTGTGTGGGGGAAGAATATGATGCAACGTAGCAACACCATCGCCAAACATCTGAGAATTAAACATTACTCCGGATGTAATAAACTGATGTAAAGACAAAGAAGAAAGATGGACAGGTGCTGTTAAAGGGGTGTGACGGACATCAGTCATTCATTTATTTTCTTTACAGCTTAGTCCAATGAAGGGTTGTGGGGAAGCTGGAGACTGTCCCAGTAGTCACTGGGTGATAGGCAGGGTACACGCTGGACAGGTCACCAGATGGACATCACTGTTGGAGTCCTGTAGGACAGCAGGTAGGTACTATCAGGCCCAGATGGAGAAAAACATTGGTGACATGTTGGACTCTTGCTCAACACGTACAGTTGTGCTCATATGTATTCATCCCCTTTCATTAAAGAAAAGGCTGAATTTACAACAATCACTCAAATAACTGGAGACTTAAAAAAGGAAAAATAATGAAAAATTTGCAATAATATAATTTAGTAATAAAAAGACACTGTTTTTTCATTTAATTGAGTTAAAGAAAGAAAGAAAAACTAAACAAACAAATTGGTCCTGGACAAATTAGAGACTATTCTGTTGGAACAGTGGGACAAAATAGCTGTCAACAGGTGCAGAAGTCTGACTGAGAGGAACAGAAAACACCTGACTGGAGCGGAAACATTAAAGGATTGTTCAACTAAATATTAGTTTATGAGTGATGCAATATGTAATAAATTATCTTATTTGTTTGATTTTTTTAAAAATAATTTCTGTTGAACCACAATTAGAAAGTAATATAATGATATTCATAAAATTTTTATTTATTATTACTTTCGTCAATTTCAGCTTGTTTTACAGGCAGCTGTTTTTTTCCTTCTCTAATGAAAGGGGATGAATAAATATGAGCACAACTGTGGTCTGATGTTGGATATGTTTATTATAAACCTATAATGAGAAATACTCTATTTTATATTCAGATTTTCCAAACACATTAAGCTTTTGTGCACAGTATTGTTATCAGATTAGTGTTGGTGATATCAGTATGAATTTTATTGGTATCAAACCAGAAAGGAAATCAGTGTTATCACATATAAAAACTGCATGGAATCATTATAAGCATCGTCTTATTTCTGTCAAACTGTGAAAAAACAGCAGAATTAGGAATAAAATGTCACATATTATCTCTGCTTTATTACAATATATACTGTTCATACATTCTGTGTAGTCCCAAGATGTTCCTGGACACCAAGAACATACATATAAACTTTATTAATGGTCATGCAGCCCTTAGTTTAGGTTTTAATAGTTTAAAGGATCTGCCAAGTTGAAGCCAGAATATGTGAGAAGGGACATTTGCAGAGTCTGAAGAGGGTGTTACATATATTCCTAGATTTAAATTGAATGTATCCACTCTGTAAAAAACAATTCATCTGACAAAAAATTATTTAAATATTAAACTCAAGTAGCATGCCATATTTAGAATACCCTTTAGGAGCTATTAAACATTCTCCCATTGTGCTACAAGAGGTTGAGCTGTTCTGACTTAACTTTCAGCTCATTTTGATGAAAACAGTCTGGTGTTGTTTAGCAGGGCCTATTCTTAGCTTCAGTTGAGCTGCCCCACTTTTCTACGATTTGACAAGTGTCTTCTGCCTCCTTGTGGATTTACTGATGTTCTGCAGATAAAACCGTCTTTAAGGGGCAGGGATTCTTAGTCCTGCTCCTGGAGGGTCGGTGTCCTGCAGGTTTTATAAGCTCCAGCACACAAGCTACAGAAATGTCGAAGGAAACACATATATATATATATATATATATATATATATATATATATATATATATATATATATATATATATATATATATATTGTCATTAATTTACATGCAGCAGCTCATCACGACAAAGTAAAAGCACATTTTTTGTATTTCTTTTTAAAAATGTGTTAAAGACTAAGAAATGTTCAAGCCCTAACAGTCTTTTTTTCTGTTGAACTTTACATGTCTGGACAAAAACAAACAAACAAAAAAAGACTAAACATCTGGTCCGTTACACTATTTCGACCTGCCTGAAGAAGGGAAATGATGTGAAGTTCATCTCACCGCTGCAGCTGTGGCAACACAACATCTTCCCCAAGAAACTGGTTTCACATGGTGGTTTAGATGTGTGTTCCCGTTGTCTAGCACCATTTGAAATCAGTGTTCTTGGGGACAGCAGGACAGCTCCGGCAGTGAATGAGCCCGTTTAGAGGAAAAAACACACAGGACCGATGCCTCCACCTCTGTCTCCACCAAAAGATAACTGATTTCCTCTGGTGCTTAGAGCCTTGTCCAGCCTTCTAGCACCATTTGAAATCGGTTATGACACTGTGGATCTCTTCATCCGTGAATATTAGGAACCTGGAGGAGAAAGTCTGGACGCTTCTGAAGGCTGTTGATGGGTTCAACGTATTCTCATGTTTCACTATTCTCCAGCAGTTCACACTGGTTGCAACAAGAAGCTGCAGGGAGGCAGAAGAATACAATGTGCTTTATAAAAACCTTAAACTGTTTTTTTTTTTTTTTAAGTGTTTTTCTGTGTTTATTCTTGGAACAATAAAGTCCCATAATGGATAATATGTGGAGAAAAGGGGATTTCTCTTTATTTGCTCTATAAATGGTTTAAATGTCATGTGAAAGGCATCATGAGAGTGAATGTAGCATAAAAAGCTGCCAAAGAAGCTATCTGAATCTGTGTTGTTCCTTATGGCTATAATCTCAGCAACAGTTGTCTCATAGAAAAATACAAAGCAATTTAGACTAAAAAAAAAAAATTCAGTATCTATGTTTTTTTTTTCCTAAAATTTACTATAGTGATACAGTTTCTGACACACATTTCCATACCTTCGCAATATGGTGATGTTGACAGATGCCAATCAAAGGTGAAGTTAGAGTGGTCCCCTTTAAAATCTGACTAGCCCCTCTAAGTACCACCCCAACAAAAGACAGTTGAATCTTGGAAAAACCCCACACTAAAATGCAAGTGAATGCAGCATGTGATGTAACTCTATCCGTTGCTCTATATGATGCTCTTCATTAACATTACTATGTTCTTAATCATAATACAGCATTTGTACATGTCTGCATCATCTCACCCACTGCTTACATGAGTGATAGTTTTCAGTCTAGATTTGTCCAAAGTCTATGTTTTATGAGAAGAATGTAAAAGTCATAAAACCATCAGATGTCTGTGCAAGTTAAATGGCAAATAAAGCTGAAGAATTACCAATGAAACTTATAATTTGGCTCAAGTTTGTCTCAGCATTAATGGAGTATAATTGTTTTTGCAGCAGTATTTAAAAAAATTTAAAAAAAAAAAAAAAAAAATATATATATATATATATATATATATAATTTTTTTTTCTTTTTTATTTTATTTTATTTTTTTAAAATACTGCTGCAAAAACAGACCTGTTGTCTGCTTTTACACATTTTACAATTCTTCATGTAAGCAGTCAGTTGTTTGATAAAATGCATAAAATGCAGACTCCATTTAAAAGGCCTCGCTTACCTCTGCCACAGTAGACGTTTTAAAGATATGTTTGGGGTTATAAAAATACTCACTTTTGCGGCTTCTGTTACAGTACAAAACAACAACCACATAGAAAAAAGATGGACAGCTCTTCTTCACGTCACTTGATTACTTTTATATTAGTCATTCAGTCATGTTCAACTTAAAAGTTAGCATCCAGCATTACTGACTTCATCAGACACTATTTCACCAGTATTAGCTTGTCAGGTATAATATTTAGACTTATTTCATTGAGAGGCATCTCAATAAAAACACCAAGTAGTAGAAAACATGTTAAACTTTTCTACAGCAGCTGTCATAATACAGATGACATAATACATAATAAGGAGATGATAATACACCAGAGATAATACATATAGAAATGAGGACATCCCTTTTGGTCAGTAAACAACCAAAAATGTGCAACATTTCTTTAACTACACTTAAAACCCATATACAGTGTATGTTAAAACCACAATAACATTTATAGTTGGGGCACTCTGGCCCCGCCTTCTATGCGCAGGCTCCTAGCAACGAGTTCCTTTGTCCCCCTCTCATTGGTTGATTTTTGGATTTCCGCCATATTCAAAAATAGTCACGAGTCTCTCCTATTGTATGTAAATGTGTTGTGAGAACTATTTAACTAACTCAATGTGGAAATGAAAATCTTCCTCCATTGTGGTTCAAATGGATGAAACCGGAGTTCTGGTTTTAGAAAAACACGAAAAACAAACGACCTCTATTAACTTTAAAACGTGTTCAGCTGATGATGAAGAGTCGCCGCTGGAAAATAAAAGGAAGAGTCTGAGACGGTGAGTCCCTTTCCCCCGTGTTTACATTTGGTACCAAACACTTTAATTCCACCTGAGAAAACTAGTATAAGAACAAAAATTGCAAGTGGAGCCGTGTGGTTCAGCATGGAAGAATATGGCTATTTATCAGTGATGAGGTTAATAATAATATATTACTGAACAATTGTTATTTAAAAGAAGCCCTTAATTGCAAGTTAAAAGCAGTTTGAACAGTTTTTTTTTCATCAAATAATACTGGTATTAATCATATTAAAGATATTGCAATTATTTATTTTTAAGTATTTTTGTGGAGAGAGTAGTTACAGCTGTGTCCTTCCGCCACATGATGGCAGCAACGGGCAGCTGCGGAAACCATAAAGTAGGCCTGTTTGTCGAATTTCATTTTATCTTATTTGGACCTTGCTCGGCCTTTTTAATCTATTTTAACATTTTTATTATAAAAATGTTAAAACTACTACTTGGTGTTTTTTTTTATAATAAAATAAGGTTGTAATACTATATATATATATATATATATATATATATATATATATATATATATATATATATATATATATATATATATATATATATATATATATAATATGTAAAGCTACAACATTATAATTTTGGGGGTAATAAATAATTATTTTATGTAAATAAATAATAAACAATAGCTTCTAGGATATAGTCTACATATTTGTAATTATATTTAAAAGAAATAAGGAAAAAATCTTTCATCTCTGGGGTAATTTATCCCCCCTGAAGTTTAATAACATCAGCAAATGTTGAACACACCCTTATTGTTTTGTAAGTATTAGACTAAGCTGGCATGTTTTTGGGGCGCTAAACCTCTGGGAGTGTTTGTGTTGGACTCTTTTTAAGGCCTTTCCATGTTGTGTGCCAGAAAGCTTGGACCCTACACGATGCCCTCCTCCATCTGCAGACAAACATGGAAAAACATCACCCTATATATGACTTCACTAACAAAGTAAACGGGAAAAAAATATAAATGTTGAGTGAGAGAAAATAGAGTTTGATTTCCCAAGTGAGATAGGCACTGACTGTTTTTCTTTTTCAGCGTTCCTGTTGCCAAGTTAGTGCAGAATTCAGTCAACATTGACAAAGTCCAGGTTAAAAGTTTGTGGCCTCCACAATATGAGGTATAGTGCCATGTATGTAGGAACAATAGTATATGCCTCAGAAGATTACAAATGTCTTAAAACAGAAGCATAACTATGACACTATACCAACCAGGAGAATGAGAAAAACTGTGGGTCGCTGGAAAACACAAACAGACTGGTGGATACTGGTAAGGTCAACATAGGGTCAGTTTAGTTTCAGGGTTGTGAGGCTTGAACAAACAAAGGCAGGGCTGATGGGGATGCTAAGCCATTGACTCATGATCCAGGCGTCCCTTGAAACATGTGAGCAGGTACAGGAAGTGAAAGAACCTTTGTCCCCTGGCTGGTGGCAGTGACAAATGTGATTTCAATCGTGTATCCACAACAAAAGATACACACACACACACACATTCACATATGTAGCATCATTATTATTATTATTATTTATTTTTTTTTTTTTTAAAGCTTTTCACAAAGAAAAGCCTGATACTTGATAAGTATGTCTATGAGTCACAGTCTGCAGACACGTTTTAGGACCTGACCTTTTGATAGTGAGATTCACAAACAATATGTTCGTGTAAACCTATGATAATCATTGTTTCAGTTGTTTAGATATTACTCATCTACCCCCAGGCCTGTTGCGCAGAGAAAACCGAGATTTTGTTTCTTTCACAAAAGACACTGGAAGGATGTAAAACTGTTGACGTTTACAATTAAACTTGATCTGCAGGTTCATGAGATGATGTCAGAGACAACTTGGCTTTTAGTCTTTTTAGTCTGCAGTAATTTTTTTAAAATGGTACAATTGTTTACTTCAAGCTACATATGATGCAGGGCTTGAAATACTTTCATGAGGAAAGGTGCAGTGGTGTACACGGCAATGAAATTACTTCCCCAAGAAATAATTCTGCTGCTTGTGTTGTTCTCACTCATATATGCAAGTCACTTTGGATAAAAGCATCTGCGAAATGGCTGTAGAATAGAATAAAATGGAACAACACAAATTTGTGAAATATTAACCTTGAATCTAATGTTACAAATTTAAAACACATATTCCATAAAAGTGTTTTTTTGTTTGTTTAGTCTGCTTTGGTTTTTAATAAGTGCAGGGCAGTGGTCAAAATGTTTTGTTAATTAATAGTAGTGATGAGAGATGGGCATACGGGAACATTTACTGCTCAATCAGAAGAATAAGAATGACACAAGCATTCACATCAGTCTCCATAATTCCTCAATATAACTTATAAAAACTTATTTCTCATACAGAGAATCAATATAAATGCTAATAAATTCTATTGTTGTTTACTGGTAAGAAATGTGGACCAGAATGTCATATGTGATCACAGTACGAGTTCGAGTACGCACACATAGAACTGGACCAGTACTCAGTACGTGTATTAGTGCATCCTTAAAACATGGTAAAAAAAAAAAAAAGCTAAGTTTACAACCCTGCAAATTTTAAGCTTTTTTCATATTTGCACATACACATATGCACATACAATTAAAAACAAGGTGTACTGCTTCCATTTTACGTGCATAAACATACGCATGCATGTGGTATTTCAAGCCCTGTGATGAAAGTAGGGATGCACCAATCCACTTTTTGGGAGTTCCAATCCGATACCGATATCTGAAACATGAATATCTGCCGATACCGATATTTGTCATTACCAAATCTGTTTACGTCAACATGATTGCGATTATGGTTATTATTGCTGTTATAACTGTGTAAGATTTCATTAGGTTGTAATAAATGACCCATCCTTTCTGAAGTTACCTCACCAATACAAATATAATAACATTACAGATCTAACAATTTAAACAAGTTTTATTTTGATTTGACACATTTTACCTAAATACAACTATAAATGTGTGGTTTTTAAAAAAAGATCAAGCTTTTAGTGTAACAAAAAATGTCACATTTTAACATTCAAGGCATTTATTTCTTTTAAAACATGTCTGAAGCATGTCATCAAACACATCTGCACTAGCTACTGTGGTATCGGTTATTGTATTGGTACACTTATTAATACCAAGTACGAGTACACGCTTGGTATTGAGCCGATACAGATACTGGTATCAGAATCGGTGCATCCCTAGATGAAATGAATCATTTCTTTTCTTTTCAGCAATGTTTATGTTGGAAATCAGAGTTTCCTGTTCCTTTTCCTTTTTGGAAAGTCAGAATGATTCATTTAATTAAAAAGTGATGCATTTAAACGCTCTTCGTAATCTGAATTATATTTTCATTGTCAATGTAAACAGCGTTGATCAAAACTGTTTTCCAGTTGAAGATATTTTGCGCATGTAAAAATGATAAAAACATGGCCGATTTCTTTAAATTATCCCAAGACGACATTATTGGGTGAAAAAAAGATGACAAAGCAATGGAAAAGAAACAAGCCAGTATTAAACTGACTTTTACTGGCTCACAGAAGAAACAGGATACAAAATGGATGTTAAGTTAGACTGTCTTGGGGGGTGCCAAAGTACAAAAATCTAACAAATTTTTAATTTGCTCTGTTTTGGAGCCCCTAGTGGATGAGAGGTGAACTGCAATTTTTGGCACTTCATCACAGGCCTCACTTTTGTCCAACAGAGGCTGCTACTTAGTTGTGCTGCCATGTTCCCCAAGTAACCCAGAAAAAAGGAAACCAAATGAAGAACAGGTTTACCATACCAATGTTTTTGTTGGCGGCAGTCCTTAATTATGACACTAGACGTTTTTCAAGTCGACACACTTTTCCTTCCAAACGTCCAATGGCCTTCATTGGTTCATTAAGTTATGAAGAGCCCACACCAGAATAAGGACTGTTTTAAAGTTTTGGTAATTCAAGGCTCAATTATTCTCGTCACAGAAGCAATAGCTACGAAAAGAAGGCAACTGAGAAGCTATCTGGGTAATGCATTACTGCTCAGAGTGAAGCATTGCAACTGTTGGTGATAAATACCTCATCATGCCTCTAGTGTTACCAACATCTTTGTGTCCTTTTACAAGAATTGCGCTACAGAACTTGTTTGGATTAAATGATGATTTGTTGGGTTTATAGCTGCAGGGTTCCAATCTTCATGAGATTCCTAACAGAGATTTCTGTTTCATCGTCATTGCCTACCTTGCTTATGATTGCACAACTGTGACGGTGTGTCTGTCTTTGTGGGTTCCAGCTTGTCACATACAAGAATCTTAGTTATTTTTATTCAACATGTGATGAGCCATGATATTTACAACATCTTCTTTGGAAGTTGAGCCTCGGCCTTACCGTCAGAGAAAAGACAGCAAGCCCTTTTCTTTAAAACCTAATTGGCATCTGGTTCATATTTCTATGTACTTGCCATGTTTCACTTACAGTTAATGTCTAAAGGCAACCTGAATTCCAGCAGCAAATGGCCTGATACTAATCTTAAACCGCAGCCTTGGTTTAAGAGGAACACGATCTGTAAGGTGTCTCTTCCAATAATATGTTGATTAAGACACAGTCTTAAGTATTGACTAGTATAAAAGTAAATGTATTTACTTAACATCACTTTGAAAATATGAGACATGTGACTTTTAAAGACATAGTTATATATAAACTACTCGTTTATTTCATGCAGCCTTCCTCAATAGCGGAGTTTACATGGACAAAAGGTTTCCTCTGTTCAATTGAATTAAAGCTGTTGCACATCTACACAATGTAAAGATTTACTATAATAATAGAACACATTTAACAATTTCCAATTGGAGCAATTGCAAAGAAGAAAGATTTAAAAGAAAAAGAAAAAAAGGTTTGATGAAATATCTGCATGAGCTTCTTGTTTTGAGTCATTTGACCGTCAACATATCCATTGCGTTCCTGTTCTGTTTTGGCGCTGCTACTTTTCAAGATTCCTAAAATCCATTACATCTCATACCCCCATGTAGTTCAGGCATGCAGAATAACAGTACGTACCACAGAAACAATCAAAATTACATGGTTATTTTTACCCTGCTGACCATATTCTGAAAAGGTTTAAACAACCCCTGTTGATAGGTTTGAAAAGTCATCCTTACAGAGGCCGATCCGATGAGCTGAGGTGCTTACATGACACGTTTTCATCCAACTGGATTTCGGTCAGACCACAAGTGCTCCACGTAAACACAGCTAATCCAAAACGCTGTTATCTTTAATGTTTACCAACTTCTTAAGCATTGCTCCAGAGCCTTTCCAGAGCTGACACTAAAATAACTTGACTGATGACCAGGGTGTATAATTTATGCTTTGTCAAGAAGACATAGGGAAGTAGCACAATGTTATACAATGAAGGGGAAACCAGACGACTGTATTTACTGGTATATTTCCATAGAGACTGGTACATTAGCGCTGAGTGCTCTCAATGCACCAATTCAGTTTAAGTATGTGGGGATGTTTTGTAATTGCTACAACCTTTAAAAGACAAACCACATCGTCGCTCTCTGGTTCTCTCACACATTTCATAATCTTATGAGAGTTGTGCTGGCAGACCTGAGCGCTGCAGCAGAATACCTCACTTCCCTGATCATCAAACCCACCACTGGACCAGGACAATGCTTCTTACATCACTTAGGGCTGGAAAAACCGTTAGTTTTATCAGTTATTTACATTATTATTTCTGGGTTATTTGTCATTTTATTTTTTTTTCTCCAGATTTAATGTTTTATTTCAGAAGCACACCAAATTTTCTACAAAAAGAAAAAAAATCAGTTTCCATATCATCATAGTAGCAGCAGATTTATCCAGTGACTGATCAATATTTCTGACACTTTAATATCAAAATAATTGACTTAACATGTATATTTTCTTAAAACATTGCTGCAGTTTAAGACAATTTATGCCACTATACATAAAGTTAAAATGTTTTGTGAATTAAATACTCAGCTACCTATGTGGTCTCAGTCAGACATGGTTTTATACATTTCACAACAGTGACTGTGGATGAAAAATGAAAACCACAAAACCAAACAGCCGTGCAATGGATCATACTTAATCAGACTGTAGGTTTTTTTGTTTTTTTTTAAGTTTTCCCAAAAAAATTACATAAAAGTGCCAAATGGAAGCCAAAACCTCTACACCTCAAACTCTCTTTGAGTTGACGTGGGAACACATTTGACAAGTTAAGTCAGAGCAACACATGCAGCAACCTCTGACCACCAACTCGCCACCCAGATAGCTTCTCAGTTGCCTTCTTTTTGTAGCTATTGTTATTGTCCAGCACATGTTGTTTATCCAAAACACCTTACAGTATCCAACACGGGTGGTCCAAGAGGAAACTAGATCCAAACTTGTGCAAGCTGAAACCCCAGAAAACCTGTGTGGTGTACCTCGCTACTTCTGTCGGCATTGTTTCATGAGTGCTTTACACTTAACTATCATTGATGGGACTTTTGTTGACTTCTCAAACAACTGTAGAATTTGTGTTACAAAGTTCTTGTGCATGTTTTTCTGGGAATAATTACCTTTAAAAAAAATAAAATAAAATAACACCTGACTTTCCTAGTCGTAACTCCTTTTTATTGTAACTAAAGGTTTGCAAGTCCTGGCCTCATGCTCACTTTTTGATGACTTCATGAGAAAACCCTGAAGTCTTCTTGACCATTTAAAGGATTAGAACTAGCGGTGGGTTGTACTGCGTTGAGTCTTTGGGCCTTTATCAAATAATCCTAGAAGTATTTCTGTGATGCGTGTATTGAGGTTTCTATCATACTAGAGGAGTGACATCAATGGTAAAGCGCAAAGCCTCGGTGCCTGTCTGTACCATGTGACAGAAGGCTGGAGAAGTTGTTTTTCATTATTGGTTTGCATCTGTGGATGCTCCATCTCTTCTTCTTGGTGTATTTTTATTGCATGTATTTTTATGGAAATTCTTTGTATGAACATTTTTTAACGCATGTTGTTTTTTCTCATGCATAAATGCATAAATGTTCGATATTTTTTTCTTTTTTTTGTTTTTTTTTTTACCAATATCCATTACATTGATTTTGTCCAAGTCTTTATTTCCATTACCGATATCAATGGATACCAATACTTTGGGAGCGAATTGTGTGAAACAAACAAAAGTATCTGGAAAACTATGAATGAAATTGCTTATATTTTGTCATTTTAAGTTTGGGGAGACTTAGCTGAAGAGTTAGATATATAATATGTGCTTTGTGTGTAAAAGCTGTGTCCTTAAAAAGTAAAAACAGACACCGATAATTTTCTAATATTGCCTTTTAATGTTGATATTGGTCGATAATATTGGACATCTCTAAAAGATATGTGAAATAACCAAGGAGGGTGGAGTGTGGAATTAAATTAATTATATTTGATAGTGATTTGATATTGATGATTGTGTATTTCACACAGGTTGGGGGAGTTATAGGAGCTCAAGCAACACTCTTTATCAACTAAATTCAAAGCAGTTGCCTTCAGGAGTGAATCCTGCCTCTTCTGATTGATGGTTGAGATGAGCACAAGACTTTTTATTAGTATTATCTGCAGTATTAGTGGGGAAACATTCTTTATCATTGTAATAATATATTAATTTAACTTGTAAGATCTTCTTGTAATGAGCAGGTTGCTTCTCAGATGTGAAGCCAGCATGTTAAACTGTTTTATTATCTGAAAGTGCTGCATGTCTTTTAAGGAACTTAACTCAGGAGATATGAAAGGCGGTAAAGGTGCATTGCAGCTGCCAGCAGTGCTGACTGTAGGACAGTTGGTGTGTGTGTGTGTGTGCACTATGACTGGAATGATTCACTCTTATGAGAAGCACTCATTGGACACACACGCAGAGAACAAGTGTTTCTGAGCAGCATTGCATTTTCCGGATACTGGATCCTTTTTCAGTCCCACCATCTAAGTCCCTTCCTCCCCTCAAGACATAAATTTTCCACATAATAAACTCTTCTGACACCGTTTATGACCAAACAAAAGACCTGTGATGATGCGGCGTAGTTGGTTTTGATTCACAGTGATGTCATGTGAGCTGAGTCTGATGATACATTTTTTAAATAAACATCCCATCCTTTCAGTTTTCACCAGTCATACTAAAGTCACTTTAGCAGTACGCTTTCAGTGTTCTGAATGGATTGCTAATTGAAAGATTTCATGAATATTAATATTTATTTTCCATACTGAAGAGTTTACAGTTTTAAAACAAGAGGTGTAAAATGTAAATACAAGCAATATGCAATGATTTGCTAATGGGAGATCAATCATTTCCTAAAATTTTGCATTTTCCACTCTGCCCCAAAATAGTCCTCATTTGAAATTAGCTTCGTCCCAAAGAGAATAATTTCATTTTGGGATCATGTTTATGTATGGCTTCTGATTTTGTAATAGAGCTTTATTTACATCTGTGGATGGGAAAGTGAATCGTATTCCATGTTACAACCGTGAATGTTTTTACGTGAGTCCCGCCTGAAGACCCAAAAGCTCCAAGAAAGGCTTCATCTTCTATGAACCTTTAATGAAAATTCTCCATAATTAACATTCTGTTCGGTAAATTGCCTGTGACAAATTATTTATAGTCATGTTGTTTTGCAGATTGTTGAGTTTCAGCTCATCTTTCTCTTGTGAGAGACTCTGCTTCTCTGAGGTGCTCACTTTAACCATGGCGCTGACATGTTCGTCGTAGCATGTTCCTCCAGCTGTTTTGGTTTAATACCAGTTTCCACATACTTTTCCAGCCTTTTCCTGACATGTCCCAAATTTTTTCCAGACTTGTAGCCGTCAAATTTAAGAAAAGCTAATATTTTGGATTTAGTGTTACAAGTATTTCATACGGTGGCCCTGAAGTGTCACAGCAAAACAAAAGCCACAACACAACACAATTAGCCACAACACATTAAGCCACAACGGAAGTGATCTTTTTTTTTTTTTATTTATTTATTTCTCGGGACCACCGCAATGGAATTTACATAATCTGAAGTGAGCAGCGACGTACGTAACATCACGGGAAGTCAGCTGTTTTCAGTCCTTAGAGATGATAAACGGAGATCGTTTGAAAAAGTCAGAGAAGAAAACACTGATGGTAAAAAAAAATAAAAATAAAAAAATTATTAAAATAATGTCAATAAGCGTTATAATTATTGTTTCAATTGTGTAAATCAGGAGTTATTGTATGTTCGTGGTATGTGGCTATTTACATAGACCAAACCGACCGTCTCAGCCTGTTGCCTGATAAAGTCCCAGAAACGGAAAACTGATTGTGGAAAAGACAGGGATGCAAAAAACAAACCTTTGCTGATTTCAGGGTGACCAGAAGTACTCTTTTACCCGGATATGTCTTATTTTTGATAGCTTAAATAAGAGTTTGACTGGAATGTAAAAATCTACCGGGATTTTGCGCTATGTCAGCCTCATCTGATGCAGAGTAAAATACTGTAAGTGTTGATGACACTGCATACTGAAAATTAGTGAGCATCGCTGGTCTAGATGGGTCAAAATAGATCAATAAATTGGAGACAGGAGCTTTAAATGATGCAATGAAGACAGCGACAAACTATAGATAGCCGACTTTATTTTTAATAATTGTTTTATTGAATAGCAACACAGAAATAATAAAATGCAATACAGAGAAATAAAATATTTTCAGGGATTAGCGTACATATATGACATTAATGATAGGTAATACTTACATTAATAAACGTTTTAAATCATTTTATTCATTTTCATTTCTTTTTACCATCAGTGACTTTTTCATACGATCTCCTGCTTATCATCTGTAAGGACTGAAAACAGCTGACTTCCCGTCCCGAGAAATAAAAAAAATAAAAAAAATTACTTCCGTTGTGGCTTAATGTGTTGTGTTGTGGCTTAATGTGTTGTGTTGTGGCTTAATGTGTTGTGTTGTGGCTTAATGTGTTGTGTTGTGGCTTAATGTGTTGTGTTGTAGCTTAATGTGTTGTGTTGTAGCTTAATGTGTTGTGTTGTGGCTAATTGTGTTGTGTTGTGGCTTAATGTGTTGTGTTGTGGCTTAATGTGTTGTGTTGTGGCTTAATGTGTTGTGTTGTAGCTTAATGTGTTGTGTTGTGGCTAATTGTGTTGTGTTGTGGCTAATTGTGTTGTGTTGTGGCTAATTGTGTTGTGTTGTGGCTAATTGTGTTGTGTTGTGGCTAATTGTGTTGTGTTGTGGCTTAATGTGTTGTGTTGTGGCTAATTGTGTTGTGTTGTGGCTAATTGTGTTGTGTTGTGGCTAATTGTGTTGTGTTGTGGCTTAATGTGTTGTGTTGTGGCTTAATGTGTTGTGTTGTGGCTAATTGTGTTGTGTTGTGGCTTAATGTGTTGTGTTGTGGCTTAATGTGTTGTGTTGTGGCTAATTGTGTTGTGTTGTGGCTTAATGTGTTGTGTTGTGGCTAATTGTGTTGTGTTGTGGCTTAATGTGTTGTGTTGTGGATTTTGTTTTGCTGTGACACTTCAGGGCCACCGTAATTTCATGGCGTGTGAAAGAAACTAGTAAAATAATGTAAATAAACAAACAGCAAAAGTCTGAAAAACCACTCTGTGCATGAAGTTGTCTATCAGTAATACTTATAAAAAAGATTAAAATCAAATCAAATTAAAATTTGCTTTTTAATCAAAAGAAAACCTCTGATAAATAGTTCTATAACAGCATTATGTTCTCTCTATGATCTCTGGTTGCGGAACAGTACTTGTAATTCATTTACTTGGTTTCATAAGTTGTGCAGTAACTTGGCCTTGTGCAGCAGGCTGAGTCACACTGTTCATACAAAGTATTACAACGTGAAGAAGTGTTTCAATACAAAAACACAATTTATTATGGTTCCAAGATGAATTTTAAGCTCAGTGTTTTTCTTCTAGCTGTGTAGCCATTCATTCTCTGAGCATCAGGGGTTGTATAACCGTCCTCAATGTGTCCAGCAGCTTGACCTCACAGCATTTTCTTTGGTGGGGATAGTTTTATTGCTGAGTTCCTAAATAGGGAAAGAAGCCTCCCTTTGCCACTGGATGCCCCCCCCCCCCTTTTTTTTTTTTTTTGTTGTTTTTTTGGGAGTGTAACGTGTGAAACAAATGACTCCTCCTTCAGATGTCACAGGGGTCTTGGGTCAAAAGCCAGCGGTTGATGAGACTTCTATGAGGAAGTAGACTGTGATCATGCTCTTTCCTCTGACTGGGTGAATCTCCATTTGTCCGAGTTGGTCTGAGCTGCAGCTGCATCATGCTGAGGCTGTTGTAGGTACCAGCAGGAAATATTTTCTCAGGACACCACCATTCTGAGTAACAATCCTCCATATCACCTCATGAATGCTTTGAACTCCCTTTCACTGACTTTTTGGCTCAAACTGTGGGTCAAGGTGAATTCCACTGGTGGTTTAAATCTATCCTTTCTGGAATATTACCAAGTGGGGAAAAAAAAAAAGATCAGAGCAAGAGCTGCAGATATGAGATATGATGCATAGGCCTTGTAGATGAGTGTTTCTCTCCTCATCCAGATGCTTTTTCATGTTTTTGCCTCCTTTTCTTTTGTGATTAAACAGGTCACTGCGAAGAGGAAGATCCTTCACCTTCCTCACCCCTGGACCTCAGTGGGACTTCAGCTTGGTGAGTGTAGCCTGAATTAAGAGCCGAGTGCCGCTTGTGGTAACTACAGCCAGATGCAAACAACGAGGAAGTACCAAATAGCACACCTGTTTAATTTAGTCTATATGTTTGATATGTGTGTATACAGTTTGCATTTCTGTCTATTTTTGTACACGCTGACCCTGTCCACATTTTCCAAACACTGGCTTTTGGCTGACTCTTGCCATGTCGTGTAAACCTGGAGTCCAGTTGAGCGCCGCTTTCCATCATAATGATGTGTTTTGACTTTCGAGCCCGCCTCTGGGTTTTCAACAAAGTCTCGGAAACAGTAGCGCTGCTCATTGTTACGGCAATGAAAGGCAGCTCCCTCGCTGGAGCGCGGCCAGTAAACCAACATGAACCGGACACCAAAGGACTTTGCAGATTATTCTAAATACAGAGAGCAATGAAAAGTACAAGGCAGGCCAGTGTGTCCAGGAGCACGTTTTTCATTATGGAAACATTTCACTTCCAGCCTCGTTTACTTTTGTGCTTGTAGCTTTGTTTCGTATTGTGTCATTGAATATAAAATGTGTAACTTTTGCAACTTTCCTCATAAAGATTTAGTTCACTACTATGTGAAACTGGATGATCTGCAATCAAATGCAATTAATGTATAGAAAAAACTATTACAGCAAGCACAGACCCTCCTTGTGCTCCAAAACAGATCATACAAAACATGACCTCACTGTAAATCTAAAACCATTTCTTAAATGGCTTAAATACTTTCTAACATCGCCTGAAGTCTGACTTTTAAAGTGAATGGGAGTTCAGTGCTCTGTCACATGACTGTAGTGGGACTGGAAGTAATTGGTGGGAGGTAAACACTTAGGAGCACCTACTGATTTTCAACGACGATATTGTACTCAACAAGAGAAGACACATTTTCACCACAGAAGTAGGCCTGTCGCAATAAGCAATAAGTCAACTAGTCGCACAATAAGAAAAAATGTGCGCAATAAGTTTACCGTATGCAATCATTTTCATTTGCCTTTCATTTCCCTCTCGAGTGCCGACATTTGTTTTAAGACAATTTAAACTAAACACGGCAACACAACAAGCTTCCATCTATACTTAAAACACAATCATCAACGGCAGTTTTCCCAGCTGGGAAAAAAAGACCTCAACAAACAGGCTAGCTCCATTTTCCCGACAGTCAACCATCACTGGCGTGCACTCAGACAGCGTGGTTGGTAACGCAATGCTAACTTTTAATATAATTAAAAAGGCAACATTTTCAAAAATGTTGCAAACATTTTACAACCAGTATGAACATGCATGTTACAAACGGCAATTCAACAACTTTACATTGATATTAAAATTACAATTTTACCATTCCACCGCTGGTCAAGTCCAAACACGTCCCCTTTTATGAGCTGACCATAGACTATGTAACTGTGTTACATGGTGTTTAGAGACCATATGTTCCAGATGACCAAATTGCCAAAACCCTTGGAGAAATTCTGATCTGTTTTAGCAGACTGGGGACTGGATGAGCATAAACTAGTCCGCACATCAAGCTAAATGATCTTTAGAAATGAAAGTTTGTTGATCTTTGAAAGGGTTTACTTGCATTTATTTTAGTTGAAAATGGTCTCAAAATGACAACAATAATCGCTTAGCGCAAAATTATTGTTTATCGCAATCATTTCTGAGACAATTAATCACATGGCAAAGTTTGTTCCCGTGACAGGCCCACACAGAAGCACACGTTTACTGGCTAATGTTTCATGTGAGGCTAATTACAGTCCTCAGATGTCAGTTCTCATCAAAACTAACTAGCAAGCCTGCATGATAAAGCATAATGGTGTTACTTTTATGTAACTTCAGTTCTTTAGGTCCTCTGAGCACGTCCTCGGGTGAGAAGTGGTCGTTTATGGACCGGTTCTGACACCGCTGTAGTCCCCAAAAAACAGAGGGTAAATGTTCTATTAAAGGGACTTTTTTTTTTTTTTTTTTTTTTAGCAGATATACCTGCTAAAATTTAGAAAAGGAAAAAAAGTCATTAAACATGCTACATAGTTAATTTTCTATGGATCTTTATTTACTTGGACTGACCTGGTTGTTAAAGTAGCACCAAAGGACTGTAAAACTTTGTGCCTCTGACTCATTTAGATGACTTGGTCACATTTTATTCTACATTCCTTGAGCTGTTGTTGCCTAGCAACGTCCTGAGGCTGAGAACCCGCAGTGCAGAACTTTCTCTTCTGTCCTGCATCACTTTACAGCAGCATCTCACTTTATGGCACTGCCTCACACGCTAACAACTCCTTCACTCACAGTGGGCGATTCAGCAAAGAAAGAGGACTTTATTGGAGAAAGCAAAGGAAAAATAGAGAGAAAGCAGGCAGAGCAAGAGATATGCTAACAGTTAATGTCGGACTAGATTTTGCTGACTGAAGAGAAATCAGAGAAGAGACCAGATGCAAGACAGATGCCAAATCAGCATCATTAGGGTGCACCTCACTGTGGTGGGGCTTGAAAACGCGTTTATTTGCAACACACTCCAGAGCTGAAGAGAAGTTGATTTTTATCAGTCATTTTGCCTTTATTTAGCTGAATATTTTCCATCTCTTAGATTCTTATTCTAAATCGGCAATAACAGAGTAACAAGTGCAAATGCTGCAGAGGGCCAACAAAGGTTCAAGATTAGGTATTTTTAATGGAAATAGTGCAACACATGTTTGCTTTTATTTTATAAATAGTATAACACAACATCAGCATTATTCAGACTGCAGATCAGATGCAGACCGTTTCTGTTCTTCCAGCAGCCAGTAATGATAAATAATCTCCATATCAAATCAGTTTCAGGAGTGATAATCTCCAGTTAATTTGCATCAGAAATTTAAAGATGATTGTGAAGGAGATGGGGGGAAAAAATGCAGTGGTGCGTGTTTTTTTAAGAAAAAAAATCAATAGAAAACCCTGATATTTGATCTAATCTACACTCTCAAAAATAGAGGTACAAGATAAGGACATTTCTGTACCTATAGGTACATTTTAAAGAAATGTTCTCTCAAAAGTACAATACTGGTCTTTAAGAGACCAGAAGCACACCTTCAGAGTACGAAAAAGGGTTCAAAGTGACATTAAGTACAAATTTGTACCATTTTGACCATAAGGGTACCTGCAGCATTGAAAATTGTAATGTTAATGGCTGTAATGTTACAAACTAGAGCAGAGTTGAGTGATGACAGTAGTACTACTTAACAGACAATGACGGTCAGATGCCGCAAACTAAGTGTATGGCTGGTCAGTATTTCGAGTTTTTGAAGATTATTTCTAGATTAAAGATAAGATAATATTGCTAAATTGCATGGACCAGGCCTAATCCTGTGAAAACATAAAAAACATAACTTGATAAGGTGAGGTTGAACTTGATAAGGTACAAAAATAGACCAGAACTGAAGGTTACAGAAATGTCTCTCAAAAGAGTACACCCCCAGCGACAAGCATTTGTACCTTTTTAGGTACAAGCTGGTACCTCTATTTTTGAGTGTGTACAGATGAATTATGGGAATTTGAACAGCTTCTCCAACAGGTTCTGATTGGTTGTTTTATTCGGACAGAGGCAATTTCCACCAATCACACTGGCAGCAGCTTAGCGAAATAGTGGGATTTAAAAAGAACATTTGTCTGTAATGCTGTTTTGTTGTTGTAAACAGTTCAGCCAATGCAACTCCAGTTGCTATTAAAATGACAAACGATGACTTTATGGTCTTCTTGTTGTATCTTGAATCCCATGCCTTGGTTTTCAAGTACTAAGAGTGGAATGAAATTTATCAAAGTTGCTTACATTCCAGGCTAACTTTCACCTAGATTTGTCTCCATCATCATACTTTGCTGAAGGACTGTGATGTCTGCCGTAATGTGGCTCCTGCATGATTGAAGTTTGTATAGCCAGAGACAAAATGGCTGGCTTGATAAGTCTTATCCCCCTCTACCAAAGGAACATTACAGCTTATGGCCATTTCCAAAAAAGACTGACCCACATGCGATTTACAGTCGGCCTCAAATGAAGCGGGATGATTAGAAACAGAAAAGAAAGGGCAGATTAAATGGCAGGCGGCATTAGCAGTATGAAGGCATTCCAAGGTTTACAGCTGCCTGAAACTCAATCCGTCGCTCATCTAAAGGCAGAGGAGGAGAAATAAAAGCAGAGGGGGAGAAGGCCAGTGGCTCTTTATCTCATGCCAGCCTTATGCCTTTGATTTGTACAAAGATGGCACACTTAGCTCATCTCTCAAACCATGTGGAACATGTTAACTCACTCTTTCAATTTATTTCCCCTCTCCTCATTTTTTTTCTGTTATTTATACATTTCCCGAATACTTGGCAAATCCTAGAAGTGTCTAAAAGCCTCTTTTATCTCAACCCTACCATTTAAGCTTGAAGGCTTTGACTAAAGTTTAGCCTGCTTTGAAGTGGTTAGGACTATTTCTTTACCCCTGGGAGGGGAAGGGCTAGGAATAGGTTAGTGCCTTTGCCACTAACCTATCTGCTGGGGGCAGGTGAAGCAAGCATTCCCCAAGTGCTTCTATCCTTCTCTCAGACTACATCAGACGAGCCCTCAAGGGACTTTTTCTTATGGAGAAAATATGAGTAAGCTTTCCAACACAACGCCAAGCTGGAGAAGATCAAACCACACTTTTGTTCATAGGAATGTGGAGATAATTAACAATGGTGAGAATTAGACTCTGGGCATTTTGTCTCGTCAATGGACAAGTTCAGGCAACCAGAGACGACCTGTCCAAAAAGCAGCATTCCAGCTTTGATATGATTTTTAATGTTGTTGCCAAATCAAACTCGTCTGGCAAACAGTTATAATTATTATAGATATATACATTTTCTTTAATAACCATCATATTACAAGCATTAGTTATCAGCATTTATCTACCATTAGCCACTGGTAGCCTTATTTATGTTCCATTTGCATGTGTAAGTAGATACATCCGTTTCAAACGGCTACATGATGTTTAATTCCGAATTAATAATTCGGAATTAAATCATTGGGAATTAACATATTCTCCTACGAGTTTACATGAAAATAATAATTCCGAATGAAGGTTTACATGAAACACATCCTTACTGAATTCCTCTTTAGAGCGGCGGGTTGGGAAGGGTTCTGATTGGACAGAGGGTGCACATGACATATGGCGTATACCAAAATTAAACAAAGTTGGCTCCCTGCTTCTCGTCTAAATTTGAAGTACCAGCTCAACACGAGCATACTACACTTTTTGCAGCAACTAAGAAGGGGAAGAAAGATAGACCACCGAACACGGGAGGCAAAACAACGCGCCTCATCGGGACAGGACAAGGTAAGCATGCTCAGAACGACCAGAATTAACTTAGAGTGGAATTAAAGTTTTTACAGCGTCATTACATGGTTTTACATGGTCATTTTTCATCAGTTTAAAGCGGAAGTAACTTTTATTCTGAATTAAACAGGAATTAAAACTCCCATGTAAACGTAGCAAATGTCACACATGCTTTATGTTGACATGGTTGTTGGGCAATAATTACAGTTTTGCGCAATGCAGAGTTTCAGACAACAGGAAACACTGCGATGGTCTCTCCCAGCTTAGTGAGGCAGCGTTGGACTTTGTTGTAACAGAAAGTCCTGTCAGATAAGTGCTGGAGGGCTGAGATCTACACTTATTGCTGGGTTGGAGCTTTGATCCTCTGGAAAATACCTGAAGTTGGTCTTTATGGACGCCAAGCCATGTACTGGTCAGCCCACTTGTGTCTTAATGGATAAATGGGAGATACTTGGGATTTCTTAAGCCCCTACAGGGACTGAACACCTGGCTTTTCATTGCATTGGGGTAGTGTTTAATTTTCATTCAGTGTGTCAAATAACACTGCTGTAGTTGCAGGTGTTTATTAGACTAAATGGCAACTGAATGCTCATGTTGGTGCTAAATGTTAGTCAGGATGCTATAAAGAGGACCACATGATGAAGTGAAGCAGAATGACAGGTTTGTCATCCACCATGTTTCACACGGAGGTTCTGCAACTCACAGCAACAACTTGTGGACAAGACAGATAAACAAACTACTCTTATAAAACTGTTTAGATAAGATTAATGCTCATTTGATTGGAACTAGGAATGATGTCATAGCCAAGTTGAAATCGTTCATTTTGAGGGAAGATCAACATTAACAACAGTTCTTCATGTTGGCGTGCAGTTTTGGACACGCACACAATTTGGAAACTTAAACCTCTGCGTGGAGTTTACAAAGCACTACCTTTCACTCTAATTTATGTACACCTGTACACATAAATGTATGTTTACTGCTGGTTTTACACACTGTTGATTTGTTGGGCAGGTATCTTTTCTAGGTAAACTAAGGGTGGGTCAGTTCCAACTTTTCGTGTTGGAGTTCCAGTTTCAGGGGGCGTTCACGTTGTGTTTCCAACTGGGAACTCAGAAAATCTTACTTCTAAGTACAAATCGAAGACAGCATTGGATCTGGCTATTAAACAGTTTTCTGCAACTTAACTAAATCAGAAGTCATTATAATAAGCCAAGACATGTTATTTTCTTCTGTCACCCTGCAATGATTTGATCTCCAGCTGTAGAAATCATCACATGTGATAGTAAATTGATTGTTGAAAAACTTGCTCTATTCAGTCTTATTCAGTTATGAAGAATCTCAAATCTAGTCCTCTCTTGGCTAATGTAAACAATGGATAACATATGAGGGTAGAACCGTTTGGAACTGACATTACGTATGTAAAGGTAACATAAATAGGCCCTAAAGTTCCTTAAGCAAATTTAGCTCGATAGTATTTGCAGTAAATTCTTGTTCCATGTGCAGCATTTTGAATCCAAAGTATTGCCATACAGCAGATATGGCTACTTTTTTTTTTTTTTTCATCAAAAAAAAGTTCTTCTGTTATCATTTTAAGCTTCAACATCTGATACAGCTTAATTTTCTAAACTTTTATTTTCACCGCTCAACATCTCCAGTAACAAAATGCTTTGCTGTAAACATGCTTAGTGGTCCTCTCAGTTCCCCACTGCACCACACAGCACATGTCCTTTAGTTTTGTTTGTTTTTTTTTTAAATCAGTGTTGTGTATCATACAAATTAATATAGTAACAGAAATAGAAACCTGTTTGGTCTTTTTGTCACAATTGCTTATGCAATTACTGACGTAAAAAAAACAACAAAAAACACAGCCTCAGTGTTGTGTGTGTATTTAAGTAAGTTGTAAGCCCCTTTGTATATATTTCATTATTATATATGAGCTTTGGTGCGTCACAGTAGTCAAGTTACAGTCATATTATGTCCTCAGAATCCTTGCATCGCCAAGCCTGCTGGTGCTGCGACACCATTGTTGTTCTGTCTCCCTGCAGAGCAGTCAGACCTGCTAATTGAAGAGAGCTCTGTACTTTGTGAGCGGACTGACTCATGGTGTCACTGTGATTTACATATGGCATAGGAGGGAAAGAATAGCTTGTGGGGGAGGATTGCCACTCCACCCAGCTTGCCGCTACGCCCCCAGCCCTTTAAAAAAAAAAAACATGCATCCTTCCCTCTGAGCTACAAATAAGCCAGAGCTTTTGTGATGACGGTTTGATTTTCTCGGTTTTTCTCATCCTGTTTGTTCAGTAAATACTTAAATCCCTGCTCTGAAACTCCTCAGATTTTATGACCTTACATTGTTTGCCTACATTGTTGCAAACTTAAGCCAAACTGGGGTCAGCGTGAGTCGTTTGTCAGGTCAGATGAAAATCTTTTTCTGCTCACACCTGTGACATAAAGGTATCATGCGACTATTCTGTTATTAGGACTACGACAGTTAAAAAAAGAAAAACAAACCTCTCCCAGACGAGTCACTCCACTTCATTTTTTATGTCTGAACTTGTTGCAGTGTTTGTGTAGTACTAGCAGTTGTGCATTATGTCTGTTTCTTTGTTTATGTTTCACATTGTCCTCCAAATGTAAAATACAAATCTGTCGGTTTTTCCGTGTGTTTGGTATCAGAGCAACTCGCAGCAGTTTCTAATGAAAATCTGCACAAAGAAAAGACAGAGGGGAAGCTGTGTGTGATAAGTCAGAGTATTTACTTTGAGCCCAGCCCACCTTGTGAACATGTTACTGCTTGGACTGTGTAGTTTCAGATGCAGGCTGCTGACGGAGGGATTTCCAGGGGTGGCAGGAACAGCGCTGCTAATTTTCTCCACTGCCCCCGCTGTGTCTGTTGTTGCACAGAGATTACTCCTGTGTCATTTTTATCTCATGTGTAAGAGCTGAGCTTAAGGCAATATTTAACTTGGAAGGGGCGCTTTGACGCTTAGCACGCAAAAAGGCACCGCAAACATGGAGTTGCTGACTTCAGCAGACTTCTGATCTGCACCTTAGGACCACTACTTTGTTTTTTTTTTAGTATTTTGCAACACACAAACTTTATACTTTTTGATCTCTTATGAAATTCTGAGACTTACAAGATACTGGCAAAGTATTGCATTTGTAGAATAAATCATCAAATAAAATAAAGTGCTGTACATATTGCGTAAAACCTGACTAAAACTTAAAGATAGAGCATTTAAAAATAATGAAAAGGAAGTCAATGAATTAGATTCAGCGTAAGGAAGGAAATTTGAATCAAATCCATTTTTGCTGTGTGTGCTGTCAGTCTCATGGACCACCTGTTTCTTTCTGCACATTGTGTCACAGTCAGCACATTTCCATGAAACTTCTTTTTTTCTAAATATTGAATTACTCCGACCAACACTAGACTTAAACAATGCAAGAAAAAATTGTAGTCTGACCAAAATATTTTAATGTTAAACATCATAAAACAACACACCCAGCTAAGGTATTTGCTTGCATATTCGCAACTTAAACAGACCAAAGTGCTTTGAGTCGGCACAAGTTCCAGTTTCGGCTCTGTGCCGTCCTCATCTGTTCTCTACCAGTAACACATTAGTTAAGATGATATTCATACATCCTAACTAATCTTACAAGTGTTCCCTTCACCATCACTCCAAAAGTATCTGAATAGATCTTGTGGTTGTTGAGATGATCATATCATTATGGAAATGAAGACGCCTCAATAGTCACGGGGTCCAACGGGTTAATACAGCTGAATTTTACAAAGAAGCTGTTCTCGTTCACATCTCTTGTCAAAAGGTGAAACTCAACAGATGTGGTGACTTTGAATGAATGAAAAGAAAGATATTTAATTTATCCCAGAGGTAATGTTCTCATTTTTGTTTGTTTGTTTTTGTTGTTTTTCAAGAGAAGTAGCCGGTTACAACTCCATGTCTGCTAATAAGATCCTGATGTTATACCTGCAGGAAAGTAACTTCTGGATAATGTCGGAGCAGAGAATTTGGCTATGTTTATGGATATGATGATTTAATCTGAAGAGATAGAAGCAGCGCTTTGCTTTGTGTTGATACCTTCATTCTCCTCATGACTATGGCCTGCAGTCAGACAAAAGATGATGGTTCAGTTAAATGGCCAGACTTAATTCTGAAGTACGGACTGTCCTCCATTTGTGTTTTTCCAGACTGACTCTTGGTGCTTTTTATCAATAGTACACCTTGCACAACACTCCTTGTTCTTCTTGTGGCTTAAGTATGTGACACAATAAGAAAAGCCACTTAGGTGTCAAACCATTTACACACTTGAACTCCTGCAACGTTTATGTGCTTCACAGCAAGAGATTCTCCTTCTGAGATACATTTCTATGTTCCAAGTAAATCCCTCGTGATCTCAGGCTGGACCCAGTGGTTCTGGATTTTTGTTGGTATCAGTGAATTTACATTTCCTAAATCTGATAAATATGAATATGATGATAAATGTGAGAGGTCAGTGTGAGGTGCAAATGAACTACATGCTTTAGTTCCCCTGAAATCATAGCTCTGTCTTTAAGGAGTTTTCAAAGCCCTTTGCGTTTTTCAAGAAGCAGCATCAAATGTGGAAGCAACTAGCTACCGTCCCCTGAACATCGGTGATGTAGAAAAAGTCAAAAGAACAAAGTTTCTTGGTCTGCACACCTCTGACAACTTCACCAGGCTCATCAATTCTTGCAGAAACTGAGGAGAAGCAACTTTTTACCATCAATCATCACCACTCTACAGGTCAGCTGTTAAGAGCATCAAAGCGAACTGCGTCACTGGTTTGCAAACAAGACCTTACAGTGTGTTCAGAGAAAACGCGTTTTGGGCGTCAAAAACGCTGAACGCTCAACGCTGGTCACTAAACTGCCACTTTTGTGTCCGATGCCCAAAACACTCCCAACGCTCCTGCCGCGTCTGCTGCTGTGTGTCTGGAGCGAGCGGCAAATGCGGCGGAAAAGAGAGGAGGGAGGCAGCGCTTTCCTTCCGGTCAGTTTGAATGATGGCGAATTCAGTAGAGAGATGGCATGGTTTTATTTAATAAATAAAGCTAGAGGACGTTGTCATAGGGCAGTAATAGTCAGTGTTAATGCAACAAGAGCCGCACTCAGCAGAGAGTTGCCGCCGCCGCCCCCAAACAAAGCGTTGCTAGGCAACGTATCCTGCTACGTTGCCAAATCAGTAACATTCCGCTTTTTCGCAAGGAATGGTTATCCTAAATATTGCACGGAGTAATCGCATCTCCGCCCTGTGTCTGTGTTCACCACAGGGATGCTCCAGGAGCTGCGAGCTGATTGCTCTGATTGGTTGACGCCCCGCGTTGAGCGGCCAAAGTTCAACTTTGTCCATCTCTGGCTTTTGACGGCACGCGCGTCGAGCTTAAAAACTTCTTAAATTTTCGGCACGTTCCGCACGGAACGCCAGTGCTCAAAACGCGTTCGGTCTGAACACACTGTTAGAATAGATACAGGCATATTGAAGGCAACCTAATTGTAGCTTCCAACAGTGGCACCCCTGAGGCACACTGCAATGAGCATTGTCAGAGTCTTGCTGTTGCATTTTGTTGCTCCTGATCATAGACTGTACATATAGAGATGGGTGGAGCCTCCGTGACGTCACCCATAGGTTTCTGAAGAGCTGAATTGAAGCTCAGTGGGGGGGTTCCTACCATCATCATCTTGGCAGGGGCATGCGCGCTATCTCGCCCGGAAAATACAAATATGGGCAAAGACCTGGAGCTGAGAGGGGGCGTGTGAGAGTCATGTTGGATGATTGACACTGAGCGAACTCAGGGCTTTCTGTAGCCAAGAGCTTACAGAGCTAACCTAAAGATAACAGGAGCTAACCAGCTAATGGAGGTAAGTGGGCTAAAGCTAAGTCACGTTGTTTACCGGCTAAAAACCGCGGTTGTTCTACGTTCTTCTTACTTGAAGCGGGAGATCGGGTACTTGTCAATCAAAAGGACACGCCCCTAAATATGCAGAACTTCGAGATTAAATTACTTTTAATGGGCGAGTTAGAAAAATATTCACTCCCCCCACAGTTGTCATGAAGGTAAACCTGACCAATTAAACCTAAAATGGATTTTTGAACCAGGCTGTAAACATGTTTATTTCTGCTATGACGTTGGTCTTTTTAACATGGGAGTCTATGGGGATTTGCTCTGTTTTGCAGCCCCTGGTGGATGAAGGGGGAACTGCAGTTTTATGCACTTAGGCATAGGCTTCACTTTTTACCGCAGAAGGCGCCGTCCATCTTTCATATATGGTCTATGCTCCTGATCAATGTTTATCTGCCATCAGACAGGAAGTGCAGCATCTGGATCTATGTGACAAAGCTCTGCAACAACTTCTTGCCCCAAAAGTCCTTACTTATCCTGGTGCTGCATAAGGCGCAAATAGACATCAGAACTTCTCCTTTGTTACATTTCCAAAGTTGAAGTGTTTTATTTTGTCTGATTTCATTTAATACAATTTGTAGTCCATAGGAGGGGCATTTTGTTCCTGTGTGGTATGTACGCTATGTAGGAAATCAGCTGGTGATGGTTATTCTCTCTCTCGTCAGGCAAATTTCCAAACTGATGTGTATTTGTAAGAAAGATTTTGTTTAAATCTCGGGTGTCAACATGCAGCCAGAACAGCTTTATTCTTCCAACAGCTGGAACATCGTGTTCCTTAAAAATATTTCAATGGCGGCGGTATGAAATATGTTCCATCTAAACTCTTACATAATATTTGCTTTTTATTTGTTTAATTTTCATACTGAAACAAATCAGTGCTGTTTTTCTAAGCTAATCTGAATATATAGCTTTATTAAGTGATTTGAATCAGATCCTTCCAGCTGGAATAAGATTGCATGCTAATGGCCTGGGGAACCAGTAAAAGCACCACAGCGCAGGCAACCTGTTGAAAGTGAAATAAAAATGGGATTAGGGTATGTTTCATTGGGAACAGCAGTCCTGCGTTATCTTCCTCTCAGTCAATCCTGCTGCTTTTCTAATGAAAAATTACCCATGGAAAATATGTCATTCATTCTTGCATAAGGGAAACTTTATACGCCTCATGTATTTAGTAATAACAAAGATTGCGTCATCATAGTTGAGGAGAATCTTTTCATAATAATAATCTCTGGGTTTTAATCAAAGTTGTAAAGGCGTGTATTGATTTATACTTGTCATTTGATACTTTGACAGCATAATTAGTTTGATCTAATTCCTGTTTTTATTTTGGGCTTTATCTAAAAGCTCCAGTGAAAGTCATCCGCTGTGCTCAGCTGCGGCTCAGAATCAAAGCCTGCTGACTAGAAATGAGTTACACAATCTTTTGTGGGTTGCAGCTTTGCTTGCGGCCTCCCGTTGAGAGCACATTCACATTCATGTCCTAGTCCAGTTCGCTTCGTTTGGGGAAATGTGAATGTGGCAAACAAATTGTGATTTGGATCAAAGAAGTGAACCTAGTCTGCTTACAAACGCTCGGCCCGTTTCAAATATAGGAAGTGGACTACAAAAAAAGTCACTTCCATAATTCGGCGTTGTATTGCATTATGGGTAAATACAGAGGGATTACATCAAGGGTTCTCAGCCTGGATTGGCTCGTTTGACCAAAGTGCAACGTGAACACGATCTTTTTCAGCATGGATATGCCCCCCTACAACTGAGTCGAGTCCCCAATCGCACCGAGTCTAGCACCAAACCAGCCTCAACAACCCATTGTTACGATGAGCTAACAGACGACACTAACTGAAATGCATGTAGGGGTGGGGGGGTGGGGTGGGTTAAGTGGATCGGGGGTGTTGGAAGTCTTTAGTGGAAGCTGTTGACCAGATAGCACTTGCATTTTTAAGGATGTGGGAAAACAAACTGTTAGGGATTTTGGGCACTTGGGCACTTTCTATGTGGGGGCATTTCTTCCCCAACAGGGAGGACATCCCCCACACAACACCACAACTCTGCTGCAACACACACACAAATTCTCAAAGGGTCAGTTCAGTCTTTGACCATTATATGTCCATTTTGGTCCTCCTCACCTCGCTGGTCAATCAGGTCTTCGTGTCCAGCCAGAAGCACTCAGGCCTCTGTGGTTAATGGAGCACAGTAATGGAGCCCCAGGGGGCCCCACAGGCCACCAATGCTCCTTAATGCTTTTTTAACAGGCTAGACTTCTGTTGTCACCTGCTGACTGGGCTGCATGCAGGTGTTGAAGTGCCCTGCTGTCTAATTAACCCTTTCCTGTTCCTGGGCTGGACCTCCAGCAGTCTGCTGTAGCTTTAGAAAAGAACCACAGGGGTCAATGAGCATGGCTGGTCTACAGTATCACCAACCATCTGAGTAGCTGAAAATCTCTCTACTTCTTAAGCCTTTAAGCATTCAGACAGAGATGTATCCTCGCGTTCCAACATAACACCAGCAGAAAATGCTTCTAACTTGGGAGGCCCAGAAGGTAACAATGTCGATTAAATGAAGGATTCTTAAAAAAAAAAAAAAAAAAAAAGCTTATTTCTTCAATGGTGTTTTTTAAGTCCAATAAAAGTATTTATTCTCTTATCAGTTTCATGCAAAACAAATTTTGCAGCACATATAGTATATGTATCAGTGGCTCCAGCTCTGATAGTGTTTGTGGAAACATAAGTGATGCTGCAAGAGGAAATATGAATGTCTCCTTTTCTTTACAGTAATGGATGGAACCTGACCTAAACCAGGTTAATAAAAAAGAAAATATTACAGTAGTCTAAACTAGAGAAGCACTTGAGAGAGCACAGACCTCCACCAAGCAGCTCATTTTACCCTGTTCTAGTCCTACATTCGTTTCATTTGGCTATTTATTGGTGTTTGTTGAACGTTTATTTCTTATTTTGGTTTTTTTTTTGTAATGAAAATTCCAAAGATCCTGTCATTTTTTCCTGTTCTGGATCGTAGCATTGAGAATTTTGCCGGGATCCAGATCTACCATTGAGATCTTGTAAAACCTGCTGGGATAGTGGTTCGAGGGGAAACAGAGGAGGACATCTGGGGATGTTCTTCGTGCTATTTGTCTGCACCAGATATGTGTCATCGCACTATTAAAAGGGATGTTTGGTGATAAAGCATGGAGTGTCTGTGATACATGTTGAACATTCCTGCTAATGCCTCATCCGTTCATATGTCCACAGAAGCGGAAACATCGAGAGAAGGATGAAAGTGATGCAGTCAGCCTCTGCAACTTCGACTACAAGGTAAAACTGATTGGACATCAGGCTAATGAGTAACACTGAGCTCACACAAGGAAGTTTACTTTGTCCACGCTTCCAAATTTAACTAAAAAAGGAACGAGTTCGTTTGCACAACGAAGAGAATAAAATTACAATTCCAGTGATTTTATTAGTGGCAGGATAAAGCCTAAACCTGAAACAGACCAACAGAAGACAGACACTAATAAAAATGATCATGCTAGGTTCATTCATAATGAGCACTCCTAATCTTTTCATAGCCTGAATATGTGTGTGTGTGTGCGTGTGTGTGTTTAGTATTATATTAAAGCATCATGCTAACTTGCCTTTAAACAACTATTAATTCCTACTTTAAAAACAGTTCTGCCAAAATGTTTTTCTACATTTAATATTAAGATAACAAATATTAATTAAACAAAAAGAAAAAGAAAATCCCCAAATCCGTAACAGGTCTTAAAATGAGGTTCATACGACTTCAGATGAACAACACTACATGAAATACCCTCCATGATTAACCTAACCCTTTAACTTAATAACAATCTTTTTAATAGTTGTGCAATGCTAAATATTGAGTTAAAGAGAAATTCTAACTAAAATATTTCACCATGCTGCAGTCAATGTATTGTTTAGTTTTAGGCATTTTTGTGTTAAAATGCGACAAATTTGCATGTGCAAACCAAGCATTATTTCATTAGATATGATTTGTTTTAAGTGTCCACTATCTGCAAGATCCACTATATACAAGATCTTATGAAAAGGAAAAAAGCCCCAAACCTCTAAATGTAAAATGTAAAATGGTTTCCTGTTGTAATCTTTGGTTTGAATAAAATATTATAGCTTACAAAATGTGTTTCCACTTTGGAATTATTTCATTGATATCTTGTCAAAAAATAAAATGTTCTGTCATGCTAAATTACTTACAACAAAGTCAAAATCATTGTGTGTGTGTGTGTGTGTGTGTGTGTGTGTGTGTGTGTGTGTGTGTGTGTGTGTGTGTGTCCATCATAAGAAAAGATCGATTTTAGAATCATGTGACATTTTGCAATCATAAAGCAGCATCATCGGCTCGACACATGAGGACCGAAGTCTGTTCCTCTTCATTCATTTCCTGTGGAAGTTGCACAATGAGGTGAAAATCACCTCCTTCCACCATCCAAACGACAGGCAACATCCATGCACACAAAATTTTGTCCTTGTTCAGGTAAATGTGCACACTGGGCCTTACGACGCGACACAAGAAAACTGAAAAATGTTCACCTTTTATTGCTGCGTGTGGCTCTGCAACCAACCTGAGAGGGTTTCGGTGACTGATCAAGAACATGAATCTGTGTAGATCAGCCCTGAGGTCTGCCATCAAATGCTGGTATTTATCAGGATGTTTCACTGTTTTTAAAACACGATGAACCCAGGTTGTTGCTTTATTCTGTAAAGTAAAGTTGACAACAAGAATTGTGTCAATTCATGCAAAACGTCTCTACTCTTCATCCTTCATCCTTTATCTGTCACATACTGCAGTGAAAATGTCCAAATTCTCTTTAATATCACAACCAATCAAATTGGTTTGCTTGAAGACAAGCAAGCCGACTGTGTGATGCGTGACGCTGCCACTGTTGCTGTTTGTCACCCCCAATGTGTTGAACCCATTACAGAAAAGGACCTTTCAAATATGAATGTCACACTTATTTTCAATAAAACTATTATCATTTAAGACGGGGGTGCCCAGCTCTGGTCCTTGAGGACCACAATCCTGGAGGTTTTCCACTTATCCTTGCTTTAAAACACCTGTCGCAAATCAATCAGTAATTGTGCAGAACTTCATTGGCTGTTGGATCCATTCAACAGAAGCCAGGTGTGTTGGAGCAGGGATACATTAAAAACGGGCAGGACAGCGGCCCTTGAGGTCCCACTTTGGACACCCCTGATTTAAGACATTCACTTTTAGGCCAGTTTCATGCCAAGATTGCCAAAAGCAGTGAAACGCTGTCCTCATCACCCTCCAACAGCTCGAAAAAAAAGAGAACATTTTGGCCAACAATAAATTACATCTTTGCTACGTTAAATAAAGTTGAAGGGAAAAAAAACCCCATAAAAGATGCAGCGGAGATGTCAGAATTATCACTAGGAGATGAACTAAGGAATAAAACACAAGAATTAACACCAGACTGAGTTCTACAATGCAAACTTTGCTTTGAAACAATTAGCATGTTAAAAACACTACGAGTGATTCCTAATCTGGTCTGCATACACTGGGAATCACAGGGAATTAAGCGTGTTTATTCCTGTAATGAACTAAGTCAATTAATTTAAATGGGACCATCTACTAACAGGAAAAGCACATTACAGGAGTGTGTTTGCCTGTGTTAGGCTCCATTTTTCCAGATTAAACCAAAATTGAATCTGTGGGGCCTCAACTTGCTGCATCAGTCCTCGTGCAAGAGGTCGAATCAGTCAGACGAGCAAAGCATATTTGAACGCATGCACATGAGAAAGAGAATATATTTCCAGTTTTCACTCCTATGCCTGTGTCGTTGTCATTTAAATAGAAGTAGAAACCTTTGCAGTAGAAACGCTGTGTCAACTGGCTCCTTTATCTGATCCTTTCGATTTATCTCATCTCTTTATGTATTGTGTTTACTCAGGACGTACTATCAAATGACGACAGGAAGTCATCTAGATCTAAATCTTATGTTTGTTTTGTGAAGAGCCTGACTGGTTTTCTTGAGTTGCAGCAAACAAGTTCCTCAACACATTTCGGCCTAAAGGTTTCTCTTCAAATGCTTGTGGGGGTTCTCCTGAATCTGATCTTTTAAAGCCTCTCAGATCAAAAAAAAAAAAAAAAAAAAAAGATCCTATGCGTGGTTAAACCTTTCCTTTTCAGTGTGGTAGATTGCGTCCTTACGTTTTTAAATGTTCTTTTAGTTTGTCAATGTCACAATGTTCATGCTGCATCAAGCTGGAAGCACAAAAACACCCACATGGTGAATCAGACATGATCTGGTTGGAAAATATCCCTCATTTTGTTTCTTAATATTAACAAAACACACTTACTCCTATCCACACAGACGTTTCAGTGGTACTTATGTCAGGAGGGTTTTGACACAACTAAATACTCTAGCTTTAGGCACATTCCCCTTCTCTACCCTAATGCAGTTACCTGAATGGAAGTTTACAATATGCCAATCTTTGTTATCTCTGTGATGAAACTCCTGCTGAGGGAAATAACAAGTCACTACAGTCTTTATGATCATTTCATTGCCCCACCATTGTGTCTCCATACACCCACATGAGAAGGATTAGCAGACACATGTCCACCCTCAGCATCTGTAACCAGTTTGATGAATTGATTTAGCAAAAACAAAACTGATAGTGTTGTTGAGAGTTTGACGGGCCATTTGTTGATTTAAATCTTTATCTTCTGTTTAACACACATACTTTTATCAGGGGAATCTTGAACTGGATGGAATTGGTGATGTTTAAGTTCCCTACAAAATTATAGATTTGTTTACATACATATTTTTTATGATACATCTTGTAATCAAACGTGACAGAAATACTTCACCAGTATATTGAATAAATAGTGAGAAAAGCCTGATCAGATAGTTGGAGATTGCAAAGCAGATTGTACTGGTTGGAAACAACCAGATGAGTAATAGTTCCAAAACACCTCTTGGTGCAGTGTGACTTGGTTTTATCTTATAGTCGCACTATGTAACTGACCTTAAAACTTCGCAATCTGGACTTGTTGGATGACACACCTGCAACATTTACATGGGAGTTTTAATTTTTGTTTAAGTCCAAATAAAAGTTAATTCCGCTTTAAACTGATGAAAAATTACCATGTAAACACTTAATTCCTAATGCAAATTTTTATTCGGAATTAAACTTAATTCTGACGTAAGCGGCTGGTTTAGTCACATTTTAATTCCAAACTATTTAATTCCTCTGTCATGTAAACCTTCATTCCACTCAAAGTTAATTCCGGTCGTTCTGCACATGCTCGTTACTTTGTCCTGTCCCGATGACGCACGTTGTTTTGCCTCCGTGGTCTATCTTTCTTCTTCCCCTTCTCAGTTGCTGCAAAAAGTGAAGTAGTATGCTCGTGTTGAGCTGCTACTTCACATTTATAATAAAAATAGCGGCAAAACTGGTACTTATTAATGTCGTTTGACTGTGAAAGTCAAATCAGACCAGTGACGATTTAACATTGATGCTGTTTGGTTCACTTTAAACCAACCTTGTTCTGCTTGTATGGATAGTATGCTTTGTTTGGAGCAGTGTGAACACTCATCTGCACCCTGTTAACTTTGCTAACTTTGTTTATGTAAAAACTGGTGGTCCTGGCTCACTTGATTAAAAATGAACCCTGGTGTGAGTTGCTTGCAGTGTGAAAGCAAACTAACCATCAGTTGAACCAAAGGAGAAGAATTTCCAATTTCTCTTCTGGTTGACTGACAAGCTTTTATCTTCTTCCTATTGCTTTTTTTTCTTAGTGGTGATTTTGGCCCATATCATCCTCAAGCAAGCAGTTTGAATGAAGGGACAATGATGTGTCAGTTAACTATTGTTAGATGCATTATGTGCACAAGGTTGCAATCAGGCTTTTGCAATATCTGTATTATTTTCCTTTTCGGTCACAATCAATGGCATTCAAGCTATATACAGCTATTTCAGGGTAAAAAATGATTTGCAAATCCTTTTTAGGTTTTATAAGCACAGTTTGTGCAGGCAGGTATGTGTTACCCACAATCTCCTTTCCTACGAAGAAGTACGATGCAAACTAAGATGAAAAATGATAACCAGGGAAATAAAACTCAGAATTATGTAGTCATATTAGCCAACTCTTATGAAACCGCTGGTTCACAGGCCTGATCCTGCCTTCAGATCATTTTTGCAAGTATTTTACTGGTAAGTGGAATGTTGTAACAATAAAACATTATCAAATGACACAGAGCAGTGAGATTTTCCTGAAAACCCTCTGAAGCAGCTTTAGTCACAGAAGAAAATCACTAAAGCTGGAAGTTGGTATTAGAAACATTGCTTCACATGTTCTTCACCCAGCTCTCTTTTGACAAAGCGCTCCTCTGTCTGATGTTTATCAGTGTGTTGGTATGCTCCCTTTCCAAGGCGTAGGAGGCTTCTCTGTGAGTGTTGGTTACCTCTCCTGTGTTTGGTAGCAACCAAGGCTAGTCAGGGTGTGAGCACTGTCAAAACAAAACCAACCTGAAAATGTTAGTCAGCTTTCAGTTAGGGCTTTTGAGTTGATAAGATCACCGACTACGTCCTGTCTAGAAGTGAACCTGTCAGATTTCTTTTAACATTTTATCGGATGTCAAATGAACCCGCTGCTGCAGCGCTCGCCTGTCCGTCCCAGTCAGACTTCAATGAAAGCAATGGGTACCCAATTGATGTTTGCATTTAGAGTCGATGCTGATGGATTGATGAGAACTGAAGCGATGTATTGTTGCATCTTTCGTAAATCAAACTTAAAACCAATGTGTTCCTTTGCTATCGGATTAGTAGAAAGTAATGCATGAGTGACACACAGAAAACTGATCATTTAACCATTTTGCTCTCCATGTTTTTCTCTCTACAAAGTCTGTTGCAGGCCAGAAACCTTTCAGAGACTTTAGTATTCTTACCAAAATTCAATCTAAATCTCCTCAAGACTGTACTTTCTTCATCATTGTCTCGTTTATGTTTGTGGATATTTTCCTCTCAGGATCCCCACTCTCTCGTTTACTCATCTCATCCATTGCGTTCTTATCTGTCATCACATTCTTGCAGGGACTTATTCACCACCTCCTCTCCCCGATTCCTGCAGAAACAGGCTGGATCTTTGGTCAGAGACTGGGACGCTTCTACAGGCTTCACAAATTAGTGTCTGGTAATCAGACTGTATCAGATCTTGGCCTTTTGCCTGCATTAAAATGGGGCCTCAAAGAGATTTTCATGGAGAATCTGGGGGAAACTTAAGGATTCAACAGCAAAGAAAGCTTTAAAATTGACCCCAGTTGTAGCCTGTAAAACAAGGCTTAGCTTTCTTTCTTGATTTGGACGGCATTAGAAACTGATGTCTGTAAAAATCAGGAAGTGCTTTTCAAAACGTGTTGTAGACATGCTTTTTTTTCTCCATTTTTATTTTATTATGAATAAGAATCCACAGCAGCAACATATTTAGGAAAAACATACTCTATTTTGGCTATTTTACCAGATCCGAAAGCTAAAACGTCCCTCTCTTGCTCCAACAGCAGGGGGCAGCAGTGCCTCCACAGGTTTTCTCTGCTTCACCTCACTTTACACTCAGCAGCGCTTCTTGTCAGGAACTCTCTCTCCTAAAAGCCTTCCCCAGAACTGTAATTAGGCTCTTAAGGCATCCTGCAGTCACTGCTGCTGAAATGGAGGTGAGCTCAGCCCCGTCAGGCCTCGGGGTCTAGTCTAACCCTGGCACGACATGGGTTATACAGCGGTGAAGATCCACCTCTTGTCATGGGGGGCATAAATCACTACTTAGCTCCAGCTGCAGTTTTGTGCGACTAGAGGCGAAGAGGTCTAGCCATGTTGTGTTTAGTTTTTATAGCAGCAGGGCCAGACGTACAGCTGATTCAGCCCGAGGTCTCCCCATGCAGTGTGAGTAACGTCAGGACTGCACACAGCGTCTTCTTCAGTCACTCAGACTACACACAGACATATTTATCCTTCATAGATCCCCTCTGACTCCTCACTCTGCATATTTTTTCACTCTGCTGGCCTGTTTCTCACACAAACCCAAACCGTTATCGCTTTATGTTCTGGGAAAATTGCAAAAATCACTTGATTCATGACCCCCCACACCATTTTCTTCTGAGGACTTATTGCTGATGCAGTCCAGACTGCAGGTCTGCAAGCAACAAGCCAAAGAACAAGGCGTTAACGTCCATACACCTCAGTAAGCATGTGCTTAGTCACTATAGACATGCATACGTGTGGAGCAGCAGCAGGAAACCTGCGTCTCATTTGGCACCTCCATGTTGACCCAGGAGGATGAGGCATAGCTCTGAACAGACATGTCCATTTGCTCAAAACACACATTTTAACACCCTGCCTTGCAGCACCTCCCCATCAGGTTAACACTTCGCTCTTTATTGTGCATTTGTGCAGCAGCTGTTTGGGTGTGTAGGTTTCAGGTGTGGTTGTCCTTTAGCCATATGTGCATTCTTTGTATTTCATTTTCTCACAAGGAGCATGAAGAAGAGCCACAACTTCGATTTTCTCCTTCAGTTCAGCCCATTGTCTCGACTGAAACTGGTAAATATGTTGGTCTCCCGCCTTCCATTGGGCTAATCAACATACGCACCACCCCTCTAGTGGTACTCAATACACAGGTTTCAGTTTAAACATCTGGCTGAGTATGCCACAGTGCCCCTACTATTGATATTCTAATCGATAACCTCCCCCGAGTCAGCTGATGACTCTGTTAGAAGCTTTGTTTCAAACAGAGTAAAATGCTTTGATTAACTTGCTAATAATTCATAATTACCCTTTGTTCATTTTGAGTATATTAAAAGCAACGAGTCATTGAATTAAATCTTTCTGATAACTTGATTCAGCTCTAAATTAACCTTTTTTTTTTGTTTGTTTGTTTGTTTGCAGCATTGACATTATACGATCAGACGCTTTAAAGCATCTGGAAAAAATGTTGTAAATCTCAGTAATAATCCCAGAAATGTGGTCTTTTGTGGTTTAAATGATTTTATCTCAGAGGTGAAGCTCTCCTTAACTAAACAGTCAATATCTAAAGGTCTTATTATCTGTGCCCTGATAGGTGCAGATGCATCACAAATTATATAACTGCATTCGTTGAGGTATATAGGTGGATTATTACAGAAACATGGAACAGAGGCTGTATGTTATTGTGGTTTTGTATATATTTTCGTGTGAAAGACTGATTACTTTATTAATAATTCGTTTGATGACCAAAGCAGTGTCAAGAAATGCAGAAAAGTGTGTTTTTATGTTTTAAAGTGAAAAATTCAACATTATCAGGTGACTTTAATAAATAAGATTTGGAGATGCTGGACTGAATGTGCGGTATTTGCAATGATTTGAATAAAGTTTCCATGAAAAAAGGGTTTTTTGCTTTAGACAGTGAAAACAAAGCAAAGACTTCATGCTCCATTACATATTCTAACCGAGTTCTCTGAAACAAACCCGGATCATTTCTTTGCCTGTATTTACCGTGGTCATTCCAACCACACTTCGCAGTGAGAGCTGCTTATGATCGTGAAATTCTGTTGTCACTAATGTGTGGATGGATCAACAGAGACTGCGGGCAGCTTCTCCTGACTTCCAACAACCTGATCGTTCCACATGTGCAGCCAGCAGAGCTGAACGAGGGCTGGACTCCTCCCCTCTGCCCAGCCTGGGCTCCTACATATAAAAAGGATCCCTCCCTCAGTTTCTCTCAGAACAAAGTTTAGAAAGTGTGTGTCAGGGCTGATTTCAGAGAGCCCAGTCCCAAAAGGGAAGACGTTGGATAGACAGGGGAGGAGGAGTTTATTTATTCATTTAGATTTTTTTTATTTAGCTCTTAAACAACATCTGGTTTTTTATATTTGACTTCTTCTCGTATGGATTACTTGGAGCTAACTCGCCGGGATTAAAAGGATACTGTGTTTTTACTGAAAGCTATGGTGGCTTACGATGAACTGGGTAGCTTGGTGCCTATCAAACGGACTCTGCAAGTGATAGAGAACCAGAACCAAGCCAACAAAGAGTCAGAGGTGAGATGCCAAAAACAAACATAAATGGTTAATCAGTCTTTTTTGTAAATGTTTGAGTGGAACTCCTTCCAGTGAAGTCATATCTTTGTATCACATGTCGGATTGTGAGTGAGTCAGCACCTAACCCTGGTTTTATCATCTTTGAGGACACAGAGTTTCAGATGAGACTTTGACCCGTGTGACTGGACATTAAAAATGCTTGTTTTTCTGTGTGACTTGAAAAAGTGAATCAGCCTTTATGAAGTTGTAAACTTTGCGTATTCAGTCTATTCTTAAGCATGCACCCCAGCAGGCGGCTCAGCCTCAGTGGGATATAGAGCAATAGGAACAGCCTGCAAACTCAAAAGACCCCATACAGAGAAGCAGCGGGGGGGTCAGTAAGCCGTGCATCCACAAGTAACCCTTAGCCTTTTCTACCTTTTTTACAATAGAAGGTAAAGCATGTTATCTCTGCTGGAAATCTAGCTCGGCAACCTGAAAACATTCCTCCACCCATTTACAGGAACGCACAGGTGTTGAAAGTCTAGCCTTCCCTTAAAACTTGTTTCACTGACAGTAAACTGCTCTGCAAAGGGGAAGTTCAACAATTCATGAAGTGAATCTTTTCCTCACAGAATTACTCAAGCAGTTTAGTTTCACACGGGGTTGAAAGATGCCTGCAGGTTCTTGAACTGAGACGCTAGTTTGGCTTTCATCACAGGGGGACACATCTGCAGTTTTTAGCTCCTTAAACACAAAGAAAAACACGGGGTGAGACCTTTTGGAAAGCTGAGGAAAAAATAGGTCGTTGGTGGAAAGTTTTAAAAAAAAAAAACGGGTGCATTGAACCTTTTGTCTGACTGGAGTGTCATCCATCCACTGATAGGTAATCTGTGTGGCTTCCGGATCCAGTCCAGCTCCCTGAAACTCTAGAGTGAGACTGACAGGAATAGCAACTTCTCTGTCTGCCTATCTGCACATGTTTCACTTTACGGCTGATAAACAAAGAGCAGGACTGGTGACCCTTTGTTATTCTGGGGCCGCTCCCCAAAGCACAGGAAGGGCACGATGGCCTGTGTGCTTTTCCAATATTTACTTTAGGAACCCCTGCTAGCCTTTTTATCAGTGGTTCTTGATGTGTATTTTTGCTGATATCCACCTTTTTAATAAAAAAAATAAATAAAAAAAAAAGAATTGTAATCAGATGTGGACCACAGTCAAAGCAGTTGACACATGGCGTCTTTCTGCTGGCCCCCACCAATAGAGGGCTCGCTGAGTCCTTTAAGGGTGTCTGTGGAGATCCCGACCACAGCAGCCCGGGAGTCAACCGCAGCCGGATCTGTTCCACAGCTGTGTCTGTGCTGCCCGGAGTCTCAATGGCTGCACTGTTTCCCACATTCGCTGAGCCAGGGTGAAAAAAACCCTGCTTGGCCTGAGTCAGGAAAAAAAGCACAGCAGCTTGCAGCGGCGCTGTGCTCCATCACCGTCAGTAATAGAAGTCTAGAAGATAAAAATGCTAATTGTACCTGTGGTTTTTTCCCACAGCATTGTCTTTAGTTTCTTTTTACTGCACATCTTCAGCTCTTTGATTCTTGCAGCCTGTTGATGTTGGAGCAGAGCCAAGCAGCTTGTTTCTCTCAGCCTTAGGGCTGGGTGAGGAGGTGGAGGTGTGGAGGAAGGTAGGGGGGGGGGGGGGGGGGGGGGGGGGATCACCTGGGCCAGATGTAGCGCTGCTCTCACGCGAGGCTTGTTGAAGAGCCTGTCTCAACTCGCAGACATAAACTCAAGTGTGCACCCCCCCCTGCAACACACTGTGTAAACACTCCAGATAGAGAAGGTCCACTGCGTTTGCAACTGCTGCTCGTTCTCGTGACCCCCTCAGCGGTGGTCTGTTTTGCTGACACATTGCTACTCTGTCCCATACTGGGAAGAACTGGGCCAATCAGGAAGCATTTATCTGGCTCTGAGTGATGTGACGGATCCACTCTGGAGAGGAGATGTAGCTGTTGTCGGGCTCAGATAGTGGAGTGTGAGCGGGGAGGGGCATTGAACAGCTGAGAGCCATGGTCCCAGAGCATTCCTGGCATTCCTCCAGACCCCCTTCCCCACCAGATCAGCAGTCAGAGAGGGTCTTTGTGCTCAGTGGGCTGGCTCAGATCAAAACTCTTCACATGATGGAGCCAACAGCTGCTGGAGCTGCTTCCTCCACAGTATCTATGTCTTCTGGTCCGCCAGTCTGTCTGGCTGCAGCTCGACCTCGGCTCCAGCTACTTCTCTCTGGGAGTGGAGTACATTATAAAGATTTATGGCTCGACCTGATGCGTTTTGTCACTAGGGAGTGCCTGGACCCGTAGAGGTTGTACAGTTAGTTTCTCCGATTGATTCATTGTGACCCGTTTCTCTGAATGAAGCGATTTAAACCGGGCTTAAACTCCATTCTCTTTGTTCGCTTCCTTTTCAGGAACCCAGCAACAAGCGTGTCCGTCCTCTCGGCAGGGTGACGTCGCTAGCAAACCTCATCTCTCCGGTTAAGAATGGGGCCGTCCGGCGCTTTGGCCAAACCATCCAGGTAAGCACCCTGGACTTCTTACAAGACGACGAGTAGCTGGACTGAAGGATGTTTGGCAGAAAGTGTCTGACATGGTTTCTTCCTGCACGCAGGCCTCTTTCCGGGGTGATGCCAAGTCGCCGGGCGTGCCCCAGAAGCCTTGCAGCAAGGCAGCGGCCCCAACACCGCCTAAAAGGAGGAACAGCACCCTCTGGTCGGAGACGTTGGACATCCACCAAAAGGGAGCTTTCTCCACCAAAGAGATCAAGCGGCAAGAGGTGAGTTCCACAGCAGCTGCTGTTCAGAGATCCAGACTGTAAAGTCTACCAGACAGGCCTCACTAGTTCATTCAGTATTTGTGTCAGTGATTAAACAGCCATGCAGGGCTCATTCCCTTCCCTGTATAAATTCACATAAACCTGACAAGCCAGCAAACGCCACCCCCACTTGTCCTGCATATGCTGCAGGGCTCAGCCAACTGTCTAAATCATTCAGCTTTGAGAGGCACAAAGAGCGAGCCAAAGGCCTCAACGTTGACCTCAGTCATTTGGTTCCACTGTACTTTTAGAGGAAGCCAAACAGCTAATGCTTGCAATGTTAGCGACAAACATGATTTATGCCTTTTTCTTAAAAATAGAAAAAATAAAAAAGCATCTCAATAATCCCTCCCTCTCTCCTCAGGCCATATTTGAGCTGTCTCGTGGAGAACAGGACCTGATCGAGGACCTCCAGCTCGCACGCAAGGTTTGTACTTTTAAAAAGCACTACGGCAGAGGGGAGTACGTCTAAAAGCAAACAGATTAAATCAAAGTCTGGCAGGCCTTCCATGCAGCCTGGCCAATAGCTATAAAAAGACAGGAATTGTTCCTCTGTCTTCTTATGTACCCCTAAAGCGCTTCAACAAGCTAGTTGTAGCAAGACGCCACTCTCAGCCTATCTGGATGTTGTTTGACCATTTGGCTTTCGCTGTCTTTCCCAGGCGTACCATGACCCTATGCTGAAGCTCTCCATCATGTCTGAGGAGGAGCTCACCCACATCTTCGGCAACCTGGATACATACATCCCTCTGCACGAAGACCTGCTGGCCCAGCTCTCCAAAGCAACAGGACCAGATGGGACTGTGGGCCAGATAGGACAGATTGTTGTAAGCTGGGTAGGTATCCTTTGTTTTTTTTGTTTTTTTTTAGCAAAACAAGACTAGGATCCTTCTAAAAACTATTGTTTGAACAGAGAATACAACATATTAAAGTATCCTTTGTTCTCCTGCAGTTGCCCAAGTTAAATGCCTACAATGACTACTGCAGCAACCAGCTGGCGGCCAAGGCTTTGCTAGACCAAAAGAAGCAAGACCGGCGAGTGCAAGACTTCCTGCAGCGTTGCCTGGAGTCGCCCTTCAGCCGGAAGCTGGACCTGTGGAGTTTCCTGGACATCCCACGCTCTCGGCTGGTCAAGTACCCACTGCTGCTTAAAGAGATCCTGAGACACACTCCGCCAGAGCACCCCGACGCCGGCAGCTTGGAGGAAGCGGTAAGCAGCAGAACATAAAACAGCATCCATCTGTTGTCGCAGCATGTCGCTCATCCGCTAATTGTCATGCTTGTGTGTTCAGATCACCATCATTCAAGGAGTTCTGTCTGACATCAACATGAAGAAGGGAGAATCTGAGTGCCAGTACTACATCGAGAAGCTGGAGTATCTAGACGACAGGCAGAAGGACCCGCGATTCGAGCAGTGCAAGAGCCTGCTGTGCCACGGCGAGCTGCGAAACAAGAGCGGCACGGTGAGCAAGCGCTTCCTTTTCATTGTCGGGTTATAAACTGAGCTGGGATTTAACCAGATCAGCCAAACATCTTACTCTGAACTCCTGGTGGTGTAGAAGATATCATGGATCTGGTTGGAATGACGTTTTTTTTTTTTTTTTTTTTGTTTTTTATTGCTTGCAGAAGCTGCATGTGTTCCTGTTCACTGAGCTGCTGGTTCTGACCCGCCCAGTCACCAGAAATGAGCGCCAGTGTTTCCAAGTTTACCGCCAGCCAATCCCAGTGCAGGATATGGTGTTGGAGGACCTGCAGGACGGAGATGTAAGGATGGGCGGCTCCTTCAGAGGAGCCTTCAGCAACGCAGACAAAGGTGAGGCTCATAGCACTGTTTTTTTTTAGCTGGAGTGTCCCGTTTCCTATTATATTGCCATTCTCTAATCCCCAATTCTGTTTTTTTTCTTCTTCATCTGCAGCCAAGAACATTTTCCGCGTACGTTCCCAAGACCCGAGTCAGGCGCAGTCCCACACCCTGCAGGTCAACGATGTCTTCCACAAGCAGCAGTGGCTCAACTGCCTCCGCAGCGCCATTTCCGTCCACCAGCCTCTCAGTGAGCCCTCCACCCCAAGCCCAGTCACGAGCGACCCCTGCCACAAGCGCCGCCCCTCCACTGTCTCCGCCATCATCCACCTGGAGGAACCGGACGAGAACTGCCCACAGCCGGCCTCCCAGTCCGCTCCCAGCTCACCGTGCAACAGCACGACGCCGAGCCCCACCTCGGCATCCTCTTCGTCGTCGCTTTTCTCCAACACGTCACAAAAAACGAAAAAGGACAAGAAGTCTCTGTATTCTTTAGGAAAGAGAAAAGAGACGATGGTGTGAAGGGACGGCTGGAGGAGACAGACTCCTGAGTGGACTTTTACAAAAAAGAATTGTACATAAAACACGTGGGACTTGTATTTATGTGTGTCTGCGTGCGTGCTAATTATTTACAACAGTGTTCTGTATTACTGTCCTCTTCGGCAGCTATCCACCCAAACCCCTCGTAACGCGGGCGTCCCGCAGAGACATTGCAGGATGGTGAAGGTGCACGACCTCCACCGGATCCCTACAGGATGCACAGCGACGTCTCCCAGAATGAGGCGCTGCATCAAATCCAGTTTACTAGCCATTTGATATTTAAACTTTTCCAGACCTTTTTGGGGGCTAAAGAAAATTTTACATTTTTATATTCTAAATTGTATTGTTTTTTTTGTTTTTTTTAATTATTATTATAAAGCAGCACTGTTTAAGCTTTTAGAGCAAGTTTTTTTTTTTTTTTTTTTTTTTTTTTTTTTTTTTTTAAATTTTCTTTATGTTTAGGTGAACAGACTAATCCCCTTTCCGAGAGGGGGAGATGTACCACATCCAGCTATAAACAAATCAGAGGACGCGTCTTATTTCCATACATTCCTTAAATGACAGATAATGAACATGGACACTGTTGTATTTACTGCGAAGGCATTAATTTAAACTCTGAACAGATGAGAAGTCAAATTCTCACCGAAAACAAGGCAGTAGATGTTAAAGTCATATCAGAAGACATAAGTTTTGTTTTAAGACAAAATTTTGAACTGAGCCATGTTGGTTTTTTTTTTTTTTTTTAAACTCTTCAGAATGAAACTGATCCCTTTTCAGTGTAGCATCTTGCATGGAGCTTTAGTTGTGGACATTGCTTGCACCAGTAGAGGCAGCGTGATGTCTGCATCTGTCCACTGGGACAGGACGGTGGAAAAGGTGGTGAAGGTCTGGTTTTTACCGAGAAAAAGTCGTAGAGTGATGGAGAGGTGATGGGAAAGATGTGTTTTTGGAACGGAAAGCAGATCGCCGGGGTGAGATGCTCATTGGCTGGTCAGGCTGATGGGACATCTCGCTCCTCGGTTGAAGATGTTAAAATGTTGGAACTGATGGAAAAAAGTAAGTCGGAGAAAGGAGAAGATGAAGGTTTCTGTACGTGTATACAAAGATGGTGAGGTGGAAAAACGGAAGTGAGCAACTTGGTTGCATTGAATTTTATGTAATTACAACAATAAAAGATCTTTGTAAGATTTGCAACTGAACTCATGAAGTCATGTCTTTATTCTTTATTCTGATTTTCACATATTAACCTTTTAAAAAATGAGGTTACCCAGTTGGAAAAACAGATGATGTCACACTGAACTGAATCATGGCACGACTGTTTGTAGTAAAACCTCGCTCATTTTCTTCTGCTTGACCTCAGAAGAGAAAATGTTTTCCAAACAAAGCCCAAAACGTCTTTCAGTTTTTGCCATCATGATTTATTCTTTAATGTTCCTATTAATGATTCCAAAAAGCATCCAAATAGACCTAATAGTTCTTCACAACAAGTATGCAATCTTACAGCAGAGGCCTAAAAGTTCTGTAAGCTCAAATGTTTAGAGTACAGCATTTATGTTGGGTTTTAAGTTTATGTTTATATTATTTTCAGTTCATTTTATGATAATCTTTTATTAACCTTATATTGTTATATTCTTTATTAATCTGTCTGCAAATTTATGCTTCTTGCTACATTTCACTAAAAATTGTGTGCTGCCAGAGAATGAACTGAAAATAATATAAACAAACTTAAAACCCGACAATTTATTTCCGGGAAAAGTCATTTTGTCAAGTTAGATATGAGGACGTCAAAATCCATCATCAAAATCCATCCATGCTAACAGACAGAGAAACCAACACTGCTGAACATGACCTCCGCACAGGTCATAAATAAAGACTTAAAATACATAAACAATTTGTGTTTAGTGTATTATTTCATTGCTGTTACACTGCTTCTTGGTAATAAATCTTATACTGGGAAAGCCTGATTCCCCCTTTAAAAAGGAAGATTTGTGGGATGAGGAGCAGAGTTGAGTATGCGGGATGTGCTCACATGGCCAAATCTTCTCTGCCAATACTTAACTCATTCTGTTGTTGACTCGTGTGGGGTTGTTTATTAGACTGGATGAATGAGGTCTGAAAAAACAAGATATATTTGCAATTTAACCATTTTTTTAATCAACAAAGAAGGGACTCAGTAGCATGAAGAAAATCCATATAAACCCACAACAGCCTGGCAGCACGTCTCCATCGCCCAAGCGGATCCACAAGCGTTTATTATGGGTTGCAGACAGGTGTTTTCATTCTCTCCATTCTCAGATTATGAAGGTAGTCTTCATACTCAGAAATGTCGACCCAGACCATCACACCGCCTCCACCAAAGGCCGTTCTGCCATCAGTGCAGCAATCAGGAAAAAGAAAAAGATTTTCATGGGTATAACCCACATACTCATCTCTGCTGCTCATCACACAAATGCAGTTTCCTTACAAATGTGGCAAGCTGGGAGACAATACAATTACAATAAAACTTAAAAGGGTGCTTTGAAGCTTCAGGAGACACTGAGGAGAGATTGCTTCTGTCATTTCAGGGCAGAAAAAGAAACTTATCTCCTCTGTGTTGCTGCCTCAACCTTGGGACAACGAAACACAGACTGTTTCTCAACAGTCACTAATAAAACCTCAAAGTCAGTCCTAAAGCATTTGAGGAGATATGGCTGCTACACCGAACACATGAATGTACAGTGTTGGACGTTTGTTTGAGGGTCAGATACCATGTTTGCTTGAGAATATAATTAGTAGAAATTCTCTATATGAATAAACCACACACAAAACAATAGTTTTTCCAAAATCAAAATGCAATCAGAAAAGAATGTATATGACTGATACACAGGATGTCCTCCACTGTGTGAAGATTCTTCACTTTTGGTGTAAAAAAAACTATTTCTGGTATAAAAAGTACATTTTTTCACAAATTTCCCGGCTTGGTGTTTGCATGAGACGCTTGACTTGTTTACAGAAAGTCTTTGGAGGAAACTTTTCTCCATCAGATCTTTAGTTTCCTCTTTGGAGAAATAAATGGTTCTGTACATCTTCCTAAACAAAACAAAAGGATCTGATGAATTTGGGGGTCAGAGGACAGTTCTTATCATGCTGAAATGTGGGTTTTGTGATCAGAGATAATCAGTCTCATCCTGGCCATCGCTGCGAGACGCTGAGGTCTTTCTTGGAGTGAGAAGGTTTTCTTCTCTAATTTGTCTGCTTGGCAGAATCTCCATTCTGCTCACATTTTTATGAAGTTATGGCCTCACGTCTGCCTCTTGCAGAGCATTCTCCAAACATTCGCTCATGCTCTCCACGCAGTCGGCCATTTACTTTAATGGAAGTTGAACACATACCAACGCCTGAGTGAATTCTGGATGCTGTTAACTTTCCGGGCAGCGAGGAAGGTGAGCGTGTGATGAAGACTAACAGCAAGTGGAGCTGTGATAAAGTGCTAAAACACATGTGTTGCTTGGCATTTAATGCCACTTTTGACAGCTTATATCACATAGAAATGCTACATGCTCACCTTTGACTTTTTAACGAAATGCAAAAATACAAACAACAGTGCACAATCATCTTACAGGCCCAACTCATGGAGGCAGAATTCATTTTATTGAATCAATCTTTATTATCCTTAAAACAGCCAGTAACTGTGTCATGTTAGTTTTCCTACACATCACCATACGTTGGTCTGGTTTTCCACTCAATTAAATTCTACCTTATTAGAAAAGGGAAAAATAAGTATGTCCACATGGAAATAGAAAATAGAAAAAGCACATGTCAACCGTGTGTAGCCTACTTATTGGATAGCACCGTGTGCCACATAAAAAGCAAGGGACTGAATGTTAATAAATTAGATTTCTGAAACACAAATTTACAAATCCGTGAATTAAGATTTTTTTATGTGTCATTTCTTTGTTTTCTTTTTGTCAATCTATTAAAACTATAATATGTATTAAAATGGCCTTCCTTGTTGTTCATCCTCCATCTTTAGCTACTGAAGATAAAAGCATTAAACTAGACTTGCAGCTTTGAAGATGCTGCAATTTAATTATTCTGCAAATTTTCTGCATGTCCTTAAAAGGGTCCTGACCAGAGGGTCAATTACATGGATCAAATTTACACCAGTATAAGAACTTTATAAGTTAGTATTTTGTCATCTACATCTAGCATGTGCTGTTATCTAGAATAAGAATTATTTGCTCTGGGTGATCAAAATAAAGCAGATTCTATCCTTGTTTGTTTACTGCCAGTTTCAGACTGATGGTGAATCAGATTGTCCTGACCTGCCTGAAACACATCAAGCATGAAGTGGCTGCGGTTTCGTTGAAGCTCCTGTTGGACAGAACAGACTTGTATGGATGTTGGAGTTAGTAAAAACCAGAAACATGACTCTCTTCTCAATAACAAAATAAACAAGCTGGGCTGCAGCTGATTCAAATGCACCGGCTTCTTTCTTCAGCACACCAAAGGAGCATCTCTCAGCAGCTCATCTGAGCTACTGACGGAAGTTCGGTTCAGATTATTGACAGGAACAGACAGGTGATCCTCCTGTCAGTAATCTGTCACATCACATCCTTTCACACTCATCTCCCTCCACTAAAACAAACTCCCCTAAACACACCCTGGCAAGCTACAAACTGCCTTCATCTTTATGAGCTGTCCAACGGTTCCCAGTCAAGCTGAAGAGGCTCCCCATGAAGGATCAGATAAACTCAGAGGCAGAAACATCTTATCTGAGCGCTCTGACTCAGATAAACAGTATCACTTTGAACACAGAGTGGAAAATCTAATGCTGGACAAATTATTTGAGCTTCTGAGCATTGCTAGCAAACAGATGGTAAACACTGCCATGACTACGAGTTGCTGTTGTTGTCTATAATTGTTCACTTTTTGTCACATTCCATGTTTTCTGTGTTACACTTGCAAAGTTTTTTTCTCCACGTCCTCAGTTTATCACCTAGTTTTATTTATTACCACATCGGCCTCCTGTTATTCATGACCTCCTTCAGTATTTAGGCAAGGAGGAAGCAAGTTAGGTCCTAGAGAGCTGCAGTACTGCAGGTTTTTAATGTTTCAACACCTGATTCAAATGAGTCACTGAGCAGAACTTGATAAGCTGCTGAATCCACTTCGCTTGAACCAGGTGTGTTGGAGAAGGGCAACATCTGCAACCTGCAGCTCCCTCGCGTACCTCTTATTAGGTTGTGACTTTCATTCTTCACTACAGGCATTGACTAACTTCATATGCAAACATGTAAAAGTTGTGCTAACAAGATTAGCTCCAAAGCAGTCTTGGCATCATGCAAGCTGCACAATCTGAGAAGCTGGTTATCCTGTCCACACATGCACCAATCAGACAGCAGGATTATTGGAAAATAGAATTTAAAAAAAACAACCACATCTTTCTTGAAAGTTCATTTTTATTCCTTAAAAACTACATTTGCATGTGGAACGAAACTGCAAACATACCAAAAGATTTTGTGTTCGTGTGTAAATATGATGTCTTTTGTTTGTGCATCCTGGATTTGTGTTTTAAAATCCACTCCAGTGTTGTTATTATTTTATTACCATGTAATAAATTCACAGTCTTGTGCATTTATAGTTATTTTTAATATAATAATGCGAATGATAACCATAATGTGGAAAACCACTGACTCCTTTAGATATTGAATTAGTTAAAGGAATGGATTTGACAAACAAGACAGTCTTAATGGTCTTAATGCTAAAAGCTTGGAGATTCTCTGTTAGCTTCATATAAACTTACAGACAAGACAGCGGCATCCATCTTTCTGGAAAGTTTTGACATTTCTACAATATTAAATATCAGTCTAGTTTGTTTAAGTGCTGAAAGTTAGAAACATTTCAGTGTTGTTGCCTTGTCATAGATCTTTCGGTGCTTGGAGAAATGATTAAAGAGCTGATTTATCTGGGACGAAAGCCAGTCTAAACTTTTAGAGAATTGATGGCTTTGGCAGTGAGGGAAATTGTCGACTAACATCCAAATAGTTCTGTGACAAAAATAGTCTGTTAAAAGGAACAAGGGAGAGATTTGTTTGTGATTGAAGGCCAGAGAAGCAGACAACAGCATGTTCCGTGGAGCTTAACAAGGAAATGGAGTTTGATGAAGATCTGCTGCCACAGCGGGTGGACTACGTGGGTGAGGGAGTCAGTTACTTGTGTTTCATGCATGGTAAAAAGGCCACACAATCCCACACTGTGGAAATAATAAAACAACTGTTAGATCCAGATGCAGCCACACAACAACCTTTTGTGTTTTCTTAGAGGTCTGTATCATAAAAACACAGCAGAAGTCGACTGCAGATCAGTTTACCACAAAGTGAGGACAAACTGATGGGCCTGAGGGCTGACCTCGCTCGACTGCAGGTCACAAAGGTTCCCAACATCCCTCCATCAAAATTTGAATTCCATGTTTATGTCAAAATACACTCTGTTCAGCTTGTCCTGACAGACTGGAAGCTTGTTCAGTCATCACTCAAACGCTGCTGAAAGGAGCTGTCCGCTCAATGTGCTGCTGTCTCAACAAATATCACCTCGTGTCAGGGGTTTCCTTTTGCTTCAGGACAACACAGAGGAGGATGGGTAGGAAGAAGAAGCTTAACAACAATTAATGTCTCACAAGTTATATCTATTTTAAAAGGATGATAAAAAAAAAAAAAAAGTTCCGTTTGGAGGTTTTACATAAGTCTCAGTCACATCAGGTTCATGTGCTGACTTTGCATAACCAAAACACTTTCCATTTCATAAAAAGCGGCCGCATTGTGTGAGAGATGGTTGTGAATCATGTGTGCAGGGTCACGTTATCAGGGGAGTGATATTTATTTTTCATTTGTCAGAGAGATGTATTCATTTGGGCGGACTCTAAGGTCTTGAGCCCGTTCTTTTTGCACTTCATTGGGCGAGAAACAACATGCCGGTAAGCCAGGTGGAGTTCCCATTTAGTTAGCCACACACACTAACAGAGGAGGCTCAAAGTGTACGCTTTCATTTATCAAGCCGAATTAGCCGAGTGACGACAGGACTGTTGGTTCAAACATTGTCCTTCTCACTGCTGTTCCCTCGCCAGCTCAGAGCTACATCCTCCATGCTTCAATGCTGTCTCTGCATTTTTAGCATGGACCTGATGCGAAAGTCTCGAGAACAGGCTTTGTTTTCTGTGAATTGTTGCTAACAAATGATAACGTACAGTCAGGTTTTGTACTTGGCTCATACACACTTATCATATTAGTTTACAAATTATGAAACAGTTTTTGGCTTTTGAACATGGAAGAAAAATTGGATGTTAGGGGTCGTCAAGGTTGACCATTTTGTTTGCCATCCAATTTACTCTCACCTGCATATTGTTTACCTGCCAGACCCAATGCAGCTTGCATGGGATCCATTAAATACATGCTTTGCATCTTCCAAACATCCTGACAATGAAGGATTTTCCTTCTCCTCCATAGATCCAAAGTTCTGTTTAAATACTTTTACAATACAAATACAATTAGAACTGACCTTCCATCTAAAACCCTCATGATTGATACTAAAGTGAAAAAACAAATTACAAGACTTCAACAGGAAGCAGATTTATATGAAACACATGTACCATGCAAACACAGTTAATCCTGTTACAGGAATCATTTTATGCAATCTATGTAAACCATGTTACAGATTAAATTTAATGCCAATGTCTGGAATTAATTGGGAAAGCATGGCTGTTTTCCAGATTTCTTTCCAACTTTCCCCTGGAACGGGCATCCCCAATTCCTGACCACGCTCATTCTTAATTTTTCTTGTTGAAACTGGATCTATATCCAACAATGCATTTTCAAAAATGGCTTCTGCACAACACCTCCCTCAAACAGACATTTAAACGATCTGGTACAGACGCATCTTCACAAAAAGGAAAAAAAAAAAAAAAAGACTTAAATATAATAACTTCCCCGCGACCCTTGATTGGATTAAGCGGTTAGAATAATGAATGAATGAATGAATGAATAAAAGTTGCTGCATTGGTCTACCAAGAAAACTAATGTTCATCAAACACAGCTGTAAAAATGTTTGCATAAATGCATTTTTAAGCTGTTTTCATCCAGTCCTTTACAAACCATTCATGATTAAATACTAAATATACCGACATAATTCCTTCAGGAAAAAATGTAAACACACGGGTCATGTATAATTTAGCACCTTTACAAAGCTACATGAGACCATGGCTACGGTTACATGCTGTTTTTTCATTCAGAATTAATAAATCAGAATTAACGTGTTCTCCTACGAGTTTACATGAAAATAATTCTGAAAGAAAGTTTACATGAAAAACGTCCTTACTTAATTCCTCTCTAGAGTGGCGGGTTGGGAAGGGTTCTGATTGGACAGAGGGTGCATGTGACGTATGACGTATACCGGAAATAAACAAAGTTGGCTCCCTGCTTCTCGTCTTTTCAGTCGTAACTATAAAAACTACATAATAAGTACCAGTTTCGCTGCTATTTTTATTATACTTTTGAAGTACCAGCTCAACACGAGCATACTACAATTTTTACAGCAACTGAGAAGGAGAAGAAAGATAGACCATCGAACACGGGAGGCAAAACAATGCACGTCATCGGGACAGGACAAGGTAACGAGCATGTGCAGCGCGACCAGAATTAACTTAAGTTTCCATGACAGAGGAATTAAATAGTTTGGAATTAAAACGCGAATAAACAAGCCACTTACATCTGAATTAAGTTTAATTCCGAATAGAAATTAGCAATAGGAATTAAGTGTTTACATGGTTGTTTTTCATCAGTTCAAAAGCGGAATTAACTTTTATTCCGAATTAAACAGGAATTAAAACTCCCATGTAAACGCGCAGCATTTTAGACCAAAAAGGATCAGAGAAACACAACTTCACAACGGAGCTGATAAGATGATGTAAACGAGTCTCTGCTAACAGCCTCAGGACGTCAAGCTAACAAAATAACCTTTGTGTTCGCAGAATGGACCACTGTTTCAGATGAAAGTAAATATGGAACACATGTTTACAAGTGTGTGTGTGTGTGTGTGTGTGTGATGTTCAGTAAAATGGCATTTATCCTCCAAGATATTGCCTTTTGTGTCACAGGGAGAATCAAGCTTTTTTTTTTTCATTTCCTTTGAAGAGGCCCAAGGCTTTGGCTATATGAGTTAACTGGAGCTCTACTTGGAAGTCGGTAATGCCCAACTTTCCCTGGCTTTTTCATGTTGCGAGTCTGGAGGGGTGAGTAATCACTCTTTGTATGCAGACAGCGGCTGAGGTAAAGTGCAACGGACAGCAAAAATGCTTTGAAGTTACACTGCCTGCCAAGAGTGGTAGAATAACTTACAAACATGATGGTTATCAAACGACTTGACGGGCTTTCTTTATATTACTTTGAGAGAAAACACACAGTTATTTGGTAGGAATGCGTCTCCTTTTATTAAGCTTTCTCATCAGTCACGAAAGCTGTCATCCAGAAATCTGGTCCAAATACCATCATTTACTGATTGGCAAAATCCAGAAAATGCAGCTTGGCCAACTCCCTTACTGGCATCAGCGTCCTGATACAGTCTCAGGTGTGAGCGCTACTTGGTTGTACCTTTGTTTTAAAAATCTGTCACTGGATTGTTTACTTAAATCTTTTCCTTTTCAAGCTTCTGATCGTTCAAAGAGAGAATCGAAAACAAGGATGCCTGGGTCTGATGAAGCCTGAGGATGTCTGATTATTTTAGATTTTTATAGGTTCTTGTTATTTTACTGCCAGTTTCTCGCTGCTCCGCAAGCCATAAATGGGCCTGCGATTTTCCATGTCTGCATCAGTTCGTTTTCCATGAGAGACACTTTGGCAACCCCCAGCTCAGGACCTGGTACAGTGTGAGCTCTAGAAATGTGTTTTCATGATTCCTTTGGGAATAAAGCAGCAACATTCCCGGGTAAAAGCTATGGAAATTTAGCTTTTATAGACTAGTTTAAGCACAACAGAAGCCACACTGACATCTGACACTTAAGCAACCTAAACTAAACCCAGTCCAAGATCGGGAACAGCATATTTCCAACATGCAAACTCAGGATAAATGGAAAGTAGAGATACAGTTTAGAGCCAAAATGATTTACAACATGCAAACAAAAACTAAGGATTAAATTCTCACACAACTGTCCCTGGAGCTACTGTCTGCGCTTCCTTTGGAGTTTACTATAGTTTCTAATCATTTCAACAAGGTAGAAACATTCCTCTGAATTTGGTTCATATTGACCTGATAGCATCACACGGTTGCTGCACATCCATGATGAGAACCTCCCGTTCCACCGCATCCCAAAGCTGCTCGGCTGGACGGAGATCTGGTGACTGTGGAGGCTGTTGGAGCAGGGAACTCATTGTCATGTTCATGAAAGCAGTTGGGGGTGATTTGTTGTGACATGGTGCATCATCCTGCTGGAAGTATCCATCAGAAGATGCTACACTGTGGCTGTAAAGTACAGGTGTCAAAGTCCAATCCTGGAGGGCCGGTATCCTGCAGGTTTTAGTTGTCTTCCTGCTCCAACACGCCTGACCAAAATTCATAAACAGGTTGACAAGAAGCTGCTGGATCCATTTGATTTGTAATAGGTGTGTTGGTGCAGGGAAACAACAAAAACCTGCAGGGTACCGACCCTCCAGGACTGGACTTCTTGTTAAAAGGGAGTTTTTTCCTTCCCACTGTCGCCAGTGTGCTTGCTCAGGATGGGAGATTGAGTTGGAGGCTCCAACTCAATCTGTTGGTTTCCTTCCTCCATATTTCTCCATATTATGAGTTGGATTTCATTATATATATTTTTTCCTTTCTGTAAAGCGTTTTGAGATGGCATTGCCGTGATTTGACGCTATATAAATAAAGTTGAATTGAATTGGACTTTGACACCTGTGCTGTAAAGGGATGTGTGTGGTCTGCAGCAATACTCTGGTGGGCTGTGGTGGTTACATGATGTTTAACTGGAAAAATGTCAGAGATGTACCAAGAAAATCTACTGATGTGGAAGTTTATCTTTAGTTTGCGATTCTGCATACCTTGATTGCAACCAGTGATTATATTGGTTACTGTTACACTTTTATAATTTCCATTCTCAACAAGACATTTTGGGCCAGGCAACTGCTGCTTAATGGGTGTTTTTGCTTACTGGTTAAAAGTTATGCATGCAAACCCTTAGAAATGCTTCAAGGCATGGCACGCAACTGCGATTTTTTCTTTCTGTTATACAACTGAGTTGTTACAAAAATCAAGCTAATTACAGGTTTCAGTTTAAAGCTGCTGTTGGAGCATCTTTGTTAGACCCTGCCAACTTTCAACACACCATTTTCCACAGCGTCAATACATTATGTAAGGATAACGCTGTACGTGTGTATTCCCATGTTTGAGAGCTGTGTTTATATAAGATACCAGATATGAGGATACTGCCTCATAAAAGATGGATTTGAAAAGTGATTTATGAGTGCTTTGACTGACAGTTACATCTGTATACTGGCTATCTTGGGACTAGCAAGGAGTCCTTATCTGATTAAGCAGATCTCATCTTTCCTAAAGTTTACAGCACAGTATGACTGTAATAAACTGACTCTGCCTTGTGTATCTTGATATTTTGAGCTTGTTTTCACATGCTGTTCTTTGCAAGTCCAAATATAACATGTACCCAGAAGGTTTACATTTCTATTTTAAGATTTCAGTTGTTATAAGTTACACAGATTGCTGCAGGAGAAGGAGACTAAATTTATAGATCAAAGATGCAACAGCGACAAGTTTGGGTCCTCGAAGAAAAAGGCTGATGTTAAAGCTGTAAAACTAACTCAACGCTCTGTCTAAAAAAAAGTTTGAGAGGAAGGGAAAAAAGCTGCTTTAAGTACTTTTACTGGAAAGAAATATCCCATCCGCCCTGAATTCCACAGACACAACAGTAAGAAGTACCAGGATATGAATTTTGAGATGTCTCGGGGCGTTTACTGTGCGTCTCTTTCAAGACCACACAGTTCACGATCCAAGTGCTTTGACCCAGGAGCAAAGCTGTGAGAGAAATACTCCACGCTGTGTGGTCCTCCTGACAACCAGGTGCCGATGAGCATAATTACAAGCACAGTTCAGGGCTGATCCTTCACTCTGTGTTTGCCGGCGTGGATAACCATCGCTTAAAATTCAGGTAGCATGAATGCAACACCGACTCCAGTATTGAGCCGCGTCGGCTAAATACTGCCCTGCAGGGTTTATGTTGCTATTTTAATACCTCGGTGGAATTTTGTGTGTTCAGTTTTAAAAAGGGAATAAAGAAGACGAATCAGTGACCCGACAGGATTTGTCGTCTTTCAGGCATCTCTGTAAAAGCAGGACTGATTTGACATTTTCTTTTAGCATTGAACAGCTATTACAGGTGAAATTTGTCCCATGTATCCTCTTATTTATGGCTTAAACACACTGCAAGTGTATTTTCTCAGCAGAAAAGCAGACAATCTGCCAACCTCTGCCGGTAACTCCATTGTTTATTCTTTATTTTTAGTCTTTTCAGGATGGTTTTGTTCAGCAACTTTCTGGAGAAGGTTGTGAACAAACAAGCCAATGACAGCGTAGGAGTTAAGACCAAATGAGTTGTTTTGTCTAAGCTATCATCATTAATCATCTAAGGTCATCTTACATAACAGATTAAGCTAACAATGTCAAGGACAATAAAAACACTGAATTCAAAGCTGCATCTCCTTATTCCTCCCTTATTTCTCACACGCAGGCATTTGTAGGCCTTGGCGTTAAAGTTGAGACTTTTTTTTTTGAAAATCTGACGATACTGCACCGTCTAACAGGGTTGCATGGAGGTATCAAAGTATTTAGTAGTGTTTGTTTGAGCTTCAAAATGTGACAATATAGTATAGTATAAATTCTGCATTCTCAGTAAACACTTAAATGTCTTAATAAATGTCTTGTTCAGACAATAGAAGTCCTTTAAACGCTTAATATTCTCGCAAAATGTCATAAATATATAAAATTAAGCTGCAGATATAGTTCTACATACAGTACGCCCTGACATGTCTCTGCGGTGGTACTACTGGAAAACATGGGAACACGTTCCATAAACGTTTAGATACAACTAAGCTTGTTCGCAAAAGTGCTTCTTAAAATGGTCTTTTTGGACAAAGCTGAGTAGAGGCCTCCCACCTGCCATCATGTTTTTGCTCATCTGTTCATCTGTATTCAAAGATGTCATTGAATTCATCATTCAAGAGCTACAGACGAATATGTCAAACCATAGATGGTATAAGAGCTTTAATAATAATAATAATAATAATAATAATAATAATAATAATAATTTTTATTTGTTTGGCTCCTTTCTAGACACTCAAGGTCGCCTTACATTACACATGATAAAAATTGCATTCAAACAAATTAGCAGCATTGTTGTATTAGCTCATTTCTACACCCCATGGAATGCAAAATGATAATAAAAAAAAACTTCACTATCACAATTAAGTTGCTGCATTGGCCCTGCGATGGACTGGCGAGCTGTCCAGGGTGTACCCTGCCTTTCGCCCAAAGACTGCTGTGGTAGGCTCCAGCTTCCCCACAACCCTTCATTGGATTAAGTGGTTTGGATAATGAATGAATGAATGAATGAATGAATGAAAGTTGCCGCATTGGTCTACCAAGAAACTTGAATCAAACGAATGTAACCAATGTGGAGCAACACACCAGAAAAAATGAACCTACAAGTTATAAGTAAAACCAATGAGATAAAGAGCCGTCTATACTATGTAGCAAACACTCATTAGAATCCATAGTCAAAAGAAAGGACATGGAGAGAGTGTGTTGGAGGTCCAGTCTCCCCACTCTCCCACTCCTCAGTGGAACATAACAGTACACTTGTTAGACAAAACAGTGGCACAGCAGTGGTGAACCAGGGGGACATTGTTGTGCGACAGGCCCATACAACTCTGCTCTCCACCCACAACTTGTCTGCTCACACTGGCTCTCTGTGCCGACTGGCAATAAGAATAATATATTTATCCTTCAGCGTTTGCAGTGAGAAACAAGGGAATGGGAAAGTTTCCTTCTCATGTTTTCTATTTCTATGGGAGAAAACCAAGAGTCAGTGTTTGGTAAGGCCAGATTCAAAGTGCTGAATAATAAAAACACATCCCAAACTTCAAAAACACTTGGGATGATGAGAAAAAGTGTATAAAAACTGGAATTCAATGATCTGCTAATCTCAAATTGAAGATTGACAGCAGGAATGTTAAAGTGATACAGATTACTGTTTTGTGTATTTGTTTGAACGTGGTGGCAGTAAGATGTCTCAAAAAGATGTTCACCACTTCATAAACATCTGGAAAGTGAGGAGAACTTGCTGGACTGTTAACACAACAAGACATGATTTCATGTGTCAGAAGTAGATGCTTTATAATTATCTTAGTTCTACGTCTTCATTCTTAAACATTTTGTTTCCATTTGAAATCAGGCTGAGAAACTTTTCATGCGTAACTTGACAGATTTTATATTTCTCCTTCCCACATCTAAGCCTCCATATGAGGTCATACAAAATGCAAATAAAAAAAAGGCAAAACTCAGCTGGGATAATGGTCCGAGTAGTATTTAAATGTATGTATATTGTCATCATCACCTCATGCTTCAATGTCCTGTTTTATTCCTATTTAATGTCCCTATAAATGTAAAATGAGGTGAGTCAGGCTTGCATAAAGTCTGTGTTACACACGCAAACATCAAAAAGGCGAATCTCTTTCCAGACAATGCGTCCAGTCCTGATGGCAGCAGATCCTCCACTAAGCTTTCAGGAGACTGTCTTTACAGGCCTCTCCACGGACAGAACTAATCCCTCCATTTGTCCCTGTGTTCTCCGAACGGGGCCTTCTTTTCTCGTCTAGACTGCTTTGCCTTCATTATGGAAGATTTCCAGGCAGAATTATGATGTCCAGATCAGATAAGTGGAGGCCAAGTTAAGGCCAAAAAGCAACAAAGCTAATGAACATTTTGCAATAAGACGCAAGAAATCTCAACCTTTTTAAAAGTCAAAGTATAAATGCTGCAAAGATTGTGATGTATTGTTCACCAGCTGCCAACTCAGACATCCCTTCTGTCACATTTGTCCTGCCAATAATTGGTCCTATGGATGGTATAATAAATAAAATAAAACTTATTAAATTTTAGGGTGTTGCTGATACAGGAAACCTTGTAATCCAGCCGACCAGTAACAGATCAGTGGAGCAGCACGGTAGTGACCAGCATGAGGATACCCCAACAATTATAAACTTAATTCATCTATTCATTTAGAGCTAATGGCGAACAAACAGTAGATGCAATAATTGGTTAACTAAATCCAGATGGGCATGGAGAACATTGAGTAAGAGTTTTGCAGCCATGATCCACACACAAGTGCTGTTTCTGGAGTGTAATGGGATTTTTGGTCTTAAACTGTGCACCACTTTCCCCTTTGTTTGACATAACAAATCACACTTGTTCCCATGGCAATAGCAAACATAGCCAAGATTGTGCTTTTGCTACGATAACATGCGTGTGCATGAACACACAGACTGACATGGAGGAACAGAAGAACACATGCCCAAGTTAACACGTTAATGTTGAACATTGTAGGAAAGGAAGCTGTTGCGATATGCACAAGGCGTTTGTGCACTTTCACGCGGATCCAGACTTTCTTTGGGTTTGATTCATGGTTTTGCAAAAAAAGGAGGAAAATCTGTTTTCTAGAAATACCCATGTCTTTTTGAGTGTGTTTGGACAAAACAGCAACAAATCATAAACTAAAGACAAAGTCAACAAAAACATCAGAAAATTTCAGAATGAGAACAGAAACCAAAACTCAGACCATGAAAACTCCAAAATGGACTTTTGGAAAACCAGTTAAATAAATGGGATTCACCAATAACTTCTAAGACAACAAAGATTTTTTTCCTTAAAGCTTTCATTTTAAAACAGACTGACTGGATTTTCATGGGAAAATTTTGGTTTTTAGTGGAAATCTATACATGTTTCCAAATAGAAGAGAAACCATGTTCAGATGAACTCGGCAGACTGCAAACCTTTTCTGCTACAGATCAAGTTACCTGAAACAAACCAGGTAAGAATCTGCACTTTAAAAAAAACAAGGTGGATCCCATGCTAAATTGTCATTCTTTAGTCAGATACACCTTATAGTACACTGAAAGCATTTCCAGGAGCGTGGGAAAGCGGCTGCAAGCTGTGCGCACATGCCTGAAATGCTGATGTAAAATACCACCTGTCCATCAGCAGCTTGCGAAAGCAGTGATCTGGAAGTGAAGCCTGTCCCACAAACTTGCCTCTCATGTCAGAGTGACAGTCGTAATTCATTCAACAGCATTTCCAAACCCTGTTGCTCTGAAGTGACTGAAGCCACGTGTCAGGAGAGATTCGTCTCTGTTTGCTGTCTTTCTACGAGAAGAAAACTTTAGCTCAAACCTAAAATACAGAATCGGCACAAACCAGCCAACCTCCAGCTGCTGGTAAATCACTCAGTAAAGAACCTAAAATCACCTGCGCTCATAAAAGCTGCCTGTTAGTGGCACAGAGGCAGTAAACAGGTTTTTTTTTTTTCCAGTGTTAGTCTTAGCTGCATCTGCAAAGGGTCAGAGGTCAAGAAGGGAGCATTTTTGTGATTCTGCTTAGAGGAACTTTGAGCATACAGGTGGGCAGGTGCTGGGCTTTCCCATTCACTCACATATCTGAGTAAACTTATCCATTTTATGTGCACGAACAAGTAAAAATATCCATGAAATGCTCATGCAAACAGTGTTCGCTGTCCTGTCTTCAGGTGTCACCACATTTATTGCTTCATTCATGGAAATATCAGAACTGACAAACAGTTCTCACATCTGCTGAACTATGGATGAGAACCAGAATCCAGACCGTGACCCGCTGACCTCATTAAATGATGTGGTTGCATCTTCTGCAGTCATCATACATCTGGATGACAGAGGATATGTGGCTGTGGGGTGTGTGGAAAAACAGAGAGCATCAGTTATGTTGGTCAGCATTTTGGTCTGTGGTTGAAGGGAGTAAGTGTGACGTCTGGGCTGTGTGCTGTGCTGCATCTGTCACACCCAGTTTCATTGCTTTGAGTAGTAAGACTCAATATAAGCCATGAAATCGGTGCTCAAATGTCCAAATTTTCCAACAGTGAACACCTTGTAAAGATGGTACTTTTGTGTTTTTGTCAGTTGCTTTCATGAGATTTATCTCTAATTTGTGTCATGTGGGGTTTTTAACGCATGAACACTGGAAAATCTTTACAAAATGAGAAGCCCAGACTATTTTCAGTGTTGTGTTTGCACATGCAGAGCTGTGCAAAAGTCGAAGGAGCTCCAAATTCGTCAACAAGAATCTGTAAAACAAAAGTGCATGCAACAATTTAAGAGAAAACACGTAAGTATAAACAGACGTGCAAAAGTCAAAAACAGAGTTTTTACAGTTCTAACAAACTTGAAAGTCAACAGACAGACTTGTTTCTGCTTAGTTATGGAAATGTGAAACGTCACTGCCGTTTGTATGATGGGCAATATGTCCACTCGAGGCCGGCCCAGAGCCCGGAGCTCACGTCAGTTTCAGGTGGTGGCAAACATGGTGACTGTGGAGGAGATTGTAATAAAAACATTCACAGAACGAGACTTAAGGGGCAGCAGACGGCATCGGTTTCTGAAACATTTAAATACATCCAGGCTTCTTCCTTTGGTTGCTTGCACATGAGCTCTACTGCTCAACACTGCAGTTTCCAGTAGTACTGCTCCATTTGTGATGCCTCAGTACGCATCACCAGGCTTCCCGAAATGCACATGGAAACCATACAAAAGATGAGTAAAAGGCTCTGTCTGTATGTGTATTTAACAGAATATAAATGAGGTTTAAGGACTTTCAAACTCTTTGGATTTTGCTGCCTTTTGGTCCATTCTCTGTCAACATTACCCCACATGGCTTCAGCATCGTTTACATCTGGGCTCTGCAATCCTTCTCCATGTTGCCACTGATTCAGTCCTTTGGAATACCTCAGCCTTTTCTCCATGTTTCTTCATGGTCTTCCATTTCTCATGAGGCCTTAGTGAAGGTCCTGATGTATTTACCATGTTGTAGTCAGACCATTATCTTTGGTATTTTTCATTATATGCAACTGAGTACAAACAATGTTCCTTTAACTAAATGCCTCAAAAGACCCTTTATGTGGGTTGCATCTTTAGTTATGTGCTTGTAAGACCCAACACAGTTATTTAGTGCTAAAAAAAAAAAAAACTAAATGCAGTTTTTCACCTGATCTGATGCATCAAACTGAGGAAGAGCCCTATCTGAACATGTCTTGACACACCAGTGTCGTGATAGGAGGTAGTTATTTTCACCATCAGCAAGGTCATGGCCGTCTCTTACTGACCCAACTTGAGTTGACGTTCTCTTCCACTGTTGCGTGTAAACTTTCTACAAACCACCTGGATGTCCTCCACCTCGTCAGTATTATTCACACAGGATTACTCATAGCTTCACTCCCTCGCTCTTATAACATACTCAAACGTCTTTGTTTGAGACGCGTCTTACCATCACAACCACCCCTGGCGATGCAGCAGAAACAGATCCCTGCCTGTAAAAACACCTTTCGCCTGGAGGGATGAGCAGGAACAAAGCCAGACTCTCTCATCCCTTCAGTGACACAGACTGTACTTGAATGAAATGCATCAACAGCAAATCAACACAAAAAAAAAAAAAAAAAAAAAAAAAAAAAGGGTTATGCAATGCATCAAAATGATAAGCCATCCAAAAGAAAGAAAAAAAAAAGGTGCAGCCACATCAAAATTTTAAGCCAGAAGTCAGGATATCAGATTGCCAAAAGCTTCACACCCAGACTGGCTGATAATGACAGATAACAAGCATGTCTGTGGGATCACTCAGGTTTCTCTGCCTTTGACCTACATTATATAACCTGGAATGCAGTTTCCCCACCCTAGATTGATGTGCTGTCTCCCCCCCTTCAAAGGTTTTTTTGTCATTATAATAAAAAGATTAGGCCATCATCTCTGTCACATTAAAGATTTTCTGCAACCTGATATGACATGCTGGTATTTTCCCTTCGCTGTGAGCTGCAGTTGGCAAGCCCGCTTCAGGTTTTCCCTGCGTTCAAAGCAAGCACAAACACCAGAGTGTGACATACTGCATACACTCTGACAGTGATGTGAGCAGATCAAACATCAGGGGTCAGCCCTTGTCACTTTAACCTCTATTGATTCTCCTGACTAGTGTCTGAAGTTTCTTCCAATCGATTGGAAGGATAAAGAGGTTCATAGTCTAGAGCTGAAAGGAATGCACTCATGTCCAATATTTGGAGAACAAAACATCCATTGTGGGGATGAAAAACATCCAACTCAAAAGGTTTTCTACCTTTTTTTTTTTACACTGGACATCATCTTGTATTCCCCTCTATACTATATTTAACCCTGTGCCTATTTTAGTTTAATTCCTGTGTCTATTTCCTCTAACTTTCAGATTTGAAAAAGTTAATGTTCCTGATTAGAAATTAGCCCCACAGGAAAACTACTATCATGAAGTTCATGCATAATTTTAATAAGGAATACATCCCTGCTTAAAGTTTTATTTATTTTGTTGTCGAAATTCTGCTCCAATGTTGCTCTGGTCTCTTGTTTTTCAAGCTAGTCGGCTCAATCACCGTTTAGGACTGAGATGAAGCCTCGGACTCTCAAAAGGGTCTCAAAGTCTCACTTTTAAAACATTTGCTTTGCTTTTGGATGGAAATGCTGCTGCCGTCAAAAAGCAAACCGCAGCAATCAGTGACATGCAAAGAAAGCTGAAAACTACACTCAACGATGATGCCGGTTCCTCGCAACTCTGCTTTGTAGCTTTGTGCACATGCCTAGCTTCTCCCTCTGCCTTACATTCATATTGCCACAATGCTTTTACGCCTTTACCAAGCCCCCCCCCCCCCCAAGCTTTGACCAAAATGCATGTTCTGTACTGTAGGTAGAGTGCTCTCTGCTAGCGCTTTAAGAGTTTTATATGTTCAACAGATCTAAAATGAATGACAGCATTACCCTTTAACCCTGAAGTTGTATAAGATGTTCTATTTTACAGACTTTGTCTCTGCTTGCTGCTGCTTTGGAAGGCATAAAGGAGCAAAGAGGACAGTATAACAGATAATCAATGTGGGGATTAATCTTGTTGGGGCAGATCCATAGCTGCAGGTTCAGAGTGTGGATTGAAACTCTTAGATAAATCAGGTCGTGACTGCTAGACTTTGAGACATCAGTTATGATCGTAAATCATTTCCTAAACTTACTTTCTTGCATAAATAATCAATTCAGGACTTCTGACACAGTCAGGTGTCGCTATGATACGTTTAGATAGGGATGATTTTACAGGCCACTGCTTTAAGTTGAATAATGAAATACTATTTGAAATATTAATAAAAAAATAATAATAAAAAAAAAAACTAAAAACAAAAAAAAACTAAAAAAACTAACCTTTCAAACTAATCTCAGGCTTTTTATCTTCTTCCTGGTACTTACCTCGTCACCTCAGACAGGTAAAAGGACCGGGTAAGCCTGAATGTGAGACAAAGGACACTTTTGTTGAAACCTGTCCCAGAAACATCCAGCGACACAAAAAGGGGCTTTCTGGCTGTCATCCAGGGAGCATCAGATGCAAGGCGCAACATAAGCCAGGTGTGGAGGTAGAGTCAGCGCAAGTTGGTGAGTTCATCTCACATATGCTTTGAACTTCTGTGATGTCAGCCTCTAAAGACAGAAGAAAATAAACCAAAAAAAAGCTGTTTGGATTTTTAAACACAGACGTCATGCCCCGGTTGATGTTTTGTACGCCAGATCATTTCTTTTTATAGACTTAACTGATCCACAATAAAGCTTTTCAGGTGTTTTGCATAAAAAAAAAAAAAAAAAAAAAAAAAAATAAAAAAAAGGGAAAACTGTCTTATTAGAAACACTAGGCTGCTACTTACCCTCTTAGTTCAGATAGAAGCGGTGATAGACGGTTTTTTCCACCTTTTCTTAGGCACATGTTTGTTTTTAATTCACACAGTAATATATATATATAATATAACAAATTTAATTATAAAATATTGTGACAGAAACTGGTATGTTTCATATATGCACCTAAGTATGAATGTTGTTCATGTAACAAAAACCATAAATCTCTCCCAACTGGGTCCTCTGGGTTACCACCCATCTGAATGGTGTTAACAGGAATTTGGAGTTTTCTATCCAAAGTTATACTAAAATGCAGTCATCACCATGAGCTCATGTTCTGGAAATGATTTCCCTCATGCACATCACCACTTACAACAGGTAAGAAGGTGATAAGTTGCACCTCTCGGAGTGGGACCCTTTTCCAAAACTACACAATATTTTTACAGACCAATTTAGCACGATCAAGTAAACAGAATGTGTTAAAAATACTCAGATGATGTAGTACTTTAGATTCTAGAGTATGCATCCATTAGTCTGCATTGCATCCTGTCATCTCATACCACGGGTGTGGCTGTAGCTCAGGAGGAAGAGCAGTCATCTACCAGTTGGAAGATTGGTGGTTTGAGCCCACATTTCCCAGAATACATAGAGTGTCCTTAGGCTAGATTCTAAACCCCACATTGCTTCCTGACCTATGTGCTCATCTGACAGAAGTTATCTATAGTGCTACACAAGTAGTGCTGAGTGTGGTTTGTCTAGAAACTAAACTAAAAAAGTGTTGTTTCTATCGACCAAACGCAAGGTGTTGCAGTTTTCTGAAACTGAACAAATGACGGTTACGTTGCTTTGAGGTTCTTTTTAATCAAAAGACGCACTACAGAACTTGACGGCTGATTCAGCCTTCATCTTACCTCTGGTGTTCTGCGAGCTTTCCACTGCAAGTAAGAGCTCATCTCTTTTTTTCCCCATCTTCCTCTGATAATGTCTTCTTGCACGTCTTTGCTAAATCAGTCACAATCATAGACTATATAAAAAGATGGACGTAGCCTCCGTGACATCACCCATAGGTTTCTGAAGAGCTGAATTGAAGCTCGGTGGGCGGTTCCTACCATCACCATCTTGGCAGAAGCAAAATACAAATATGGACAAAGAGGTAGAGCTGAGAGGGGGGCTGTGAGCGTCATGGTGGATGATGGACATCGAACGAATTCCAAGCTGCCTGTAGATAAGAGCTAACCGAGCTAACCTGGAGCTAACCAGCTAACGGAGGAAAGCAGGCTAAAGCTAAGTCACGTTGTTAACTGGCTAAAAACTGCGGTTGTTCTACGTTCTTCTTACTTGAAGCAGGAGCTCGGGTACCTGTCAGTCAAAAGGACACGCCCCTAAATATGACGGAAAAAAAAAATAAAAAATTTGACGGATTTTGAGATTAATTACTTTTAAATGGGCGAGTTAGAAAAAAATTCACTCCCCCCACAGTTGTCATGAAGGTAAACTTGACCTATAAACCAAAATGGATTTTCAAACCAGGCTGTAAAATGTTTATTTCTGCTGTGAACTTGGCCTTTTTAACGTGGGAATCTATGGGGATTTCTTCTGATTTGCAGCCCCTAGTGGATGAAGGGGGAACTGCAGTTTTATGCACTTCCACATAGGCTTCACTTTTAACCACTGGAGGCTCCGTCCATCTTTCATATACGGTCTATGGTCACAATGCATGCTTGAAAAGGCTTGTGTGTTTATATCCACTTGCTAGCATGTTTCGCAGTGCGTAGAGTCAGACTTGACTGCATTGTCACATGGGATCTCAGAAGAAAAAGTTTTATGGTTCAGTTTCTCAGCCACAGGATGCTGCTTGGTGAATAACAACTCTAGAAATGGACATTACTCACCCAACAAATGAGTCCAAAATGTGGAGTTTTGAAGTTTTTTAAAGTTTTGCCAAATTGCCTCAATAAGGATAAAGACGAGACATATTTATGAATATTTTCATGCAAGTAATGATAGCATTTCCATCTTTGGTCAATAATCGGCTAGATTGATCCAACAGTAACAGCCCCCAACATAATACCTGGACAACAACACAATTATGTCTCATAGTTGCTACTATTGTGGTTTAAGCAGGTGTCATGTGCTTGAGTTTCACTGTCAAAAAGCTTTTCTATAAAGAGCATGATAAGGGCCATTGTTTACCGCAACTTCTTTTTGAAACGCTGACAAGCTTGTATACCGCGTGCAAGCAGCAAACATTTTGTATGCAGCATACTGCATGCTAGCTAGCATGTACCAGGTGGTTCAGAAAACAATCTGCATCTCTTGTTGAGGCCATTTTTCCCCTCAAGTTTTGTGTCCATCTAAACAAAAATTGAGAATGGTAATAAAATTGGAAAGAAAATACAAAAAAGATAGTTAAGACCAACAAACTGTTGTCAGAATAAACCACTGTCATTTTAAGTGCTGCTGATCTTAAAGATCGAAGAATAAACGTGTGTTCTCCTTCCTCAGTGTTATGTATTGTTCTTCCCATGCTTACACAATAGCCATGTTTACATGGATGTCATCCTGATTTAAGATTTCAGGGCAGCTGTTTACATTGGAACTAATCTATTCCGATCTTGGGTGCACATGTGCCAACTTTTAAGCAGAATGTTCCTGTCTGATGTGCAGAAAGGTGTTTACTTCACAGGATTTATCAAAGATGGTAAGGTCTACTGATTGTCACAGTTGTTGTGGTCGTTGCAGTACTTTCCAGCAGCAGCTAGATACTCATTTGCTCCTGCTGCAAACAACAAAGAGGAAAAGGTGTAGAGACAGTGTGAATTATGAATCAAAACAAAACTTTTGCTGTCAAGTGAATATGTTTGCCATCACCTTCCCAAGTGGGGAAATGTCACTCATTGGACGTTATGCACAACCAGAGCGCAACCTGGCAACTTTTTATTAATTGTCTCCATGATACCACAATTGGTTTGGGAAAAGGAATATTCTTCCTCTGTGAAACCAAATAAAAATCCTTTTGGTTTGACATTTCATTTAGAAAGGAGGTGTATACGTGGATCATTTTCATTCTGATAGAGCTTTCAAACCGGTTGCAACCAGTATATTTGGCTCCAGTTGTGTTGTCTTTTATGTTTTTTTTCTTTTGTTTTTTCTTTTTTTTATTTTAACACACCATCTATAACACTTTTAATGTTTCATGTAAAGCACTTATTATCTTGTACATGAGTGCAAGGTGTTATACCATAGACTGTATGTAAAAAGATGGACGTAGCCTCCGTGACGTCACCCATAGGTTTCTGAAGAGCTGAATTGAAGCTCGGTGTGCGGTTCCTACCATCACCATCTTGGCAGGGGCATGCATGTCGTCTCGCCCGGAAAATACAAATATGGGCAAAGAGGTGGAGCTGAGATGGGGGCTGTGAGTGTCATGATGGATGATTGACATCGAGCGAACTCCGAGCTGTAGCTAAGAGCTAACCTGGAGATAACAGGAGCTAACCAGCTAACGGAGGTAAGAGGGCTAAAGCTAAGTCACTTTGTTAACCTGCTAAAAACTACAGTTCTACTTTGTCTTACTTGAGATCGGGCACCTGTCAATCCAAAGGACACACCCCTAAATATGATGAATTTCGTGATAAAATTACTTTTAAACGGGCAGATTAGAAAGAAATTCACTCCCCCACAGTTGTCATGAAGGTAAACCTGACCTATTAAACTAAAATGGATTTTTTAACCAGGCTGTAAACATGTTTATTTCTGCTGTGAAGTTGGTCTTTTTAACATGGGAGTCTATGGGGATTTGCTCTGTTTTGCAGCTCCTAGTGGATGAAGGGGGAACTGTTTTATGCACTTTCGCATAGGCTTCACTTGACCGCATGAGGTTGCCGCTTGTGTTATACAAATAAACTTGCCTTGCCTCCAACAAATCAAAAAGTTTTGACTTTTACAGTGGTATCAGGATCAGCTGAGGGACTTTACAGAGCTGCTATGGTTACAACTTCAGTTTTAGCACATAATTAAATTCAAGAGAAGTTATTTTTTACATGGTATAGATTTGTACATACAAGGCTTTCACATCGATGTGGCATGTGCAAGGATGGGCACAAGCCAAGTTTTAAGTCATTTGTGAGGCTAAATCATCCAGAAAGAAGTTGTTTTCACATTACTTTTGCCGAGGAGCAGATGAGCAGCAGCTCATAATATCCTCATGGCAAGACAGGAGCTCAGTGTTACTTTCAGAGAGACCACGTCCAGCTTTTGCTAAAGACAACAATGTCATCCATCTGCTTGATACTACAAAGAAGACTGGATCTAAACCTGCTACAGCATGCATTATTTTACAGAGAAATCTTCAACAGTTGAATTTTATTCACATTCTCGTGGTGCCACAGTATCCATGTTGCATTTATAAGGCCCAAATCCACAACATGTAGCTTAATCAGATCCACCCCCCTCGGCTGATAGCAGTCTTCAGGAATTCATGCAAGCGAGCCAACTTGGCAAATATCAAGCCTACATTCGGTTAGCAATGAAAATTCTTCATCAGTCTAATGACAGTGACCTCAAACTTTACCTCGAACAGCAGCACAGAGTCATTAATAAAGTGTCCAGTGGGGGTAAACTATTTTCATTGGAGCCTGAAGGATTCGTATAAAAATGAGGAAAAGAGCAGCAATGAAAAGTGGAAGATCCTCATTCTTCTCGTTAGTTATACATACACGCTCTGCTGTTTTTCATTAAATACTCATTAGATGAAGTCATGACTAATGTCAGTTGTGTGTAATTATTAAAAAAAAAAAAAAGTAGTCATTGTTCATTTCCTCAGTGTTTAAGCAGCATATGAAGAAAATTGCCTGTCCTGATTTGGTTATTGTGGAGAGAAGGATTACAAAAAAAAAAGAAAGAAGAGCAGGCAATTATAAGTTAGACAAACCCAAATGATTGGTTTTTGCCAGTAAAGTATTTTTTTTTAAAAAAGCAAGAGGGTTAATTTGGGCCTCTTTTTAGGAAAATTTACTGCTAGGATAGTAGTACCCCCACGATCCTAATTCGTTGCAGAAAAGGAATGGATGGTTTAATTGAGGACTTTGCTCACTGTCATCTAAAGTGGAAAACTGAAGAAAGCAGAGTACTATGGGAAAACAAGGATAGGACCCAGATATACAGGCTCATGGAGCAAAAGTCAGGCAAAAATATGTTTAAAACAAAAAGGCTCATTGAGGAAAAGACCTCCAAAACATTACACACAGCAAATTATGAGAATGACAAGGAGCAGAAGAAACCAAGGAGTTTTTATGCACAAAGGGTTAAATACAAATGAAGTTCAAGTGTGGTAATCAGCAAACAAGAAGCAGCTGCAGCAGCAGGGACGGAAGAAAATGAACTCAGGGGTGCCCAAGTCCCATACCCCAGAGCTACTATCCTGCAACTTTTAGATGAAACACATCTGAATCAAAGGTTTGAATTCTTACATGTCAATAAGCTCTGCAGAGACCTGGTTGATTTGATTCAGGTTTGCTAGGAAGGGATGCATCTAAAGCAGGGGTGTCCAAAAGCAGTCCTTATGGGCTGCTGTCCTGCAGGTTTTCAATGTATGATTACTTGAACACACCTGACTCAAATGAACTCTTTCATGGATCGTTGACGCCACAGTAAACAGCTATTTACAAGCTTTTTTATTTATTCATGCATATTTATAAATGAGGAAGGTATATTTGTAAATAAATCACTTCAGTAGACATTGGTGATCATCCAATGCATGAACACTCACTGAAGAATAAATAAATATATTGTATATTTGAACATGCAGTCATCCTCAAATGTATTCATCACCTTTCATTAAAGAAATCCTATAATCCTATAATTAGTTATAAATTATTTTATTAATATTTTATCACATAAATTAAAATAAATCAAATAAATTCAAAGTACAATGTCGCTAAAAAGTATCATTGCATGGGTCTGTAGAGGTAAAATACTGTATTGTAAAAATGTGCAACTGTTTTTTATGAATGCATGCAGAACTGCAACATATGCAGTTGTGCACAAGGACTCAATGATTTGAGTCAGGCAGGAGCAGGAAAATGTCAAAATCTGCAGAATTGTGGCCCTCAAGGACCGGAGCTTGACAACCCTGATCTAAAAGTTGCAGTAGGGCGCTCTGACTGAACAGAATCCAGAACAGAATAGACTTTAAGCTGGGTAAACACGTAAAGGTTATTGGGCTGTTTTTGTCCAAATTTGCCCTCTTCTCACCCAAGGGTGACAAACACACATTTATCTGAATGAATAATGAGATGATGCAATAAAATCAAGTGTGGAATGAGGTGTGTTAGTTAAGTTAATTATGCTAATAATTAAGTTAATTGGATTTTTGTGATGAACAGAAAGTAGTCAATAAAGAGAGTGAGCTGACTGGGGAACGAGAAAACAGACGACAACAAGAACAAGCATGGCCGATCCTCAGTAGACTATAAAGTCCAAGTTCCCGCTGTCTCCATGCCTTTTTTTTTTAGTTCAGGATTTTTGTCATTAATAGTCCCGGAACCACTCTCATTCCCTCGTTTTGTAAGTCCTCTCCAATCCTGGTTGTTGTGTTTGCTTTTGTTTCTCCTTCTTCATTTAGTTAGATCACATTTCATTATGAGACGGCTGGCTCGGAGGACAAGATTCTAGATCACCTGAGTCATGTTGTGTGTCTTGTGCTGTGCTCAGATTGTTTAGGGACACCACATAGAAAACAATCAAGTCTGATCAGTTATTGATTTTTTTTTTTTTTTAAATCTTCATATGTGAAGTCTCAAACACATGTAAAATCTCGTTGGATTTAAATCCTTGAGTACCAACCTTTAGATCCTACAGTCCTGTAAGTGTTAGGAGTGTCCCTGCTGCAACACACCTGACGTAATTAGCAGACTTGTACAGTTTGATGTCAAACTCAGTCTGTTAATTTGGCCTGATGTGTGTCAAGTGTGCTGCAGCAGGGAAACACACACACACACACACACACACACACACACACACACACACACACACACACATATATATATATATATATATATATATATATATATATATATAAAAATAAAAATAAAATAAAGACACTATTTATGGTATATAAAGAGGACAAGTAACTAAATAAAAGTCAAAACAGAACAAGGAATTGTGACACAAAAATTACACAAACTACAAATTACAAAAACTGAACCAAAATCAGAACTGAATTCCTTAGATCATTAAAAAATAAAGTTTACGGAAATTTCACAAGATGGAAGTAAACAAGTAAATTTTAAAAAATTCAAAAAGCTAGAATGAATATTTGTTCATGTTAAATGAATAAATAAATATGCATATCATCATAATATGAAATGAAATTGGATAAATGTATGAAGGGAAATGGTTAAAGTGCTTCTCCTTGCATTCATGTTAGATTTTCTCTGAGCTTTTAACCAGTGCAACATGTCCAACAATCCCAACGATGGAGCGACCCTTTAATACTGCCTTGGCTCGCCGCCGTCAGTGATGTCATCAGAGCAGCTGATTGGGACGTGTCCTCGTGGATGATGGATAAACAGAGCTTGGAAAGAGATAAACAGAGCTTGCTCTGTTTATCTCTTTCCATCTCACATGTTATGTTGCTGTTTGTGCAGCTTCGGTTTTGTTCGTCTTCTGAGGAAACCAGTCTGGCCAACCTGTAGAAAAAACCTCAGAACATTTTTTAAATATTTCATTTTGCTTGAAATTCTGTGTTGGAAATGAGAAGTTATTAAAAGTAATAAAGTTGATCATGATATAAGAGAGAGAAGGGCAACCAAACTAAGACTAAACAAAACTGTTTCTTTTTTTTTTTTAGAGACTAAATTAAAATAATTTTATATTTAATGAAAACTGGGGAGCATTTAAATGCAAAACCTTATGAGAGTCAGATGGTTTCCTTCACTCTGCTTCACCAACATTTTCCAAGTCTTTTAAAGTTTAATAATACCAGGAGAGTCGGAGGCACTTGGTTCAATTCAGCAGGAAATTGCACAGTTATTTGTTTTGATTTGCTTTCACACTGCACTTAAGTTGACCAGACCCGCTGGACAATGTCACAAAGTTAGAACAACTGCTTTTTAGGGGGTGACTTTCCTTAAAAAAAAGACCACTGACCAACAAGCAAGAAGAAGAGAAACCTGGCTCATTGACTGGGTTGCTGGCTACGTTGCTTAAGCCACATTTTTCATAAAATCTTGCGAGAAAAATGAGATTTTATGAGACTTGCGTCTAAACACTGTCCAATGGAAACACCAGCAAATCGCAATTATTGTTTGTCAAAACTTACAAATATATCGCTTTTATTTTGTGAAAAATGGAGCAACGCCAAGTTAATGTAGTCTTGGAGTTTCTGTTTTGGCTTTGATGTTCCAACTTAATGCAGCTTTCACAAGAGTGTCCCGTGTGAGCAGCTCGAGAGGCAGCGAGGTATCACACGTGTTGAACTACAATATGTCCTTCGTCACCGGATTGTCTGTTTGCTTTCACACTGCGGGAGAACAGAAGGTGTGTTTACATTACAACTAGAATGCGCAAAAACTAAACATCGCAATAAAAATTAACACTAATGGAATCACCTACATTTTGAAAATAGTCTCAGATATCGCTTAAAAGTTTTTATGCTCTCATGAGGTGGTTTTTCAGACGTTTCGATATAGAAACATATCGCAAAAGTGTAATGAAAACACTTTTTTCGCATTTTTTCCCCGGATGTGACGTGGGAGTCATGACCAGTTCATTTCTGGTAAAGATGGCGTGGTGCGGAACAAACAGCAAATTTCTGAGTTTTCGAAAAAAAAAATGAGGGAGAAAAGCCGTAACAAATTCTCTGCAGCTAGTAGAAAACCCCAAATCAATGCTACATGGCTACGTTGCTTAAGCCACATTTATCGTAGAATCTCGCGAGAGAAATTAGATTTTACGAGACTTGAGGCTGAACTCTGCCCCATGGAAACACCAGCAAATCGCAGTTGTTGTTTGTCAAAACTTACAAATATATCACTTTTATTTTGTGAAAAATGTCATGGAAACGCAGCTACAGATCACTTCTTTGGTTTGCACCAGGGTCTGAATGCATGTTCACAATGCTCCAAACAGACTGTGAAAGTGGACCAGAGTTTGTTTGAAAACGGAGCAAACAGCACCCGTGTGAATGCACATTTAAACTTTCTGCAGTTGGTTGCAGTGATTGAAATCACCCTAAAAAGAACGAGTCTCCCCTTATGAATAACCTATTAGCAGCACTGGCGAAGTTTCTCTTTGAAACATTAGCCAAGTGCACTACCTAAACCTGCAAACCCTACTCTGGGTGTGTCATTGTTCTATTGTGCTGTTCTACTTTCTCTTTGACCTCCATCCGTGAGGTTTTTTTGTCACAAACTGCTTGCAATCGAGCAGTGACTGATCAGTGTAGCTGATCTGAAAGTCCCTGCCATGGTGGGTCTCGGTAACCTTATCCTCAGTGGTGTAGATATGACCGGCGTGAGAAAAGTTACATGTAAACTCCCTGTTCCCTCGCATCTTTGCCCTCAGCGATGGGAACTATAGCAGGAGCAGGTTGTTTCAGCCCTGCAGCGGAGGTAAAAAGGGAGAGTGGATGCCTATTGTTGAGCTGATAAGAAGCGATTGCTTATATGTTGGCAAGGGGAGACAGGCTATTGTGAGACAGCCGGATAAGTTGTGACATTGTTTGATTCGGCTGTGGCACAGCTTCAGTAAGTCCGAGAGATATATGGTGTCTGGTTCACAGCTTTATCTTTTCAAAGTGTTGTGTAAGTCTTACCTGCTATCTTGCTTAACACAAGATGACCTCAATGTCTATTCAATATGAACACATGTCACGCAGTTGTTCTGCTTTTATGAGATTCTCCTTTTTTTTTCTTTTTTTTTTTTTTTTTTAACAAAAGGTTAATAGTTCGTAATCAAATCGTAAATGCCGTTGCTGTAAATCCGAAGTGCCAACTGCTACCCTGCTGCTGCTGGTCAAACGGATGCCAACTGGGTCAGAGTGATGTCCTAGCACTGCCTACAAGGTCAAACAAAAAAGAGTGCATGTACCCCAGTAGTATTTTTCCATTCTGGTTATGGATATGCTGTAAATAGATGGACTTTTTATATCACAAAAAGAGTTGGGTCACGTTGCTATATCTTACCTGGCAACCCTGGTAAATAAAGCCTGAGATCTTCTAGCAGTCTTTCAGCAAAGTTTAGCTAATAATTTGTGCTCGAAGGATTTTTGCCAGAGCAAACCAAACAATTTCTGAACTAAAGCTTTGATCTGCATCTTGTTTTGTTTAAACGTTACACAAAACGGCTAGCGGTGCTAGTTGCTAACAAGTTTAAGTTTCTCAATAAGTAGCACAGCTATCAAATCTATTTTTTCCTTTCCATTTTGTTATTTTTAACCCAGAAGTGACCATATTTGGATAACGCTGTAATCCTGACCTCTAATATGTCTTTAGAACAACCACCAGCAAATTGGACTAATTGATATAGCTGGTGCTAACATGCATGTAGGACAAATTTATGAATTCCCAAAATGTATCGATGTCACACATCAGATTATGTTTCATCCACCATTTCTATAAACTGTACCTATTTTTCCTGCTACACAGAAACTCTGGAGGCCACCTGCTTTGTTAAGAGCTAGATAAAGTCACCTTTACAACAATGATAAAATAAATTCTGCCTTTCTTTTTAATACATAAAGAAATGGGAGCCATCTAGCCATTTTCAGTGTGTCGCAGCAATCGCTTCTTTGTTAGCTCAAATGCTGATCACATAAGGAGACATCTGATTGGGCACTTAACCCATAGGAGACAAAGAAAAAATGGAAGACATTTTTTTAATGATGCAAACCCCACATGCAAAACAAAGAGTGGCTTAGTAATAAGGTGATGCAAATGTGAATATTATACTGAATGACTTCTTGGAGGCAGTCTGGGAAGATGCGATTCTCCACCATACTCCTATTAATGCTGCAAAGCACATACAACAGGTTCTTTTGTATGTTTCCAAATATATAGTCATTTGTATAAAACATAAAAAACAAAATATGAACCACAAGGATGGCCTTTAAACAAGTTTCCCTGTAAGAGTATTGAAATATGTCTCATTTAAGCTCATTTACAAGTGTTTCATCTGAGACAGTGTGTCTCTGGTCCTGAGGGTTTCAGAGGTAACCCAACCTTAACACACCTGACTCAAATGAATAGCAATTAGCAGACTTACAAAGAACTTGACAAGCAGTTGAATTAATCTAAATCAGGTGTGCTAGAGAGAGAACTGAACAAGCAGGGGAGGAGTCCCTACGAAAAGTCGTTCAGTCCTCAGGATGGATGCATTATGACAGGGCCATTCATCTCTGACCCATGAGGGCCGCAGTCCTGCAGATTTTAAATGTATCCCTGCTCCACCACACCTAACACGAGTCATTGTGCAGAATTTATAGGATCCTTTCCTGGTTGAATTCAGTTCACAGGATCATTTGATGATGATTAGATGGTAACTATTGTTGGAGCCAAACTGCATTCCCCCAGGTTATAATATGTCATGCTTTGTTTATTATTTACAACATATACATTAATGGAGGCTACATTTGGTCCTACATTTTAAAGGTTTTTGATGGGAGTGTCAGAAACATTATTGGACATTTTGGATAATATAATGACAGTAAAAAGTGATAAAAAAAAAAAAACTGATTTTTTTTTTTTTTTTTAATAGCAATAACTACGTTAGCAATACAAAACAAAAATCACAGCTTTAGCCTTAAGACACCTAAAATATGGAGCAGGCTAACACTTGTGTAGCCTGATGCTAAAGCTTAAATATATGGAGTTGTCAAATCCATATACATGTATGTATATTTTTTTTAAAAATGAACGGAGCCTCCGTGACGTCACCCATAGGTTTCTGAAAAGCTGAACTGAAGCTCGGTGGCCGGTTCCTAGCATCGCCATCTTGGCAGTGGCATGCGTGTCTTCTCGCCCAGAAAATACAAACATGGGCAAAGAGGTGGAGCTGAGAGGGGGGCTGTGAGCGTCATGGTGGATGATTGACATCAAGCGAACTCCGAGCTTTCAGTAGCTAAAAGCTAACTGAGCTACCCCTGAGATAATAGGAGCTAACCAGCTAATGGAGGTAAGCAGGCTAAAGCTAAGTCACATTGTAAACTGGCTAAAAACCACGGTTGTTCTACGTTCTTCTTACTTAAAGCGGGAGATCGGGTACCTGTCAATCAAAAGGACACGCCCCTAAATATGCAGAACTTTGAGATTAAATTACTTTTAAACAGGCGGATTAGAAAAAAAATTCACTCCCCCCACAGTTGTCATGAAGGTAAACCTGACCTATTAAACCTAAAATGGATTTCTGAACAAGGCTGTAAACATGTTTATTTCTGCTGTGAAGTTGGTCTTTTTAACGTGGGAGTCTATGGGGATTTGCTCTGTTTTACAGCCCCTAGTGGATGAAGGGGGAACTGCAGTTTTATGCACTTCCACTTAGGCTTACTTTTTAACCGCCGGAGGTTGCCACTTTGTCAAATCAAGCACCTATTGCACAAACATATTGCATATTTGTTGTTGACAATTTTGTCGTCACATTTAGTAAATTTAAACTTTACTGAGTCTGGTGGAAAACATAACGAGTCTTTCACTAGCATCAGTTTACTTTTTGCACTGGGGTTGCCTCAATTCACATATCACCTGCTGAGAAGTGTGAAATCCAGGTCAGAAGGAGTGTGTTGGATGTGTGAATCAGCTGTGCAACCAGGTAGAGAAACACTGATATACAAACAGATCAGCCAACTGCATAAAAACTTTTGTACTCAGCATTATCCTGTATATGAATAACAATGAGATAAGCAGTCTTTAAAAATCTTTATTATTGGGTATTCTCTTGACTCGTTCCTTTTCCCCAAATATCCTAGATTAGTGGATTTGCATGACATTTAGCCATTCAAGATCATTTTGGAGGAAGGTTGTTCTGAAAGGAAATCCAAGATGAGGTCATATCTGCAGAGCAAGCAGTGTTTACAGATAAATACTGTGCAATGGAACGTTTCAAAATAAATACTTTCAGGCAGGTCTCTGCTTAGAAATGCGCTGACTGGTATTTTAATGGTATTTGACATAAGCTGTAACCAGTGCTTTGAGAGTTTGCTGTAATTAAACACATTTAGAGCTCCAGACTTGTTTCCTCATTTCCTATAAAATCAAATCAATATGTACACATGGCTACTTGCTGGAGAAAAGATGTGCATCTTTGGGGTATTTCCATTTTTTGTTCACCCCTGAAATGATAAAGAAGCAAATAACAGAGTTAAAGCAGTTGTGCAGCTTAGCATGGGCGCTAATATTTCCAAATGCTGGCAGCGTGAAAGTAGCATCAGAGATGGACTGCATCCAGGCTTTGCCTACATGGTCTGTCATGTGTCAATAAAGTCATTGCGGTCTGATATTTTTATTCTCCTGATTTCTGGGAATGCAGTTTCTTCATGCTGTGGGAGCTTTTCTCAGAAAGCAAAAGGTTAGCATCTGTTTGGTGATAAACAGTGAAATAACCAACTCTGAGCAGGAACCATCCAATGGAAAGTTCCCGCATGCTGTGCAGACATGTGTGTCACTAACACCAAAAGTTAATGTGGAAAACAACAAGACTACGTGACGTGTCAGGTGGAAGAGTGCCCATATTGACTGTGAGGTTAAATTCCTTGCAACTTTAAATGACTGATTTGAAATAAGTTTGAAATAATTGCGACTGGAAACAGCGACAGGTTAGGCCTGATGGGATATGCGCAGGTTTAGCATGCATTCACTGATGTTTGTTTTTGATTTACAAGATAATTATTGCTGAATGCAAAGAAAATGAGATGAAAATGAAATAAATCTATATCTGACTTTGTACACATGTTGCAAGTTGAATAGTTTTTAATCAAGTTAAAAAATTTCCTGAAATTAAATCTGGAAGTTATCAGTTTGCTTCAAATGTTATTTTTATATATATTTGTAATGTTTGGATCTCGTTGTCGTTTTGTTCAACATTTTTTTCTTTTAGACTTTTAATGTCTCCATTCATTGGTGTGACTTTTTTTTTTTTTTTTTTTTTATATATTATAAATTTTCCTTTTTCATCTGCTGAGTTTAGTATTAGTTTTGCTTTTACCAGCTTGCATCTCACCTGGTTTTAGGCTGATTATCACCACCTGTCGTCAGTGTGTGATTCCTCTGCTCATGTTTCTTTGCTCTTTGTCAGACCTTTGCCTTATTTTGATGCAAACTTAGATGCCCCCTACAGTTTTATATTGATTTTTGGAGCCCTTATTTCAGCCCCCAGTTTGTTGCATTCATGTTAAGGTTTGAGTGTCAAAGTCAATCAAGCAAGTTAGGTTTGCTCCAGCGAGGACGTGCACCAAAAGTCTTGGGCGAGCCCAGTTAACTGTCCAGTTAAACCTTTGAAGTCTTAGTCTGTGTTGTTCAAAATGGTATTATTTTCAGAAAATGACTATTTCTCTGCAACTACAAGGTGTATTTGAAAATTTCTGATTTGACAAAATGTGTAAAATACTGTAGATACTGTTACTAAGAAAAAGCTCCAAATTCAGGATCTTCTGGGCTCTAAGGGTTAAACCAGGAAACCTGCTTCTGCTGTGTTAAAGCTGGGGTAGGTAATGCTGGGAAGCCAGCAAGATCTGACAGTAGCACCCTGTCTTGGCTCCTCCCCCTCTGGTTTTGCCCCTTACGCGATCCAAGGCTTTTTTTCTTACTTCCGCTAAAGATGTTTTTACCAGCGTTTTTCTATTTGTTTTTCAAGATAACTCAAAAAGTTATGGATGGATTTTAATTGAATGTTCAAAAAGTTGTTGGAAATGTAAAAAGGAAGAACAGCTTTAATTTTGGTGGCGATCCGGATCACCATTTGGATCCAGGAATTTTTTTAAAATGCCGTGGCGGAGGTGTGTGCTCTCCGAGTTTTTTTTCTAGTTTGCAGCTTTTTCCACAAACTTTCTCGGCTATTTAGCAGGAGGCAAATAAACCGAGCCGGGTCTGGAAATCCTTCCTGCATTTTCTCAGCCATGAAGAAGCTTACGAAATATAAGAAATGAACCAGTTCAATTTGACCCGAACATGTTGATTGGTCAGAGTTTTTACAGATTTACAGTAAACTGATGTGTCTAACTATATTTCTTATTGTTCATGATTACAATATGTACAGACTACTATCAGGACGAGGAACCACTTCACCAAGAGTAAAAATAATGTCTCTGAGCGAGATTACGTACCCCAGCTTTAATTCAAGATCTGTCAATATTCCAATTCGTTATTAATCTGACTGTTCTGTATCAGAAACACCAGGAAGGACACTGCAGTTGCATGAAGTAAAAACTGATCAGTACGTGTTTCTCTCTGGTTTCCTGTGTTCCTGTTTGGGCCTCAAACCAAAATCGCTGTGAAAAAAATCACAGATTAATGTTTTATTTTTCTACCTTCTTGTCACAATTTGATTGATCTTCTAAATCAGCCGTAAACAAATCCTGTCCTCAAGATTTACCATCTTGCAGGTTTAAGTGTTTCCCTGCTGCAACGCACCTGATTCAAATCAGTGGCTTATTAACAAGCTGTTGCAGAAGCTGAACAAGTTGTTCAGTCAGGTGTGTTGTATCAGCAAAACAATACAATAAAAAATGTAGCACAAAAGGTTTTCATTAAAAACAATTAAATAAATAAATTATATTTATAATTACATATCTTGAAAAAGGAAAAGGAAAAAAAAAAAAGAAATTCAGCTTTCAAAATGTGAGCAAAAGCAACAAATAACCAAATGCTTTCTAATACAAAGCAAATTCCTTATCAATCAAACAATCAAAGTTTATTTATATAGCACTTTTCATACAAAAGTAACACAAAGTGCTTTACAAAATAAAAAAACAAAAATAAAACAAGGTTAAAAACGCGCCTTGACATACAAAAACATAGAATTTACCCAAAGTAACACATATACTCACTTTTCACACACGCTTACATAGTTAAAACACATAAAACAATCTCATCAAACCAATCTTAGGGATCCACATTGGGATACTAATCATGACTATAGAGGCCACCGCCTCAAAAAAGAAAAAACATATAAATTTCAATAAGAAAGGTAAATAGTTTATATGACAATAATAAAAGGCAAGTTTATAAATAGAACTAATAAAAAGCTTGATTAAAAAAATGGGATTTTGAGCTGACTTTTAAAATGAAGCCAAATCCACTAATATCTGTCCGATAATGACACACGTGGTGTCTATGTGTCGTATGAATCTCTAAGAGCTATAATGTAACAGCATGAGCGATGTGACTCACTGATACACCGACTCACACTGAGCATGAAGACATAACAAGACAGATGACCAGATAAAGGGCGAGACATTAATAGCATGACCTGAGTGTCGCCAGTTATGATAAATATATCCCAGTAGGTTTCACTGCGTTTGCACACAGAGAACAAACAGTCACCGTCTTTGACTCAGAAGTGACAATCCTCAAACTAAATCCACACAAACTGATCATTTCACAGCATTTCTTTTGGTGCTGCTGGGCTTTAGAAGAGGGTACCATATAAACCATCAGTGTGAGCAAAATGGCTCTGTTGGATATTTTCTGTAACGTCTTAAAACTTTGATCTTTCACACAGCGAAGCCAAACTAAAAGGCTAACAGCTGTATGCTAACAAAACCAAACACTTTAGAAGCACCATTTATTTCAGCTGCAGCTAAATGGCAGATAAATACTTTGACATAAAGATGTATATTTGTAAAACATCAGTGTAGCTCTGCTGCACAACCATGTTGAATGTTTTGCTTGGTAAAAGTGATGTGTTTATAACGGTGTGCTGTCTAAGTTTAACATCAGTGCGGTTGCTACATGACTTTACTGCAGAAGGTTAAACGTCATTCTGCATGCTGACAACTGATCTAAAGGGCATGTGATCAGTTTGACATGTTGAGAATTGAATAGGATTATTTTACAAGATAAATATTGATCTGTTTTTTACACTTAAGAATGTGAGAGGATAAAAGCACATTTTAAAAGGTGAAAAACATTTAATATGCTTCCATTTATGTCAGTTTCTGAGTTAATTTGTCTGAATTTTTTTCCATGAATTGTGTGTAATCATATTAAAAAGGAAAAAAAAAATCTGAAATGTCAGTCTTTTCCCACTCCCACTCATCCCAGTGCTTTGAAACCTCAATGTGCTCTTGGTGGGTTAAAAAACAGAAGTAATATTGACATCTCCATCCTGATTCAGGATGTACAAAACCATTAACCACACTATAAAACCTCCTCTGTAGGGGGATATAATGGAGCATGGCTGTTTGGGTTGGTGAAAGTTATAGGTCCTAACTTTTTGTGCGTCACATTTGCAAGCCTGAGTCCACATTTCAACCACAGCTGTCTCGCTGCATCAGGAGAGGGGGATTATCCAGAGACAGTAACTGCTCATTGGCTGATTTTATGTTGATTCGACATTATATGAATGCAGATGTCCTTGGTCAGGGACAAAATGAGGTTAAAAGCAAAATCTGGTTTGACTTTGTCGACCCTATAACATATTGCTGAGCTCATCTGGATTCTTTGGGTGAATAGTTGCAACATTATTGTGAATTTCTTGTCCCTAACTGCATTTTGAATGGCTTTGCTGTCTAAAAACAGAGGTGTGTGGTGCTTACCGGTTCCAGCTGATCTTTATCTGTGACGAAACTCAAACATGCAACTTTTTAGAGTTTTACATATGACAGCCATGAAAGCAGTCACTGTAGTAAATATGCAAGAAAACCAGTTCTTGTGTCAGAAAACCGGTTTGTGGACAAAAAATGTTGGTGAGCTCATGTCTCAGTGGACAGTGTGTCTATTGTTAAGTGTGTCTTGCTGCATGAGCTGATGTGTTTACTGATAATCGGTTTCCTGTTTAACTGCAGGGAGAAGGCCGAGACAATTTAACACACACATTAATCAGTTTCGTTCACAATGTGTCAAATGTTCGAAACGAGATATTTGAAGATTACTAGAAAATTAATTTCTCAGCCTAAAATTAATGGAGGCAACTTGCCTCAAAAGTTTGCCACAAAGGCTTGAAAAAGTAAACAGTGCTTAATAAAAAATAAATTAATTAATTAAAAATAGCAAGTTTAGACCAAGCAGCAACCTCCAGAGGTTAAAAATGAAGCCTGTGTTGACGTGTCAAAAGTTGCAGTTCTCCCCTCATCCACTAGGGGCTCCACAACAGAACAAATCCCCATAGACTCCCATGTTAAAAAGACCAACCTCAAAGCAGAAATAAACCATTTTAGGTTTAATAGGTCAGGTTTACCTTCATGCCTACTCCTGGGAGGAATGATTTCCTTTTTTTTCACAAGTCTTCCATTTAGAAGTATTTCATCTCGAATTTTGGCATAATTAGGGGAGTGTCCCTTTAATTGACAGGTTCCCAACATCCTGCTGCAAGATGGCAGAGTGTAGAACAACCGCGGTTTTTAGCCAGCGAACAGCGTGATTTAGCGTTAGCCGGCTACCTCCGTTAGCTCCCGTTAGCTCCAGGTTAGCTCGGTTAGCTCGTAGCTAAAGACTGATAAGAGTTTGATAAATGTCAATCATCCTTTGGCAGCATTGCTTTCAAAACAGGTATGATTCTGTCAATGGACTCAGAAACACTTCCAAAGATCATTGTTATTGAACAGTTCATCGTGCTTCTGCAAATGGAAGTTTAATATCCGTCATGGAAAGTAAAAGCCTGATAAACCAGAACACTGTCATCTTCTTTGGGTTTGACCTCATTTAAATTAATCTGATTTTTGGAAATAATGGACACTGCATGTAAAGAGGCAGAGGTCTACGTTGTTAGCTCAGTTTAGCATCCTCCATCCCTGATGGTATGGGTTTGGATAAGTGCCTATGGAGCTGGAAAAGGTTCCGGCATGGCTTCATTGTACAAGCATCTAGCTGCTGGGCTACATGTCAGCCTTCCTGACCTTGAAAATTTTTGCTGCATCATGGATCACAGAATACAACCAAGAAAATACAAGACTTTTGAGCTGCTAGAATCTTTTTTCAGACAGAAATTAGACATGACTCCTTTACCAAAAGTCCAGCAAGCTGCTGGACTGTGGAAATATCACGCAGACATCGTGATGAAAACGAGTTTCGCTCCACATTCGGTGAGAAAAATGTGGCCAAAATGATGCTTGTTTCTTAATTTGTCATCCACAAAACATGATATACTAGAGGATAATTGCTTTTGTGGTTGTTTTTGTAAGAGTAAGATTTAGTTTTTTTTAATCATTTATATGAGATTACCTCAGAAAGTACGTTTTCATTTTGCTTTTTCATTTTTACCCGGCTGTTGGGGTTGTGCTTGTTAGCCAAGGCAGCCATCCTGCTGCGGCAGCTGCTGGACACATTACCCCTCCTTCCCTCTTCGCCATCAGACAAAACAAAGCAGCTCCCCTGATTAAAGCACTTCCTGTCTGACTGGCCCACAGGATCAAGGCACTCTGTGGTGGCTCCAATGTTATTTTACCCCCGTTGCTGAGACGAGGATGCCTCTTCGACCCCCCAGTAAAGTTGTTGTAATTGGAGAAGTGGCTGTTAATTAAGACACGCAGTGACAAAAAAAATTAAGATTACTTTTTCCTTTAGTATGTTCGATTATTCATCTTTTTTTTAACCTCTTTCAGAATTAAAGGAAAAGTTCAACATTTTGTCTGTTGCACTGAAAGCAAATGAAGATTAATCTGACGTCGTTAAGTCTGAGACAAACATAAAGTAGAAATAAATGTGCCCAGTGTGTTTACATTCTTACATTCAACACTTTTTTCCTGTACTTTACCAAAGCACTCATGGTTTTAATCATCTCCATGAGCATTTAGTTTAACTTTAAAACCTGTGAGGTTCACAGTGTCCCGTTTTTTGTTTTTTTTTTGGCATATAAATACGTTGCACATTATGTAATGGTTGTGTAACAGCAGAACCTTGTGTTCGCTGATTGTTTTAATTAAAGCCTGCGAAGGAGCTGTCTGGCTTTGCTTCCTCCCTCTCTGACTCAGCAGCGGCTTCTGCCTCCGACAACCAGCAAGACGGAAGAGGTTTCATCTTCATCCTCAGTCACTGAAGCATCGCCGGTGTGACAGATGTCCTGTCTGGTTGTGTGTGTGTTTCATGAGGTAATGAAAGTGATTTGTGATCCTGACAATTTTGGATAAATAAAGTGGATTGAATGCCAACAGGTCTTACTTTAGACTCCAAGTTTTCTGTTATTTCCATGATTTTTAATTGTAGTGGAGGCTAAGGGTCTTTACTTTTCAGCACTGCATGCTTGTAGATAGGAGGATATTAGCACATTAGAGCTAAAGAAAACACAGAGCTGTTGGTTGTGAGCTGGCTTTTGGAACTCTGTTGACTGCAAGCCAAAAATCACACCCTAGTCAAACACCGGTTCGTAGTTAAGGATAAGACTGAGCATTGGTGTCTTCTATGTCATCATACTGGTGTTGCTGGATTCACTGCAGCTGTGGTTTGGTGATAGCTCTGCAGAAAGGAGAGAGAATACGGCTCTATGTCTACGATGACATCAGCATGATGGTTTGACAGCTAAAGCTGTTTGTTTTTTTTCTGCAGAAAGGAACGCTAGAGCTCAGTGTTTTCTTTAGTTCCTGGCACTGTGCCGCCTGATAGAGAATAAAACAGACATAAAAATGATAATAAAACTGCTGTTTATGTGTAGGGGGTATGTGAAACAGCCGTAAGTCTGTGTTGTGGACAAGAGGAACTCGTGTCAAATCCAAACTGATGAAAGCGCTTCAGGGTTTTTGCCTCTCTGGGAAACTAAGAACAACAACTGGATTCTGTTAAAGTTAAAAACAGAATCCAGCTCAAAAATCACTTTTTATTGCAGGGTTTAGAGTTTGTGTTGGTACTGAAGCCTCCATCGCATCAGTAGCAGATTTCATCGATTGGATGTTACCCAATGTTCAATATCAGCTCTGTGTGTTATGAGGAAACTAAAGCTGTGCTCTAACTCAGTCACATGATGAGATGAGTCATCAAAGGAGGGTTAAAGTCTGGGATGAACATGCGCCTGCAGGTTGCTTCAGCCTGCTGGATATTGACCTGTTTGAAACTGTTTATTATTTCTGCAGTTTTGAAGTACAAAAAAACAGGTTTCCTTTTTGATTATTTGACAGTTTTGTGGAGCCTTGGAGATCAAGTTGGTCTTTCTGGTCATTTCAACAAGCTCTGGTCATCATCAGGTCATGTTGCAACATTGTGGCAGATTTCAAAGAACTCAGTTTATTTAATAAAACTGTTATTGTTTATGATGTAAAAACTACAATGGCCACTTCATTAGGTCTGCTTTATTATTCATTCATTTTCTATATCATTTAGTCCAAGTGGCCTTTCTGTGTGGAGTTTGCATGTTCCTCCCGTGTATGCGTGGGTTCTCTCCGGCTACTCTGGCTTCCTCCCACCATCCAAAGATTAGGTTGTTGGTTAATCTAAATAGCCCCTCTAAACTGAGTGTGAGTGGTTGTTTGTCCCTGCGATGGACTGGCAAGCTGTCCAGGGTGTACCCTGCCTTTCACCCAAAGACTGCTGGGATAGGCTCCAGCTTCCCCGCGACCCTGAATCAGACTAAGCGGTTAGGATAAATTGATGGATGGAATTAGTTCAAACCAGAGTCGTGGGGTAGCTGGAGCCCATCGCAGCATGTGACAGGTACACTGTGGACAGATCGCCAGTCCATCGTTCCTTCAGAGTTGTCTTAGTTCTTGGTATCAGTAGCTGCGTTTCCATGACATTTTTTTCACAAAATAAAAGTGATATTTGTAAGTTTTGACAAACAGCAATTGCGATTTGCAGATGTTTCCATTGGATAGTGTTTAGCGCATTAGCGTCAAGTCTTGTTACTCTCGCGAGATTTTACTAAAATTGCGGTTTATGCAAAGCAGGAGTGTAGCGTTATTTCGCTGCAGACAATTTGATATGGATTTTCCAAGTTTCTCTCCCCCATTTTCTTTTCTAAAACTCTGAAATTTGCTACTCTTCATTTCACACTTCGCCATCTTTACAAGAAATTAACTGGCCATGACCCCCGACATCCCATCCAGGGACACATAAATGCAAAAAAGTGTTTTTATTACACTTTTGCAATATGTTTCTATATGAAAACGTCTGAAAAACCACCTCATGTAAGCATAAAAACTTTTAAGCAATCAGACTTTTTTTTAAATGTAGGTGTTTCTACTAGCATTCTTTTTATTGGAATGTTTTGTTTTTGTGCAATTAAAGGTGTAATGGAAACACACTTGTAGATTCAATAAGATGTAAACATTCCTGAGATGTTGCTCCTTATTGACATGATAGCCTCAAACAAATTTGAGACCATCCACCATGTCACATCCTCATTCATTTCAATCCTCTTTCTTCCTCATTCTGATGCTCAGTTTGAACTTCTGCAGGTTGTCTTGATGACATGACTCAATGCAGATATGCAATAAAAACTCACTTAAAACAGAATCTGTTTTAGTGGTTTTACACTTTTGGGTTTCTACATTTTTTTTTTTTTTTTTTTACTAGAAATCTGAATTTCAAAAGAAGGAAATAGAGAGAGATCCCAAACCAGTTCAGAAAAACTGCAGTGGTTGGGAATTTCAACCTAACCTCAAATGCTGATTTTAGCCTTGCAAATGGCAACAGGTTACATCACACTGTGCATACCTCTAGTTCTTCCAGTAGCACTCACCACTTGTTTTTGGCAGCTGTCTGACAACAATAAGCTCTCAAAGGACAAAGTGTTCAACACACACCCACATAAGTACAATCTACATGTGACTTCATTGTGTCTAAACGCAGAAGTTGGCATGTGTTACTCCTCTGTCACCAGACAGGATGTCGTTCCCTGGTTTTTACCTCTTATCTTCTCTTTATCGTTCTGCTGTCTGGCCCTGCACAGCTGACCCGCTGCTATTATTGTCTCTCAATGCTGGTACCTATTGAACCCTGTGGCTTATGATTTCAGGTACGGTACGACAGGTACAGTGAGGAGATGAGGGTAAAATGAAAAACAGTGTGACTTGTGACCATCCAGGCAAAAACAAGAAATGTGATAAATAATATTGCTCTCATTTGACTTAAACTATATTTATAACAACATTTTGACCAATTATGCACAGTTACTTTGACAAGGCGGCAGCGTCACAACCAGGAAAAAACATTTGCATCGGCTCTTTAAGATTGTGAAAACAAGTTTACATCAGCTCTGTGTATGGAGATTGTAGATGTAGATTAAACCAGGGCTCTAAAAGCAGCTAAATAAAATTATAGATTGCTGAAATGCTCCCTAAAAGCCTTCAAATCGTGATTAATGTCATCTTATTAATTTGTATGATAGTGTTTCCCTGCTTTGTTCTTTGGTTTCTTCTACTGCTTCTGTGTTTGAATGTTTTAACGTTGCAAACAACAGTTTATATACATGCAAGCAAATAATACCTCAAGATTATAAAGTATCCTCTCCATCCTCTCTCTGGCTTCCACTTTGTTGGATAAGGCTTATATGTCTCAGATTTACTGCTTTGTTCTTCAAGTGGTTGCAGTCAGTCCTGATGCACGTTGCAGCTGAACTCTGTCAGGGCAGAGGAGGTCAGGTCTGAATGCCAAATTTGCAAACATTAACTGGAAAAAGTTGCTTAGTATGCCTGAAGGTCACGCATGTAACATCTGGTCAGCATTGTTGGAGAGCTATAGTAGATATTCTTGCAGCTAGTTCACCTCAGTGCCAGAGCTATGAAGCTAATCGCTCACAGACAAACAATATAAACCTGACTGGTTTTTACACTCTTTCTCATTGAACATTTTTACATGAAAAAACAAAGAAAGAAACAGGGAAAAAAATTAATTTAAATAAAAAGCAAGTAATTCCACAAGCTTGCAGACACAATAAAAAGGTAGAGGTCTGTACAAATCGCTGTCATCTCATTAATGAATTATTTAAAACATTTACATTTCTCTGGTTTACAGCTCTAAGTGTCACCTTGTTGAAGCGGATCTTCGTGAACACAGAACGTCAACTTTCTGATGGTCAGAAAAGTTAAAAGTCTGCTGAAAAGAGCTGGAAATAGCAGCTGAGTGAAAGGCTGCAAACTCCGCAAGAACAGAGAAATCTTTTTGCTCCCAGAGCTGAAAAGAAACTTTTATTAATTAACGGATCCTAGTTTAGGAAGTGTCATTTCATTGATTTTACTGACCTTTACATTGTGTGATTTCTCAACTATTGCGTGTTGTGTAAGAAAATTTAAGTGCATGTGGTTTACGCAAAACAACATTAAAATTAGTGGAGTTTTCATTTCCGCTCATAGAAAGTTTCAACTAAGTTAAATGAAAAAAACATGATAAATACTATTTTAGTTTGATTAAAATCACAGTTTTAAAATTAATATTAGTCCATCCAAACAAAAAAAAAAAGACCACACTGATGTACCCAGCTTATGCTGTTGGTGGTCGAGGTCCAGCTTTACACTGTACACCAGGGCTATTCAACTATTCAAGTTTTCAATATGTCCCTGCTCCACCTGATTTAACTTTAATGGATCCAACACCCAGTGAAGCTCGACTGAATGACTGATCTGATCTGAGTCAGGTGTGTTGGAACACGAAAACCTGGAAAACCTGCAGGACTGCAAGTACAAGCCCTGCATGTTTTAGATATAACTCTAATTTAACATGCACAGATTAAATAAAGGGCTCATCAACAGGTTTGCAAAGAACCTCATGAGGAAGTTAATTCATCTGATTCAATGTGTGTGTGTGAGAGTAGGAACATGTCTATGACATGCAGGGCAGTGGTGTGTTTAGAGCACACCACTAGAGCAGTGGTGTGTCTGCCTCACATGCTTTAAACTGCAACACTTTTATGAATGATGCATATTCATATATTTGAATTCCCAAAAAAAAAACATGCAATGCATTTGAGTTTGTGACTGAAAAGCGGGCCATTAACGCTACATGCTAACTTAAACTCGAGTGTCTCTTTGTTCCATGAAATCCTGATTTTATAACTTCACCATCATCTGACAAAATAACCTGAAGACAACATCTGTGCAGTGAAATTAGCAATACTTGCATGGGCAATGATCTCACAAGGAGAAATCTGCAAGTTTGTTCAGTTTTTATTCTTAAACCCAAAGCACTCAGGCAGTGCATGCATACCGGAATAAACCTTATGCTGCAGGTGACCCAGCTATGTGACTTCAATTGTAGCGCAGGATGTTTCTCTTTACCAAGCGGCAACGTCCGGCGGTTAAAAGTGAAGCCTATGAGGAAGTGCATACAACTGCAGTTCCCCCTTCATCCACTAGGGGCTGCAAAACAGAGCAAATCCCCATAGACTCCCATGTTAAAAAGACCAACTTCACAGCAGAAATAAACATATTTACAGCCTGGTTCAAAAATCCATTTTCGGTTTAATAGGTCAAGTTTACCTTCATGACAACTGTGGGGGGACTGAATTTCTTTCTAACTCGCCCATTTAAAAGTAATTTAATCTCAAAGTTTGGCATATTTAGGGGCGTGTCCTTTTGATTGACAAGTACCCAATCTTCCGCTTCAAGTCAGAAGAATGCGGAACAACCGCAGTTTTAAGCTGGTTAACAACGTGACTTAGCTTTAGCCCGCTTACCTCCATTAGCTGGTTACCTCCTGTTATCTCACGGTTCGCTCGGTTAGCTCTTAGCTACAGAAAGCTCGGCGTTCGCTTGATGTCAATCATCCACCATGACGCTGACAGCCCCCCTCTCAGCTCCAGGTCTTTGCCCATATTTGTATTTTCCGGGCGAGACGACAGGCATGCCCCTGCCAAGATGGCGATGGATGGGAACCGCTGACCGAGCTTCAATTCAGCTCTTCAGAAACCTATGGGTGACGTCACGGAGGCTACATCCATCTCTTTATATACAGTCTATGGTTTTTACCCAATTAAATGCAAATATTGCTTCATTTAAAATAAAATAGGTAAAGTTAAAAACTAACATAAAAATTTGTGGTTCCTTGCAGAAGTTGGAAAAGAAATTAGTTTGAAAAGAACGAGATGGCTCTTCAGATATACACCAGATGCAAAACCTTTTCTTCAGCAGTTGCACATTCATGCAGTGACTTATAAGCCTCACCAGAGTACAGGGTGCTGTCCTGACTCATGTGGGAACTGAATGTGCTAGAGATCATTCATGGTTGTCACCTAAGAAATTCTGGTCTGGAAGTCATCAGTGAAGCCAGACTTGCAGTTCCACTGAGGAGGTGAAGAGAATTTACTCCCCTTAAACTGACGGTTAAATTTACGTTTAACCGTCAGTTTTGTGCAGTTTTTAGTTTTTGCTTTAGTTTGCAACAACTTGTCACTATGAGTTATTTGGGCTAAAGCATGAAGAATATGACAAGGAATACATTTTCGCCCCGTCAAATAAAACATTTTAAGCCACAAAATAAATGTTCTTCTTTAGATTGAAGCTCCAACAAAAGGTATGGTTGCATGACTACTTTAAAAAGTTCTGCTCGTGTCTGAAGTGAAATAACGGGGCAAAGGAGTACTTTACTGATCCAGGTTTTTATGTTCTTTTTTTCTTGCTTTTAAACAACAACTTGGCCAGTTGAACATGTGTAAAGGGAATATGTATACAACACATTGTAGAAACGGTCTGGCCAGAGGTCGCTCGAAGAATCCTGAACAGTGGATTAGAGTGTGAGTCTCAGCCAGGCCTTTGATGTGGTAACAGTGTGACTCCTGCTGAGTTTAAGCCACGAGGGAATTAGAGAAGAGAAACAACAGCTGCTGGTCTCATCAGGAAGATTGGCGGAACAAACCGCTGCTCCAGATAGCCGCAGCGTGCTGCATCGCATCATCATGCAGCCTCCTGTTTTCGCTGTAACCCGATTAAGTTGGGATTCTGGTCATTTTAATTGGCAGATAAACACTTTTGCAAGCTTATCTCAGACAAAGTAAACACCAGCACACTGCTGGGACGGAGCTGAAATACTCATCAGTCTGTTAAAGTAGAAACACTAAAAAAAAACCTGCAAAATAGCATCTATTTCAGCTTCTGTGATGCTTAAGCTTGAATGTGAGGACATGTTTACAACCCAACGACTTGCGAATCTAATGAACCGCTTTTTTTCATAATAGAGCAGAAAAAAATTAAAAGTTTTATAGTTTATTTTAAATATGATGGCAGGAACGTATCTAAAAAAAAACATTTGGCACATGACCACATCACCTCTTCTTTAAATAAGAGTCCATAAATATCAGGAAATGGAGACCTTTGGGAGAGGAATGTTGTTCCATTCGTGTCTGATATGGGACACCGCTGTTTAATAATCCTGGATCAAGTTCACAAATGGCTTCTTATTTTCCACTTTAACCTCCATCTGTGGACGTTACAGTGAACCGTGGTCACAGACAATGACTTCTGGAAGCAGTGGTTTACATGGCAGAATCAGGTTTTCCTGGTTTTCATGCAGTCCCACCTGAGGGCCTAAAGATCACAAGCCTCCAACAGTGATTTCCAGCCAAGTCCCTTGTGCAGAGATCAGTTATGTACTTTAAAATAATGGAAAAGTTAGTATTCAAAGTTTTATGTAAAAGAATATTATCCTGAAATGTCTAAACAGTTTATAAAGACATCGCTTTTGCAGGGTCTATCTGAGTCTCTGCCATCTTTACTGCAGAGACTGCCTCTCTCTGGCCGCAAACATACTATTTCATACCGTATTTGTACGTGCAACGACCTGCATTCATTCATTCATTCATTCATTCATTCATTAGCCAAACCGCTTAGTCCAATTAAGGGTCGTGGGGAAGCTGGAGCCTATCCCAGCAGTGTTTGGGCGAAAGGCAGGGTACACCCTGAACAGCTCGCCAGTCCATCGCAGGGCCACACAGAGACAAACAACCACTCACTCCGATGGACAATTTAGAGTAACCAATCAACCGAACATGCATGTCTGTGGACGGTGAGAGGAAGCCGGAGTACCCGGAGAGAACCCAAACATGCACGGGAGGAACATGCAAACTCCACACAGAAAGGCCACCTTCCAAACCTCGCCCTCAGCAGAGGATTGAACCAGCGACCTTCTTGCTGTGAGGCCACAGTGCAGCCCCAACTACCTGCATTTTGAATGTAACCGTATCCTATGCATGCTACCAGAGGATACCACTAAAGGGCACATAAAATAAACCAGACTGGATAAAGTTCCTGATTTTTCTGGGTGTAAACAAAACAAGAAACATTGCAACAATATACTAAATATGTTGTTACAAAGAAGGTTACGGCTGAATGTGGGAATGCAACAAGATACGAGTTTACAGACCAGATCTGCCCCTCATCCATCCTGTCCCGACCTGCACCTGTTTGTGGAAAGGAGGCTTTAGAAACGGATATGAGGGCGAAGGGCTTTTAAAAGCCGTGGCAAATCCTCCACAGCAAGTGGAAAACCCTGAAACAACACTACCTGGATAACTGATACAAGCCACAGTTCTCATGACATCTCATCAGTTGGAAAGCAATCACTGGAAACACCTGCAAATTTGTCAAAATTTTAGAAATATCACTTTAATTTTGCATTAACTCAACTAGTGATGTTAGTTACGTTAACAGAGCATCTCATAGCTTCTTCGGTGTGGGTATTCAGCTAGTAAAGAAAGGAAGTCACAATTGGAGAGAAAATACAATGAACTGCATCAAAATAGAGGAAAACTCAGAGTGTAAATGGGAAACATATCCATTATCCTGCAGTTTCAGGCATTCGATGTGAAATATGCTGGCATTCATCTTTAACACGTCTATAAAAACAAGGCAATCGCACTAAATCTTTCTGGACAACCGCTGTCAGTAACTTTTACTGTTAACAGCCGACCACAGGGCGTAGGCTTTGTGTGTTTTATTCTCACAAAGCTTTAACACATAATACATCTCTTAGCCTCTAAAGACAGAGAACATTAATAGAAATCAGTGATGCACAAGTCCTGAGTGTTTTCAGTCCAGGTGACCTACTTTTGGCACTGACAACTTCTAAATGTTGTGGTGTGTTTTGTGTGGGAGGGTTGGATTTGGATTGTACTGTATCTAAAGAGGGGAAGCCACATGGATCATGGTGTCACAGGTACAGGAAGGTAGGTGGGGGATGGAACTGAGGAAACACTGACTGCAGCACTCTGATGCATACGTGTGGGTGATTGGTGTTGTGTAGTTTAAATGACACATTAAATCCATGGTTGTGTCAGTTCTGTTTAAACAAATGGGTCATTGTGTATTCACTAGACTTAGTGGATTCTCTGCTACCATATTTAGTATGTTTGTGTGTGTGTGTGACTTTGCTCAAACACACATCATAAACCAATACTTTAAATTACAACAGAACACGGAAAACATTATGGGAGATATTTGACCATTTAATGAAAAGTAGCTCATCTGAGATTTAATGGCAACAAAATGTCTGAATCAGAGCTGGGAAAGATTCATGTTCACCAATGTGACAACAATGTAAACATCTGGGAACTGAGGAGACCAGCTGCTGGATCTTTGGTGGTGGTGGGGGGGGGGGGGGGGGGGGGGGTGTTGGTTTTCCCATTTTAGTAAAGAATTCAAGCAGTCCAGGTTCTCCTATGTGGGATTTTGAGTTTATATTGCTCTAAATGTTTCCAGCTGATGAAAAGTGTGCAGGTCAGTCCAGTATGGATGCTTTTACTACAAATCACAGGTGGGCACAGCTTAGGGATGGGCACGTTGATACCCAGTAAAAATATTGGATTTGATACTTTTTTTCTGATACAAACAGAGCATTTCTCTTCACTTCTGTGAGTTTAAGGTAGTAAAATCACCCGTGAAGCCTCGCAACAGTACATTTCTTCTGTCACATGATTATCGTAGCCAATCAGATGTCATATTGCTGTTGCTATGTTAGTATTTATGAGGTTTTGTCTTGATAATTTGCAGTTTTAATGCAAGTTATTGCACATTAGGCTTTATTATACTTATATTATCACTTTTACATATTATATTTTTATTTTCCATTTAATAAATCTGAACAATTTATTTATCTGTATAGGTTTTTTCCAATCCTATTTATTATTAATATACTCATTAGTATAATTTACTATTGTTTTGCATTTCTTTCAGGTATTGATGTTTTTGAGTTTCATCTATATTTTACATTGCCATTGCAACCAATTGACTGTACAATCTGCAATAAATGAACACTGCTAGAATATATCAGTATTGAAGAAAAAGAACCATAAACTCACCATATCAGATCACAGGATTTTTGTTTTGCCCATCCCTAGCATGGCTAATTAGTCAAGTAGTCGAAATGATACACAAAGATGACTTCCTCTTTTAACAGTCGGCTACTTTTTGCTTGGAGGAAAGTTATGTATCTTTGTGCAGACAGATGGAACTAAATGCAGTTTACATGAAGGCGGAGCACAAATGTTGCAGCTCAGGAGCAAAGCAACCAGATGGAACAACGAGGAACAATAATTAGTTTTGGTTGTAGCTGAAGGCTCGTCTGGGCGCTGTGTTTAGTTTACCTGGTACAGTCACAGCCCCATAAATCCTGATGCCTCACTGACCCACTTTCTGACCGTATTGTATTAAAACCATAGACTGTATATAAAAAGATGGATGTAGCCTCCGTGACGTCACCCATACGTTTCTGAAGAGCAGAATTGAAGCTCGCTGGGCGGTTCCTACCATCACCATCTTGACAGAAGCATGCGTGTCTTCTCGCCCGGAAAATACAAATATGGCAAAGAGGTAGAGCTGAGAGGGGGGCTGTGAGCGCCATGGTGGATGAGTGACATCAAGCGAACTCCGAGCTTTCTGTAGCTAAGAGCTAACCGAGCTAACCTGGAGATAACAGGAGTTATCCAGCAAACAGAGGTAAGCGGGCTAAAGCTAAGTCACGTTGTTAACTGGCTTAAAACCACAGTTGTTCTACGTCCTTCTGACTTGAAGCGGGAGATCGAGTACCTGTCAATCAAAAGGACACGCCCCTAAATATGCCAAACTTCGAGATTAAATTACTTTTAAAAGGGTGAGTTAGAAAAAAAATTCAGTCCCCCCACAGTTGTCATGAAGGTAAACTTGACCTATTAAACCTAAAATGGATTTTTGAACCAGGTTGTAAACATGTTTATTTCTGCTGTGAAGTTGGTCTTTTTAACATGTAAGTCTATTGGGATTCACTCTGTTTTGCAGCCCCTAGTGGATGAAGGGGGAACTGCAATTTTATTCACTTCCACGTGGGCTTCACTTTTAACCACCGGAGGCTCTGTCCATCTTTCACATACTGTCTATGACTAAAATACTAGAGCCCACACAATGTTAAAAAACAAACAAATGTTTGGAACAAACATTACACAAGCAACATTTTATGGTACAGTTTCCTAATAGGGATAGAGTATCTTTTATTTCACCATTGATGAAGTCACTACTTTAATTGGCCTGACTAGTTTACTATAAATACCCATCCCTCCTGCAGAGCAGGCTGTTGTATTTGGTTCAGTGTTATCTTGCTGCAATGCATTTCTTGAAAAAGACATTTTCCAAATACGAGAACATTTGGCCATAAAACCTGTTTACAACTTTTAGCATGGATGTTGCCTTTTCAAGAAGTCCAATTTGCCAGTTCCACAAGGGCTTATGCACCCAAACACCATTAGATATACACGTTTTTAAGCTAAATGCTGATAACAAAGTGCATGACCCCTTCCTTAAGTTGGAGCAAGTAGGATTTTTAACCTGCTTGTGGATGCCATGGTGAACTTTGTTCTCAGACAATTTCCTGTTTTATTCTTGTGATCATGTCGTGATTTCCATGACATAAAATCTTTCTTTTATTGGTTTTTATTATTTATTTACTATTTATTTTTGTCATAGAAGGTGCTTCTAGTTTGGAGCTAGAGTTGCATTGTGTAACCCAACCTGCTTGTGCAACATGCATGAAGTCACATGTTTGTTTTGTGTGAATACAGTGCAATGACAAAAGATATCAGCTATGGTGGCACCTGATGTGTTTTCTTTACCTCTTTTCTCATGGGAAAAATGATAGTAAATGACGCACACAAACACACAAATAAGAAAAATAACCAAAACATACATGCCTCTAATCCAGCAGCTCTACAGTGGGAGAGATGATGTCATTTACCTGCGGTGCCATTGGATGACAAAGCCTCTATTGTGCTTGTGCTAACACACACACATGCTCACTTTTCTTCCTGAGTTCAGCTCACGTGAGGAGAGCAGATTGAATTGAATGCACATGTGGCATCTCCCTGCGGGGGCAAGCAGGTTATTTATCATTTGTTTGCCGTCTCATTCATCATGTCTGAAAAAGGGTGAGAGCGGTTCCTTTCACTTTGTAAGCCGAGCTAACGAAACAAATCAGACCAGGTCGCAAAGGGGTCAACAGGTTTTCGTTTCCCTGACATTTGAAGAATTTGGGTTTCTGACTGAGATATCTGCTCCATCTTAAGAGAAAGCCAAACCAGGACAGTTAGAGAGGACATAGAAACACTGAATCGGTTCAAATAAACTTAAGTGTACGGAGAAAAATTAGCACGTTCTTCTTTAGAGTTAAACTCTGTTAATGATTAGAGAAGATTAAATTACTTCTGAAGTATTCAAAGCTGGAGGTATCAGGTTTTTAGTTAACACCATATGAGTCTGTCAAGTCAATGTAAGTGATATATCCAGCAGAACATCTATCAAACAATGCAGATCTTTACAATTGATAGTTGTAGAATATTGACTCCTAGTTTGTCTTACAGCTTTAGAATGGCTGATATATATTTAATATTATACATCATCATCGAACACATTATACATATATATATATATATATATATATACATATATATATATATATATATACATATATATATACATATATATATACATATATATATACATATATATATATATATATATATACATATATATATATATATATAAAACTATGTTCCTGCATAGTGTACAGGAACATCTGTGCAGAATATGGACTGAAGACCCCTAAGTCCCAGTGGGAAACGCCTCCCAAGGTGGTGGACCAAGATCCTCTGGGACTTCCAGATCTAGATGGATAAAATGGTGGTGACCAACCAACCGGACATAGTGATCATAGATAAGCAGCAGAGAAAAGCCGTAGTGATCGATGTATCCATCCCCAATGATGGAAATATCAGAAAAAAGGAGCATGAGAAACTGGAGAAGTACCAAGGCCTCAAGGAAGAACTGGAGAAGGCCTTGAGGGTGAAAGCAACAGTGGTACCCATTGTGATCGGAGCATTGGGGGGCCATGTCCCCCACACTGGAGAAGTGGCTCCAACAGATACCTGGTGAGACATCAGACATCTCTGTTCAGAAAAGCACAGTCATAGGAACAGCTGAGATACTGTGTAGGACTCTCAAGCTCCCAGGACTCTGGTAGAGAACCCAAGCTTGAGAGATGAGCAGCCACCCATCCTACCCTGGGGAGATGGGTATGGGGGTATATATATATATATATATATATATATATATATACATATATATATATATATATATATATATATACTATTCACAAAAAGTTAGGGATATTCAGCTTTTGGGTGAAATTTCACAACAAGCCTGAAATGCATTCAAACCTGTACAGGTGAACTTAATGTGATCTTCTCTAAGCTTTTAAATGCACATGTCCAACTGTTAAATGTTTCAATAAATTTTGCACAAGTTGCTGTTCTCTAACAAGGAGCTTAACGGCAAAAATCACGGCAGGTGTGTGATCCTTGAATTGACCAATAAATGTCCTGGTTCAATTAGAGCTGGTGTTTAAACAGTTGTCCTCATCATGCTGTTCACATTTTGACATCATGAAACCAAGACGACACCTAACAATGGAACAACAGTCCCTTGCCATTGCAATGCTTCAAACAGGACGTTCTCAGACAGAAGTGGCCACTGAGCTTGGAGTGTCACAGAGTGTCATCAGCAGGTTGCAACAGAGATATGGAGAGACTGGAAGAGTCACAGAAAGGCCTAGAAGTGGACGTCCTTTGGCCACATCCCGTGCTGATGACCGCTACATTGTGAACACTGCCCTGAGAAACCGGATGATGAATGCCACTCAACTCCAGGCACGTTTAAGAGAGGTGAGAGGCACCCAAGTGTCACGTCAGACCATTCGAAACCGTTTCCATCAGCGTGGTCTGCGTGCTAGACGACCTGCACGGGTACCTGACCACACCACCAGGCACAGGCATCATCGTCTTGCATGGGCCAGGGAGCATTTACGCTGGACGAGGAACCAGTGGGCCTCAGTGCTGTTCTTTGATGAAAGTCGATTCACACTGAGCAGAAATGATGGCCGGCAACGATGTTGGAGACGTCAGGGAGAGCGCTATGCATCAGCCACTGTTGTCACCAGGCGAGCTTTTGGTGGTGGCGGTGTTACAGTGTGGGCAGGGGTGTCCACTTGGTACAGAACTGCCCTACACTTTGTGAATGGTACAGTGACAAGCCCATACTACCTGAATAACATCATTAATCCAGTGATTGTGCCCCTACATGAACAGCACAGGCCTAATTTCATCTTCATGGACGACAATGCTCCTGCTCATCGAGGCTGCATCATCAGGGAACGGCTGTTGGAGACTGGTGTACCTCAAATGGAATGGCCTGCACTCTCTCCAGACCTGAATCCCATTGAAAACCTGTGGGATCAGCTGAGCCGTCGTGTAGAGGCTCGAAACCCTGCACCCCAGAACCTCAATGACCTGAGGGCTGCCCTTCAAGAAGAGTGGGATGCCATGCCTCAGCAGGCAATAAGTTGCCTTGTGAACAGCATGAGACGTCGTTGTCAAGCTGTAATTGATGCTCAAGGGCACATGACGAGATATTGAGACGTTCAAATTTTTTGTTGTGGTGTAACTACCATTGTTGTTACCTTTTGTGTTGAATGAATTTTTTGAGATGAGGAAATCAGTAGTGCATCCTTCTACTTAAATGTCTTACTTTTATGATATTATATCACTGTAGCATGAACATATTGCATTTTCCATAAATTTCACCTGAAAGCCAAATATCTCTAACTTTTTGTGAGTAGTGTATATATGTATATATGTATATATGTATATATATATAAAACAGACCAAAGAGTGCTGGATTGCTGACATTGTTGCAATTAAATGCTAGTGCTACTATGCTATATTTATGTGTAAATAAGTGACTTTTTCTGTCTTTTTTTCTGCAATTTCTTAAAGAATAATTAACTTTTAAAGTTTTGAAACGTTTTGATACTTTTGAAAAGTATGAATTATTTATGAGTAGAGTTTCCTACAGGTCAGATTGGTCTTGGGTTAGCGAAGCTAGGAAGATGATTGGCTAGCTAGAGTAAGCTAGGCTATCAGCTTCTTTAAACAGGAGATACATAATAACTCAAACTTCATAAATCTACAACGAGCACCTTAGTGTGGATTTTTCCATTGGTTTACTCAGGCTTAAGACAGGTATTTAAGACATTATATTTTCTCAACTGCCGAGTCTCAGTCAGTATGCACACATGGCTGAGCTGACCTACACAAACACTTTGCTGCTTTTTACAAAAAAGATGCATGTTGTGGTGTCTTTCATCTTCTTCTGCTTTTGTGTATGATTGGTTATCTGCAGGTCAAAGTCCAGGATGGGAGCTACAAACAATGCACAAGAATGCCCAGGTCTAGCTGAGACAAAACATGCACATTTAACTATTTCACCCCCGACCGCATCACCTGGGTGTGTTAGTCTGGCTTAAGAGCTTCAATAAGGGACTGTTGTTTATTTGTATTCTTAAACACTGGTTTCACCTGTTTGTTCAAGCATCATGTAAACATGCTGCATTTTGCACAAAAATGAGACACTCTGCAACACATGTACACTTTGCACAACACTCAGGGATGTTTCTTGGTTTAATAAAAAGTAGTGCCAAAGACAAAAGCTTGGTTAAACTGTCCAAACTAAGAGTGTGAACTCATAAATAATAGTTGATCACATATATAAAATATAGAAAAATAATGCTTATTGCAGGTAAATTAAATGTCTTTTTGTTTTTGGTTTGGTGCTGTAAACAGTTTGGGATTTTACTATGCTATAAATTGCCATTATAAGGGCCTTGACGCAAGTCATGCTTTATTACCTGATATAAAGGTCAACTTTTTAAAGTGTATTTTTTATACCATTTATATATGACAATATATCAATTTTCAGCAACATGATTGTTTGTTTTTTCCAATCTGCATGTGGATGCAGATCTCAACTTATGTTTTTTTTTTTTTTTTTATCCTTTTTCCTTACAAGATGCTATTTTCCTTTAAGATATTGTTGATATTACATGAAGGAGAAAAAGGAAATCATTCTGTTGGCTGCTCTTGGACGTCACAGATGTGTTGTAAAAGAAGTCGCACCTGCCCAATCTAAGGGTGACATAATAAACAGATGCAAAGATAAGTGCAGTATTAGGTACAGTGAGAATGTGTGGCTGCACGTACAACATGGTCACACAAGGATATGCATGTCCACCTGTTGGCAAATTAACAAAGCAGAAGAACAAACCGGTTGAATTTGATTTCTTATCTACTTTCACATTAGAAGAAAAACATCACATCTTTGAAGTTGTGTGAAGTCTTCTGCAGAAGACATGTTGTCAATTGATGAACTTGAACCTCCTACAAAAGAACTGATTGAGATAAACAACTAGCAATTTCTGACATCAGTTGTCTTTTCAAAATTAGCCATGCGTATTAGTTGAGGTATTGTTTATACATAAACATACATGAAGAAGACTTTCCGAGCAAACAGACTAGGACATGAATCAAAAAGGCTGATGTGAATGTGCTCCCATTGTCCTCATATTTCCTAAAAAGTATTACCACAGTGGGTTGCAAACATTTTACCTGATTTGAGGAAACTTAATTGAAGACACTGCTAAACGGTCATAAAAACAAACAGGTTTGGACTCAGTTGCATCTGATAAGCAAGTAGCCTGTGCTAGTTAGCTTGTATTTTAGTGGTTAAGTTTCCATCTTGTAGTTGTTTTACCAGCTAGCTGTAGTTTGACTTTCATTTCATTTCATACAGTATGAATTCTAGATATTTCATGTCTTTTCTTATGCTGGGCGGACACTGTGCTATTGTGAGGGGATTTCACCACGATTTTGCTGTCGCAGACCACACTGCGTCATCGTGGAAACATCGTAGCGTCGGGATGTCCGGTCGGGAGGTCGTAAGCCGTACAGTGTGAGAACACTCACGAGGAAGGATTAATTGCTGCTACGTTCTAACGATGATGCTGCGACCTCCCGATCAAACTTCTGGCATGTCAGAAATTTTCGCCGTCGCTCGTACGGTGTGAGTGTTGTTACGTCACGATTCTACGTTCGCACCTGCGCAGAAGACACTGGTGGAGCTTTAAACAATGGCGGGCAACCCCAACTTCAGACGTGTACGGTGGACACAGCTGCTAGAAGAGAGATTAGTAGAGCTATGGAGACAGACTGGCGACCTATTCAGAGTGTACCCTGCCTTTCGCCCAAAGACTGCTGGGATAGGCTCCAGCTTCCCGCGACCCTTCATCGGATTAGGCGGTTAGGATAATGAATAAATTAATAAATTAATTTATTAATATAAATCCATTGTTGCTTTTTCAGGCCTGCAGCACATGCCGAATGCATACTGATGTTTCAATCTGTTTTAATCATAATTTGCAACAAAAGCAGGATTTAAGAAGCGCAGACATATTGTGTCACGGATATGTGAGAAAATCAATTAAAAGTTCCTTTTAAGAAATACAAAGGCGTACGATATCTTATTATCTTGATTATCATACATTTTCAGGAAGAAATAGATGCCCTGTGTTCTGAACCAAATACCAGCAACATATTTAAAGGCCAGTATGTTATTGATTTGCATCAACACCCTCTGCTAATGGTTAGTACATTTCTGTGACTATAACATAATTAGAAAGAGGTGATATCCCAACTTTAAGACATTTTTCTCAACAAATCCATGACCATGCAACCCATAACTGTGCACATATAAAGGCAATGTAGTGGAAGGATGGTAGGGATACTGGCCTAACCTGGCAGGTTAAAAATAAATGAAGCTGATGAGATAAAACAAAAATTAAATATCTTCATTCATGCACATATATTAGAAAAGTGAACTCCTGCAATCAATGGAAAGGTTAAAGTGTGAGACAGCATCTTTATTCACCATAGCATCCACCATGATATAAATGTGCAAAGTCAGTGAATCTGTTAATAGTGGTGATGTCTTCTTTAAATGCTGATGATGTCATGTTTGTTAGTGCAGCCTTCTGCTGCCCTCAGTACTTCTTATCCTCCTCCTACATGTGAGCCAGCAGGTCAAGGTTTAGATCAGCTGAAAAGTATGAGCTCATGTAAGCTGGACTCCATCACATTGTGTTTATTATCCTGAGCCACAGTAATGAGGGGTTAGTCCAAACACTGAAAGGGAAGAAGCAGAGAGAAATGCCCCCTTTGTGTTAGAGTGCAGGTTAACCGGTTCACAAAGCTTGACTGGGTTTCACAAAACCCTAACAAAATTCAGTCCGGGGAAAGGGAGGAAAAAACAGAAAAGGAGAATTGAATGTTACCATCAATGTGCTTTAGCTGAATTAAAACAAGGCTATTGCATGTAAAAAAATTTCCTGAATCTTAGATCTTCTTGGAAACTTAGTATAATGGATCTGCAAGTACTGGAAAAATATGTAATGATAGCATTGGAAGGCAAGAACAAAGACAAGTGTTGTTTCGTATTTACTGCAAGTCACAGAAACAGTAGGTTGAAAGCAGATCATTATAGTCGCATTTTATATTTGCATATGTATATCTGTCTACACACGCATGTAAATACCAAGTAAAAGAAGTCATAGGAACACGTTCTTTGCCATGTGAAGAATGCTTGTCACTGTTCAAGCACTTTGTTTTTACCTTGAGAGTACAAGGACAAGGTTTCAGTATCGCAGAGAAACTAACCTGTACGCTCTTTATCCTCTTATCTTAGTAGGCCAAAGGCAAGTAGGTCTCACAGCAGAGACGGCAGAGAGCTGAAGCTCTCTTAAGGAGGCAAATACAGGCTGGAAGATTTAAAGTTAACAAAGAGCTCACAGTATTTTGTTTTTAAGCTGTCCAGCACTGATATGCACGTTATTCCACTTACAATGCATCAAAGCACTAAGTGTATTGTTGGCAGTGTCTCTCGTGATGTCAAATCCACATTGAATTATCACCTGACTCAGAACTTCTTATCTCAACCTTGTTTATGATTTTTAACAACTTATAGATGTCCTGCAACATTTCCAACAAAAAATTCTGTTCTTAGGAGTCTGTTAGTGAATCTAAATGGTTATAAGTACAGAAGAGCAATTGTTAAACGTTAGGAATAGCTATGGTACCTTTTTTTTTTTTTTTTTTTACACAGACTATTTCAAGGTGTTGATTAAATATTGGAATTTAGTCGGTGAAATGTCAGTAAAGAAAAGGAAGATACAATGCACGTATCTACGTTGAAAAGCTGTGTTGCTCATTTTATTGATTTGTTTTGAAAAGTAAATGTTGATAGATAAATTTGCCTTTTTCGATGTACATCTGATTCCAATACATGGAGTGACCAAACAGAGATATGCCAAGACTTTATTTGAGATTTGATCAGATTTGATTGTGTTCCTCTCTCCAACACTCATTAACAGGGCAGTGATGACTAAGGTCACATTAAAAAGCTTAAAAATGTCCATGGTAAGGTATGTGATATGGGTTTACCCATCCCGGTGTGCCGTGCCTTATTAATAGCAAACAGGCAACGTCGTTTATGGTTATTTAGGTACTCAATGTGCTGTATGTTGCACTTTAACTGAAATATTCTGCCTACATTATCTTGAAATAACTAGATTAGCATTGCTAGCTAGCTTCAGGCTAACATCAGATTAATTGCCTTTTTATTATGTATGCAGTACTTTCATAAGAACAAAATCTCTCCTAAAAATGTGCAGCCAACTGTCTTTCTTTTCTTTGTTTTATTTGAATGGGACCGTGCATGTTAATGAACAGACAAAAATTACAATAAATATACCAGATTTAGCAAAATGGTAATTTCCATCCGTAGTACAATGACAAAAAATAAAGGCTGAGAAATAAGACCTCTTTAGAATAGACTTATGTAGTGACTGGAGATTAACACACGTCGCAGTGGCATGGAAGTGAGGACCCAAATGCAGGAAACGGGAGCCAGAGATGCAGGAAAAAGATGTTTTTAATCCCCAAAAACAAAACTGAGGGTACGTAGGCAGAGGAGGTTACCAGGACTAAACACATGCACACACAATGGACCAGCAATAGGAACAAAAACCAAGGGGTATAAATACTGCGAAACAGTACAGGTGAAATAGATCTGCATGTACTGGAAAAGACTAAAGACCTTTTTAGTTGGACTACATTTAATGATTGCATTGGAGGCCAAGAACAAAGACATGTTGTTTAGCATTTAATGCAAGTCACAGAAACAAGACCAGGTGAATCTAATGAACAGGAACAAAGTCTAAAAAAGGAAACAAGACACAAGTGAACTAAGCGAGGAATAGTACAAACTAAAACAGGAAACCAGAACTAAAGATATAAAACACACATCATGACGCGTCTGAAAAAATGTTTCTGTTCTTCTCCTCTTGTCAAACACCTGAAGTGTCTAATCAGATTCACTCGTACCACTACGGCCACACCTCTAACTCCACCCTCAATGAAGAAGTAAGCCACATTTATGCTCAGTTTAAGTAGATAAATGGGTGTGTGTCATATAGTGTCAAATGTTGCTGCCTACATGAGCTGTGGACTCATTAACAGGTCCGCAGAGGCTTAAAGTTCACCTGATGTGCATCACAGCTATGCGAATGCAGCTACACAGAACCCCTTGTGATTGGGAAGTGTAATAGTATTTCTGAATGTTCCGGTCTCGTAGCTGAATACATGTATGTATGTAAGTTTGTATGTATGCAAGTCTGACTAAATGAAGGCCATTAGCTGCAATTTGTTGTTCTTAAACAGGAAATACTAGTCGGAACTAAATTTAACCATAACATTTTTTTTAAGAATCTGCCCTGTGTAGTTAACTGGGTAATACCAGCCATACTGCCATCTGCAGATCCTACGCTCAAGTATAGACACCTGTTCCATGTGTGTCAGCAATGCCACACAAATATAAATCCAGCTATACTCTCATGTGTACTAAATGTTGGTATTGTTGGGAAATACATCCAGTAGAGGCCAGTGCAGAGTTTAGAATTTACTTCTGAGTTTTGCCATCAGATTCATCATGACGCTGATTCGCAGATAGAGGCTTAAAGTCAGTGCAGTACACAACAGTGATATGTGTAGCCATTAAACACAGCATGGGTTCTTCTTCTTTGTTCCTTTTGCTGGTTACACATAATGCTGCCCCCAAAGATTTCTGGGGGGACTGCATCATCTACTCTGTCTGGCTTTGCATCTGCAACCTTTGTAAAATCAGAATGAAACATACATGTAAAGCATGCAGAAGACAGAGAGAACAGCATATGCATATTAAATGTAGAGCATAAGAGAGGCTTAAGATCGTAGCTGTCGTCGTGTTGGACAAAACAAGGCTAAAAGTTTTGTTTGGGTTTTATGTTACTCCATACATAATCTAAAATAAACTGGAAAATGGACATGAATACATAACCCATGCTTTTTCCAATTGTAAAACTTCTCCAGTGCATATAAAAGCATCAGATCAGACTATTCAAGTTCTGTTAATAATACAGGGTTTTAGATTATTACCATCATGTAAAAGGGCTCATTGAATCAACTTTAGCTCAGGTTCAACGTGATCTAAAGTTTTTTGTTTTTCTTTTTATCTACACCAGGGGTCACAAACTCTGGTCCTCAAGGACTGCCATCCTGCAGGTATTAGTGATTCCCTGGTATAACGCTCTTGATTCAAATGAAAAGGTTTTCCAACAACTTGTCATCTTTTGCACCTGCCTGTTAATGAGCCATTGATTGGTTTGTACCAGGAAAACACTAATACCTGCAAGGTGAGAGCCCTCGAGGTCTGAAGCTGGTAGTCACTGATCTGCTCTTAACCTCTTTGATTACTGCCCAGTAGTCTGTTGGTTTGGTAAGAAAGTCACTCTAAATGTGGATGCTGAGGTTCAACAAAATGTGCCAACGTCACAGAGCTTCAGGCAGTAAAGTGCATTACTACGTTTCCAAGTTTCATTCATAATACATGATACAACATGATGTTATCAAAGCAGTGAAGTCAGCTACTTTCCTGTTTAAGTCTCACATTTTCATTTGGCTCTTTTAAATGAAAAGAATTGAGAACACCGACTCAGCACTTCTGTCACCACATTTTCCTTCAGCCTTTACTGAAGCAGAACACCTATAGAGACATCGCTCAAAGGGACGGCAGTCAAGAAGAGGCTCCCTGTCTGGACTGCAACACTTTTTTGTGCGTTATGAGTCAGAATAAAAAAAGAATTGAGGAGCTGATGTGGAGCCGTGTAAACCTAACACACTTCTGTACTGTCTCCATGAAAGCTCTACAAATCATTGTAAACATTTAATATATTTTTCATAGCAGCAGTTTACTTGCTGTATTATTAGCTTGTACTCATGTTAATGCACTCACTTTTGGTCACATATTTGAATGTGTTTTCAAAGAAACGACTGCAGTGGGTGATTGCACATACATTAGTGGCTCTTGCTGTGATAAGCCGCGGGCTAATCGTCCGGTGTGTTTTTAGGCACTGAGTTCACAGCAGGCGGCTATTGATCGAGTCTAAGCACTTTGGAAATGAAAAGTGCATTTGAAGCCCCCTTATGAAGCCACATTCCTGACTAATCCAGGCTAGATCTGTGCTCTGCAAGGCTTCCAGATCTCTCCTGGCAAGGCACAAAAAAACAGAGAGGGAGATCCAAGCCTGGGGAAAGCACCTGAGCCGAAGACTCGTTCATTGATCATTTTAATATATACAATACGTGCTGCTCACAGTCAAGTAAGAGCATATGTCCAGAGCTTTCCCTGCAGCTAACAACAACACTTTTCATTTTAACCTGACAACTGTATGTTTCAGATTGTTGAGCAGAACTGTGAAGGTAGCACACCGGTCCTTTAAGCTCTTGGACTCTCATATTTGTATTTGTATACACATATGATATTCATTAACAACTTAAATACCAACATACTGGTCATGTCATGTGACTTCTTGCCTTTGGAAGTTGGCTGCATGTCCTCCTTAGTCCCACAAATTGTAAACTTGCACCATTGCAGATTGGGTTTGCACAACGGTGTCCCACATTTCCTCAAACCAAGAAACCTTGAAGGTTTTGAAGTTCATATCAGTGGCTGAAAAACATTTTTGTGTTCTTTGAGCCTTTCCAGGGTTGCCTTTTTTTGGTGCAAGTTAGACTGAATATCACCACTTCAGCAGGATTGGCAACGCTATGAGGTTTTCTTGGGGTGATTGTTGTCCCTCCAACATGCACTGGCAGAACATTTCACATCGTAGTCTGCATTTATCACCGAAGCCACAACTTTTTTTCAGCCAGGATTCGTCAGAACAAAAGATTAAATTGTGAACTAAAGCATCAGGATATCTAGCTATGCATTTTCTTTCCAGTGCTGTGGTAAACGGAAACACACACACACACAACAGGCACAGCATTGCCTAGTGTCTGTATATTGCCACTCATCCGACCAAGTAGCAGATGAAAAGGTCCTCAGATTACTATTTACCCTGCCATCTCTTTCAGCTCGTCTGGGGGTCACTAAGCAATTCCTAAACTGTCTCAGATGAGTCAGAGGTTTACACCTTGGCCTCCTGCCCATGGTACTTATCCATAACATGCCTGAAAAAGGACCAAAACCAGGCCCTAAAACCACTTAAACAGGTTTCTCTGAATGTGGATGCACAGCAACTCACAGTGACTTAACTCTGAGGCCCTCCTGGTTGAGTTCCTCACCTTAACCTCAACCTTGCTCAATAGAAAGCTCATTTCCACTGCTTTTATTCAGATTTCTTACCACAGCTTCAGACTAAAAAATTGTGTTTTCTTCCAGCTACAAACTGGACATCTCTGGACCCAGAACTGTATTGTTCAAACAGGCTTTTACTGATGCAACAAGCAAAAGCTTCAAACCAGAGCCATGGGAGGTCTGACAGTCCGCCATCCAGACCAATAAACAGAAACTAGTCAGGATTCGAAACCGAGAACTGCTCAACAAGTTGCTCATACCTTTTTTGTTTGTTTTGTTTTTAAAGGCCAAGTTCGGTGAACCATGTTTTAGAAATTTTTCAAAAGCGCCGCCTTAATGGCTTTGACACAGGATCCGTGCTTTTATCTGTTCGGCTCATTCTTTCCATCTCGTCCGAGCCTAACAATGATACTCTTACTGCCCGTGATGTTGACACAGCAAAGCCCGCCTTTGATTTTCTGTCAAAGTGGGTGAAAGACAACACACAGGCTAAAGACAGAGGGGAAGGGTAAAAGGCTGGGGGGAAGGGAGTGAGCTGCAAGAGCTTCAGGGGGGTCCATGGGAGAGCTGATGGAGATAGAGACAAGAGGAGGGAAATATTGAGGTGTAAGTGCATTTTTATTGCTGATATCTGATCTCCTAATCTGCAGCACATCGCAGTGAACTTCTTGTCAAAGGGGGGGGGGTCCAAATAGCCAAATAGGCTGTGCAGTTGAACCTTTAAGCCACCCAAGCAGCAATGCATAAAGCCCTAAAAGTGCAGCTTGATTAGTTTGCAAACACATGACGCTTCCTTTTTACCTCCTGTTTTCATACTCAGTGTTGTCAAAGCAACTCTTACTATGACTTGTTATCAGTCGTGGCAATTGACATCCTAAAGCTGTGAAAGACCAGAGCCCTGCCGTTGCTGAGAGTGCTTCAGTGTGAAGCTCAGATCACTGAGTAGTTCAGTGCGGAGCTTTAGGAAAAGCTCTGTCAGCGTTTTACTAAGCCCTGTCTAAAAAACCTCACTGGTTCCTGCACCTACAGAGCTGTTGTGTAACCTTTACGCTCACCAGAGCACAAATGCATACGCTCTCAGTGGAGCCATGTGATGAGGAAGCCTTTGGGGTGGCGAAGGGAGGGAGGGTTTTTGAACAAGGGGAAGCCTATTTGGCGAGTCACCCACCACGGGACTCAATTAACACTTCATCTAAAAGCTGGACCACGGGGTCAGCGTGTGCTCACTCCCTTCCCTTGTTTCCTGAGGAAAAGCCAAAGTGTAGCAAAGACTGAGTAGCAAAGCACTTTGGGTCTTTCCTCTCAGGCTAGAAGACATCTTCCTTCGCTCTGCTTTTTTTCCTTGGCTTGTCGAGCCCTCAGACAGTTGTTTGGCCTAACTGCTAGTCCTCTTTCAGTGTTGCACTCTAATTTCCTCCACGCTGCCATAAAAGTAGACCACATTTGGCTGGCTGTCGTACTGAGCCCTTGTCTCTACCGTGCCAAATCCCCCATAAGTTTAAGCTCTGCTCATATATCTTCGACGATGATTGTGATGGCTGTCCTCTCTGTGATGCTGGGAAGTCTGGCAACTGGTGGATTCTGATGGAATCTATACAAATATGACTTAGTCTGGATCAAGAAGGTATTTTTAGCACAGGAATGAAACGCCTTACCTCAGATCTTTGTCTTATACCATACTTATTCCTTTAACATGGTGGTGCCAAAAGCAGGAGTTATGCCAATGGCCTTTTGATGTCGGCCTTGAAAGAAATCACTTTCTATAGTTCAAATTCTCAGATGCACTCTAGAAATCAATACGTAGAAAAATTACTAAAAAAAAAAAAAAAAAAAAAAAAAGTCATTTAAAAATAAAAACAAAAAACGCAGGGTTTAAACCTCCCTTGATGACAGCTATACTTGGTCTAATGTTTTTAACAACTCAAATTTTCAATGAAAAATTTAAACTTGCATCGATGTATTTAAACAAACAAACAAATAAAAAAAATCATTTATTTTTATTCAAATGCTGCAGGAAGGAACGTATCATTATCTTGTGGCAACATGGACAAGAGCTGCAGATATACTGTATGTTGGATCTGGTTTGATTGTGACACCATTAACTTCCAGTGGAGTCTGCCACTAAAACATTAATTTTTTTGTTGTTTCTTCAAACCAGTTGGATATGGTCTGAATCGGGTCATCAGCTTTCGTCCTCAGGGGCCGCAGTCCTGCAGCTTTTAGGTCTTTACCAGCTGCAACACACCTGACTGAAGTTCGTGGGTCATCGTGCAGAACTTCACAAGCTATTAGCGAACCATTTCAGTTGATTCTAAAACCAGCAAGGCAATGGCCTTTAAGGACTGGCGTTGGTGAACACTGGAAATGTGTCTGCTGCAACAGAACCTCATTTCTCTTTTACACCACATAAAGAGGTTTTGCAAAGAACTTCTAGGTTTGTTGTTAAGCTAGTGGTCAAACTGTGGCGTCCAAGGCAAAACCAAATCATCTTAAACAGGACCTAAACTAATGTCTCCAGGAAAATGGTAATTTCACTGCCACCCCTTTAACTTCTTGGTGCCATCTTTCCTTGGTAAAATGACAAGCATTTGCACATGTTTCCACAGCATTTGTTGTCTCCATTAGATACTGGTGTGCCTCGTGTTTATGGTGGTTTACAGTAACATACAATAAGTTTATCTCACCGTGTCCTAATAGTAAAACTCCTAAATGGCAAATAAAATGTTAAACTACAGAGTTGAACATGTAAAGGTAAATACTTTGTCCAATGATGCTCTCTATTTCCCATAGACTGTATATGAAAGATGGACAGAGCCTCCAGCGGTTAAAGGTGAAACCTATACGGAAGTGCATAAAACTGTAGTTCCCCATTCATCCACTAGGGGCTTCAAAACAGAGCGAATCCCCATAGATTCCCATGTTAAAAAGGCCAACTTCACAGCAGAAATAAACATGTTTACAGCCTGGCTCAAAAATCCATTTTTGGTTTATAAGTCAGGTTTAAATTCATGACAGCTGTGGGGGGAATTAATTTTGTTTTCTAACCCCATTTAAAAGTAATTTTATCTCGAAGTTCAGTCGAAGTGTGTCCTTTTGATTGACAGGTACCAATCTCCCGCTTCAACTAAGAAGGATGTAGAACAACCGCAGTTTTTAGCCGGTTAGCAATGTGACTTAGCCCGCTTACCTCCGTTAGCTGGTTAGCTCCTATTAGCTCTGGGTTAGCTCGGTTAGCTCTTAGCCACAGAAAGCTTGGAGTTCGCTTGATGTCAATCATCCACCATCCACAGCCCTCCTCTCAGCTCCGCCTCTTTGCCCATATTTGTATTTTCCGGGCGAGACGACACGCATGCCAAGATGGCGATGGTATGAACCGCCCAGCGAGCTTCAATTCAGCTCTTTAGAAACCTATGGGTGACGTCACGGAGACTGTCCATCTTTTTATATGCAGTCTATGGTATTTCCATTATATTTACTGTTAATTAAATTTACAGAATCAAAGTTTCACCCCTTTTTTTTATTTGTTTTCCTGTAGTTTTGGAAAGAGGGTAAAGCTGAGCATTTTTTATTCTTTTTCTTTCTTCTGGAAATGCAAATGTTACCCTGAAGATGAAAGATGTTTTTAACGCAAGCAGACAACACCTAACTTCCTTTTCTACCTCATTACTGAAAAGTTGAGGAGATCAATTTTTTCTAACGATATGCTCGTGGAGGGCACGTTTGAGCTGAGATATCCAGAAGCCAGAAGCGTGTTTAGACTGCGGAGCAGTGTGTAGCTCTCCTGTCTGGGCTGAGCATATCCAGATCCTCATGTTCGCCTTATTGCGCTGCCTCGCTTGCTGTGTTTGGCAGCTTTAATCCAGCCGAGCTCAGGGCTATGATATGTGTGTTTTTAGGATTCTCCTCCATTTTCTCTCACGTGCTGCTCTTGCAGCAATAATTCACTTTTCCTTCTCATCTGCAGGAAGTGTGTGTGGATCGGCCTCCTCAGCCGACTCGGTAAACGTCTGCCTCCTCAGCGCTCTGACCTGCCAACTGCACTCTTGGATTCTCTCATCTCTCCATGACCACGAACACACATGGCCTTTGTTCACTCATCTTGGATCCCAACCTCTCATTTGTGGGAGTGTTTAAGTAGTTTAGGCTCTGCTGCCTGTGATTTCCCTTAGGAGTGCATTACAGGTTGTTGTCCAAATTTAACCCTCTCACCTCCGCCTTCAGTCTTCGCCTCACAATGGCTCAAGTGACTCAGAGGGATATAACAGAGGAGACTTATATCAGCTTTATTAAATGCACAAAACAACACTTGCCAATCGAGTCTAGGGGATGATGTCAGGATACAGCAGTTGCAAACCCCTGCATATTATATTTTTATTGGTAGCCCCTTAGTGGAAATCCAACAATTATTTGTTCGGAGACTTTTTCAGACAGGTTCCATCTGAGCAGTGTTTTAGTCAAAGCTTGCTATGACTGTTCTTTTATCGGATTTCTAGCTCACACACTGTTTTGATTTTTAATTCATAATCTTTTCAATAAACTGGCAAAACTGCATCTATCATAAGTCATGGCTGAGTGCTGGACATCTATACATTACTGTTGGTAGTTTCACATACGCATCAGGTTATTTTACTGTTTAGTCAATAGAGACAGACTTAATGTTAATTTTTTTAAGTTGTTAAGTTTTTCTTTTTTTTTTCTTTATATGAGCTAATTAGCTAGCTGAGCATGCTGCTAGCTCTGAATAAAAACTGATTAGCTTGGCAAACAGGCTATAACTTTCCAACTGAATGCATGCCGAGCCTTTATCATGTTGAACTCATTTTAAGGTATTTACTCTAAGAGGTAGGGCATCGACTAATGTACAAATACTTATTATTTTGATTTAGGTCAAGAATTGATGCTGAATTATGTTTATTTTTTTTATTCAGCCTTGAAAGAAACAGAGTTAAGAGTCGGACTGAACAAGCTGTTTTAATTTTAAATAGCTCCTTTTAAGATGCTAACATTGCAACCTAGATTTAAATCTATATTTGATGCTAAAGTTTTTTTTGTATCTGTGCAACAGTCAGGCAAGTAGTGCAGCTTTATCTGATAAGCCACATTACTCCGTAGCACATCTTGGTCTGCTTTCCTGATTCCCATAGAGGTTGTAAATGAAGCAAGGAGCTCGTCTCCCTGTACACAATCCTACCGTTGTGCACAGCTGAAGCAGGTGAGCCAGAACTACCATTTGTCTGTCATTGCACACATTGCAATCTGCCAAAACACCTCCTTCAGAGAGTCTGTGGAGGAGTGTGCTCCGACTTGCGTCAGGACGTACAGCAGATCAGGCTATGCTGTGATGTTATAAAGCAAAACATGCTGAGTATAATAGCCCTTCAATAACTGCTAAAGGTCAGTGTTGTTTTATGCCATAACAGCCTTTAGAAGCGATAACATCACCTTGGCACCTTTTCTTTTGTGGTACAAGCTGTGTCAGAAGAACCAAGGTCTTGCAACACTTTCTCCCACCTGCTTTGAAATTATGCTAATCACCAAGATAATCAGGGTCAGGCATGTGATCGTGCATCATCCGATCTGCAAATGCTGTTCTACCTGACACTGATGCATTAAACAGTACTTTTCTACACCTTTTTTTTTTCTTTTTTTTTTGCTTATTTGTTTTTGTTTGTTTTGGGACAATTTCACTGTAAAATTAACATTTTTTCCATTATAGCTAAACATTGTACAAACTAGGCTGTTGTTATTTGTATGATTCTCCCTTGCATTAATACATGATGGAAGAAAATACAGGCTACGTAAAAATGAACACCATAAAGGATTAGCTTTGTGCACATATGCATTGCCTCACTATTAGACTGTTTTTCTGTTATATGGTGTGGGACATGTTTACATATGTATGTACCACACTCTTTCTTAGGACAATTATCCTGTATGAGTGAATGGTAAGTGATTGTGTTTTTATTTCGTATTTTCTAAAATTAAACTTTACCATCATGCAATAAAAATATTTACTTCAATCTCTGCACTTTGGTGTGCGCTTGATCTTTGCCTGTACTTTATTATTATACATGTATTGCTGTAGATGTCTGATGTTTCCAAGCAAAACAAAAACTTTTTCTGGCACATGGAACTTTCTCTATTGGCCTTAATGTTCTAACAGATATATCCAGTATGGACTTGAATAACAAGTTTAGTTTGTGGCCTCTAAAAAGTCCAAAATAACCATTTTTACGTCTTTTGAAAGAAGAGTTTCTGAGTGGAATTAGCATCCTTGGGCTATTGGGAAACAGCAGTCACACAGAGTAGTCAGATTTCCATGTTAGCCACAAACAGGATTCAAATTAAATCTATTGCACCTTTAACACGGTTCATTTTAATTACACATGACTTAGTGAAATGAATATCTTGGAATCTTAGCAAACGTATGTCCTCAGAGTTTGGGTTCCAGATCCAAATGACAATATTCACCCAGGTCTCAAGCAATGTGTTGGTTTAATGATGAGAGACATTTTCAAGTTGTTGTTTTTTTTTGTTTGTTTGTTTTTATGTGGTTGTTAAACTTTGACCAGGAGGCCATCTAAGGTTTTACTGGAGCTGATGGTCAGTTTAAGTCTGAAGGGCAAACAGAAGCAAAGCAACATACCGGACTCCTTAATCAGAAACCAATATCATTAAGTCTTTATGCCCGCTACAGATTATATTATAACCTTCTTGTGTGAGATGGGACCTGTTGGTTAGGAGATCGGAGGACGGTAACACACACTCACTCACACCTATGAGAGGAAGAGCCTTTAGCTATCAGGCTCCTCTCTTCTGGAGCCAGCTCCCACTGTGAGTTCGGGAGGCAGACTCCCTCCACACCTTTAAGATGGAGCTGAAAACCTTCCTTTTTCATAATTCTTATAGTTAGGATATGAGCATCTCCTGAGTTGGAGTCTGTATGTACGGGACCCAACTGTCCAGGTTATGCTCATTGCTCTTATAGTTATGGGTAGTCTAGCCATCCATTACTTATGTAGCAATGGGGATCTTACCTGATGCACTGAGAAGTACCTCACTCTATTTCTCTAATATATTAATGTATAAATATATGACAATATTGCTGTCTCTAACTTATTTGTCTTTTTTTCAGCAGGTCTTCCTGAATAAATGCAGTTGTACATGTTGATCTGTCTTTCCTGTCCTCTCCACCCCAACCAGTCGAGGCAGATGGCTGCCCTCCCTGAGCCGGGTTCTGCCGGAGGTTTTCTTCCTGTTAAAGGGGAGTTTTTCCTTCCCACTGTCGCCGCATACATGCTCAGGATGGGGATTGGATCGAAATCATGATTCGATGCAATCAGTTGATTTCTATTATAGGATATATATGAATTGGCTTGAAATAATGTGTATGTAAAGTGTCCTGTGACAACATTGTTGTGAAGTGGCGCTATACAAATAAAGCTGAATTGAATTGAAAGTCATGGCTCTATATGTCTCTATAGGTCTTAAAAATCAAAGAAATCATTCTAGACATCCCATAATACTGTATTTTTTTATAAGCTAAGAATCTTATGTTCCTGAAGACAATCGAGGAAAAAATAAACGTCTTTTTTTTTTCTCTTTCTTTCTACTTTGCTGATTTCTCACAATACTTCATCTAACAGCAGCACAACATCCAAGACAGCTTTGAAAAATCTTTGAATAAAAACAGTGTTTTGGTCAAAATTAAAAAACTTAAAATCTTAGTAGGAAATCTCAAGAACTTACAAGCAAAGATCCAACATGACCTGAGCCACAGCAACAGGGTGGAAGGCAAAACATACAGACCATAAATCAGCAGCAAATTTCCACCTGCACATTTGGCACTAGCTTTTCAGAATGTAATAGTCAATCTTTAAGGAAAAAATGTCATGTTTATTTTGCTAACTCCAGAAACTCCTGAAATACAGATTTTTTACTGTAAATACATCATCCTGAATAAGTCCAGGAACTTGCAAAAGAAGATCTGCACATGAACATGTAGACGTTTGAAAAACTTGAACTAAAACTGAGCTAAAATCCTATAAGCCCCAACCTGAAAGTCCACAAACCTTCATGCAGAGATGTGGAGGAACAGGAGATTCTCATCTTGAACGTGCAGTTGACAAATCTGCAGCAGCTGCGCGATGCTTCCTGTCAATATGTAGAAATATCCCTGAGGAATGTTGATAACACTTTGTTTAAATCTATGTTTCTGAAGGCAAAAGGAAGCTGACTGTGGCCTGACTTTGTAAAACAACCATAACTTTCACTTTCTTTGTGTTTCTGTGATTTCTAGGGTGCCAGTTACAGTCATTTCTGTGAATTAAACTCTGCACGTGTGTTGGGAAAGTGTGTTAAAGTGCGTCCGTTGCTGCTGATTTCAGCTTCTTTTAGCACTCCTCTTTGTTTTTCTTTCTTTCCAGCACACCCTGGATAAACACATTTTGTACTAATAAGCCTGACACAGCCCAGTTTGACTGGTCTTTTATTTTCTCCTTCTGAGGACACACACACACGAACACACACACTCAGCACTGGACAGGATTATTTAATTGGCCTCATTTCTAATGCATGCAGCAGACTGCTTTTAAAGGCCCTGGCAGCTCCGCGTGGTAATATGGCTCACAGCACTTGCAGTTTCCTTCTCCCCTAACTGCTGCTAGTGAACCCACACTTTTGGAAGCATTACACACTCAGTTCACACAGTCTCATGATACATGCTGCCTGTTTGTCTTGTACACACCATGCCACACCGCAACCACTGCTCAGAACTTTCTCCTCTCTTTACCAGCTGTGCCTTTTTCCAGACTTCCCTTCCAGTTCTGCACAACAGAAAATAACCACATAAACCTCCCTCTGCCACCGCGCCGAGCCCCACTCGCATGACAATGTCCTCGTCAGCTTAACAGATGTTCCAGCCCACCTGGTTGTCACGTGCCTGAATAAAAGCCAACGTTTGTACTCTTTATTTTTAGTTGATGAGCACTAATGCAAACTTATATCATAGACTTTGACAGTATTTACGCTGCGTTAGATAAATTCAGCCCAATCCAGTGACGTGTTGTTCACAAATCTTTCACCACTGTAACCTCTAAACTTCATTAAATTATCTTCTGTTATTTTTATTAAACACCTACTGCAGAATCTTGTCTAGTGATGATGTATTTTTTGCAAATTTAGCTCTCATAATTTAATGCTGCTGGTAAGTTTTAAATTTGCACACGGCCTGACTTACAGTGCGTGTGCATCATCCAGAAAGTCTCGTTTACGTCATTTGCCATTTGATTTTAAAGGTTTATTCATCAAAGTCTTTTAACACGCGACAGTTTTTATGTGATCACTTATTTTGTGACGTCATAAAGATGTCCTTCGTGATTCAACATTACCTAAACTAGCACCCGGTGCTCTGAAATATTTGATGATGCTTTGCATTGTCCATCCCATATTCTGTAGTCATATAGGTCTAAAAAGAATAAGTTTACAGGGTTTGCTACCTAACCAAGACGTTCTTACATGTTTTCTTCTTTCTACTAAATCCATCTCCCATTCAACAGCATTTTTAAGGGTCATTTTGATGCATCTTGGGTTTAACGCTACTAAGGATGTGGCATTTTACGGTGGTGTAGCCAGAGTGTTCATCACATGGAGCTGTGGAGATATGTCTGACTCTGCGGAGCTTGAGGAATAGTATCAGCAACTAATTTTTGACTGTGTAATGTTATAAAGAGTGTCAGAAAAGCTGCAAAATTAGTCCTATATTTACAAAAATGCCTATTTCATTGAGTCCTCTTCATGACAACCATCGCAGTAAATCTGAAAACAATGCAACACAACTAACTTTAAAGCAGCGCTGCTAAACTTTGCAAGGTTTCTGCACTTCGACGCCCCCCAACATAAAGTTGTAAATGGCGTTTTCTTAGTCCTGGGACACTACAGGGCTCTGAATGTGCATAATGACTGTCAATATGCCATCAAAAGCTAGTCAGAAGTAAGGCCGGGTTATGCAATGGGCATTATGGGCACGGGCCCAGGGGCCCACACCCATTGGGGGCCCATGTAGGGCCCATGCAGGGTATAGCAGTTTGGACATGAAACAAAATGTGCATAAATGCCAGATAGTTACACCACAGTGTTTAGTGTACTGTTATTGGAACCACTGGCTGAGAGATGTTAGAAATGTCATTTCACAGTATATCATTCACAATTTTTACAATGTTATGTTGTGAAACAGGGCCCCTGGAACGCTCTGGATCCACTTTTAATCCGGCCCTGGTCAGAAGTACCAGGTTATAAGCTCAGAATTCAATTAACATCACTGAACTTTCTGAAAGTAATTCTTCAGTGTCACATGGTGCAGCATTTGCCGTGTTGTAATAAATCTGAATTGTTTCTGCTCTGTCACTTTTGTATGAACTGGATATCAAGACCTTTTGCTGCAATTTGGTCTCTGAAAACATTAGCTGCGTAATGGTCTTTCCTTCGTAAGGGCATGTTGATGCCTTCCATGGAGATATTCGTTTATGTTGTTCTAAGTTTGCACACAATGAAGGATTCGGGGTATTTATCAATCCAGACAGATTCATGGTCAGCCTAATCCAAAGAGGTGACAGCATGTAACTTTATGCTTTGCATAAGTCAAATGGTAATTGGTAGAAAGTTAACCAAAAAAAAAAAAAAACACACACATGAAGGTAAAAGCTCAGACAGCCAGGGGACCAACAATTGTTCCTCAAATTCCTGAAACAACCCCAAGTAATGACATGCGTTTGCAAAAGAGAGGCGTTGCAGTCGTGCTGTTGTTCCCTGACTTAACAACCCTCATGAAAATGAACCAAACTGAGCATTTGCAGGACAAAACTTCAATTTCACACTTTTCTTTGGATTATTTTGCCAAAAATATATTAAAGAAAAACATGATTGTGCATTTCGGTGTTTTTTTTTTCTAGATGACTGCTGTTTTAACATCAGTGTTAAACTGTAGACAGAGGTGGAAGGGTCTGAATAGCCTCCTTTGTCTCGCTGCCTCAGACCTTGACCAGCATCATGTTTCTAATGGCTTCTACTGGAAGCCAGAGTGTGTGGCTGACGTAACAAGTGAAATTAAATGTCTGGCCAAGGCAGATGTTGGACAGACATTGTGTGAGAGAAAAAGGGAGAAATGGGTGATTTAGCTTTTGCCTGGAAGTAAAAGTTTAAAAGGGACAGGTGAGAAAACAAAGTGGTAGATGCATGGTTGAGCCCAGGTATGTGTAGCAATTCATCATTTGAAAGAAGACACATTTGTCTTTGGCTGCAGGAATAAAGATAGTGATGCAGGGACAGGGAGACTAAAAATCTTTATGATGATTATTGGATAAATATTTTAATTGAATCACATTACATGACATTTAGTTGTTTTTTTTAATGTGACTTTAAGGTATAGATTTAACGTCCAAGCTTTGGCCCTTTGTGCTTTTTAACATCCACTGACCCATTTTCTCCATTTTCTACACGCCACTGACCACAGTCCAGTTCAGGAAGCGTAGATGAAAAGGTAAAAAAGGGATCACTGGAAGATTCTCAACTAAGATGCATGGGCTCAACTCTTCCCTGAAAACATTTTATTTTTTAGGATTGGCATCTTTTCCTTTCAGCTCCAGTTTGGTCAAAGTTCTGCACCATAACCTGTCTGGATGGGTTCAGACATTTAAAATAGTTAATCAGAGTTGCATGAAAATATTCAGTTTGGACATGTCAGATTTACAAACTGGAATATTATAATGAAAATCAGACAAATGAAATCTCCAGCATTTTAAAAGAGGCTGACATTTTTCATCAGCACTTGGGCTGTGCTAAGGGAACGCAAGGCAAGGCAAGGCAAGTTTTTTTTATATAGCACAATACAAAAACAGTTTGATTCAAAGTGCTGCTATAAGTCACCCTGGCCACCAACCAGATGTCATGTTCTATGTTTTTGGTCTTGGTTTCTTGTTTTGTTTCTTAGTTCTAGTTTACCACGTTAGTTTGTAGTTTGCCTGGTTCCTTTACGTCTAGTTTCCTGTTTTGCGTTCCTGTTCATTAGCTCACCCGGACTCATTAGGTAAATCATTCCACTTGTGTCTTTTTATGTTTGTGTGTGTATATATACTCCTTGGTTTCTATTCCCCGTCACAGGATCATTGTGTTAACTTATCCTTAGTTCCCCTGTGTTACTTTCTTGCATTAACTCCCCGTGGCCGTTTTGCCTTAAGTGGATCCAAAAGCTCTCCTGCTTTTGGGTCCACACCTCTGCCACCACTATGACACCAGGTCACAGTGTAAGACAAATGTGACACTAACACAACTTCTTGACATGTTTTGGTCAGTGTCGGACATACTTGTCAATAACCATGGCACCAGAACCAGTTTTAAAGACATTACATCAATGGACGCCCCATCATCAGTATCAAGTTCAGTACAATTCATCTTGTATTTCTGCTGTTTTACATCAATCACAACAACGTATGCTGATTACAATGTGGCTATTTATCTGTACTACACATCAATTTTCTCACATCAACAAACAACTGTGACTCGTCAAAATAACTACATCATCAAAGCAGGAAGATAAGATACTGGAACGCAGTAGCTTTTTCCAGTGAAGAACACAATGGTCACCCTAACAAGATGCATTCAGTGTCGTCACAGTTCAAAATGCTGCATTTAGGGTCTTTACAGAACAAATATTCTTTGATAGAGAATACTTGTTTCAGCGTTTTATTCTGGATATTCTTTAAGATTTTCCCATTTTACTACATAAGTAATATTCCTATTAGAAAGAACTACTTTGGTGGGATAAAATAATATGTTTTGTTTATTTAATCAATTTGAAAAGAACTGAAATTTCATGTTGTACTTTTGTAGAGTTTTTTCTAATAAGAAAAATTGAAGTTTATATAAATTTCCACGCACATATGATCTACTTAATGACATACTTAGTTTGCCACGTGGTGTTGAAGGAAAGTGCAAGACTCAAACTGACACTTGGTATTACCAAATCCAAAAATTTAAATGACTCAGATCAGTATGTGGGAAATAAATTCTCGATCAAGAAATTGTTTTCCATCACTGTCCTAATTTTACGTAATGTGTGGGATTTGACTGAGATCAAGCTAACTTTCCAAAAGACTGTGTTTAGTCTACATTTCATCAAGTTATGCAACTCACAAAAAAAAAAAAAAAGACAAAATGGTTACGTTGGAAAAATCATGCATTATCCTGCCTGTCTCATAAACAACTTTAGATATCAGGTCAATGTGGGAATGTGGGGAAAGTAAAAATCTAGACAGCATGAATCTATAAATTAATAGGCAGGTGTTAATTCCCCCAAAAGAAAGGGCTATATGTCTAAATCCAGGTTTCTGACTGCATGTCTGTGTCTGTGTGTGCGTGTGTGTGTAAGTGTGCATGTGCGGTGAACACACCTTGAGCATATGTCGTGTATTAGGTGCTAAATTCTGGATCAAAGGCTCCCGATTGCAATGGATCTGTCTGCAGTTTGTCACTGTTTCCGTCCAGACAGCGGAGATTGTAAAGCTGAAGTTGAGGCCTGTCGAACCAAAGGAGTCTCCCAAAAGTAATGGGATGCTGGGAAATTCAGGAGACAGCCAGCTGTTTTCCATCTTTAATGTATGGACACGGTGGAAAGAGGGCAGATTGGGCTGTGGAAACACTACATCAGACAGAGTGTGAGGGTGTGAGGGCCAGGAAGGAAAAATTAGTCCCAGCAGACATTTGGAATAAGGTAGTGAACAAAGGAAGTTCAATGTAAACAACAGACAGCATGAAATTCCCAGCTTTTACTTGTTACCTTGAAACAAGAAGCAGAGAAGACAGCAAAAGGGAAAAGATGAGAAGTGAAAAAGCTTTAATGTTCCACCCACAACCAGCAGAACTGTTTGATACAAGTGAGTGTACAAGTGTTTTCCTCAATGGACAAGTTGCTGGTAAATGTTTAGGTGCATCTACTTAATGCAAAGTAGATTTACAGTATCTGTTAAAGTAGTGCAAGTGAATTGGTTTCTGGATCTGTAATGAATTTTCACTCAGTCTAGATGTAATCACTGCACCCATTTTCATTACTGTTCATACTTGGATCCTTCCTGATGGCATCAGTATGCCTCAGCTAGCTCAACTTTCTTTTACAAAGTTTGCAATTATAAGAAACTTTGTATTGATCTAACCTTTTAGACCCTAATGTTGCTTTTACCCTTTATGTATACAAGCTGTGGTTATCTTTTACGTGAGACTGATGCACTTAAACTTGCAGTTTAAGCAGCTGAGGGTCATATCACCAGTCGTGTGAAAAATAGAAGCTAATTTGATGATGTTCACCACTTTAGACATAGATACCAGTAGTCTGTGTGCAAACTGGGATGTTGCTTGGTTTGATGTGAATTAGCAGAGACAGTATGTAATGAAAGCAGCTACATCGCAGACAGATGTTTTCATGGGAGGGAATACTAGCTACAGCTCTTGCAATGCTAGCTGCTAACTTAAAGGGGTGCTATTATGGTATTTCGAGTTTTCTGAGCTTTCAACACTGTTACAGTGTTGAACCCTCATCAGACATGTGAACGGCACCGTTTTTTATAACCTAAACGCATGTTTGAGTTTGAGTTCAAGCACTCTCTCCGTTCCGTTTCCATGGCGACGAAAAACGCGTCGTTTTAGAGCACAGGTGTCAAGCTCCAGTCCTCGAGGGCCGGTATCCTGCAGGTTTTTGTTGTCTCCATCCTCCAACACACCTGACCAACATTCATCAATAGGTTGATGAGAAGCTGCTGGATCCATTTGATTTGAATCAGCTGTGTTGGTAGAGAAAAACAACAAAAACCTGCCGGATACCGGCCCTCGAGGACCGGACTTTGACACCCCTGTTTTAGAGAGTTTTTTCTACTTGGAAATCCTTGTGACGTCCCAGGGGATAAGGTTTGGTGATTGGTTACCTTCTACTGGTTAACAAGGGCATGTACAAATACATCAGGCGGGTGGAAAACGTGGGATAAAGTTATTTCCAACGATGGCTGGTGAGTTTACCAAAGAGAGACATCCTGCTGCATTCGTTGCTGTGGGTTGCTGTTTTCCACTTCGTTTTCAGGGTCTGATTCAGGTTCCAACTTGTAGGGCTGTATGCTATGTGTTGACATGGTATTTTGTTTTTTTTTTATTGAGTTCATATTAGCCTAATCCTTCTGTTTATGAGATGTTAACAATGCAGGTGTAACGAAAGCAGGTGCGGTGCGCGCTCCCGATGTAGTGCAGTGGCGGGAGGCGGGGCTTAATACAGAAGAGTCTCAATCCACTCGTTTTGCCCGCAGGCTGATCTGACAGCCTACGGAGAGGGTCGGTCTGAAGTAAATAAAGCGATTTGTGACAATAACTCGATCAATCTCAGCCCTTCTGGTCTCAGAAATAAAAATAAATTAGCCTGAAATGCACATAATAGTTCCACTTTAAGAATCTCGATGACTACCCAGTTAGTGAAGTGATATGTGGCCATCACTTAGCTTGAGGAATGTAAAGCCAAGCTCAGTCAGTGGTGTGCTAGTCTCAAAATGGTTCAGAAGAAAACCATTTTCTTTGGTTTCCACTGCAAATTACACTTGACTTCCACTAGCCTAACAGCAGCTGAATAAATTAATTACTTTAAGACAAGTCTGCTATACTAGACCAGTTGCAGAACTCCACTTTTATACATGGATTGACCAGAAGATCATCAAAAGGATATCAGGGGGTTCATTTACTTAGAAAATTATGTTCCTCTCTCTGATGCACACACTCATACACACTGCTAGTGGTCACATTAGACAGAATGAATGAATGAATGAATGTAGCTGCAGCTTGATCAATGATACTGCAGTATAATTTAAATATTCACTAGAGTTTATGTTCAGCTCCATTGTAAAAATCTCGATTGACTAAGTTGATGTGTACTCCCTAATTACACTCACAGAAAATCAAATATGACATGGTTTCCCCACATTATTTTAAACAAATCTAAAGCTAACAACATAAGCATTGCTACATAGCATCATGCTAACATTAGGTTAACATTAGTACTTATACGGAAATAAAATCTCTTTAAAAGAAAACTACTTTTAAATTTATTTCAAACTATTATATTGGCATTGGTCCCCTCAGTGCTTCCGGGGAGCTGTCAATCACAGGAGGTGACCAATCAGATTTTGGAGGTGTCTGGTACGGCCTTGGCCACTCCTCTAGCTCCGCCCCTAGACCGTTAATCCCACACACTTAACTATGCTGCACATCCCACAAATACATTTCCCTCACAAACATGGCACCATTTGAGGGAAAAATGTAAAAGGTTTCCACCAATATAAGATGTATTGTCAAAAAGCATTGTCTCAACTAAATCATCAACCAAATAAATCAAAAATAAAAAAAAATTCTAACTTTTTGAGCTAATCTGATGTGAAAGTCTCAGATGTGATGCCAACTACTTTGCATTAATTACTTAGATGTGATATTATTATATGGTTTGTTAAATTTTAATTTAGACAAGGGGTATAGCTAAAAAATTGATTTTTCTGAGTCTCAAATGGATGATAGAAACTCATTCAAGACTGTCCAACAACTCTACTTCTGTGGAAACATCTTATTTGGCCTTGGCTTTGTCAAAAGAAAGCATTCCTTCTAATCACATCTGGTGGCTAAGCTTGAAGGCTGTTAAGATTAATTCACGCACACACTACAATCCAGCACACATTGGCTTTGTCACAGTGTCTGTGGAGAGATTATATAACCAGTGTAAAAGTAGATGGATGTAGATGGAAAAACAAAGTCTGTCATTTCAGGAGATGTGTAATTTAATCTGATCTCCTTTAAAAACCATTATGAGCAGAAAACAAAGTATAGAACCTCTAACTGCAGGCATGATACATCTGATCCTCTGCAGGTTTGTTACATAAGGTAAACCTCATGTTGACAAAGTGGTTTTCTTTGAGATGGCAACAAGTTTAAACATGTCATTTTCAAGTAAGTCACTTCACCAAAGAAAAAGATCCCACTGCCCATCCTCCTGGAATGCCGTGTATAATTAAAAATAGATGTTCTGTAGGTCTTTACATAACAGTATATTTTGTATATTATAACATTTAACAGGTTCATGATATTTAAAAAAAAACTGATCAAAATTAAAATCATCATCAAATGCCAAATGTTTTTTGCATCCTTATTTCGAAGTGTGTCCTGATAGATTTTCTATATTCACATTACATCCTTATGCTATTTAAGCTAGCAGTGATGTCAGCCGCACTATGTCTGCAGCTCTCTGACAAGCTGTCAAATGCCCAAACACTGACCTGCTGTATAAGAATTTGACCTTTAACCTGCTGTGACAGGACCTAAAAGCCCTGAACAGCACACCTGCTGGCAACCCCCTACACACACCTTTATTTAGGTGACACATCCACGGTGCTGTCAAAATATCTGTCAAAAGTTTCTTCTTTGCAGAGGAACTTCCCTGAAAATGATCTGCCCCAAGCATGCTGAGGAATTTTAACTGTCTTGTAAAATTTTCATGGAGGGTTTTCCTTTAGAAAGTTGACACTTGCTAATAAACTTGCAGCACCATTTAATGGAGCCAGCTGGCAAAACTTCCTCCCTCATTTTCTTCATAGATTCATCTTTCAGGCAGAACTCCACATTGTATGAGCAGGGATACTCAAACACTGGCTGCAATGCATTTGAAACAATACCTCAAGAAATAGGGTAAAAATGCACAAGCACATAATGTATCAACACAAGCAGCATTTAAGATGCACTATGTTACTGCTGGACTTCAAAACTCCACTTACCAAACTTATATCAGAGCACAGTGACATCTGTTATATACATTTCTAAAGCCATCGTTGCCTGGCAGCATCCCAGGGCTGAAAACTGCACTGCATCATGTCATATGTGAGCAAATGGATAGAAACACACTGGAGATTTTGAGCATGCACCGTGGCTGATTCAGCAAAGAAACACAAGAGGACATAAAAAAGATAAAAGACAAGATTTAAAAAAAATAAATTAAAAAAAATGCGAGAAAGGTGCATAGCAAGAGATAAGGCAAAAGCTTGGTGGTGTATCATTAATAGGGCTTTACTTCAATGACATGATGGATTCTTCGATGAGCACTATGCTACTATTAAACCACTGCTAGTATGTAAAAATTTCTTTACCTACTAACAGTAATATTCCAATCACCAAGTGAAGATAGCTTGCCTACTTCCATTTTAAGACAAGTTAACCTCACAATCTTCTAGAGAAATGGCAAAAGAAGACTGATATTAAAAAGTTTTACCACTGAAACCATTAGAAGTTGGATGTAACAACATGTTAATTTGATAACATTAATTCTCTGGTTGGTTAAACTGAACCACTGCAGAGGGTGGATATTATATTAGATTATTTAGCAAAAGTCCTCACTGAAATCCAAACTAATTTTAATAGAAATTTGCCATTTCAATTTAGTAGAAAGTCAGCATAGCACTGCAGCTAATTTAATCTCCTTGCTGCAATTTAATTAATGATAACATAGTTAAATAATCGCATCCACACAGCTACACAGTTCAGTTGAATGTAATGGCAACTACCTCAATTTTGCAATGAGAATGCTTTTTAGTTCACCAGACACACACAAAGTATGCCAGTAGGTAAAGCAGGGATCTCCAAATCTGGTCCTCGAGCACCAGTGTCCTGCAGGTATTGGATGTTTCCCTACTGCAAATCACCTGATGCAAATAAAATGGATCCCAACAGCTTGTTGTCAAATTCTGTACAAGCCTGTAAATGATCTATTCAGGTGTGTTTCTGCAAGGATGAATCAATGCCTGCACAATACTGGACCTAGAGGACCATTTGGAGAACCATTCAAGTGTGAAGTAGAGGAATAGTGATAAATTGGAACAAAGTATTGCCTACTGAAGGTTTGTTTAATGTTTCATTATAAACTTAGCACAGAATAAAAGGTCTTTTTTTTTTTTTTAAGGGGGATTATTTCTTTGTTAATAAATCTATCCTGTTGGATATCCTGCCGATGCTTGGTAGATTGTATGGAAAGTTGATTTGTGGGATGAGCAGCACAGATGAATACGTGGGTTGCAACCATGTCAGTGAACAAATGTGCAATTTATTCCTGACCATGCACAACCACAACAAGACTGAACACCTGACAACGCACAACTAATCGAGACTTCCTCCAGAATTTGGCAGTGGAGGGAATGAAATGGCCTACCTGGAGTCCTGACCTCAACCCCATTGAGGACTTGCAGGGTAAGCTTGAGCGTGTTATCAGTGCCCAAGTGACCAACACAGCCACATCAGATGACTTGTGACGAATGCTAGCTAAAGAATAGGAGAACATCTGACCGAAGTGTGTGACCAAGCTGGTGATCCTCATGAAGAAGATACCAGGCTAACATCCATAATCCAATCCAACAAACATTTTAGACATGCATGAAGACTGACAGAAGAGCCTGGGTAAGTTCTTCATTGGTCCAACACACATTCTCAACTCTGCTCATCCCACAAATATACTTTTCTTAGAAATATGGCAACATTTAAAAGTGACACAAACAGGCTTTCCAGTGGCTGGAGATTAACTGCCAAAAGCATTGTTGCAACAAGAAAATAATCAACCAAACACAAACTTCCATACTCTTTGTACTAAATTCACATTTTCATCTTGCTAAGTCTGCTGTTATTGCACATCGTCAATAGTAAATATTGGACCTCAACTAAAAAAAAAAAATCACTTATCTAGTTAATCTTTTATTCAATTTGCATCTGAAGTGTGCATAAAGACAGAGGGTCTTAGAAGATACTATATAGCATGGGCATTCATCCTAGTTTACACTCTTTGCTAATGTCTGTAGTATGTAGCTGGGTAAAACTTGATTTAAAAAAAAAAAAAAGTACCTTCGAAAAAAAATACTGGGGAAAAAGGAGTGGAGACAGGAAAGGACAAAAGTATGATCGTCATAATTATCAGATCTCAACCATATGAATGTCTGTGGAATAGTAAACATGTAATAGTGCTGTCAGCCCCCTCTGAATGGGGCTTGAAAATGTGTGTTCATCCCTCCAGTATTGGCAAATCAATGGCAAGGACAACACATGCTTACTCTCTTATTACATGTGTCTGCTTTCCGAGCATTAGGCCCCTGCATTCAGAGATTCAACACCCGGCCTCTGATGGAAAACTGCAGTCTACTCACATCATTAGCTCATATTTTGGCTGAAACAAACCAAATATCTTTCACCGCAGCGACAATTGCATTAGCAGACCGCCAGCACCGCCACAATGCAAGGAATCCAGACATTACCCAGTATCCCGAGAGAGTCCGATGGGATGCACGCTGTGCATTTAAAGACGTGCCAACACACAGTGCGGCTGCTCAACAGGTCTGTGGTTTATGGCCACAAGGGAGATTTGTCAAGACCGACATGAGCGACACATTTCAAAGTCCGGTCAATATTTGCTCTGTAGAAGGAGCAAAACAATGAACAGAAATTTCCAGTTAGACACATTTAGTGTGTAACATTAAATGAAATCCCAGAGCTTATTAGACAGGCATTAAATGTAAGGATTTCAACTTCTTTTGCCAACAGTGAGGGTAGATTTCCAGTCTAACGTAACTCATGGCTCCTTTACATTCTAGTCTATTTTTAGGTATAAACCATTTAAGTTTAGAAAGTCATAGAAAAGGTATTTGGGTTACACCTAAAGTTTTCAGTGGTGAGTTGTTAATCTGCAGTTGTCAGGATTCTTACATATCCACACGCTGAAATTAAATATCTAAAAAACTTTTAGTATATGTAAGCTGATTATTTCAATTTAAGGATTTTATATTTACTTTGTTTTGTTTCTTTACTCTCGTAATGGTTATTAGCACCCGCCCACCAACAAAAAGAAACAGCAAAGAGGAGACTTCTAAAGCAATATCACTCTAAGAAAGTAAAAAAAAAAGTGAAGATTGTGGGGTTTGGACAGCTATCCCAGATGATTTATCCTCCAAGACAGAGTCAAATCTGCAGAGAAATACCAGGTACTTAACTTGTTGTTACATGGCTGTATTTACATGGCTCCATTTATGTCCACATGAAATGCAGCGTGAGAATGAATGAGTGACAGCCAGCTTAAGAGCGATCTTTTTAAAACCATATAGGTGGATTTGCAGGACTGCTGCAACTTTCCTTCTAATGGATACATTGTGTGTGGAACTGGAACAGCAGATGTCCACCATCCTTTCTAATGCCTGACCCAGCTGGCTTGACCTTCTCAAAGGCTGATTTATGAGTGCAACCTTGTGTGCGTTTGGACAGCTCTAAAGGGAAGCATTATGAGAATTCTGCCACAACAGAGGCATGTAACTAAAATGTGCATGCAGCCATCTTAAAATTGGTAAGATTGCATTGGACTAATGCGGATTTGTCTTAAAAAAGGATTGTTTCCAAATTGCTGCCACTAAACCGGAGAAAATACACTGCAAAAACTGAAATCTAAGTAAGATTAAAAATCTTAAATTGAGTACATATATGGGTATTTTTTTTAAAGGTAAGATAATTCTTAGTTTTAATGCCAGAGAATTCCTCTTGTTTTAAGAGTATTTTTACTTGTTTTGGGTAGTCTTGACAAGCCAAACTTTCTTGTTCTGTTGGCAGATAATTTATCTTATTTTAAGCAACATTTACCTAATTTTTGTATATTTTTTTCTTGTTTTATTAAGGCGAAGTTTTTGCAGTGTAGTATCGGAATTCCAGAAAGTACCAACATGTTAAAACATAGGGAAAAAAACACGATTTCACTATTAATTGAAATTGAAAAGTGGAGTACATTTCAGGATGGTTCATATATTTTGACACGGACGTGCATCTACAAAGCCGTGCTTGGTGCGAAGCATGCATGCACGGGAACATGGGTCTCACCGGGTTAGTGATACGACTGGATTGTTTCCAGGAACCACACTTGTCCCCTTCCCTTTCCTTCTTATCCTTTACTGATTTTCCACTTTTCACAGCACGTTTGGAAAGTGTGAGTAAGCGCTTCCTGTGGAAAGCTATATTTTCGGTATATAATTTGGCTGCTGCAGACACTGTTCTTGCAAGCAGATGAGAAACAGTAGAAGTTTGAAGGAAATGGGAAGGAAATAAAATGCTGCATCAACAGGGCGATGATAGGTCTACATTTAGCTGTCCATCGAGTTTTAAAAAGAGAGATTGCAGGAGGAGATTGGGGGTGGTCGGTGGGGAGTCAGTGGCAGGTGAGGGTCTCTTCAGCTTGAGGACAAAGGTCAATGTTCTGAGGAAGCTGTGCAAGGTCTGCACTATAAAAGAGAAATTTATAGTCTTTGGCCTGAAAGCGGTATTCGCTTTCAACTTAGAGCTCAGAGGTGCGATTAAGGCATGTGGGTGTGTATACATGCTGGGATATGAGGATTTAAGATAAAAGTAAAGTCACATGAGCAGAGGCAACGGTTTAATAAATCATTCTAATGTGCAGAACTTGACTATTCGGCTAGAGCTATCCAATGCTACAATACAAACATCCAAAAGACTTTTGTGTTGTAGCATTGTGTTGTAGCATTGTAGCATTCTGTGAAACTGCAAACAGTCACAAAAATAACTTATTTTGACAGAAAGTAGCAAGGTTCTCACACTGTGACCACAGCAGTGTTCTGTGTTCTGCGATTCAATACAAGATGGCAAAACTTAAAGGTACAGTATGTAATTATTTTGGCTTTTTATTGTAAAATTCAAGTTTTGATTTCATAAATTTGTATTTCACCAAAGTCTAACTCTAAATTGTAACTTAAGTGGGAGCAAAGATGACCGTGAATCATTCAATTTTCCTTTTTCCATTGAAATGGAGGACAATTCATACTCTTACCCTGCAAGAGGGAGGAAAAAATAGACAAGAAAAGAAAAATAGTAACAGGGAGAAAATGACAGTCCACATGGGTGTAGTGTTTAGCAGATGGAGACAATTAATGAAGGAGAGGGACTTTAAAACTGACAGGAGTTTTGCAGTTTTCTTCTGGACAGGTAAGTTCAGTCAACATAAAAGTTAAGTTTACTTTCCTGTTATGTTAGAAACAGGACAAGTAGTCCAGGAGCTACTCTATCTTCCTTTAGGAGTTGGATAATTTACTGTTACTTGCTATATAAAACAGCAGAGATGGCTTATATTGTTAATTAGCTTGTTGTGTAAAAAAAACTCATTGCAACATTTGTCAGTTGTTACTTTTCACAAAAGTCACCAGCAGGTGATTGTGCGCTTCTTTAAGTCGTATTTTCCAAGAGATTTTCCTCTTGGTTCATCATTTCAGCTAATTTGTCAAGGTGTTTGGGCGTGTCCCCCCTGTACTCACACAAATTCGCAGGATGACATTAGCCATTAGCCGTTGCTTGGTACCAAATACATGGAGGACATGTTTGTAACTTATTGGATTCAATAACAAAACAGAATTATGTATCATTCTGTACCTCGTCACTTGATAGGACACTCCAACTAGTGAAAGGTGTTGACATTTTCACAATTGTGATTCTCGGTCGCTTCAGTAGTGGTAATAACGCCAGAGAGCACGACTCGGTGGTTTGCTTTCAATTAGCGCACCAATAGATAGGTGTAACTCACACTGGAGCCTTAAATACAGTGGTGAATTGTTGGTTTTGGGATTTAGTTGAGAAAGGAATAATTCATTTGCTACAGATCTTCTTCCAATTCAGAGTTGTCGGGAAGCTGGAGTCATTCCTACTAAACAGCAGGTGAGAGGCAGGGTACACATCCGGGCAGTTCACCAGTCCATCTCAGGGCCAAAACCGATACAATACAAACTGATTTAGTGGTTGTTTGTCTAGAAGAAGAAGAAGAAGAAGAAGAAGCTGCAACATATTAAATGGTCACACAAACAAACACTGTCTACTGCATTGCCTCTTTTTATGTCTATTCCTGAGAATGTCCATGTATTTGTATGAAACATCGTTCCATCTTTGCCATGTTATTGTCTGAAACTGATGCTGGAACTCTACACAGCTCTCTAGTGGAAGGATTCCTGAACTATGCAAACTGAAAGGACTCCTAGGAATAAGTAAATGGTAAATGGACTTGTACTTATACAGCCCTTTTCCAGTCATGCAGACCACTCAAAGCGTTTAACACTACTTGTCACTTTCACCCACTCACACGCACACTCATACAACACACTCATACCCCGATGGGCATATTGGGGGGCAGCTTGGGGTTCGGTGTCTTGCCTCAGGACACTTCAGCACGTAGTCAGGGGAAGCCTGGAATCAACCTCCCAACTTTAAAGTTGAAAGATGACTGCTCTTCCTAATGAACTACAGTGGGCAGTAACATTTGACAGTGTTTGAAACGGATGCACTCATGAACGAAAGAAAGCATAAAAGAATCCTAAAAGCTGATTTTTACTCTTGCCAACAATACCCTGCAGAACTAATAAAATGCATTGATCAAATCTTACGTAGAAGAACAACCAGAAGCAATAATTCTCATAACAAATGGGATCAAGTGCCAGAAATGTCTCCCTCATAAGAACAAAACCATCTCTGTTTATGGTGACGTATTGTTTTAAGTTTTAAAATACATGCTTGATACACAAAAGCAGGTTCTTTTAGCATCAGAGCAGAAACCAACACCAGGAACATGGTTCCATTCTGACTAACGTAGCAGTGCAAAGCTAACACAGGTATCTGCACATTTACATTTTACAGTGCCTTGTAAGCAGCAGACACTTGTACCATGCAGCACATAATTTATCCCTGAAACATTTTGAAGTTGCAAAACCAAACTAGCTGTTACCAGACTCATGACTCTGTGGCTGTTTGCGTAACAATTTGTTGTTGAGCTGCAAAGAATCCAAAACAGCTTTGTACTTCATCACCTCTGGTTTCACTGCGCTTTAAACCATCAGCAGCAAATAAAACAAGACAGTTAAATAAGTAGTTGGTGTCACCTGCCAGCCAAACATATAAAAGCCTGTGCAATCAGAAAGTAGAGCAGAACCTCCACAGGTGTAAACTGTGACTTCTCAGCACCTCATTGGCGCCAGGCTGTTATGTTCAGACTAATCTCAGCTTCCTATAAACTATTATTACAGCTTAAAAAGCAGGAGTGATTAAATGCTATGGGATTATGCTTTGTTCAGCCAATTGTGAATCTTTGTGTTATTGCTGTCAGCCTTTAATGCATCCAGACACGCTTAGAGAGTCAAAGCCGCTGCTTTGACTCTGTCGCCGCTGCACTGTTTATCATTGATAATTATGTTCTGAATGCAAGTGCACTCCCATTCCTGACCTCAGCAACACCCCTGCTCCACTCTGCTTGTATCTAAAACAGGAAACAAAGTGGTAAAAACAGTTCCTGAAAAGTCTGAGCCACATAGAACAATGTTATCTGCTTTATAGTCATGTAGAATAATGACACATATAGATTCTGCTCACTGAGACGTTCACACATATAGATAAAATGGATGTACCCTCACCAACCACTTTATCAAGTCCACCTTTGCTAGTAACAGGATGGATCCGTTAGCCTTCAGAACTGTATTGATTCTTCATGGTATAGATTCACTGGACAAAAAGTTGTTGAAAATGAAGGAATGGCATCAATTAAACAAGGTCTTGGAAACATTCTTTAGACTTTAAACACTGACATGATGGCATCACACAGTTGCTGCGGATTAGGAAGCTGCACATCCAGGATGAGGCTCTCCTGTTCCAACATACCCAAGTGAACTCATTGACATGTTCAAGAAACCAGTTTGAGATGATTTGAGTTTCATGACATGGTTGTTATCGTGTTGGAATTATCCATCTGGGTTCGTGTTTTCTTTCTATTATCTGAGACCAGTCTGCACATTCTCCTCTGACATCAACATGATATTTTGGTCTGGACACCTTCTGCTCATGGGATAGTTTCTCTTTTTCAGGCCTAGAGATGGTTGTTTAGGGAAACCCCAGCAGATAAGAAGTTTATGAAATACTCAGACCAACAACCACGCCATATTCAAAGTCATTTAAATTCCCATTCTCCCTCGTTCTGATGCTCATGTTGGCCATGTCAACATGACTAAATGTTTAGAGCTGCTGCCATGTAACTGGCTGATTGGCTAATCCCATTAGGTATCATGTTCCTGATAGTGGCCAGGGATTGTATGTATTTGTCAGCATGAAAAGTGAGGATAGGACAGAATTACTTTGATTTATGTATAATGTATGTGTGTGCATGTCTGTCTGTATATGTACGCATTTCATGTATGCATATTTATAAATGTACATGTGTGTATGTATATACATCTATGTACATGTAAATGTGACTGTACATAATTTTGTGTATGACAAATTTAATTTAATTTGTGGAAATTATCACAAACAGTTAAAACATGGGAAATTATCTATCTATAAAGTGAACAATTTAGGACATATGGCATGCTATGCTATGACAATGAATTTTTTTCTCTCTCCTTTTTCTTTACATTGACTATCGTTAAGAAAATCAAATAACCATTTATTGGTGCATTGTATTTATTTTTTAAAAAAAGGGGCAGATATTACAAGAAATTTAGTTTTTCCTGCTCCTTTTCCAGTATGGTGCTCTGTATTGTTTTGTTTTTGTACTGTAAAGTCCCGTTTTACCTTTTGTGTGACCATGTGAGAAATAATTCTTTTTTTTTTTTTTAAAAAAAGGGTACTCTTCAATAACAGGTACAAAAGCTTTACTTTTAATTATTAAACTGATTAATTCAATTTTCAATTCAATTCAATTCAGCTTTATCTGTATAGCGCCACTTCACAACAATGTTGTCACGGGGCACTTTACATACACATCATTTCAAGCCAAGTCATGCATATCCTATAATAGAAAGCAACTGATTGCATCGAATCATGACTTCGATCCAATCCCCCATCCTAAGCATGCATGCGGCGACAGTGGGAAGGAAAAACTCCCTTTTAACAGGAAGAAAACCTCCGGCAGAACCCGGCTCAGGGAGGGCAGCCATCTGCCTCGACTGGTTGGGGTGGAGAGGACAAGCAAGTAAAGTGTAATTGTTAAACATTTTAACAGACCTTTAAACAGACACGGATAAGAAAATGAAGTGCCATAATCACTAAAAAGAAAAAGATCAAAACCCTTTTTAAAAGGAGCATCACTTTTATAAACTGCATTACGTTCACATTCATCCCATCTGTTATTAAGGTTAACAAAGCCACTGGGTTTAAGGTTTAGAAAAACATACTGGCTCATGTGGTCTACTCTTTTATTAAGCCCTTAAGTCTTGTGAGTCTAAACATAACTTTAAAAAAAAAAGATTATTATGTTGCCTCTGTTAGGTATTGAATGTAATCTAAATGTTTAAACATTGTTATAATGAGAGGAGGAAGGATAAAAATAACTGGATTAAACAATGTCATAAGCCTTGTCAGCTGGATTGTTCCATCGCTGGAACATGCTAAATTAATTGTGCTTTACAATTTGAAAGAGGGTCTACAAACATCTTTTTTACATGATCACACACACACTAAAAACAAGTTAATCAAATGGTTTCTCATTGCTGGTAGCAGTGTGTTTTCTCTCAGCACTTTGGGGATCTGACTGTTTATAGAACTTGCAAAAAAGCTATGACTATCATCAGACAGCCAATGGATGTCATGTCCTTTGGGACAAATAGGAAACTATCCAGACTGATGGTATGGGGGTGTGCTGTGCCATTGGGAACTTGCACATCTATGAAGGCACCATAAATGCTAGAAGATGCATTTAGGTTTTTGAGCAACATATGTTGCATCAAAGCGACGTCTCTTTGCTTAGTTTAGCAAAGCAATGCAAAGTCAAACTCTGCATGTGCTACAACAGCCTTGCATCTCAGTAAAAGAGTGCAAGTTCTTACTGCCTGCAGTTCACACCTGTCTCACACTAAATGTGACGCATTCTGAAGCATGACACTGACAACAGAGACCCCGAAATGTGAAGCAATTAAAGTCAAACAAAAGAATTCCACCTGTAAAGCTAAAACAACTTGTGTCCTAAATTCCCAGGCGCTTATTGAGTGTTGTAACACAGTGGTACTCGTGAATCTGCCCCAGCTTTTTTGCAACACATTGCAGACATCAAGTTAAAAAAGTCAAAATTAAGGAGAAAAAAAAACAAAACAATCACGTTTATCAGTTTGAACATTAAAAAAGTCAGGTTTTTGTAGTGTAGTCAATTGAACATACATTAAAACTATTTGCAAATCCTTATATTGTTTTTTTATTAACATTTTACACAACATCCCAACTGCATTGAAATCGGGGTTGTACTGCAACGCTAGTTAGCCTTAGCATGCTGCGCTGAATGAGCTAAGCTAACCACAGGATCTCTGAGGATTTATTGTCAGAATTGCGTTGGATTGATGCAATTAAAAGTGCCAAACAATCCTATGCAACAAATAAAATGTGCAAGTGAGACATTTGTGTTAGTTATTGGAAAAAAACAGACATGGGTGATTACCATTCAACAGGTTTATTTGACCTGTTTTTACCAAATCTAATAAGTCATACTGTATTATTACTTTAATATGGGTCACAGACCCATATTTAGATCTGTCAGATGAAACACAACATCTAGTGTAAGTTAATGAACATGTTGTGCTTGAGCAAAGGTATTTACTACCTTAAAACACACCCTTTCGCCCTCGCATACGGTACTTCTGTTTTTGCATGGAAAACAACACTACACCTCTGTCATGTACACACCCTGCGTGTCAGCGCTGCACTGAAAAGAGCCAAATTAATAGTTGTCAAGTAGAAAAACGTAGCCGGAAAACACGACACTACCCTGAGAACACCCTGTACTGTTCTTCACACTGTTTATGACTCCATTGTGTTGCCCAGACAGACAGTACACAAGTTAATGATAGAAGGGGCAGATTTATATTTTATAAATTATAGAACAAATGTGTTTGAAAAGACTATTTATCCGTGTTATTGATCATTACTGATGAGAATAATGACTTATGAATATCTGACTGTTCTAATACATCGCTCAGTTTTGGACATTTAATCTGTAGATTTTTAGAGACATGACCATAAAATAAGTCGAAATACACTGTAAAACAGCCAGAGTAAGCACTAAAAAAAATTTAGTTCACAGCCTAAAATGCAAGCTGATCAAATCATAAGGCCTATTCTGTTTATTAGATAACATTACATCTATTGTTTTGGGCTTCATTATTAAAGCACCAAGGGGATTTTTAAGAGCAATTATTGTATAATAATTTTATATCACCCAACAAGGTAAAACCTGCAGATACAAAGAACTGCAAGTCAGCATTCCTGGGTTTGATTTTCTGTTGGGACATATGAGTGGTGATACCACTCATAGGGTTAGGGTTAGGAAAATCCTTTCATAATTCATCGGTTTGGAAGAAATAGCAACTATCGTACCTTGTCTGGATTACAGCTTATCTGCAACAGAAGATCATTAACAAACAATGCAATTATGCAGAGGTTTTCATTTTACATTCCACAGATGGTCTAAAAGTTTCTCACATTCGTCATGCAGCAGATTTTCATTCCTTGGGCTGCCACACATTTATTTGGTTTTGATGGAAAACAAAAGCCTTAAACATCAAGTGCGAATGGACGGACAGTTACGCAATCTGTTGAGACACTACGCCTCTAGTTTCTCAGGCTATGCAAATTAACTGCATGTTTTGGGGTTTTTTTCACTTGCAGGTAGTGAACCCATACTGGTTTGACTGAAAATCAAAGTGACAGCCATGGGTGTATTTCAGAAGTGTTGGGAAACGCTGCTTCCTCAAGCTTTGATGCTACATTTAACCAGAGGATTGTAAGTCCACCCATAGTCCGACTCATTAAAAAAAGTCAGCTGAGATGGAGTCTCAGACATATTAAAACCCCACCGAATCTGGGATTAGAAACAGGTCATTTTTAGTTTGGACCAACCTTCCTCTTTATTTTAACTGTTTAGATATGTACAGTGTATGTTTCATACCGATATGTGTGTAAGGCGCCATCTTTACACTTCATTAATGTCACGACAATAACAACACAAAGAAGGCCAGTCCTTAACGCTGTCTAAGCCGACTGAACTTCCCTGAAACACGCATCACAGCCATGCGTCAGCTGCTGAAAAGCAAAAAAAACTGAAAGAGAAAGCGTCTGGGAAGGAAACTCCGCTTACTTCATTCGCACTTAAGCAACTATATTTGAGATTGGGCAACTCTGTGACTGGGGACTCCTTTCAGAAACTACAACCAGATGGCTTGGTCATCTAGGCTGCTTTTGAAGTGTCCCTGGGTGTGTGTGTGTGTGTGTGTGTGTGTGTGTGTGTGTGTTAAAGTGCACACAGCCTCCGGCGCTGTGATCCAGACAGATGTGAATGTTACTTTCTCAGACCGACGGCGTGTTAGACTGGAAGTGTGGGAGCAGAAGAAGGGCGGAGGCCCAACTCTGAATCTGAAAACACTTATGAAGTCTTTCATGTAAACTCTGAAGTCAATAAATTATTATAATTAAAGTGTTCAATCCTACAACTTCTGTGCTTAGTTTTTTTATGGTTATATGTGGAAGGTGTGCATTTTCTGGGCTTGTTTGGTCTGTTTTACTCATTATCGTGCGGGTGGTGGTGGGACGTCAACTTGAGTGGAATTTATGGCGACACAGGGTTTGGTCCAGTCTCCCAGTCCACCCTCAAACTAAGCTCTAGTTGCTTGTGATAACACTGCAAAAGGTCAGGAAGTCTGTCATAGTCTTAACAGCAAGAGATAACTTTACATGAGTCAGTGGTCCACCTTTTTTAGTCGATAGCATCATAGAGCATATGTAATAGTCTTGTGAACAGAAAGCTTCGTTCTTTATTTGCTTTTTGTTTTTGCTTTGCTAGCAAAAATTGACAGAATTCATACAGTCTGGGGTTAAGAAAAGCACGCTTCCTGAAATAAAGTTCATCTATATTGCATTTGTATCCAGTTGCTGCCTTAAAAGAACCTGAAAGCTCATAATTGAGACAACAGAAATCAAATTAAAGTTGTATGTAGCACAAAAGTGGCTCCATATGTTTAACAAATAAATCCCATAAAATTATTAATAAATTGGAATATGCCTAAAAGTAATTCTTCATTCTCTTCATCACAGTGGCCAGTTGTGGGACAACTTAAATAGATTTAGTTTAATATGCTTATAAACTAAAGCTTTATATCATTTTTTAAGCATTTATGTACAATTATGTACTGTGTAGGGTACACAGAAAATGTGTTAGATCAGACAGACAGCAGCTAAGGTGTCTGAAAGTTCACTCGATTAATCATAAAATTATATAAAACTGGGAAAACGGCACACAGTAAATGTAAAAAAAATCAGTTCTAAAAGGTTAAATCATGAATTTATGACATTCAAAGGCTTTAAAATCTTTCATTTTTCTTGAAATCAAATCAAAGAACGTCTAGAAATGAGCTAATGCTACTGTAAAAAAAACATTACACTTCTCATATTCTGTAATAATCTTACATTTTCAATAGAATATAAATAAAATTTTACTTCAGGACAGTCCAATAACTTTGTCATCTGGGTTATGATTATTACCAATGTGATGACGTTTGTTATTTTTGTTGCTAGGTGACGAGCATACATCACTGACAGCTGTTTGGTCCCATTCCTCCCATTCCCACCATTGTACTACTAATTGACGAGTCACTCTGATCTGTCAAGACAACAAAATAATCAGTTTATCTTTTCTCTTTCTGTCTTTAGGATATTGTTATAGATATGGAAAGCCCCGCATAGTACTTTAGATGAACTGCAGACACCTTCTTTCATAACAATATGAAATAAATCAAGTATCATTACCAAATTACTGACACATGATAGTCAGATTAAAATTTTTCTGTGATTAAGGTTCTGATATTTCTGTATGATACACAAACAACAGCTGCCGGGTAAGATACATGGAGATCAGTGTCCATTTATTTATTCTGGGGATTTCCATAGAAAAATGCTGCTGAATTATCGCAATAGTCTGTATCTGGGCTTTAAAAAGAGAACAAAATACATGATTAAATAAAAACAGAATTTTCATAGATGTTTACTAAGTGTTGCATTTGAACACTTTAAGTGAGAGTTGTTGGACTTCACCCTTCATAAGCTCAAAGTATCAAGTATTTTGTCCTTGTTCTTTATTGTTAAATACCTGCCATCTGTGATCAAATCTGCTTATCCAGTAATGATCAGCAGTAAAATGTCTGAAATTACCCCCAATCCTGCAAACAAGCTCCAAAATATCTACAAAGTGAAGATGGGGGCAGTGACTATTAAAACACCGAAAACCTTTGTTAATATCTGTGCATTTGACACATTTTGGAAAGTGCCTTGAACTGCATTTTAACATAATTCTCATTGGTTTTCTGTGTCAGAGTCTGACATCTACATTGTTATCGTATCTGTGAGTTGGTGTCAACACACGGTTAGGCTAGCATAGCATTATTCTGAAACTGAATACTGGAACTGAAACACTTAGCCAAGTCTCTGTCTGCAAAGAGAAATCCAACCCTGTGATCACCCACCATATCTAATGTTTAGCACAATGTGCTAACCAGAGGTAAAAGTTATCAGTTTTAAAACGTGAACATTTCTTTCTGCACCAAATGACTATAAGACTAATATAAGGAATAAAATATTAACAGATGCACTTTACAGCTAAGCATTAAACTGGCCGTGTTTCAAGGTGTTTAACAGACAGATTAGCTTAGCATGCTGGTCTGTATGACAAGCTACCACCCATTGGTTGAGGCGCACGGGGTTAAATTTGTAAAAAGGCCAAAAATTGTAATGTGAGAAATGAAAAACTCAAGTATTTCCACAAATTGTGTCCCAAACAGAAGTGGAAAAATTCAAAGTGGGGTTTTTCAAACCAATCGGACATGAAGTCCTGAAAACACATTTCCAGCCCTCTAGCTCGTTCCAGACGGATCTAAGAAGCATAACGTTCGCTACAAAACCAGTTATACTGACAGATCTTTCTGCAGAGAACAATCTCATTCTGCGCTCCCAGGCTCACAAATTGAGTTTTATATAAGGCACTCTTTACTGTAGTATCTCACATCTGCAGCTCATTTGAAGGGGGGGGGCACATTTTCATGTTGCACTGTCTGATTGGGAAGCGTAGCACTGGACCATCACAGCATCTAGCTGTGTTTATCTGTGATCCTCTAACAAAAAGCTCCCCAGTTCCTGTCTGCTTAGTGCTTCAAATCCACGATCTACTCTCCCAGTCGGCACTCCTCATTTTTAGTTTGCTCCCCTCCCCTGAAGGGCAACATGCAGTCCCCCCTCTGTTTATGGCTCACTGACAGAGGGCACATTTCTCAGAAGGCAAAGGAGGGATGCGAGGAAGTCAACAGGGCCTGATTAATTATCCACAAGCTGAAGGGGGCCGTTACAGGACCCCCCTTCAGTTTGGGTGTGAGCGCATTCTGAATAATATAACAGCTTGTTGTTAGCTGTTTGGCTAATTATTTCTTTATAAATGGCACAACCTAGTGGAACCAGAAAGCAACTGACCTTGCATGACGGGGGGGGAGTCCTGTACTTTGTAGATGTTTCCCTGCTCCAACACACCTGATTCTAACTAGGTGGATCCAACATCTTGTTATCCAACAACTTGTTATCAACCCAGTGATGTGTTTCTTTCAATCAGGTGTGTTGAAACAGGGGAACATCTGAGAGTTTACTTTGTTTAGTATTTCATTTCACATAATGTAGAAGAAAATGATGGTTCTGAAGCCGGATATGAGAAGTAAACAACAAACAGGAAGTTTAGGAGGCGTTTAAGGTGCTGCCTTTTGACTGAAATACTTTTAATACGTGTTTGTTGCTTAAATGTTTAGACACGACTTTTAAACTCAAAAGGTCTAAATTTGATCAAATACTGAAACTGTTACAAAAGAGAAACTAAAGTAACAGATATAGACCATAAATATAATCTAAACTTTGTAAAAGACCCATGAGATCTTTCATCCTGCAGGTCAATGCCTCATTACCAGGCTGGTGTAGAAGCCGACAAGGGAAATACTAAGACCTGCATAATGACTGTTTTAGGTCATAACCCGGTGGGGTGTCCAGCTCCGGTCCTCAAGGGCCACAATCCTGCTGGATATTAATATATTTCTGCCCCAACACACTTGACTAAAACAAGTCATGACTGCACAGGGTGTTTAATCCATTTAATTTGAGCCAGCTGTGTTAGAGCAAGGATGCATTGACAACCTGGAAGACAGCGGTCCTAGAGGACCCACTATGGACGCCACGGCCACAACCTGGCTCAGGCACTGTTTTTGGTTGTAGCAACCATTTCCTCGCCTGGGTTCAGAGTTACCCATCACATTGCAATGTGTCAGTTTCAACTATATCAAATCTCCATGGATACGTTGGTCTGTACTGAACAATGAGGGTAAAATAAATAGCATTATCAACAGTGTGTTTTCAAAGAGCAGATAATGTCAAGCTGAGTTGATTCTGTTTTATATCAGTCATGTGATAAACCCACTGAATAAACGATAACGCTTGGTTGCTAACAATAAAATCAAAATAAAATTAAATAAATATAACTTAAAACTTATTGCAATTCTAAAACAGATGGCTAAAAACATTTCAAAATGTAGTTCATGTTTTATGTAAATAGATTATAAAAGCTAATTAAAAGCAAAACCAAATACACTTTTAAAGTTTGATTTTCATTTCTTGATAACTTCTCAGTCACAAAAGCACAATTTGTGGGTAGATGAACGTTTACAGAAAAGAATATTTTTTTCTTTCCATCTTAGTAAAACTCATTTTATTATCTCATATGTTTAGACAGCAATTCTAATTCATTTTAGCTTTTAAATTAAGTATTGTTCTAATTAATGCATCACTAACAAACAGTCTTATGTAGACTAATGTAGTGCATTTGGATCATTGCATCACTGACTTTAAAATAAACCTGTTTTTGGTTAAATAATGGAACTACATCTGAAAGGTTTTGGGGACGACAGCTGCAGGCCTATATGACATGGAACAGGTCTCTAGTCTCAGAGATGGGCCTGTCACGGTAACAAATTTTGCCATGCGATTAATTGTCTCAAATTATTGCGATAGACGATAATATTGCGCTAAGTGACTATTGTTTGAGATCTTTTTTTTTTTTTTTTAAACTAGAATAACAATTCCATAATAATGCAAGTAAAGCCTTTTAAAGACCAAAATACTTTAATTTCTAAAGATCATTTAGCTCGATGTGCAGACTAGACTCATCCAGTCCCCAGTCTGCTAAAACACATCAGGATTTCTCCTGGGGCTTGAGCAATGTGGTCATCTGGAACATATGGTCTCTAAACACCATGTAACACAGTTACATAGTCTATAGTCAGCTCATATAAGGGGACATGTTTGGACTTTACTAGAGGTGGAATGGTAAAATGTAATTTTTTATCTTATTGTAAAGTTGTGGAAAAGCCGTTTATAACATGTATGTTCATCCAGGTAATTCATACTGGCTGGGAAATGTTTGCAACATTTTTCAAAATGTCGCCTTTTTGACAATATTAAAGGGCAGCATGGCTTTACCAACCACACTGTGTGAGTACACACCATGTTGTACTGTCCTGTTGGTAGTTAATCTGTTGGTTAAACACCGTGGTGATGGTGGACTGAAGGGAAGATGGAGCTAGCCTGTTTGTCAAGGTCTTTTTTTTCCCAGCTGGGAAAACCGCCATTGATGGTTGTTTTTCAAGCACAGATGGAAACTTGTTGTAATGCTGTGTTGATTTAATGTTGTCCTAAAACAAATGCAGCACTCGAGAGAGAAAAGAAAGAAAATTTTTCAATTATTGCGTCCTGCAAACTTAGTGTTCACATTTTTTCTTATCGTGTAACTAAATGACTTATTGCGACAGGCCCACTCTGAGCGACTTCCTGGTTAAATAAAATAGTAAAACAGCACGTTAAAGACACTTTTATATAAAAAAAAGTGATTGATGCAGAGACATTACAACAGTCAAGCAGTACAGTTTATTTTTCAATAATCAACAGGTAAATAATATTCAGTTTTGTACAATTTCATTTTATAAATATATATATATATATATATATATATATATATATATATATATATACATATATATACATACACACACACACACACACACACACACACACACACACACTAAACTTAAACCAGTGAGACATCCCAGGAGAAAAGTTTAAAATAACCTCTGGTTGGTTGGAAACTCCTGTAATGGACAGGGCACATTTCTCATGTCAGATAACCGGACATTCCTTCATACCTTTCCTCCTCTCGCTTTATTCTGGTCTCTTATGTGCTCTTACAATGCTTTAAAACCCAGCACGTTTCCCAGCGGTTATTTTAAGACCCATTTCTATCTGAGCGAGTTACTTAAACTGGTATGAAAGGGAATGACCCATGAGGTCTGTGCTTCAACATTATTTATTTACACAGCAAGCTTTTAATGACTTGGACCCCATTTCTTAGAACGACTAACAGCCCAAGTATGTTGTAATGCTGTAATGATGGAAGGTGAGTTTCCAGGAATTTTTATTTTAATTAATCAAGCTTTTTACAGCTTGGCATGTCTATGGAGCACAGCAGACATATTCAGGCCAAAACCGTGCAGGCCAGGCATGGCACGTTTAGCCTGACAGTCAAAGACGGGCAGAGATGGGAGATTTGGAAGGCGATCTGAAACTACAAACTACTGGAGTTTGAATACTTGGCACCAATCTGTCAGGCAAACTGTAAACACACAGGTGCACAACTTCGTTAAAGCTGTCCGATGGGTTTAGGCTCTTTAAATCCAGGGCAATGTAATTGTGGCTGCTGGCAGCTCCTCACAGAAGATGGAAATTTAAAAACTGTGAACTTTAAACCCAAAAAATCTGACAGGTGATATCAATAAGCTGCACGTGGATGCTGGTTTTTATCCTCATGAGTGAAAAGGACAAAGAAGCAAAACAACAAAAAATTATTAGCTGTTGAAAGAAAACACCACTGATTAAGATTAAATAAAAGGTAGATGTTTTACTTTAATTCATCATTTCATGTTGAGAAATGTTCTGTTACTGTTTGCACATGAAGTCTCTTCTTTACTTGTCACCTTTTAGCAACTAACTAAAAAAACAAAGAAATAATAGACATATAATAGAACCTGAAGTTTGTCATTGATCCTTCGGTAAATTGTAAAAAAAAAAACCAAACATTAAGTATATTACTGCATGTCTGACTTATTGTAATGCTAAATATATCCACCAGGGGGCAGAGCACAAGTATCTGGTTGTTTACAGCAGGGTTTTGAATGAAGTTTTTACCATACGGTCTTCGATAAGTATTATAAATATTTTGCACCAAATATGATACACTGATTGTTAAAGGTTTTTGTTTTCTTTTATTAAACCAACTGTCTCAATCAAATTTTTTGTTATTATATCTCGCTTTGTCTAAAATGCGTTGCTTGCATCAAATTCATAAACAAAATGTTTTTTTAAAAAAAGTAAAAATTTAAAAACAAGTTTTTTATGTTGATTCTCAACCTTTCATAGATTTTCCATTTAAAAACAACCTGCAGGAGTGAAGGTAAATTTATCATTCATCAAATTTACTTCACTTTTACAAAGTAAACTTCAAATTACGAAAAATACGACTAAATTTAAGACTTTAAGTGCTTTGTTAAGTGTAAAATTAAGCCATTTTATATCCAAACAATGGTATTTTGATTATTTGATATATTTATTTGTGCTTATCATTAAGCACAAATTATCTGGTATTGGTATCACCGATACCAATACCAGTATCGGTATCGGCTCAATACCAAGCGTGTGTACTCATACTTGGTATTAATAAGAGTGTACCAGTACCACAACCGAAACCAGATACCACACTAGTCAAGCTAGTGCAGATGTGTTTGATGACATGCTTCAGAGATGTTTTAAAAGAAATAAATGCCTTGAATGTTAAAATGTCACTTTTTTTGTTCCACCAAAAGCAAGATCTTTGTTTCCAAACCACACATTTATAGTTGTATTTAGGTAAAATGTGCCAAATCAAAATAAAACTTGAAATTGTTAGATCTGTAATATATATTTGTATTGGTGAGGTAACTTCAGAAAGGATGGGTCATTTATTACAACCTAATGAAATCTTACACAGTTATAAACAGCAATAATAACCATAGTTACAATAATGTTCACATAAACAGATTTGGTATCGGCAAATATTGGCATTGGCAGATATTCACATTTCAGATTTCGGTATCGGATCAGAACTCTCAAAGAGTGGATCGGTGCATCCCTACCTATCATCCACATACAAGCACAGTTTTTTACCAACTGAGTATTTCGGAACGTCTCTTCCAAGGAAAGCCTTTATAGCCTGAGATGTCAACTTCCCACAGAATATATGCTAATCATGTTTTCAGCCAATTTAGCCAAGACAGCGCTAGTGCTAACAGTACTTCTTACAAGTTTTTACATAAATACTGAGTTGCATGTCGACTGTAACAAGCAACAGAATGTCCAAAGTCAGTCCTCGACGGCCGCTGTCCTGCAGGTTTTCAGTGTGTCTGTGCTTCAACCCACCTGACCCAAACTATCCTATCACACTCTGCACAATGACTCATTTATCTAAATCAGGTGTGTTGTAGCAGAGACACCTGGAAAGCCTGCAGGATTTTTATTATAAAACAGCCCTCCAATGACAAACAAATGCTGATGTTTCAGACTGAGTTGATTGAGACAACTATGGGAACTGGGTAGTTTTAAGCTGGAAAAAAAGTGGGAAAATTTTTGTTCTTCTCAGATATAAAGAAGAAAAAACACCCTGCTTTTAACATGTTTCTTAGTTGAGGTACTAAAACATGTTAGATAGTAAAGCTGATGTAGTTCAACAGCACTGCATCTTGCTTAACGCTTCTATTTATCAGAGTGATGTTAAAAACCCAACACAGACAACGCCAGACAACCAGATGTTTTACTCTAGAAATATCAGGTCCCAGCTAAATACTGAGTGAGTGTTGCTTTTTTTACAAGAAGCAGATTGTAAGAATAAAGTGCCAAAGAATGCCTGACTTACTGTAACATTCTGGGACAGACAGAGGCAGATCAAACCAGAACACACACAGTGCTTTCATGTGCAACCCAACATCATCTATTAATCTGATGTCAGATCATAAAGTGCGTGTACGGCCTTATTCGACCTCGCTGGATAAAACGGGTCACGTCGACTCAGCAGAGAATAGTTAAATAATAGTTCTAAAGCCATCTGAGGAATTCATAAACAGCTTTCTGCACCTGTAGCTAAGAATATCAAGCCCGACAGTAACGGAGCTCCCTGGGTCAGTCCCTATAAGCAGATTTAATGGCGCAACAGGCACAAAGCTATAAATAGGCAGCCGGGATCAGTGTCTGCTGGAGAGTACAGCGTCTGTATTAATCAGAGACTGTGTGAATTACAAGAATCTCGGATGAAGCAGAGCAGCATCTGGAGAGCTTCACTTAGAAACAGCGTTGCTTGGTCTTCCTCGGCATCCGGCACGTTTTCTCTTTTGTTATTCTGGGAATGCAGACTTAAGTGTGCGATATACGTGTCGTTTGTTTGCTTTTAAATGTCGCTCAGCAACTACAATCAGACTGAATACGCCTACACCTTCTTTTGCTTCTTCTCTGGGCCGTGTGGCTTGTTCTCCAGTTAAAATAAAATCCCATCTACAACCATTCCTCACACCTCAAAGCACAGCCTTCTCTTGTGGTACCTGACCTAGATAGAGGTAAGATCACACGCTGGTGACGTGATTGCCAGTGGCAAAATGATTGTGTTTAGCGAGGAAGTAGAGGAAATAGAAAAATCACACGCAACTGTCTTCCAGCTTGCGGCCACATCCGTGTGAAGCGCTCAGAGCAGATATGCACGCATCATTCTTTTCGCAGATCCTCGCTTCTCATCATGTTTATCTTCACCCCTTCGCTTGAAACAACGAAGATGGGAAGTTGCAAATCGGACTTGTGCAATTTTTTTTCCACTCAGTTGTAATGTTTTCCTCCCTTAATACACGTTTTCTTGATTTCTACTAGTTGTGGGAAAATCGAATCAAAAAAAAAAAAGGGATTTTTTTTTGCTTCACAATTTTAAAATCTATTTTTTTGTTGAAAAAAAATCTTTTTTTTTTAAAAAAAAATAAATAAAATTAATCCACTATAAAATTTTTGTCATCTTATATTATTTTTATTGATCTCTTCACTTGTCTTCTTGGGCATTATGGCATCAGAATGATGGTCTGGCTTCTGTGTTGTGTTTTCCTGATTGAAATCAATAAAAATGACGAGCAAAAAAAAGGCTTTATACATTTTTTTTTTAAAATCTACAAAAATCAACAATCTCAAAGAATTGTGAAAATTGCGATTTAAATCGAATCGGGACAAAAGCATATCGTCACAGCCCTAGTTTCTCCAAGGAAAGACATGCCGAGCTAACTGATCGGTAATCAATTATTAATTCTGGAATAAAATTGTGGCTTTAAGCTTATATTACTATTTAAACAATTATTTATAATCATTGACAGCAGCAAACGCTGAACTCTTGATCCTTATGTGAAACAATGGCACAGAAAAGTCACATCAGTTCAATATGAAAATGATCTGTATTAAAGCATTATATCAATACTGGATCAGAGTCCAGCTCTAATTGAGACCAAAGTGCCTTGCAGACATGACATTAAGACCTTAGCGCACAGCTTTCCTTTAAGTACTTAGAGTTTATGTCAAGGTGCAACAGTGTGAATCCTTAAAAACTGGCTTTGTGCATGTTTTAAGAAAGAAAATGTACATTTGTTCAAGTTTACAGATGGTAAAATATAAATCCAGACATATTTTACTAACTCTCCAGGGTATATTTTTACTAAATGCTGCAAGTCTTCCTTTTTAAAATAACAAGTGTTAATAAAAACAACCTATAAGAGAACTGGAATATCGCCTCACTGCTATTTAGATTCCTCAGACAAGTATTCCAGTTGTGCTACTGGGAAATTCTTATATTAATGACTGTGTTTTTATGACTGTACAGTATTTATTTAACCGGACTTGTGACATTTGTAATGTTTCTATTGTTCACTTTAAGATATTCCAAAAGAGGGGCAGGAATACAGCTTTAAGTCACAGCCTTAAAGCTCTGGACTTGTGCTTGGCACGATAAAGTTTCAGTGTGTGTGTCAGCTGCTGTGGGAGCTTCGCTGAACCTGTGTGGGAATTGCGCATCTGCTTTGTGTTTCCAGTTGTTTCTCTGAGCATCATCCCCCTTCTTGCAGCTGCGACACTCACTGATAGCAGAGGTAGCTGATAATGAGCTTCGGCATATCCAGCTGAGCTATGACTTGCAGAGCCGTGGTGCCCAGCTTCCTCCTCACTGCCAACCTGCTGAGCTGCTGCAGACTCATTGGCGTGGCTACAAACACAGGAAACAAAGGAGGGAGTTACAACATGCAATTGGATATTCGCCATCCGAGCCATTAAAATGAACTGAACGGCTCATAAACTTAGAATTTACAATGAGATCAACTGCTACATTTGATTATGTTATTAATACTGTATGATAACCTCCAGTTAAATTAGCTAAACTATAGTATCACCAGCTGTGTGTACAGCTGTGCAGTCAGGGACTTCTTTGAGCTTTGGCTGCCACCTGCTGGTGTTTAACAGGAACTGCAGTGCTGCACAAACATGGCTTTATTTTACATACAGTTGTGCTCATATTTATTCATACCCTTTCATTAAAGAAGAAGAAAAACAGAAATAATGTAAAATAATCTGAAATTGACTGAAGTAATAATAAATACAAATTTTATGTAAATTATTACATTATTTTCCAATTCTGGTTCAATAGAATTTTTTTAAAGCTAACAAATTGGATCATTTATTACATATCACTCATAAATTAATATTTTGTTGAACAATCCTTTAATGTTTCCGCTCCAGTCAGGTGTTTTCTGTTCCTCTCAGTCAGACTTCTGCACCTGTTGACAGGTATTTTGTCCCACTGTTCAGCAGAAAAGTGCTCTAATTTGTCCAGGACCAATTTCTTTGGTTTTTTTCCTTTCTTTAACTCAATTAAATAAAAAAAAACAGTGTCTTATATTACTAAATTATATTTTTGCTCATTTTTAGTTATTGTTCCTTTTTTAAGTCTCCAGTTATTTGATTGACTGTTGTAAATTCAGCCTTTTTTATTTAATGAAAGGGGATGAATACATATGAGCACAACTGTAAACAGTCTAAACTTCAGTTCAGACTTACTCTCATAAAACTGTAGGCAGGCTGCAGACACAGAGCCTGGTGTTGTGTAGTCCACAGGCTTCCTGTTGTGCTGATCTCTGGCGTAGATGTTGGCACCAAACTCTACCAGTATCTCAATCATCTCAACTCGCATGTTTTTAGCAGCGTGGTGTAGTGGAGTCTCGTGAAGCCTGGTAGCATTGACTTTAGCGCCTGGAAGGTAATGAGAAAAGAAAGTCAGCTCTTAAAAAATGATTAAAAATAAAACTCAGGGTTGCGTTTTTAGAATGCTGGTGGACTGGTTTGTAGAGTGGACCAGCAAGAATCACCTGTTTCTAAAGACCAGAGAGATGGTGCCAGATTCCTTCACTGCTACTGAACGTTACGGTGCAAGAGGTAGAGACAGCCGGGACGACAGGCTGGACTGAAGGCTCTACTTCTTGAGACAGCTCAGAGGTCTTATTTATAAATCTGTCGCACGCTGCAGAACAACCCAGCGTACGCCAATTATAGTCAACTTTTGGGATTTATAAAAACCCAACTTGGCGGTAAGATGTCCCTACTGCCACGCCAACTCTGACCCTGGCGTACGCACAACATCTGGAGAAACAGGAAACAACCACACCAAAGGCAGAAAATAAAACCAAAGAAATGGTATGAAATTTAAGACATTTGTTCAAAATCAAATAAACTTTCACGCAGAAAGTTGTACTTTAACAGCATTTACAAAAACTGAGAAAACATGTATTTAATATTGTTACTCCACCACGTAAACCGTCTACCACTAAAATATGTTCTGAAATGAAGCAGTTTTACATGTTATATAAACCAGATCACACAATTAATACGTCGTACAGAAGCTGCCAGACTAATAAAGCTCTAAATGAGTAATTGCAGTTAAAAAAAAAAATTTAAAAAATTGACGTGCAAATACAGAACATGAAGTGATGGTTGGATATAAATTGTACCCAAATGTGTGAAAGGCGCATAGCGGTTTACTGATGAGCATGGTGAATGGAGATTCAAGCCTGGCACCTTCCAAAGGGAAGTGATTGACAGGTCAAAGCTCCTCCCTTCTTTTCCCAACCCAGAGCGCAGAGTAACAGACACGCCGAGGTGTAGCGGTCATCAGGCTGATGAAGTGCAGGCGGAGGTGCCTCGATGCACAAGAGGAAACCTGTTGTACAGCTTCAAATGTGTGCAAAAAAGTGGAGGCATACGCGACATAACATGGCACTGAATGGAAACGTGTAACGTTCACCTGAGAGGATCTCAAACTCACCCTGTGTTGGAACCAAACTGCTGCTTTACATCCAGAGATGATGCAACACATCAGAAGTAGAGGATTCTGATTTATCCACAAGTTTCTATTTGTGTGTAATTTCTTTCAGGGTGGTTTTTATTTCTCAACAACTCCTGCACCTCCTCCTTGATGGCAATTATTGTGTCCTCTGTGAGGACACGCCTGCTGGGGTGCACCAGGTGGAATCACTGGCCTCTCCCTCTCCAACCACAGTCGCAGTGCTGGAACCCAGCTGGGACACAGAAACTCCAGTATTTTAACAATAAAACTGGAGTCAGAGACGCCTTATTTGTGTGCATTTATTTTAAGAAGTGAAACAAAGGAGCATTTGGCACATTTGGTTCCAGTGTATCTCTGGACTTGTTCATTTTCCCCACCAGCTTCTCATCTGTGGGAGTGAGCAGCATGGTGAACATACTCCTCCTGTGGACGGCGATGCACTTCCTTCCATCTTAATGTCTGACCACTTTATTTTTACTTTCTAGATAAGTCCGGTGGTCTGATGAGAGGAGCATCTGTCACCTGCCGACGCTCCTCTGCCTTTCTGGCGGTGCTGATGTCCATCCCGCTTCCACCAAATAAAATATTTTTTTACATTTTATATTAGAATTTCTACCTCATATTCCAGAAAATTCCTCTGTTTTGCTTTTTTTCCCTGCTGAACCGCCATGAAAATAAGATTGATTAATATTTATCAGAGGGGTTCGCCTGATCTTTTGTAGCCAACATGTGGGCGTGACTAGATGTTCCTTTTCATGCGCAAAATTTAGTGTTGATCCTGATTTATAAAGCGAAACACGGCGTGGGACGTGCGTGCGCACTGCTTTATAAATCAGGAAGTTTTTTTGCGCCACATTTCCTGTTTTCCGTACGTACGCCACCTGTAGTCATCGTTGCTACGCAGTTTTATAAATGAGGCCTCAGATCCTTCAATGTCTGCAGCAAGATGCTGGAGGTCTTTCACCAGTTTGTCATCTCCAGTGTATTTTCCTTTGCTGCTGGTTGGAGAAGCAGCATCGGAGCGAGCAACACCGATAGACTCAGCAAACTTCTAAAATAACACTGGCTCCGTCATGAAGAGCAGAGGTCTTTGAATGAACTGGTTTCCATCATGGATAGCCCCAACCAACCTCTCCATCATACACTGGTCAGACAGGGGAGCTTCTTCTCAGATAGACCGAGACAACGCTGCTGTCGCACAGATACAGGAAATCTCTGCAGCCACATTCCAACACCGTGATCAAAGACTCACCACTGGCAGACCGGTAACCGCCTGGATGGTCAACACGATCCATCTGCTGCTTTTATTCACTTCCCAGTTCATTTTCATTTGGGTTTTATTTTTTACATCCTTGTTTAAAATCTATATATTTTTATATCTGTTACATTTGTGTATGTTGTTTTGATCTGTATATTTTGATTATTATTTTGGATGTAGAACTGTTTAATTTGCTATTTTATTTCGTTTGTTTTCATACGAGTCAGTGTTGGCCTCAATATTCACTGCTGCAACCAATGTCCAAGTTTATGGATCAATAAAAGTATCTATTCATCCATCTGATCCTGTTGTTTATCTGCATCAAATTAAATAAGACAGCTTTTTAAAACTTCTTTTCATACAAAAAGTAACAATTTGGGGTATATAAAAAGCACAAGTCTTCATATACCCAAGTATATGACCTAAACATTTTAAAAAGACAAACCTGATCATAATCTCTCTGTCTGCACATGCACTCATTTTGGATTTGATGGCAGCCATGTATGTAAAGTAAAAAACAAGTTGTATCAGGGACTATAAAAGGCTTGATAAGTAATTTGCACAAATAAACAACTGGAGGAGCATTTGGCAAGTAATCAGGTTAATTGGCAACAGGTGAGTTATATGTCTGGGATTAGACAGAGCATTTCAGCAAGGCAAAGAAGTTCAGCAATCTAAATGTTACTTTAAAAATCCACTCAAACTTAAACGTGTTGCAGAAAAGTCTGGAAGCATGCACCCTCCTTCTTCTTCTTGTAATCTGCTATTTTTTGCAAAGTCATTCCCTCATGGTCTTGAACCATTACTTACCTGCATTGAGCAGAACTTTAACACAGTCTGTGTGCTCATTGACACAAGCCGCATGCAACGGGGTCCCGTAGTAAAGATCATATGCCTCAAGAAAAGCGCCCATGGTAATCAAAAGCTTCACACAATCCGAGTTACCTAAAAATCAAACAAAAGAATTCACTGAATGAAGTCATTAAAACTTTTATATTAACACAGCATGAAGTTTTAAAAAGATTGTGAAGTACTCACCTCCCATGCAGGCCTCGTGAAGGGGAGAAGCTGTGCGGGAGGTAAGGGTAGGGTTGGCCATGGCGCCATGCTTTAGCAAAAGCTTCACACACTCCAAGCTACCAGCTGAACACGCATCACACAATGGTGTGCTCCCATCCACATTCCTTGCATCCACCTGATCACAGGAAGCAGTATGAAATATTGTGTAAAACATCAACCTTTCCAACATACTTCCTCCATCAAACATTTATTTGGCCTGTTTGTTGATAATGGTTCTGACAAAATGAAATGCATGCATTTCATTTGTTTAAGAAGACAGTCTTAAACTTCATAGTTGATTATCATATAATAAAATTATATATATATATATATATATATATATATATATATAGGAATGTTTTACCTGAGCTCCAGCTTCCAGCAGCAGCTGCACACACTGGGCTTGGCCATGTAGGCAGGCCTCATGCAGTGGTGTGACGGAGTCCACAGCCACCATGTTGACTGAAGCTCCACTTTTAATGAGGTGCTGCAACTGAGAGGCCTGGCCTAATGATGCTGCCTTGTGCACCTTTGTTCTTTCAGCCCAGCAGCCTGCAAGGCAACGAATAAAAATACATGCATGCAAGAAGACTTTTGAAATTCTCTGTGATTCATTTATTTCAATGTGACAACCCTGCACTCAACCAGGTTCATCAAAAAGGCTAATAAATGCTTCATTTCCAGGTCAGATTTTTACTTCTGGGGTACTTGCCATCATGAAACACATGCAGAAAACTTGCAATGTGGAGTAAATTGTTTTAAACTCCAGTTATTCCATGCATTTAATAAGAATTAACAGATTCTTAGACAAAACTAAAGTCTGAATACTGTTAAAAAAAAAAAATTTAAAAAAAATTATATATATATACACATACATACATATACACACATATATATACACACACACACACACACACACACACACACACACACACACACACACTACTCACAAAAAGTTAGGGATATTTGGCTTTCAGGTGAAATTTATGGAAAATGCAATATGTTCATGCTACAGTGATATAATATCAGTAAAGTAAGACATTTAAGTAGAAGGATGCACTACTGATTTCCTCATCTCAAAAAATTCATTCAACACAAAAGGTAACAACAATGGTAGTTACACCACAACAAAAAATTTGAACGTCTCAATATCTCGTCATGTGCCCTTGAGCATCAATTACAGCTTGACAACGACGTCTCATGCTGTTCACAAGGCAACTTATTGCCTGCTGAGGCATGGCATCCCACTCTTCTTGAAGGGCAGCCCTCAGGTCATTGAGGTTCTGGGGTGCAGGGTTTCGAGTCTCTACACGACGGCTCAGCTGATCCCACAGGTTTTCAATGGGATTCAGGTCTGGAGAGAGTGCAGGCCATTCCATTTGAGGTACACCAGTCTCCAACAGCCGTTCCCTGATGATGCGGCCTCGATGAGCAGGAGCATTGTCGTCCATGAAGATGAAATTAGGCCTGTGCTGTTCATGTAGGGGCACAATCACTGGATTAATGATGTTATTCAGGTAGTATGGGCTTGTCACTGTACCATTCACAAAGTGTAGGGCAGTTCTGTACCAAGTGGACACCCCTGCCCACACTGTAACACCGCCACCACCAAAAGCTCGCCTGGTGACAACAGTGGCTGATGCATAGCGCTCTCCCTGACGTCTCCAACATCGTTGCCGGCCATCATTTCTGCTCAGTGTGAATCGACTTTCATTAGAGAACAGCACTGAGGCCCACTGGTTCCTCGTCCAGCGTAAATGCTCCCTGGCCCATGCAAGACGATGATGCCTGTGCCTGGTGGTGTGGTCAGGTACCCGTGCAGGTCGTCTAGCACGCAGACCACGCTGATGGAAACGGTTTCGAATGGTCTGACGTGACACTTGGGTGCCTCTCACCTCTCTTAAACGTGCCTGGAGTTGAGTGGCATTCATCATCCGGCCAGTGTTTGTCTCAGGGCAGTGTTCACAATGTAGCGGTCATCAGCACGGGATGTGGCCTAAGGACGTCCACTTCTAGGCCTTTCTGTGACTCTTCCAGTCTCTCCATATCTCTGTTGCAACCTGCTGATGACACTCTGTGACACTCCAAGCTCAGTGGCCACTTCTGTCTGAGAACGTCCTGTTTGAAGCATCGCAATGGCAAGGGACTGTTGTTCCATTGTTAGGTGTCGTCTTGGTCTCATGATGTCAAAATGTGAACAGCATGATGAGAACAACTGTTTAAACACCAGCTCTAATTGAACCAGGACATTTACTGGTCAATTCAAGGATCACACACCTGCCGTGATTTTTGCCGTTAAGCTCCTTGTTAGAGAACAGCAACTTGTGCAAAATTTATTGAAACATTTAACAGTTGGACATGTGCATTTAAAAGCTTAGAGAAGATCACATTAAGTTCACCTGTACAGGTTTGAATGCATTTTAGGCTTGTTGTGAAATTTCACCCAAAAGCTGAATATCCCTAACTTTTTTTATATATACTTGCTATATCTCTAATGACGTATTTGCTTTGCTTGAACCCTTGAATACATTTTGAACTGATATCACACAGAGCAGCTGAAGGAAAGATTTACATGGCAAAAAGTGAATTGTTATTGAATTTCTAAACGGATACAACAGTTCAACACCACATAAAATATTGTATGTTTAAGTTTTCCATAGTGGTTATATAATAAATCAAACGCTGCTTAAGCATATTATCATTTAAAAACGTAATTTGAGATAATTTGCTGGATCCAAAGCCACACTTTGACACGGCAGCTAAACTGTGCTTGCTGTTAGCTCACCGACGTGAAACTGGGTCAAGATTTTCAAAAAGCGATCATGTCAGCAGTCCTGACTCGTGTATATAAAACTCACCGATATCTCCAAAGTAATACGGCTGGGAATCTTCCATTTCCAATGTTTTTCTTTCCCTTCAGTGAATAAAAATGCTCAATGTAGAGCGAGTTGTTTGTAAACAGCCGCTTCCTCGGCGTCAACGTGCTGCAGAAGTCACGTGACGTACGTGAAACCCGAGGTGCATGCCGGTAATTGAAGTTTTTATCATTCTAAGGTTATTTATCGAACTTTGCATAGTAATTTATGGAGATTTATTACCAACAATTTTTTTTTTATCATAAACATATCCCATTATACAACACTTTAGAGCACAATACAATCCTGAGTCCGTTTTATTATTAAAAAAAGAATGCAGTAGACAAAATATTTTTATATTTTGTAAGACTTTTTTGTTTAAAACAAGTCACTGCAGTGATGAAGGATGATCACAGTACTGGAGGTAGCTACGGATGCGGTGGGATATATTCAGCTGATCTATGACTTCTGATGCTTGGGTACCCAACATTGTTCTCGTGGCAATCCTGCAAAGCTGCTGCAGGCTCAGAGGATTACCTATAAACAAAAACAGGTTTTTATGTCAGCTAAACAAATGAACAAAAATAGGCTGACAGAGTGCAAGGGATTCATTGTCATGATACCTTCATCTAAAAGTAATTACAAAGCAATGCACTTACTTTCATAAAAATGGAGGCAGTAGTAAGAAGGAGATGAAGGTGTTGTGTAGTCTACCGGCTTTCTTCCAAGGTTGTCACTGGCATAAACGTTGGCTCCAAATTCAACCAGCAGCTCAATCATGTCCACCACATGGGCTCGAGCTGCGTGATGCAAAGCTGTCTCGTGGAACTTGATTGAATTGACATTTGCACCTGCATCAAGTCAAAACTAATTTAGACTCACAATTTCTCAGAAATGAGCAACTTTTTTTTTTTCCATTTACCTGCCCTAAGCAGCTCTTTGACACACTCCACATGTCCTTTAGCGCAGGCAATATGAAGAGGAGGACCAAAATGGACATCAAACGCCTCCAGTTTTGCTCCATTGGCTATCATCAACCTCACAACTTCAGCATTACCTGAAAGGAAATGAAACCCCCACCAACAATGAGAATATAGTATTTCTTTAAAGTCTTTTTTAAGTCTTATTTCCCTGAATGTTTACCTTGTATGCAGGCCTCATGGAGAGGCGAGGCAGTGAGAGCTGTGAGAGATGGGTTCACTTTGGCTCCATACTGTAACAGCAGCTTGGCACACTCAAGGCTACCAGAGGCGCAAGCGTTACATAGAGGCGTGCTGCCATGGATGGTTCTTACATCTACCTGGAAAAACCACAAAAACAAATCCTATTTATTCTATAGTTTACTGTCAAGGTTATGAAGCTCATTTAACACTTACCAAAATCACAATAACACGTACCATCTTCAGTTTGTCTTTTTCTATTGAAACATATTTTTAATCTAATCATTTATTTGAATCTAATAGTTGTAAATTATGCAAATGCAAATAATGTGAATATTTTACAGTTTTTCTTAGTTCACCTGTGCTCCAGCCTCCAGCAGCAGCCTGGCACAGTTTGGATGAGCCTGTATGCAAGCTTCATGTAGTGGAGTGATGTTATCCACTGTCACCATATTCACAGAAGCTCCACCTTCTATGAGCTGTTTTAATTGTAGGGCTCTTCCATGGGATGCTGCTTCATGCAGGGCAGTCCGGTCCGCCCAGAAACCTCATATACACAGAAACATTATCAAATAAATAGACCTTTTACAATGTAAGTGATTTTACTTGTTCTAACATTTAGAGCGTAATAAAATCAAGTTTCAGAAATGGCAGCTCAGGTCATTCATGTCTTTCTGGAAGCAAACTGATGTTTTTTGGTTTGTAGTATTTGATGAGTGCAACATGTCAAGTCATCAAAAGCATCAGGGTTTAAGTCACACATTTTTCCACGTCATTGGAAAGTATTCTATATCCCCTTTTTCTTTTATTTTTTAAGTAATTGCCTTACTGGCAAAATTAAATTATGTCAACGATCTTTAAAAATAAAAAAAATTGAAAAATGTAAAAACAGTAATTTAATTCAGGAGTGGGTCCAGCATACCTGTGACCCTGAATTGGCTAAGATGCACAGACAATGAATGAAAATGAATTAACACAATTAAAGTGGTCATCTAATGTAAAAAAAAAAAAAAAAAAGGAATTTTTAAATAAGAAGTAGCCAATTATGTTTTTCTTTTTCCTCATTTACAATCTTTTATTTCGGAGGTACATGCATTTAATGGCTTGAATCACTGGTACACAAACACATTGTTCACTAATAAGGAAAGCTTCTTATCTGGTGGTTTAATGACTTTTACATCCTCTTCATAAAAATGTAACCAGTATGCATAATTCTACCCCTCTCAGACAGATGGTGAAATTATGTTATATAAATGCTGAATTGATTGTTAATGAAACATACGTACATTAAATGCTGCATTCACTTGCACTTGCGCATCAGAGATCTGGCCACGTTGTCAGATTACACTGAATATTTGTTATAATTTGATCGTCTGTCAGATTTACCATTAGTTACCCCGCCTTTATGTAAATTTGTCGGTTATAATCCCACGAAAAAATTAAATAAAAATGTGTTTTAGTAAGGAACGTAAAACATATGGCAACGTTTACAAAATTCCTCAAGATTATCCGGAGCTTTTGTAAAGCAACACAAAAATATGAAAAGTAAATTAATTTCTCATATTTTCATCTGTTCAAGTGGCTCATCCTGTATGCCAGTCATGTCACGCGCAGGGTATAATCTGAACTCCTATGCATGCTGACATTGGCAGTTCATGTAAGTCGTTCATAAACGTTTCAGTGCTCACCAATGTCGCAAAGAAACGACCTACGAGCTGCTGTCACCTCCATTAGAAGCCGGTAAACAATACCGTGTTTCACCTCGAGTACAATTCCACACAATCTCCCATTAACAGTCCAACAGAGCTGCACCAGTTTACTAGCAGCGGCCCAATAGCCTATACAACAGCGAAACATGGGAATTGTAGTTCGAACCAAAGGTGCCCAACTATCGCGATACTTCGGTGTGTTTTTCCTTAATTGCTTTACCAGACTTGTACTATATGAGAAAGTGGTGCATTCGTATCTGATACAATGAATTGGTTGTGTCAAAAACATCCGAAAATACAGAAAAATTAACCACACCATCAGTTTTTTTGTAAAGTTTTTTTTTTCCTTTTCTTTGCAGTACAGAAATCATTTGAGCCCAGAAGTTTCTTTCCATTTCCTTTACAGTTGTTCAAGACATATGCCAGGGCTCTCATCAGTTCAATACTGCTGCAGAACGCATTTGGTCCTTTTTAAGCTATTACAGTGAGCCACATTAGCCATCTGCTGTCAATGCTCGGCTCTGTCACCATTTTTGCATAATACAGAAAACAAATGCATCTCCTCTGATGTACTGTAACTCAAGCAGTTGAGAATAAGTTGTTTTATCCTCAAGTACAGCCCCCACTGAACTGGCTTACAGTATTCCATCTCGGCAGTGTAAGAATTAGACAAGGGGTACAAAATATATATGAGAATGTCAAGCCCACACATTACACCACTTTATTTCACAAAATCTGACCATATGATGCGTTGGCTGAGATGCTATCTCACAGAGCTGTCTGTTGTTATTGGGCTTGTGTTATTTTTTTTTTTTTTTTCTAACCATCTCACCCTGGAGGAACACTCAGTTACTCACATGATTTAACACAAAAGGACAAAACCAAGCCACTTTTCTCTCGACCTGACATGAAAAAGAAACAAAAAAATATTGTATTTGTATACATTTTACAGCTTGCAGAACCTCAGACAATGACAGAAAAATTGGACAACCCATCCCCACCTCCCCAAAGATACTTTTTGTAAGATACTACTGATTATGAATTATTTAATTTGGCATCTTTGGACTAAGCATCATCTTAATATGATGGCTGACAAGAATGTAAGGTATTTACTGTCTCACTAGGCATAACCAGTGTTTAGTGCAACATCCACCTGAATATGATCTCAAAAAGCGTTGCTCCCTCCCTGAACCCTATCCAACAATACTATATCTCTCTATATATCAGAAACTTCCTCAGAGGGCAAACCCTATACTTGAATATTTGTTTAGCCCACAGATGTGTACATATTTGTATAGATTTTCAATTTTCTTTTTTTTGTAAGCTTTCCGTGGTCTTTGATGAAGAGGTGTGGGGGGGAGATGCGTTGCATTTACTCCGCGCCGTCACCAAAGATGTCCTGCTTCTTGCGCTCCATCTCGGCAAAGTCAAATTCTGAGCCAGTCATCCTCCGGTAGATGTCCTTGATGTCGTCGCAGGTGGTCTCAAAGTGAGTTGTGGCATCGTATGAACGGGAGATAAAGATCTAGGAAGAATAAAAAGGTCCACATTTAGCTTTTGCCTGGTGCCTAATTAAATGTCTCTGCATGTTCGAGTATGACCAAGTTTTTGTTCATTTTCTTAACGTAAATATTTGACAACACGCAGCAGCACCAGTAAGGTTACTCCAATATTTGTTAACATCCCACTCATCATACCTGGCTGTCGGTGCCCATGTCAGTTGGTACATATTGATCGCTAATGCTGACAAACTTCTGCTCGATGGGCTCCAGTAGGTCGAGGGCCGGCTTGATCTCCTTCTCTGGGTCCCCTGTTTCCACTGTGGTGCTGACAATAGCGATATATTTACCCTGTGCTGCCACGTTGTGAGCAAAAGAGATCATACAAACGTAGATGTCTGGAAAGAGGAAAAGAAAACATGTTTAGGTTTTAATTGTTCATTTGATTTAAATGTTTATTTTGCTACACTTGAGAAATCCTCTTTTTTTTTTATGTGTATGTGCTCACCATGTTTCCTGTTGACCTGGTTCTGGGGGATGATGATCTGGCAAGAGTTGATGTCACCGGTGTTGGCGATGGGATGACTCATGATGCAGATGACTCTGATCACCTGACCCCGTTTGCTGACACGGTCCATCACATAGCTGGGGTCGCAGATCAGCTGTTTGCACCTTGCGATCTGTGGTGGGCAAACAGGCAGGCAAGTATAATTAATAGGGGGAGTGCGTTGTCATGAAGCGTTTCCTTATTCTACAATACCAGATGAAAGATAAATACAATTTTATTAAATAAAACAAGATGACATCAAAAGTCTAGACTATCAAACAATTTTAGTTAGCAAATCCAATCAAGTCAAAATGGTTATAATCAAAGTGAACTAGCTGTTGAGGTGAAGTCCTGCTGCATCAGGATTGAGGTTCAGTTAAACTGGATCAGTGGGAAGATGGGATGATGCTTTATATTTAAATTATGCACTGGTTACATAAGTTAATTATCTGTCATGCTTCCAGTAAAGTGATGTATTCTCAAATTAAAATGAATTAAAAAAAAAAAAATAGGTAAGAAGAAGGCAAGAGTTGGCAAAGCTTTCTTATAATCTTCCCTTTGACAAGTAGCAAACCAGATCCATGTTTGCATTTTGACATATAACTGTGTTGGAATGAATGTAATCACCTCTCCCTCCGACTTGACTCCCACCACCTTCCCGTTCTCCATCACAATCTCATCTATGGGCTTGTTCAACATGTACGTCCCACCATAAATGGCACTTAGCCTGTAACAGAATCATAGTTAAGCACATTTTAAAACAAACAGACAAACTAAAAGTAAAACCTCAGACTTATTTTATTACAGAGCAACGCTGTGCAGGGAAAACCTGCATCGTGGCATTTACATTGATTTTACTTTGACACTCAATTCAGCTTTACTTATATAGCGTCAAATCACGGCAATGCCATCTCAAGACGCTTTACAGACAGGAAAAAAATATCATGAAAGCCAATTCATAATAGCCTATGTCAGGAAACCAAAAGAATGAGTTGGAGGCTCCAACTCAATCTCCCATCCTAAGCAAACACACTGGCGACAGTGGGAAGGAAAAAACTCCCTTTTAACACTTAGGACAACACTACATTTTTTATGAACTACATTCTCCACAGGAGGATTCTCCCACAGAAGGGCAGATCGAGGCTTCTTAAAAACAGCAAAGAGCTCTGAAAGGTTAACCCAGCCTCTAAACTCCAGAGATGGGTTCTTAAGACATATATGGGAAGCAAGTTCAATCAGAACCAAATGAAAGTCTTTGGATTTTCTTCGTCCGTATCCTAACAGGGTAGGACTCTGGCTGCCTGAGGAAAACCTACACAACATTCAGCAGGTGGGCTCATAATCTGAGTTCTAACAGGAGCGATGGGTAGTCATTTCAAACCCACGTTTCAATGATCCTTTAACACTTAACAGTGTGAGGGACAAACATTTCAAACAGTATCTTAAACTCAAGATTAGCCAGGGAATTGGATTAAGTTCAACCTTTCACTGTAAGTTATACTAACAAAACAAAGGACCCAAAATTTAATTTAGCAAAGCCAGACATAATCCTTTTCAAAACATGGCTGGGTGATATGACCAAAATCTCATATCCCCATATAGCTCATTTTATGTCCTCATAACAATATGCATAACAATATAAAATTGTGTAATTTTGTGTCACTCAGTTATTTGTAGGATGTTCTTGGCAACAGCAGCTGCGATCTCCTTCCATCTGCGATAACTATGGCTGGATGGCGTTCTACGGGTAAATGTCTGCTGCCACGTTTGCGTCTGGAGTTTATTATGAGCGCTTTTGCCACCATTTTACGCTGCTTTTGCGGTTTTTGCTTGTTGACTCTGTATTCTTTGTCCCGATTCTTGTGCAGTTGATAAAATGAGTTAGTTGTGTCAGAGTCTGTTGTTGAGACTGTGATCTAGTCTGTTGTCGGTTCCACGTCGGTCTTTTATTTCCAAAACGCATCCATGCGACAGAAATTTCCCCTCTTTTAGGAACAAGGTAGTCGGTTTAGGTTGGCTGGTCATCTTTTAGTGAATTATCCTGCTCTGAAACACCTCTGCTACCGTCTTCCTCCATTTTTAATTATGTACTGCAGCGTGCATGCCATAAAGCACATCTTGACGTAAAATACTGCAGTAAAGCCCCTTATTGTGGCGTAATCGATAGAGCCTCATATGAAACTATAGACATTTTCTATCGTCCAAACGATTTATATTGTCATATCGCCCTACTTCAAAGTGTATGAGAGGCTGGATCATTAATGCCTGGAAGATACCCGGATCTCACCGTGAAGATGTGCAACGGACCTGGATGAATCATTTATTAGCAGGTGCAACTGTGTGCTCAATCTGGTGCAAGCAAATTATGCATCTGGCTAAAAATACTATTCTAAAAAGCTACTCTTGCAACAAAATCCAACCACTTCAAAAATTTATTCTTACTTTTCCAAAATCCTGTCTTTTGACTGAAAACAGTGAATTACTCTCAGCCAAACAGTCAACAACAATCAGTATCTGCATTACGAAGTAATACATATTCAATGAACACTACTTGTCTAATAGTCTTGTCTAACAATCTTGCTATGAGTCTATGATTCAGTAAACATAATGATCAGATGTGTGTAACACAGAAACAGTTTCTCACCTTGCAAAGCCTTGTGGCAGTTCTCCCAGCCCGTACAGTGGATAGAGGTATGGACTCTTGCCGTATCTGGCTAGAGACTCGCTATAAAGCTTTATTCTGTTTATCGTTTGGATGCAAGGTTGATCCAGGTAACTGTGGAAAGAGAAATCAAGGCAATTTAGAACAAACAATGCCAGACTGGAATATGCACAACAATGTCATAAGAGTCATCTGTACAACTAAGTTATTAATGGGAAAACAAAAACAATTCCGGCAAGTAAAAGTTTCACTGACTCATCTGTGCGGTAGAGGGCCAGGGAGTGGCCGGTGAAGTCAATGACCTCCTGGCCCAGACTGAACTTCTGGAAAATGGCCCTCATCGTTGTCTTGTTGGGATCAACTCCTTCCATGGTCTTGGGGTCGTTCTCGTCAAAGTTGGCGATGAAGATCAAGAACTTCCTGAAGCGCCGCTTTTCAAACAACCCCATCAAGCCTTAAGAAGTCACAGTGTGGACTTTTAGACAACTTACTGCGCAAAATGACTTAATTCTCTAATTTATTTGCTGCACTTACTGGATGCCAGAGCTTCAGTCTCAGTGGAGGGGACTTTATAGATTTTCCCTCCCTTGTACACATAACTGCCTTCAATCACTTTGAAATCCAGGTAGCGAGTCACCTGTGTGATCAGCAGCATGCGGACCAGTTGACCTGAAACAGCAGCATTGCAATTATTAATGAAAACACGGATTAAACAGCAACATCTCATTTTTATCCACTACATATTTTTTCCTAAGAGCTGCTGCTTAATAAGGATACTTTTAATGTTTAAAGCGGTTTAAAATCATTATTTGCTGAAAGACTGAAGAGGAATAAATAAAAAGAAAAAAGATATGAACAGACTTAAATGTGTACTTGTCTTTGTTTTGTTTTCTGGCCCTTAATGGCGGGTTTAAATGACAACTTATAAGTGCAGCCGTACCATTAGCCATGAGGAACTTAGGGATGAGGTCCACATTCCAATCTCTGCCTTTTCCCATTGAATCAGGAGGGTTGCCAGGAATGCTGAAGCGCTTGTAGAGCTGCAGCAGGACAACAGGACCAGAATTGAGCCACAATCAAACCCAAATAAACTTTCAAAACAGAATTAAGAAAGACTGATAAGGTTTATGTGCATTTAAATGCAATAACATAAAAATAAGTGTAAGCCATAAATTTACATCTAAAGCAATTTCTTGCTCTGGTGAAACACATCGGATTCATCCAGTTTAGGTCAACATACCTCTTCAAGGGGTGTAATGGAAGCACTCTCAGCACCGTAGTACGAGTTACGGTCCATGTGCAGAACCTTCTTCCCCTTCACGGACATGATGCCTGATAAAATGCATTCCTGTTGGGAGGGGGGAAAAAAAGCAGATCAAGACCAAAGTAGTAATATGAATAAAAAAATTTTTTAAAAAAAAGTCAGAATCAACATGATGCAGTTGCACCAATGGTTTTGTTTTTACTCCTATCATCTACAATGTGAAACAAATCCACTGCAAAAGGAAGAACTTATAAAGCTGCATGTTTTACTTGTTGTTCATGCATTCTGAGAGATCATGTAGCTGAATGCCAATAAAGCATTAATAAACAGAAATATATGCCATGAATAACTACATTTATTTCATGATCAGACATCTATAAAATAAAACTGTGCAGCCATCAGCTGGGGCTGCAGCACCAGAGCCACTTAGTCATGAATACTGAACAAAATGCTGGGGAGTGCTTGGTGCTGATTCTGTAAAGAGAAAGCTTTCCTCAACATAATTGACAACCCTTCACACCCTCACCATAAAAGTGTACAATCAGAGGTTTCTTCAGCTCAAATCATTCACATCCACAGCTTAAACTCTTAACATGCCTATTGACTGAAAATGATTGCTTTTTATTTGCTTTTTCAGGCGTAATTGAGTATAATTGTCATTCTGAGACAGCTGGAGAGAAACCTGCAGATTTTTGCACTGCTTATATGAACACAAAACAGTCTTTCTTCTTTTAGTCAATGTTGAAGGCATGGTGGTGAAGCTGTCTCATAAAGCCAGTGTTACATCCAGGATTCATACATTTTGGTATGTGTATTGCTCCCGGCTGTTCAGGATAACAGATTTTCTATGTGCAGTAAGCTATCTGAGGCAAACAATTACAATCAGAATCAGATGACAACGCCCTCTTTTAGTAAAATAAATTAATTATTCTATCATTTCCCCTTGGAATTAAAGCATTTTCACCTCATCTCATGTCTATGTTTGTGTTTCCACAACTAATAATCTAGAAAAGCAGCTGCTCCCTCTGACAGGAGACCAGTTGCATTAGCCGAGTTAGCAAACTGTACATGGCTTTGGCTACTTTAATGACAGAACAGTGTGACTCAATCCTGGCAGATCAAAACCATTTCCACACAACACACTCCATATCAGCACAGTGCTTAATGGACTTGTGTGGTGCTGGGAGAATGATGACAGCTTTCAAAGGGCTTAAAGTCTGAGAGGCTTGGTAATGAAGGGAAATGTGTAGGCTTGACCCATCTGGAATTTGAGCACATCCTAGATCTTAATATGATTACAGCAGCAGGTTTAAAAAATAAAGCAAATGTGGTGTGTGTCATGTGGTTGCACACTTCATAGATTTTACTACTGAACAGAGGGCTGAACACAAGGACTAGTTTCTCACATGACAAAAACAAATCCTACTTTCTGAGTGATGTCACAGAGGAAAAGGGGAAAGCTAAGCTTGGTACCACTTGTTTCTCTCTAGAATAGATTAGTAGAGCTCATAAGAGACAAGAAACTCTCAAAACAAGCAGGACACTTGTCCCATTATAGAAACAATCCTGCAGAGCAACTACCATCAGCAGGAACCTTTTCTGAAAACCTTTTAATGCGGCTCACCTTTCAGGATTTGCTTTTGATTCTCCAAACCTGAAACTCCCACTGCTTCCTTTTGTACATATGGCACTACTTACTCATAAAACACACGAAGCCTCTTCAAACATAAACACAAATCAATCCACTTGACTTCTTGTAGTCATACAAGTCAAAAACGTTGAGAAAGCACACTAAAAGCCTGCCATTCTTTTTTTTATGTATATTAATCTAAAGTCAATTACAATTTATTTTAATTACTTTCTATTAGGGCTGCACGATTAATCAGATTTTGACCATGATCATGATTTTGGTGGCCACAAAACCTGATTGTCAACGATATTTACATTCAAAACGGGAGCTCTGATCACTCAGGTTCTCTACCAGTAGTCTGCCAACCACCAGGGGGCGAACGTGTGGTTAAGACTTCATTAAGCTGCATAAACGCCAAGCATACCAGCAGCCAGTTGGGTATCGTGAAATTGGTTGGACATTTGAGGTCTGCATTTTTCCTGTTGCAGGTAAAACGGACTGTTTTAATTAAACAGCTGATTGAGGTGGTAAAAAATACAATTTTTTTTTTACAACATTTGGCATTAAAATACACAAACCCTGCCACGTGCACAACCTGCCCTGCCGCGAACGAAGTTCAATATGAAATAACCAGCTTCATTGCACAAAAAGCAGACCTCGCCGCCCGTATTTATGCCTCAACGCTTCAGACGAAACTTCTCGTGGACGATGTTCAGATTGGAAAAAACAGCTGCATCAAAACACTGGATAAGAAATACGAGACCCTTTCGTGTAATTTATTTTTCCAAAGGGTTGTGTATGTATGTGTGTGTATATATATATATATATATATATATATATATATATATATATATATACACATACATACACACACACACACACACACACACACACATATTAATATATAGTGTGTACATATACATGGGTGTGTATGTGGTCTTGTCGGGTAGGTTGTTTACAAGTGGTGCAATAAAACTACATGTTTTTCCAGGCACAATGAATGATCGTGATTACAATATTTAACAAAATAATTGGGATTATTATTTTGGTCATAATTGTGCTGCCTTACTTTTTCTCAATAATTCTTTCTAATGTAATCCACTGATAAAAATGGCCTGAACTCTTACGTGCCTTTTCATAAATAGACGAAAAATGTTGGACCAAGTGAAATTTCCTAAAGATTTCCCAATTCTGCACAATATCAGCTCATGTGACTGTGTGGACAGTCCCTTCTGCAAAGAAGCTGCTCTAGACAGTGAACTAAATTAAATGTCACATTTAAAGTTGACAACCACTCAATGTGAATTCAACAAAAATCACTAAAAGTAAGAAATAAAAGTTTTTATGAACCATCAGACAAATTTTAATCATAAAAAATTATGCTCTCATTCTTATTGGTATAACAGCATGATTATCACCCCTAAATGAATTATCATTGGAATAATCTATACATTATGAGAAAACTTCAGTAATGAGAAGTTTGACTTTTAACCCAATTTGAAGTGCCATTTGAGCTTGCACAAATGTAAATGTGGCATGTGTTTTGTGATTCTTTCATTCCCCGCTGTAGATAAACCCCTTTCCTTTACAGTAAGCTTACCAGGGTCAAGCATGCCATAGGATTTTGGGAGCAGATATCTACAACCTCTTTTTGAACTGGAGGAAACGTGCCACATATATGGAGGTAAAATGTCTGATGATAGAAGTATTTAGTCCAGGACAGAGTGCACCTATTTTAAGGGTAGTAAGAGTTCTGATATTAACATGCAACTTGGTTAAATGTATTACCAGAAGACTGCTACGATGACTCAGTTTCTGCTATTTTAAAAAAAAAAAAAAGGACTCAGACATAGTAATATTCTGTGGTGGTAATCAAAACGGTATTTGTATGTCTCATTGTCCTATTTAAAGATCTGTCAATGCCACTGATCTAACACAGATGTGGTCAGGTAAAAGATGAAATCTGATCCAAGTTCTGAAGTGTCACTATGGGACTAAAGCCAACTTGCTGCCTGCATAAAAAACAGGGTCTGACAGAGCTGAAAGCAGCCTGCTCATCACTCTGCTTTAGCCAGACAGCAACTGTCATGCTGACAGAGAGAAAAACAAATGGATACAGCAAGCAATCAGACAGAAAATTAAGCTAATATAAAAGCCCTGGAAGCAGGGTCAAAGTCCACATTTAAGAATGTACACTATACAGTAGAAACAGGCTTTACAGCAGTGGAAAGTAAACTTCACTACAGCAACCTGCAGATTAAAACTCCACACACGTGATTTTCTCCCACAACAGTGAAATTTGCTAGATACAAACCGGCATTTGGTTAATAAATCTTTGTCATCTTTTACTCATTGCTGGGTCAGCTATTTCCTGATTTCTACTAGAGTTGACAATCATTCATTATATTGTTAGTGCAGGGAAGCACGGTGCTCATTTCCCTTCCCTTAACACCACTTCCTACTGTTGACAGATAAAAGCACCATTGTTTCTTTTGAGTTTATGAACCAATAAGACACCGCTCCACTGTCAATTTGTCTACAGCTCACACACAAGTAGAACAAGTCTCACCTGAATCTCTGTAAGCCCTATGCCGACTCTGGGTATTTCATATGGAGGCGAAGTGTCGCAAACATGGGATCACCAAAAGTATCAACTATTTATCAGTTTGACTATTAGTTTGACATCTGTTGCCAAAGCACTCTCATTATGTCAGTAGACAAGGACAGATGGGGAGCCCCACAACAAAAGAAGTTAAGCCAGATTTATAGTAGCAAGTTTTTATCTGTCAGCCCCACCCCAAGCAAAGGATTATGGGAATTCAGCCAGTAGAGGGGACAACAGAGAGGTTGCATACAGTCCGCCAAAAAGTGTGCCACACTTCTGTGTTGACAATTGGCAGGTAAAATAATTGGTAGAAAGTTAGCTGAAGGCAAAAAGAGTGTCCTCTAAAGGGAAAGTAGCATGAAAAACTTTTTTCCCCCACAATGATATATGTCTATTAGGAAATATATCATTGTTACATACTTTTGACAGCCAAATGCAACGCATTCATGTAGGGAGATCTTACACTGATTTATTATCCCTTTTTGGTGGGCTGTAGAATAACAGATTTATAATTTACTAATTGTTTATTACATTCTAAAAATATTTCTAAAAGCTGGTAACATTAAGTGGAAAGCAGTGTTTACACTTCACATGATGATTTTGGAAGTGTTAGCATTTAAAATAAACCTAAGTACAAGTTATGCAGGTGATGTCAATGATTTCTACGAGGAACTAAAACTATGAATACACAGTGAACCACAAAGAGCCTTTTACTCTGTATTTTGGCTGGGTGGAAAGCAGCTCTCATTGAGCTGGGCTGCAGTGTACTTTCAGTTCCCGTCTTGGTGAAACCACACCCAAAGGGGGAGTTTAAAACACAGTGTAGTAAATTTCCTTCTGTTCATTCTGCAAGGCAACTTTTGCTTTATTATTCTTGTCTGCACCAAGTCTACACTACTTATTAACCGAGTCATTTGCTGTGACAAACAAGAGACTTTACACTTATTAAACCAACATGGGTCTTGTGCTAAAATAAACAAAAAGGCATTTAAATTGTGAGCGGAGGTTCTGCAGCAGCTTCAGGACAGTTCAGAAAATGCATTTTAATGCCTTACAGCTTACATGAAGCTGAGCATTGCTCGTAAAACCATCACAGGACTTCCATGACATGCTTCAACCATATAAAACTGACAGCAAGTCAGGAGGCCTGTATGAGGATCATTTTATGTGTGAAGTGAAGCATGGTTGTGGGAAAAAAAAATCCTTAGTGATTTTTGGGTGAACACAACCGCCCCCCCGCCCCCCCCAAAAAGAGAACTTTACTATTTTTACATGCCTTATAGCAGTGTTTTTCAACCACTGTACACTGAGAAATTGCCCGATTTCACCTAATTGGTCTCTGTGTTCATCCAAACAGGCCCCAGTGAAAGATAATAAAATTCCTTCTTCTTCTGTTTATATGATTTCTATTCAAGAGGCTTTGACAAGATATTCATATAATATTAATATGGACTTTTTTAAAAAAAAAAAATAAACAAACATTTTGGTTTGTGATGTGCCTTGTGATTTTTTTCACTTAAAAAAAATTGTGCCTTGGCTCAAAAAAGGTTGAAAAACACTGTCTTATAGTCTGCTAAATGAATCGACGCACCAAATTCATATTCCAGTTACAGGTTATCAACTTATTGCTAATAACAGTTAAAAGCAATCCGTAAATACTGATTCTGCAGTCTTTGTCTACAAGTATCGTTTTGTTAAATAGTTTATCAACTTTGCAACAATCATCGATATTCTTCTTGTAAACTGCAAGTTTAAGTTTTTGGGTTTCGAGCCCAACAAGCGCAAGGCGGAAACTTATAATTGCTAGTTTAGTTAAATCGTTTGGGTTGAAGCTACTTTCACACAAGAAACAGCGCTGATTTACACCCAAAAGGGCAAAGATTCAAACCTTGTCTTAACAAGCAGCGACTGGAAAAAGCTTAATCACAGAAGCTAAGCAAGTCGCCACTGTGTCGTTAGCTGGCTAATTACTTAGCTTAATGTAGGTCGGCTAATGTTAGCAGACGTATCATCCGCCTTATAATCTTATCTCGGTGGACAAAAGCTGTCCAAACGTGGGCTTTAGATCCCATAAGTGGCTAAATAACTTTCGAAAATTAATTCAGAGTCCATATAATACTAATTAACAACAAAAAAAAATGCCCACGAGTTTAAATTGGTCTACTATAAGTTTCCCGTTCGCACCGTTAATCTTTTCAGGCACTATTAGCTTGTGGAGTTAGCATGGTGCTACGTGGTGTTAGCTCCAGCTCAAGTTTCCCTTATATTAGATGCAGCCGCTGAGCGTCAGCTAGCGGCTAAGCTAGCTACTTAGCGTTAGCTCAGCCTATTAGGCCCAGTTATCTCACAGCTAAACTGTCAGGCGCTAACAGGTTGCAAATCACTTCCACGTTGCATATCACATCATCTGACGCGCTCTCACCGTGAGGCCAGTGCCCAGGACGATAACGTCGTATTCTTCATTCATTTTTTACAAATCTTTTGTCTTCTGCTGCTGGGAATCTAGAAAGTAGAAAATGGAGATCTGAAGGAGTGGAAGTGAGAAGGGGCTGCGGTTCAGCGTCAGGCGCCTCGAGGGGCGGGGCTTCCCAAGCTTGTCAATCATCAATGAGGCGCAGAGTGTGATTGGCAACTTGGTATCTGTGTCGAGTATCCAAGTGAAAAACTAAAATAATAATGAAATCATGGAACTGGTCAGTCAATTTGTTAAATGGTGCGGTGACAATCATCTCATATTAAATACCAGCAAAACAAAAAAGATGATTGTTGACTTCAGGAGGAACAAGGATAAACAAAGCACTGTTTCCATTCTGGGAGAGGAGGTGGAGGTGGTGGAGGAATACAATTATCTTGGAGTTTAGCTGGACAACAAACTGGTCTGGAAATGCAACATTGATTACATCTATTAGAAAGGTCAGAGCAGACTGTACTTCTTAAGGAAGCTGAGATCATTTAACATCTGCACCAAGATGTTGCATATCTTCTATAAGTCTGTTGTGGAGAGTGCAATCAGCTTTGCACCCATCTGCTGGGGTAGTAGTATCAGAACCAGAGACTTGAAGAAAATCAACAAACTGATCAAGAAAGCTGGTTCTGTGCTTGGAGTAACTCTGGAGCTGCTGGAGCTGATTGTCCAAAGAAGAATGCTGCCCAAGCAGATGAAGATGATGGAGGATTCTTCACACCCTCTCCACAACACAGTGATGAAACAACAAAGTGTGTTCAGTGAGAGGCTTCTTCAGGTCCGATGTAAGACTGAAAGATACAGAAGATCATTCCTGCCAGCAGCCATCAGCCTCTGGAACAAGACCTCCTCAAGTTAATTTTTTTTTACTACTTATTGAATTTCCCTTTGGGGATTAAAATATTTTTCATTTCATTTCAAATGAAAATTAACTAGCCCTGCGATGGACTGGCGAGCTGTCCAGGGTGTACCCTGCCTGTCGCCCAAAGCCGGCTGGGATAGGCTCCAGCTTCCCCGCGACCCTGAATTGGAATAAGCGGTTCGGAAAATGAATGAATGAATGAATGAAAATTAACTAAACCAAAAGAAACTATTTTTTTCGTATTCCATAATAATCACTATTTAAATATTGTCTTTTAAATGTTTACAAACCTTTATTTTACTGTGATTATGCAGGATGAGTTCTATCAACAAATGAAAAAAGATCATGTAGTGGTTACATTGTTAGTGTTACCTGCTTGGATTACGTGTGTGGCTGACACACCTGTTAAGTAAACCCTAAAACAAATATTAAAATGCTTCTGTGTAACTTAGCACATCACATCCCACATTGGTCCGTGGAGGACTTACATTCACACAGGCAACACACACACTTATATTTACTGTATTGTCCTGCAGATTGAATCATCACTAACCATAATCGCTAGTTATGTTTTCATGTTTGCTGTTAGTGTTGCTCTTGATTTTCTTTTTGTCATCTTGTTTGCGTTCCTCATGATTATCTGCTTGTTTTCCTGCAGAAGCTGTCAGATACAGATGTTGCTGTTGTTTTCAGTCTTTCTTCTCTTTATTTCCTCTTTTCTTATCTTCACTCACTCATTCTTTCATGATATATCTGATGCAGACAATATACAGACATTAAAAAATATAAATACACAAAGCATAAGTTAGCTTGGCTTTAGCATGTTGCATTATGTTTTAACCAGACTGCATATAAAAAGATGGACGGAGCCTCAGTGACGTCACCCATAGGTTTCTGAAGCGATGAACTGTAGCTCGGTGGGCGGTTCCTACCATCGCCATCTTGGTAGGGGCATGGGTGTCGTCTCGTCCGGAAAATACAAATATGGGCAAAGAGGTGGAGCTGAGAGGGGGGCTGTGAGCGTCATGGTGGATGATTGACATCGAGCAAACTCCGAGCTGCCTGTAGCTAAGAGCTAACCTGGAGCTAACAGGAGCTAACCAGCTAACAGAGGTAAGCGGGCTAAAGTCGTGTTGTTAACCAGCTAAAAACCATGGTTGTTCTACGTTCTTCTGACTTGGGAGCAGGAGATCGGGTACCTGTCAATCGAAAGGACACATCCCTAAATATGCAGAAGTTCAAGATGAAATTACTTTTAAAAGGGTGAGTTAGAAAAAATTCCCTTCCCCACAGTCGTCACGAAGGTAAACCTGACCTTTTAAACCAGAAATGGATTTTTGAACCAGGCTGTAAACATGTTTATTTCTGCCGTGAAGTTGGTCTTTTTAACATGGGAGTCTATGAGGATTCGCTGTTTTGCAGCCCCTAGTGGATGAAGGGGGGACTGCAGTTTTATGCACTTCCACATTGGCTTCACTTTTAACCGCCGGAGGTAACGTCCATCTTTCATATGCGGTCCATGGTTTTAACCTGAATGGTCATCATCTAATAAAAAGACACCGAACATCAAGCCAAATTTTTTACTTTACTTCTTTAATATATAAATAACCACTTGCAAATCTGTTCACATTTATGACAGTATTGTGTATTAAGAGTCTGTCAGGCCACATTCAAATGCTTGCACTACGTCTGGTTTCCTGGCAAGTTGTTGTGCTGTTGTGCCAGATGCATCCTGAGAGTCCTTGAGCCCGAGCAGCAGGAGTGTCCTGACTGCATCTGCATGCTGCCCGATGCAAGCCATGTGTAGAGCTGACAGGAAGGGAGGAAATCAGAAGAAGCCAAGCAGTTAACATTTACTTATGTTTATTGTCTTGATTCACTAAATTTTATTCCAGTATTACCAAATGGATTTGGGGATTTTTTTAAAAAGTATTATGACTAAAGTACTGAAGCACTGCTTACCAGTTCGTCCCTTTATGTCCTTAACATGTAGCTCCGCCCCCAGCTCCATCAGGGTTTTTATTATAGATACATGTCCCTCCTGAAAGAAAATATGATTCAGTAAAAGATGTCAGACTGTAATTTGAATGTTGTAACTCTGAAGAGAAATCCCTGCCCAGTGGCTTCTCAACAAGACGTTCACACCTGCTATTATCATATGCGCTAGGTGACCTCATCCCAACTGGAACATACAAACATGCATTTACATCTGGCATTACAACACACTGCACCTACTTGCTCTACATGCAAACAAACCTGCAACCTGGTTAAAAGACTGAGCTCTGACAAGACATTTTCAGGTCTCTTGACCTTCCAGTTAAACCTTCTACAAACCCTTGTACATATGCACCATTTTAAGGCACAACTGGGTATTTATCAAGATAAATGTGGCATGAGAGTCTATGGATGGAGCTGTAAAATCTACACAGTGATGAAAATGCACAGCCATTACACAAAGTGTGTCAATAAAATGTTTTTATTCTGGTTATGAAGTGTTATCAAAACTCATGCAATCACATACACAATCTGAACCTATAAAAGATCATCAGAAAGCCAAAACTCATCTGGCATTTTCATTTGCTATAACTTGTCTTACTTGTCACAGAAAAGCTTATTTTTCCTTTAGCTGCCATCTGCTCTGGCATTCTGGCCGCTGTAAGGCTTCCCGTTGTCAACATTTTGACTTCACACTGGACCTTTTATTTCCTTCTCTGCATTTACCATTGTTGATTCAACAACAGGTCACAGAACGGGCATGATATTGTACTTTGCATAGACATTTATTCAGAAGAAAGCAGGTTAAATGACATGTTTGTGTGCTCAGTTTATTCAGTGAGATTTATAAAAGAATCATTTTGCATTTTAACCAGTCATTATACTTAAATTACTTAATAAGGATTTAACTGAAGTCAGAATTAAGAGCGTTAACCATAGGATAACAGCACAATCATTGAGGAAGTGCTCATGAATGTGAATAGCTGATCTTACCTTGGCAGCATAATGCAGAGCAGTAAGCTGGAGATCAGTCGCTCTCTGATTTACATCTACCCTGAGCTCCTGCACCAGGAATCGCAGAGCTTCCTCCTGACCAGTAACAGCAACCTGGTGCACCGGCTGAGCCCGGAGTACATCAGCGGCAACTGGAGAAGCCTACCGCACACAGGTAAGGTCAAAAGAGCATGCATAAATGTCAACAAAGACACTAAAGCGTCACTGCGCTGTGAAGTTTTACTCCACCTGGTGCTTCTCTAAAAGCATCCTGGCCACAGAGATATGTCCATTCCTGACAGCATCCATGAAAGGAGTGACTCCACAGCTGTCAGGGCTGTCTGGGATGTAGCCACACCTGGAAAAGCATCAGTAAAGCTCAGCATCAGTCTGACTATGGGACACAACTTATAAATAAATTTATTTTCTTCTCTAAACATGTCACATTTTAACTCACCTCTCCAATAAGATGTTGATAATGTCCTCACAGCCGTGCATTGCTGAATAACAGGCACATTATTAATAATTCTAAAGCTGGAATAAAATATAGAAGTATGCTGAAAGTGTGGATATGAGAGTGCTTAACCTGCAGTGTGCAGAGGAGTCCTGCGTGTTTTGCTCTCTGTCTTCCAGACGTACGGTGCAGCATGAAGCAGATGCTCTACAACCAGAGGATCGCCCTCCCTGCACGCGATGTGGAAGGAGTTCCAGCCATCTTTGTTGTGCAGTTTGGGGTCAGCGCCATGACACAACAGCTGCTGAATAACATCAAGGTTCCTCCGAGTGCATGCCATCATGAGAGGAGTCCTAAATAAGAAGACAGATATCATTTCTGATCATCTCTAACCCAAGCTGCTTATTGACAAACAGCCTCCAGAATGGCCTGGCTCTGTTTTTCTAAGAACAAAAAGTCGTGGTCTGCCACATTTCCTCTAAAATCTGAGATTTAGGATGGATTATGTAAATTAAATTAGTTGAGGAGCGTCACTATACTCTGTCTATGCCCCAGCAGTCTGTTTACAACCACGCTGAGCCTCCAGTAAAACCAGAAAGTCAGCTGCCGCTATTTTGCCTCAAAATCTGTCTGTTGCACATTTTTGGGGGGGTTTGAGTATTTTAATTTCCATTAAATGCTACAAATCAAATCTGAAAATAACATTTCACTGCTCAAAACATTTCACTGCTCCTGTGATGGACAGGCAACCTGTCCAGGTTGTACTCTGCCTCTCGCCCAATGATTGCTGGGATAGGCTCCAGCTTCCCGCGACGCTGAATTGGATTAACTGGTTAGGAAAATTAATGAATGATATTACCATTTTTGGTAAAAGTAAAATAGAAATTATTTAAATTACTATTATTCTTTTCACAACAGCGAGTCTGACTCACTGACAATAAATACTGTATTAAATTGTAATAGGCATTCCACATTATAAAATGAATTGTACATTGTTAAAGACTTCAATAGTGTAATAAACAAATTACATGTCAAAATTATTATTGTAAGCACAGTGATGGACAGGCAATCTGTCCAGGTTGAACTCTGCCTCTCGCCCAATGATTGCTGGGATAGGCTCCAGCTTCTCTGCAAATCTTCGGTGTGTTCACACCAGGCGCGTTTTTAGCCTTTTTTTGACGCTCAAAACGCGTCTGGTGTGAACACACCGTGAGCGGTTCGGAAAATGAGTGAACTATAATTATAACTAGTTTGACTTTTAATAAAAACACCAAACGAATATTGGAGCTGGCAGTATTTTATCGAAAACTGAAATATAATATTTGTGCATCAAAGTATAAGTTTTTCAAGTGCTTTTTTTAAAAAGTGAAAAGTTACTCCTTCGAGCCGGAGTCGAACCAGCGACCTAAGGATATCAGCATTGAACCGCTACAGTCCTCCGCTCTACCAACTGAGCTATCGAAGGGAGATAGTGAGGCAAAATCACAGTACAGCTACAGCTCTGACAATGTCTATCTGTAATGATCATTAACATTTCCTTCGTTTTATTGAGCAGCTGCGGTCTCCTCACCAGTCAGCCTTCTTCAGACTGTCCACCTTGGCACCTTCCTCGAGCAAATAGGATACACATTCACTGTGTCCCATAGAGGCAGCTTCATGCAACGGCCTCTTATAATCATTATTGCACACTTCCATGTCCACGCCCAGCTGCTTTATTAGATATTCCACGATGTCCAGGTGTCCGTGTCTGGCAGCGTAATGTAGAAGGGTGTCTCCAGACCGGCCAAAGTGTTTGCTCCTGACTTCTTGAACCGCGGTAGAGCCAACAACCGTAATTTGTTTCTGCAGAGAGCTTAGCTGTCCTTCCTGAGTGAGCTTCACTAACAGCTTAAAAGTGTTTTCATCCATATTGGTTTAATATAAAAGCCTACTTCTGCAGCAGCACAAGGTGGTTAACCAGTGAAAAATCAATTAGTAGTTTCTTGTGAGTCGAAGCCACGCTCTGAAATGTTTACCCACAGTACGAGATTTTCTCTCAGCATGAAAACAAAAAAAGATGGACAACCATGACGTTTCACTGTGCCCCGTCCGTGACAAACAATTCAATACGGAAAGTTTATATTTTTCATTGGGCAAACATTTATTCATCTAATATACTTATATAAAATGTACACTCAGAAATTTAGAAAAATGTTGATTTAATTTATAAAAGTATCTAAAACAAAGACTAACGTAAGTCCATAGGTTAAAGAAAAACGGTTAGAGTAGTTTTACATTTTTTATTTATCTATCTATCTATCTATTTATCTATCTATCTAGTTAGTTAGTTAGTTAGTTAGTTAGTTATTAGGAGACTACTTCTTACCAACGTTCGTGTTTAACAAATGGCTAACATTTTGTTGTCCTTTACGTTGGAACGAAGCCTGATGGGAAACGTAGTTTTAGTTGTAATTTATTATTCAGCCAGTTGAAAGAGTCAAGCTGTTAAAAACAATCTTAATTCACAAAGAACGTGCATTTATTACTATTTTCCATAATAATAGTACTGATGTTAACTAGCAGTATACTTATACATCATATTTTATTGCTGCTGCTCAGAGCAACATGCTGGTGTCATTTTTATTAACTCTTCTTTCAGATGATAATAGTAGATAGTTGCCACAGCAGAAACAAATATCATGAACATCTGCAAACATCACGGTTCGGTCTCCGTGAATTGAGAAGAGATTATCAGGCCTCTGGCTAAATGACAGCGAGTAATGAAATCAGGGATGAACATGATGGGACACATGTGGAGGGAAGTACGAGGGGTAGAAGTGAGAGAGGTAAAAAAAAAAAAAGAAGAAGAAGAAGTCGGACTTTTCGTGAGGGTTAGTTTCAGTCTTTTGAGGATTTACAACATGGAACGTGAAATGCAGGAATGGGATTGACCATAAACGTTTTCCTGGTGAGTAAAACTGAAACTATACTTTAAAATAATGCATAATTAATTAGAATATCAATGCCAAACCAGTGACACACCTCCTTTCTGTTAAGCTGTATTTGTAAGCGCACAAATATGATGATCATATATATTTCTATTTAGTAAGAGTGTACACTTTTATTGAATACGGTTTCCAGATTTTCTGTTTTCCCCATTTCGATTTATTTATTTATGTGACAAGAGAACTTTTTGTCCTGCTACCACAAAAAACACAGTTCTAACTCTAACAAGATGTCAATTTAAACTAAAACCAGCTGTACACATTATAATCTTGATGTAATTTAATACTTTTCTAAAAACGCTTTTTTAACTGCTCACAATACAAGGATGCATGGTGATTTTTTTTTTCTTGATTCAAAGAAAATTCAGAAAAAATGCATAACTTTTCTCCCCAGGAGATATTAACAAACTCCCTTAGGCTGGGATTATTAGTTTTTCTGGTGATTACTAAGAATGTGGCATCATTTCAACCCCCAACCCACATCCCACTGCTCTCAGCCACACTAAGACTAACTTTTTATAACTTTTTATTTTTTTAGCTGGTAGTTTTATGCTACATAGTCAAAACTAATCAGTTTATTCCCACAAATATCTTTTTAGAAAACAGTGAAATAAATGTAATAAGTGTAAGTCAGTTGTCATTTGCATCAACAAAATAATTTGGTTGCCTTACAATCCTGTGAATCACATAAATCTGTTAAAAAATACTTTGAAACATATTAAATTAAGCCCTAAACATGAGGATTACTAGTAGTAAAAATGCAGAACACAGACAGTATGCAGTGTGGCCCTGATCTCAGGAGAAGTCTATCTGAAACTGATCACTTCCAGATTTTTGACTCTGCTCCAAACGGTGACAAACAAACCTGAAACAAACGCATGGCACACACTGCACATCCCATTTCATTTCCGCTTTCTTCTATTGTTCAGTTTGAGTCAGCAGCTTTGCAACACGAAATGCAGAGAGAGGAGACGGCGTCATTCTTGAGCTTTAAACTGAGCCGTTTCCTGCTGTGGTTTCTGCACTTTTGCATAAACATCAAAGATGCCCTCAAAGAAACACACCCATGCTTTTGGATTTGTCGAGAAACAGTTTGTAAATTGACTATTAATAAGATTTCTGGAATTTTTAAAATCATTTGTTGTGTAGGTTACTTCAAATATGTGAAGATTTAAAGGATTAGAAGGCAAAAAGATTCCTTCCTTCAGACCTGGCACCAGAAAGGAAGGAAATGGCCGACTGTTTGGGGAAAAAAAAAAGGCTACATCTGTTGGTCAGCGACTCTTGGCTTCGTATATTTATGGCAGGTCAGGTCACAGTGGCAGTTTGTCACTGTGAAAATGTGTTTTTGTGCAAAACTTATTTCACTAAAAACTAACACTTTTAGTTTGCAGATCCACGAGTCCAAGCAGATCCAGTTTAATCTCCAGGACAATAAACCTACAACAACTATAAACGTCAAGAATGTTACTGTTTTACAAGCCCACAGAGCCAGTCCTGTCATCTTATCCAACATTAGCATTTAGCAATACAAACAGCATTTAAAACTTTCCTGAAACATTTGGAAGCTGTCATCTTCATGAATATCAAACACATTTTAAATCCCTTTCAGCTACACTGACTGGGATTATGCCATCCAATCTGCATGCATCATTACAGCCAAAATTTCATCCTTTGATTCCCTGAGTGGCTTCACATGCTGACTTTGTTTAATTCTTATGCTTGCAGATGTTGCTGGAAGCACAATGAATGATGCCGCTCCTGAGAAAAAGTAAGTGCAGGTAAACCGGGATGCATATATGATGATGATGATGAAACAGGGTGTTTGAAATTCAGCTACGCAGCTTCGCTCTCATGCCAGGAAAGGATCACTAATTTTCCCCCTGAGATAGAAACAGGAGCAACACAAGCACTAAAAGAATGGGTGAAAGGGGGGAGGACTAGATGAAGTAACCAGATGACAAGAGGAGTAGAGATGGGATTTATGGCACTTTGAAGGGAGCTGGATCTTGTGGTGTTCCTTTTCAAGAAGATTTCAACCAGGTCTTATTCACTTTTATCAAGGAAATAATCACTGGTAGCAATTAAAAGGCAAGACTGAGATAAGGTAATCCAGTTCCACACAACCCAACAAATATATATACTCTTCTAATGGGAATTATTCTAAAATATTGCTCATAATTTAATTTGATTTGTGTTTATATTGTATCCATTTCATAAGGTGGCTCCATAATCCATAATATACATATATGTATAATAGGGGTGGGAAAATCGAATCGAAAAATCGGAAATCAAGATTTTTTTCTTCACAATTTTAAAATCGATTTTTTTTTCTTAAACAATCTTCTTTTTTTTCAAATAAATAAAATGAATGCACTATAAAATTTTTTGTCATTTTTTTGTTTTTTTTATTGATCTTTTAACTTGTCTTCTTGTGTTTTATAGCAGCAGAATTATGGTCTGGCTTCTGTGTTGTTTTTTCCTCATTGAAATGAAGAAAAATGACGAGCAAAATAAAAAGTTTTATGCATTTTTTTAAAAAAAATCTATAAAAATCAGCAATATCGGAGAATTGTGAGAATTGCAATTTAAATCGTATCGGCACCCAAAAAAATCATGATCAAATCGAATCGGGACAAAAGTATATCGTCACACCCCTAATGTATAAGATCTAGTATAATAATAATAATACATGGTAAAAAAAAACTATATTTTAAACCAAATATTAACATTAAATTAAAGAAAATTGATAATTATTCTGTATAGAACTCACAGCATTTGTTTCTGCCCATACATGCATCACATGAACAGAGCGTGTTGGACATCCCTCATGATGTCACCACACATCACATGAAGGCAGTGTGGATAATTTTGACATTAAAAAGTAATAACTTGCAAACAAATAGCTTACAGTTTACACTCGGTTCTCATTGTTCATTTGAAAGAGCCATATAAAAAAAATCATTTTGCTCATGACCGTAACGTCTCAGTTTGGACTTTATTATGTTTGATGCCATACAACATGTGATCCAGATCTGTATAAAATGAGGCTCAAGTCTTCAAAAAGATGAATAAAATGAGTGTTTGTGTTTGTACTTTTGCAAACACATTAACAGAGGGAACACGGATAATACTGATTACGTAACTCCATCTCAGCAGAGGTAGCAGGCATGCTTACAGTGTTAATAGAAAAACAGCTGTTGTATCCTGTTGTTTTCACCCAACGGACCATAAAATTATTGTCATCTGCTGCTTCATGTAATCTGCTGCTTTAAAACAGCTCATGAAACTCCCAAAAATATATATAGTTATTGACATATTCATCAAGTTAAAGAGAATTAAGGATGTAGATTTCCTCCTTGAGCCAAGTCAGTGGAAAATCTGCAGGTCAAGTAGCACAGCATGCAAAGGGAAAAAACTTCAGCTCCCATTAGTTACGGTGCTTAGCTGGATGGCTAAAAGCTATGAGAAAAAAAAAATTAGAAATGGAGGGAGTGGAAGCTGTAAATGTTTGCAGATGGTTATTTGGCTGTCTTCTCTCTGGTCTGTCCCACATATGGTGCAAACAGAAACACTAACCTGTAACTACTCTGGTCGTTTCCTACTGAATCAGAGGTTTTCTTCATTCCATGAACCACAAAACACAACCAGAAGACAAAAATGTCCTTTCAACGTCAAACCTCCAAACCTCTGTTATGGTCTCCATAAACTAAAGAGGTAGCTCAACAAACATGACCGTGTTCGCCTCGGAGACCAGCAGTAGAATTATTATGAAGCCAGTTCTGGCTCCGTTCCTGTTCACCCTCCATACTGCAGACTTTTCCTACAGAACCTCATCCTGTCACCTCCCAGTAGCTCTCTGACGACTCTGCTGTTGTTGGCCTCATCCCAGATGCGGACGACAGGGAGTACAGAGGACTTATTCAGGACTTTGTGAACTGGAGTGTGCAGATCGACCTCCAGATCAACGCTGGTAAGAACGAGGAGCTGGTGGTGGATTTCTGCAGGTGCAGCCGCACTCCGCCTGCACCAGCGAACATCCTGGGAACGGACATCAATGGCATGAAGTCCTACAACAACCTGGACTGGACACACTTGTGAAGAAAGAAAACAGCAGACTGTTCCTCCTCATGCAGCTGAGGTCTTTTGGAGTATCAGGGCCACTGTTGAGGATGTTTTATGACTCCGCCATCTTTTATGGAATAGTCTGCTGGTCCAGGAGTATCACCGACCCAGACAAGAGGAGAATGGACAGTCTGGTGAGGAGGGCCAGCTCTGTCCTGGGATGTCCCCTGGACACAGTAGAGGTGGTGGGTAACAGGAGGATGATGGCTAAGCTTTCATCCGTGTTAAACAACTCATCCGACGCTCTACAGGACGCTCTAACAGCGCTGGGCAGCTCCTTCAGTGAGTGACTACTTCATCCACGTTGTCTGAAGGAGAGGTTGCGCAGATCTTTCCTGCCTGCTGTTGTCAGACTTCATAATAAACATGCTAGTCTGCAGACATGAAGCCGATATACAGCAAACTGACTAGACAGAGCCACTGGACTCTAGGGATGGGAAATCGAATTGAAAAAATCGAATATCTGGATTTTTTTGCTTCACAATTTTAAAATTGATTTTCTTTTGTTTAAAAAAATCTTCTTGTTTTTTCAAATAAATACAAATAATTCATTATAAAATTGTCATTTTTATTTTTTTATTGATTTTTTTAATTGTCTCATTGGGCATTATAGCAGCAGAATGATGGTCTGGCTACTGTGTTGTTATTTCCGAATTGAAATTGAGAAAAATGACGGGCAAAAGAAAAGTTTGGCACATTTTGTTTTGTTTTTGTTTTTATCTACAAAATCAGCAATATCTAAAAATAAAAAAAAGTATTTATAAATAGATAAAGTATCTATCCATCTATCACAAGAATCACAGTTTAAATCAAATGGACACCCAAAACATCAGAATCCAGTCAAATCGGAACAAAAGCATATCATCACAGCCCGACTGGCCTGTAGTAACGTCATAAGTCTTTATAAAGTCATTCACTGTCCTGTACTATTCATACCTGCAATATTATTTATTCTGGTATGTATACTCTCAGGCACACTCCTCTCTGCTCTATGGACAGGTATACTTACAGTTATACTTTGATGAAAACATTATCTGGACTGTTTTTCTTTTCCTTTATCTATTTTATATTCTATATCTACATTTATTATTATCTCCATTTTATTCAATGTCTAGCCCTTTTTCCTTTGTTGCACTGTAAATCTCCCCGCTCAGAGAATCTTCAATCTGGAACATAAAACTCTTCCTGATGTCTCACCGTCACTTCAAATCTAGTCACATGACTTATGGTGCAAACTTTTTCTCACAGAAGCAGCAGTACTGCGATAAGATATTGATTACTAATATCAGAGTAGTTTAGAATGATAAAATGAAATTTTCCAGAATTGTGTAAAAATGAAATTTATATAAAAAAAAACACAAAGAAAAACAGCAAAAAAAACTGACTTCCGGCGTTACTATGGCAACGCAACCACTGGGCCGAACAATGCCACCAGCTACATAACCACCTGCCTAAAGATTTAATCTCAGTCATAGACCGTATATCTTTTTTATACAGTCTATGATCCCAGTATTAGCAAAAAGCCTAACAGACAAGTAGTTTAAGATCTCATGCATGTTAAAGTTGAATAAAAAATAATAAACGATCCAGATTCAGACCTGGATTAAAATTGAAAATGATTTACTTCTTTGTTTTACCAATTTGATGCATTGTTGTCAACTTAACACAGTTGTCTGAAATACTCTTTCAGCCAAAGACCCTAATTCCTAAGATTGTTTTGTGTTTTCAGATTTTTATTTTAATATGATTTAAATGGCATCTAATGCTTTTTTTCAGGCATAGTATATATTTTTTGTAGCTGACAACATGATTTCTTTGCATTTACAAACTATTTGTTTGACATCTATGTTTTAGTTAATAAGGTGCTGTTCCTGCTGCTGGTGCTGCTGGCGTGTTTGCTTCTGCACAGTGCTCTGCTCAGAGCCGCCACTCAGCCTCGATCAGGTAAATCTGTCAGAGTTTATCTTTAACCATGACCACAAGAAACTTCTCAGAGCGCTTCCTGTTTTAAACGATGTGTTTAATGACAAAACACTCTCAGATCCCAGGAAGAACCAACGCGGTGCCGCACGACATTCCCGTACAACTCCCTCGGAGGAGGATGACATCATCCCTGTCATCGTCAATTCCTCCGAGGAACGGATGGGTGCAACCATGGCAACCATCAACAGCATCATTAGCAATACGGATGCTAATGTTTTCTTCTATGTTATTACTCTTCACGATGCTGTCAAACTCACAAGGTTTTTTTTTTCCTTTTTTTTTTTTTTTTTTTTTTTTTTTTTTTTTTTTTTAACAGTTTTTGCGTGATATCTGCCTGTCATAAAGGACATAAATAATTTCAAACCTTATAATACTTCATTTTCATTTGTTCAGGAGTTATATAGAGCGGACAACACTGAAACGCATCCAGTATAAGATTTTAGAGTTTAATCCGATGGTTCTTCTACGAAAGGTGAAGCCAGATTCATCTCGACCTGAACTCTTGCATCCAGTGAGTTCCGCCTTTCAGAAATGAAAATGCAGACGAGGTCTATGAAGCGCTACAGAGATTCAGAGAGCTGAAATAACCTGCATTGTGTTTTGCAGCTGAACTTTGTACGCTTTTACCTACCTCTGCTCAACATAAGTCATAAGCGAGTGATATACTTAGATGACGATGTCATCGTTCAAGGTATGTACACTGCATGTTCATCATAACAGGCAAGGATTGATTTTATTTATAATTTTTTTTAAAGGTTATATTACCAGTGATGTGTATTTTCACATATCATAAGAACCAGTTTATTCACTCTCACATTTTTATGACCTCCTTAGAACTTTTATTATATGTTACATAATTATATGGAACATCTGAGCACATCTCTGAGTTTATCTGTTTTAAGTTCATCAAGATAAATAGACTGTAACTGTGACCAAAAGGAAAAGTAGTGTGTAACCTGTTTAATCTGATCATATTTGCACACCGATTAAAGCCAGCAGGTAAGATGACACATATGACAGCTAGAAAACCTTCAGAAAGGGAATTGTGCACAATATGGGACGTTTGAAGGCAGAAGGAAAAATGCAGCTTTAAAAACAATCTGCCATAAAAAATAAAAAAACTTACAATGTGTGATGTAGGTCAGTAAAAACCCTAAACTGCCTGGCATGGCCCAGATGAGAACTGGATCAAAAAGTTCAGCTTACATTTCACACGCTCCTTCGTGGCTTTCAGTTGTGCAAAGTTGCCCATTAGATCCTCCTCATGCAGCGGGTCTGCTATGAGACCTTTGAAACGATATCTGTTTTAGGAATTAACAAGCAGATTATTACAACTTAAGCTGTGATCTAATATAAAAAGCAAAATTAGGAAAAGCAAAAAAATTTTTCTTTTTTTTATCAATAGGTTTAACTCAGTTATTTCCTGTCCGATATGGCTGTAATTATTTTATTCATTTATTTACTTTTATGCACTCTCATTCTTTTTTCTGATTTCTTTATTTTTTGTTAAATGTAAGTAAATATTTAATATTAGTTTATCTGATTCCAGTCTTTCTTTTTGTCTTTTTCCAGATTTTTTTTCCTGTCTACATTTATTTTCTTTTGCACAGTAAAAGAGAAATTCAGACGTCAACTCTCTGATGCATAAATGATTGAGAATAGTGTCAATTTTTCACCACAATATTTTATATCTACAGACTGTTAATTTTTTTCTTTATAAAGATTCTGTGAAATTACAATTATATCTAGATATCTACTCATTAAAACTTCATTTTCTTTAATAATAATAATGTAATATTAATTCTAGCTAATAACCCCCTTGTGACACCACCTCTACTTTTATAAAGATAAAATATGATTGGTTGGATTCAATTAATTATTAATTCCACAAAGAGAAATGATCACCTTCGTTATAAATGAATAAATTAATCATAAAGGGTTTTACATATCCTTACTGCTGTAGGACTGACTTTCTGTACCTTTTTTGTACATAGAGCGAAGAAGCCTCTGACTAAACACACTTTGTTTTTGTCGTGCTGAAGGCATCTTTTGCTGTACTTTTGCACAGGGAAGTGTAATTTATCCATTTTAACTGCAAAACTTTCTATTCCACACAGGTGACATAAATGAACTGTTCAACATTCAACTGAAATCTGGACATGCTGCTGCTTTCGCCACCGACTGTGACCTCCCTGCCACACATGAGATGGTTCGAAGCGTTGGCATGCAGGTCAGTTTTCATTGCTTTTGTAAAGAAAAATGCATCACTGATCCAAAAGGATAAACTTTAAAGTTAAACATTTTATAGTACAAGGAGCATAGATAGTAGAAGTTGTGTCTTTGTAGATGACTTCACTGAAATATGTTGTCCTCTGAGTCCCTCCCTTAGACAACCTACATGGGCTTCCTGGATTACAGGAAACAGCAAATCAAAGACCTGGGCATCAACCCCAGCGACTGCTCCTTCAATCCTGGGGTGTTTGTGGCAGATATTAAAGAGTGGAAGCAACAAAAGATCACTAAACAGCTGGAGAAGTGGATGGAGGAGAATTACAGGTGTGGTCTGTCAGCTAAAGCACATGGAAAAATTTACATCGTAGTGTGTGTTGCCACATGTCTAGCCAAAAGACAAAAAGCAGTACTAATGGCAAGGTGAAATATCGTATTTACAGTATTTTAACAGTTTCCAAGTTAAAATAGGATCCACTCATCACTGATAGAAGAATCATGATCTTTACAGTATTTTACTGTGAAGCACTCTTTCTGCAAAAAGGGTTATATAAATAAACTTAACTTTTAATACTAAGAAAACATTATTTTCTGAACTTCTAGTAACAAAAATTACCATATTCACCAAGCTTGCCTTTGATTTGAACCAGCTAGTTTAAAAGGGTGCACCTGAAGCACCCAAATGGCTTGCTGCCAGGTCTCTGCAGAGCTGCATGACATGTGGATGAGGGCTTTGTTGTAGAAGAAATGCATATAAAAGTTGTAGCATAGTAGATCTCATTTCACCTTGAATTCTCAGTTTGGGGTATTTAAAATAAACTTTTAGGAAAACGCCTTCCTGGATTAATATTTTCACACAATCCAGCTGTGCCATATATGGTAGCAGGATTAAACAATGCTCAAGGGCAGTTTCAGGCACCACATTTAACTTAAAATTCCAGTTTGCAGCACCTGCCTGCCTGTTCAGAAACCTTTTCTTCCTCCTGCAGGGAGAACGTCTACAGCAGTGCCATGGCAGGAGGCGTTGCAACTCCACCCATGCTTATTGTCTTTCACAACAAATACACAACCCTGGATCCTCTGTGGCATGTCAGACATCTTGGTATGATTATCTCCTCCCTTTAAACATGATTTAATCAGCAGTATACAAGTCCAATGACAGGCGTGTTAGGGGAATTGGTTCCTCTAAATTGCCCCTAGGAGTGAGTGTGAGTGTGAATGATTTTTTGTGTTAGCCCTGTGATGGACTGGTGACCTGTCCAGGGTGTGTACCCTGCCTCTCACCCAAAGACTGCTGGGATAGGCTCCAGCTCCCACGCGACTCTTAAGTGGTTCGGATAATGAATGAATGAACATGTAACAGTGCAGAATACATTTTAAATGACACTCAGGCTTTTTCTGTGTGCAGGATGGAGTCCAGATGCCCACTATCCAGAGAGCTTCCTGAAAGAGGCTCGGCTGCTGCACTGGAATGGCCCATTCAAACCGTGGAGTTATCCTGCTGTACACACAGATCTGTGGGAGAGGTGGTTCATACCAGACCCCTCCGGAAGATTCACATTATCACGACCTGATGGTGACGGCTAAGACCCGCAAAAAGTACCTGTTCATGAAACTATGACGCATGTGAAGTTAAATACTTTCTTGAATGTGGATGTGAAGCTGATATATTTCCACGTGGCAGTGTGCATCAACAGTCAGTTCCTCACTGTGGGGTCCTCCATGTACTCTCATGTTTTCTCTGAATGTGAACTGTTGCTGTGGATTATTAGAGACATCACTGCATGTCAGAAAGTTGGCTAAATAAATGTATTTGTTGTCTCTTTGTTGTAAATACACTGGTTTTTAAGTCAAACTTAGCAGTGATCCATACATCTTCTAGTTATAAAAGTGGCAACACAAATGTCTTTATGTGAGAAACTCTAACTTGTGGCTAATTTAAACCTTCATCTAATTAAAACAAATAGAAAATGACTTTAAAATGGTTCATTTAGAAACTTGTGTAAGTGCGTAAACATGCTAACTTAACTGAATACAGACAAAAGCAAAGGTAAGCACATCAAGATGATGCAGTTGGGGGATAAATAACCCCTTTATTCCAAATTTATGGAGCTGTAAAGCTGTTTTCAATCACCACTCTACACGGTATTGACTTAATGATTTGCAGTCAACTAGAAAAGGATCAATACCAATCTGAAAGCAGCCATCTTGCTGCGTATTTGGTGTTTCTCATACTTAAAATTAAGCTGACTTCCTCTGCTTGTTTCAGGCTCAAAGAGCATCTGATTTAATAGCTGAATCTAATTCTAACCAAAACTGCAAACATCTTGACTTTCACATAAAAATACAAGATTATTTCCAGTGAATCTCACTTTTGGATTTTCAAGGGAAAATAAATCAATGCAGAAATGTTTTTTCCTTACATGCAATAAAAGAAAATAATGATTTAGTGCCAACATTCATTTAACAGTGAATTATAAATGTGATATCTTCAGCTCATTAAAAAAAAAAAAAAAAAAAAAAAAACTGGCTTTCATATTTGACACTGTTTTTTAAATAAAGTTTCTTTAGAATTGTGGCAGCTATCGAAAGAATATTATTTTCTAATGTCTAAAGATTTTTTTGGATTCATCCTTTTAAATTCCAGGTTTCCAAATTATGGGATGTTGAGAACAGCTGTGTAAAACTGGCCATTGTGGAGACCCCGCCTGAACCGGTTGTACTAAAACGCTTTACTTTATCATTTTATTACTTTATTTATTTACATATTTTTCTTTTTATCTGATCTAATGGTGGTTTAGATTCATCTGAAAAGTTTGTTTATTTTTTTTACGTTTCAGGCAAGCCTGAACTTTTTTTTATTTGTGCTTTGTGCCATTTTCATTGCTGTTAAATCCTCATTCCACATTTTTGCTTTTGTTTTCAGACACGGCGACTGCTTACAGAAGATCAGCTTCCGAGCTCCATCCGTCTGGAGGTGTTCACTGATCCGGCCACCACGGCATGTGGACACAACTTCTGCTAGAAGTGCATCACACATCACTGGGACAGTGATGTCAAGTATAAATGCCCCTTGTGTAAAGAAGCTGTTAACTCTAGTCCTGAACTTTCCTTTTACACTTTGATTTCAGAGATTGCTGCTCAGTTCAGAAAGTCAGTTCAGAAGAAAGAAAGAAGCAGCAGCTCTGCACAGAAAGCAGCCAAAGAAGGAGGCGTTTTCTGTGACATTTGTACTGAAAGCAAACTGAAAGCCCTGAAGTCCTGCGCGGTGTGTCTGACGTCCTGTGAGTCTCACCTGGTGAGTCATCAAACAGTCAGACTGCCAGCTGACTTAAAGGTTGTCAGGTGATAAACAGCTGATGTGTAGGTAGGCGTGTTTTAAAATATTTGCCTTACAGTAAATGAAACTAAAAGTAGCTTTACAACGAAAAGCTGCAGTTGAGATCACCATCAACTAAACTTTGAGGCCTTTCTTTAAACATCCGTTCACAGAATTAGAAATCTGGTGAGTATTATTAACCATTGTTAAGCAGTAAATATGCTGCGGTGATAAAAGCAAGATGTGTGGCTGACTTTTTTTTCTGTCATTTTGGATATCTGGAAGTAAAAAACCAATACACATGAATGGGGAATGTGACGTCATTTGTCCTAGTAAGAATGACATTTTAGATATCTAAAATGTTCATTTCGACTAGGAATAATGTGTTTCAGATATCTGTAATTAAATATCTCCTAGTCGCAATAATCATTTTAGATATCTGTTTTTCAATTATTCCTAGTCAAAACGAACATTTCAGATATCCAAAATGACATTTGTCCTATCTAGAATACACATTCTGGATAGGACAAATGTCATTTTGGATATCTGGAAGTAAAAACCCAATACACATGAATGGGGAATGTGACGTCATTTGTCCTCGTAAGAATGACATTTTAGATATCTAAAATGACAGTAAATCTTATTGTGACATGATCGTAATTTCGATCTTGGATATGACGTTATGACATTTAGGTTGGCGTGACTTTTATGAACACTAAAGAGGAAGACTTTTCCCGCTTTCTAGCAGTTGGGTAAAATCATAGGGTAAAATGGACTCAGAAAGGGACAGAACTTCTGCTTTTGATCGAGTTTTCAGTTCAGTTTCTCGTGCAAGACACGAACTAACAAGTCCAGAGGAATTATTCTCTGCCACAAGTCGACTTTTTCGACGTCGGCCCATTAGACAAGGTAAGTTACCACATTGTACATTAGCCTATGAAAATTATTTCATTTTCTGAAGGTTTTTGGTGAAAATATGTCATTCAGAATCTCATAACTATTCAATATCGAAACGGATATAATCAGACATTAGTTGTTATTAGCATGCAGGACTGAAAGTGCCAGACACTGGAGCAGAAAAGATTTAGACCATTAGCTTGCTTGGTTGCAGCCAACCGAGCTCAAAACATCGTTAGGTTATGTTTTTCACCTTTAACAACAAAGAACTGGGCTTGTATTTGGGAAGCATATGAAAAATCAGTCCAAATGACAGTTTTGCTCTTTTTCACCAGCTTCCATTCCACCTAGCAGATTAGTTCAGACATTAGACCTTTCAGTAATCAGCTATAACATTAATACTATGTGTATTACTGCTAATTTTAGTATATTAATCCAGTGTTTTTCATCTACTGCGCTGTGGCACACTAGTGTGTCTTTAGAGATTGTCAGGTGTACCATGGAAATTATCTTATTTAAATTAGTTTGACAAAAACAACCTCATTTTTGTTAATAAAAACGATCGTTTGTGATATTCCTGTGATCTTTGCAATAATAATGAACTTTTAATAAACTTCATAAAGAAAATTCATTGTCCAACAGTTTTCCTAGCTTTATTGGTGATTTATGGTTTTATTTCTCATACACCAGGATTTAGACAATAACCATACTGCAGTTTATAAAATAAAAAGACTAGTTGTATAAGAGCTGTTTGAAATATGGTATTTTACTTGAGGGTTAAAATGAGTTTTAATGAGGCAACTTTAAACCAAGGTGAGCCAATGAGTAAGACTGTCACCTTAAGGTTTTCAGGTGATAAACAGCTGACGTTTAGGTAGGCCTGTTATACTATCTTTGCTTCACAGTAAATGAAAGTGAAAGTAGCTTTACAATGAAGAACTGCAGTCGAGCTCACCAACTAAAATTTGAGGTTTATTTTAAACATCATGACACAGAATTAGCAATCTGGTGAGTATTAATAGCCATCGATAAGCAGCAAACATGGTGAAGTGAGAAAAGCAACATGTGTGGCTGACATTTCTTTTGTTTGTCTTCAGCCTTGTGAAGCTTCCATCTTGTTTTGACTTCTGAAATGGATTATTTTCTAATATTTATGTCATATTTATAGATTTGCTGTATTGATTTACCGTAAAGTGTATTTCCTTTTAAAAACAACAATACTGTTGATATGCACATACTGTACAATTCTAAAAGTAAACTCAGTTTAAATAAAATGTGATCCATAATGTCAACATGTCTTGAACTACTAGCCTATATATATATATATATATATATATATATATATATATATATATATATATATATATATATATATATATATATGTATACTAGATGATAATCTGATAACAGATTAGTATGCGACTAAAATCTGTTACTGGAACCACAAGGCCTCCAGAAATGAACAAATCCTGCCATCTGCTGACTTGATGTGTCAACATATAAGGCCTCCAAGGGACAAAGCCGACTTTATTCTTCTCGTCTCAACTATGTCAACAGTTACTTAACTTATTTTAACAAATGGCATTAAGTTAGTTAAGATTGTACAGAGCTCAGTTACCAGAATCTTAACAAGAGCCAACATAAGTAGTCTCTTCTCACCTGGTGGAGCCTTTAAAATTTTATGTTCTCTACTTAAATAAGAATTTTTTGTACAATATGAAATTAGCATGAAATTCTCTGATGGAGAATTTATGGTAAAAGACCCGAAACAATTAAACAATTTCTTGAAGCAATGAAACATTAGTTTGGACATGTCCACTAGAGGACACTGTGGATCTGAAAACTACATTGAAGCGTCTGCATCAGTAGGAGTTTGCATCTATAAAGAAGCTTTTTGTTGCTCCTGTCATCTTCTGCAAAAGTCACCACATATTACTGTAAGAATATAATTATGACTCCTACCCAATAAGGTCATGAACCTAAAAGAAATGGCTTGATAGGCTATCATAAATCATTAACTCTTCTGTTGTCTTTGACATGGGTTGCATACATCTTTCGTCCCTTCTGTCTGCTGCAAGTGATGTGCATTCCTCCTACAGTTACTTGCAATTATATCTAATTATTATAATGACCCACTTTAAATACCTATGTTAATACAGAGGTTTGCAAAAGTATTAACCCAGTTTTCTTTCTGCTATTTGCTCTCTTACAACCTACAATTAAAGTGGATATTGGACAAGGAAAATCCTTTACATAGTCCCACTTTTTTTGCAGAAATTACAGCTGCAAGAGTTTTAGGGTAGGAATGTTTGCTCATTCTCCAGCTTCTTCAAGTCTGCCATCTTTAAGTCATGTGGCAGATTTTTGGTTGTTTTCAGGTCTGGGCTTTAACTCAACTGTTGCAACACATTAAATGTTTCACTTAAAACCACCTGAGTGTTACTTTAACAGCGTGCTTAGCGTCATTGTGTTGCTGGGAGTAAAACCTGTCTGAAAAAGGTTTTACTTGATTATTCCCCCAAATTTAGCACCATCCAGAGTTCCCTCAGTTAAAACCGGTTTCCAAGTTCCTGAAAAACATTCCCACAGCATAGTGCCACCACGATACTTATAAATTTACCAACATTAGTACACCTTTAAATTTCCAGTTAATTTATGACTGACTCCCCATGAAGTAATCATTAAGTAATCATTTGCAAATTTATCAAAGTTTACGTCTTCCTTTAGCAATTAGACCGTGACTTGTAAGAGGAAACCAGCCAATGTTGTGGCCCAAATTTCAAAGTGTTACCATTAAATGATAAAGTACCTAATGTTTCTTCTCAGACATGGCGACTGCCTGCACTCTCCTCTATGAAGAAGTTCAGCTTCTGTGCCCCATCTGTCTGGAGGTGTTCACTGATCCGGTCACCACTCCATGTGGACACAACTTCTGCAAGAAGTGCATCACACAGCACTGGGACAGTAATGTCAAGTATCAGTGTCCCGTGTGTAAAGAGCCGTTTAAGACCAGACCTCAACTTCGCGTTAACACTTTCATTTCAGAGTTTGCTGCTGAGTTCAGAAAGTCGGTTCAGAAGGAAGAAAGAAGCAGCAGCTCAGTGCAAAACGAAGCGAAAGCAGGAGAAGTTCTGTGTGACGTCTGTACTGAAAGCAAACTGAAAGCCCTGAAGTCCTGCCTGGTGTGCATGATGTCCTACTGTGAGTCTCACTTGGAGCTTCACCAGAATATCACAGTGAGGTCTAAACATCTACTGATCGATCCTGTGGAGAATCTGAAGAGCAGGGTGTGCAAGAAACATGAGCGACCGCTGGAGCTGTTCTGCAAGAAAGACCAGACATGTGTTTGTAAGTTCTGTACTGAGTCCAATCTGGATCACTATGGACACAAAATTGTCCCTTTGACAGAAGAGTATGAAGGAAAGAAGGGCGAACTGGAGAAAAGACGTGATAATATCGTAGAAAAGATCTGTGAGAGACGACTGAAGATCGAGCAGATCCAACAGTCGGTAAGGCTAAGTAAGGATGATGGAGACAAGATAGTGGCAGTCAGTGCTGAGGCCTGTCAAGCTCTGATTGCGTCCATTGGGGCTGGTCTGGCTCAGCTTATTGAAATGATTGAAGAGCGACAGAGAACAACAGAGAAACAAGCAGAGACCTTCATCAACGAACTTCAGGACGAAATCTCTGAGTTGGCGAAAAGGGAGTCTGAGGTGTTGGACCTTTATCTCACTGAAGACCACCTCGACTTCCTCCAAAGCTTCCCATCCCTGAACCCTCTTCCACCCACAAAAGACTGGACCAAGGTCAGCATTGGCTCCTCACATACATGGACGATGAAGGAAGCCGTGACAAATCTGATGAAGACAGTCGGTGAGGAGACAAAAAGGCTGCTTAATGTTATCGAGCTGAAGAGGGTCCAGCGGTATGCTGTGAATGTGACTCTTGATCCTGAAACAGCACATCCAGCTCTCATCTTGTCTGATGATGGGAAACAAATCAGATGCGGAGATGTAGCTCAGAAACTTCTGGACAGTCCAAAGAGATTTTCTGCCTACGTTGCTCTAGGAGAGCAGGGTTTCTCTTCAGGCAAGTTTTACTTCGAGGTTCAGGTGAGAGAAAAGACTGATTGGGTTTTAGGAGTTGCCAGAGAGTCAGCAAACAGAAAAGGTGTCCCATTCATAGCTAAGACTGGCTTCTGGACTCTAAGACTGACAAATGGAGAAAAGTATCATGGATCTGTTTTAGGTGTCATCTTACCAAAGCCAAAGGCTCAGAAAGTGGGGGTGTTTGTGAGCTGTGAGGAGGGTCTCGTTTCTTTTTATGATGTAGGTGCTGCAGCACTCATCTACTCATATACTTACTGCAGTTTTAATGAGAAACTCTTCCCACTTTTCAGCCCTGGTCATAACAGTGAGAAAAACTTGGCTCCTCTAATCATCTGTCCAGTTGGCGTACCGTAAATACTAGGGCTGTGACCATATGCTTTCGTCCCAATTCGATTCAATACCAATTTTTGGGTGCCGATTCGATTTGAATTGTGAGTGTCACAATTCTTTAATTTAGCTGATTTTTGTAGATTTAAAAAGAAAAATTTACATAGCTTTTTTTTGCTTGTCATTTTTCTTGATTTCTATTAGAAAGAAACAACAGAGCCAGACCATCATTCTGCTGCTGTAATGCCCAAGAAGACAAGTAAAAAGATTAATAAAAACAATAATGACAACAATTTTATCATGGATTATTTTTATCTATTTGAAAAAAAAAAAAACATTTCAAAGCTGTGAAGAAAAAAATCTGGATATTTAATTTTTTTATTTGATTTTCCCACCCCTAGTAAATACCGTTATCAAGGGGCACTTAGCATTGAAATGTTATTTCTCTCCTAATTATAATGCTATAATGTTTGAATACTTTTTTGTACATACAAAATTGAGCTTTTGTTTTTACTCAAGGTCACGCCAGATGTTTGTGGGCTTTTTTTTTTTTTATTTGGGAGGTGGCAGGTGTAAGGGCTATTTGTGCTCAACATATATACACATATGAACATAGTCTTCTGTATTCAATACATACGTATTTCAGTCCATTCTCAGAGAGCTGGTAGATCTGTACCCAGATGTAGCAAATGGAGCAGTACCCCTCGAAACCATGGGATCAATACTGCACAATATATCTCACAGAACTCTACACTACCCTCTAGTGGATATAACCACATACAACCATTACAGCCATGTCAGCATAAATAAGTACCTATTTATGTACAAGTATGTGTAAATTAGCCTTAAAAAGGACTTTAATGTGCTCTTGACAATAATGTTGTTGTTTTTTTTTGTCCATTGATGTTTATGAAAAGCATTCATTTACACATTCAAAACCTTCCTAACCTTTTATATAAACTCAATCTGAATGGAGTGATGAATTTAAAGGTCTGAAATTTGTAACTTGAAGAATGAGCATTTCTTTTGCTTGTTGACCAACAACATTTATGTATGTAGATGTGTTATCATCTGCTGTGACAAAGTGAAGATTCATGAGGTCTTTAAAGAAGCATTTTCTACTCAATCTTGGGACATTATCGAGTCGATTTTGATTTTATTGTGCTGTGTGAATCTATTGTTGATAATTATACACAATCCGGGAGGTTATCACCACGTTGTCTCTGTTTTTTGTTTGTTGTGTTTTGGTTGAAAAACAGCTTCTGTATGTAATGGATATGTGAGAATCAAATCTGCATGAATAAAGTAGAAATCATCCTTATATCTGCAAACACTGATAATCTGTCGAGTCAGCTTCTTTACTCTCCTGCGTTACAGACTGTGGACTAAAACCACAGTCAAACACTTCACACCATTTAGCTTTTTTTCTTTCCTGACAGAGCAGCTCATTTCCCAGTATGTAATATCTTACAAATGATACTGAATTCCTTGAATGCCTCCAACTCTTGATTGTGTACTGGAGAGGGGGACCTGGCTGATGTACGTACATTCTCTCCGATGTTTATATTTGCAGAAGTGAAGGTATTCAAGTGCTGCGTCAAAGTCACACACTGAACAACCATTAAACAGTGTGGGGTGAAGGTAGTGGGCTGTTTGCATTGTGTGTGTGTGTGTGCATGTGTGTGAGGAGACAGCAACAGCATGCCACTCTCCCCTCATGCCTCTTGGTGTCTCCTGAATGATTTTGGGACATTGAAAGCTTGCTCTGAATGCGTCAGAGTTGGTCATGTGTGTGTTGCTTCTCGTCATCTTGAGGTCGGAGTTCAAGTTCAGCTTGTTGTCGAGTTCAGTCATTTTACAGTTTGCAGCAAGGGGTTTAAAAGGTGCTGTCTGGGGTTTATTAAGAAAAAAAAGTAAGTTAAAACCTTAAAATGGCAGGGAAAACTGTTAAAGTTCGCTGAACTGATGATGCTGTAGCTGGGTTTGTGTGTGACACGTCAGCACAGAGGAGCAGCAGAGAATCATCAGGTCTTGTGTTAATAACTGGTGTGAGAAAATGCCTGTGGCCTCTGAGGGGACTATGTGTAAAACTGCACGTATGCTGCTCACAGCTGGCAGTCAGGGAGGAAAGAGCAGGCTCTTTATGTGTGTGTGTGTGTGTGTGTGTGTGTGTGTGTGTGTGTGTGTGTGTGTGTGTGTGTGTGTGTGTGTGTGTGTGTGTGTGCGTGTGTGTGTGTGTGTGTGTGGTTCTAAGAGTGACTGCATGTAGGTGATACAACGGTTGCCTTTTGGAGGTCATAGATAACAGGGCATGCAAGATTATGGGTTTAGTGTGTCAGTGTGGTGTGTGTGTGTCTGTGTGGGGTGTGTGTGTGAGCAGAGTCACGTTTAACTTTGCATCATGGAGGTTGCAGATTGTGTGACATCACCACCCACTGACAGCTTTTCCATAGATCAGTTTCCTTCATTTTGCCAAGATACCAACTCTAAAGTTCTAACTTACACACACACACACACACACACTTGCACTCTCTCTTTGTTAATTTTCATTCAGTCATTTTCCAAACCACCTAATCCAATTCAGGGTCGCGGGAAAGCTGAAGCCTATCCCAGCAGTCTGTGGGCAAAAGGTAGGGTACACCCTGGACAGCTCGCCAGTCCATCGCAGGGCCACACAGAGACGAACAACGACTCACACTCACTTCATACATATATATATATATATATATATGTATATGCATCCCCACATGACCCACAGTAACTGTTATGTAACAAGTTATTTTGACAGTCTGTAATATAGCTTTAGTACACAGACAAACTCTGACCCTGAAAACCTGTCAGCTGACAGAATGACTAATTTACGCCACCTCATTCGTGTCAGTCACCATCCACCTGCAGAGATGCAAGGCAGCAGTCACCTCTCTAAACATGCACACTTTGACTTCAGTTCCAGTGTTATGTCTTGTTTTTCCTAACCATCGCTGCCTTAAAGGTTTTCTTAGCAGGAATTTGGAATGATTTATGCTGATTGGCAGCTTTACGAAGTACACCTGTTGGATTGCTTGTTTACAATAATAGCTACAAGTAATCAGCCAATCACCTGGCAGTGGCTCCATGCATTTAGGCATGTAGACATGATCAAGATGACTTATTGAATGAATAAGGAGGAAAGGGGATTTAAGTGGGTTGGTCTTCAGGGATTTTCACATAAAACAATCTCTAGGTTTTACAGCTAATGGTCTAAAAAAGAGAAACTCGTGAGCAGCAGCTGTGTGGACTAAAACATATTGTTGATGTCAGAGGAGAATGGTTAGACTGGTTGAAGATGATCATGATAGGAAAGCATAAAATAACCACTGATTCCAACCAAGGCATGCAGAAAAGAATCTCTGAACTCACGACACGCCCAGCGTTAAAGCAGATGGTCTACAGCAGCAGTAGATCACACTGGGTGTCACTCTTGTCAGCTAATAACAGGAAACTAAAGCTACAATTTACACAAATAGGAAAATGAAAGATGGGAAAATGTTGCTTGGTCGGATGGCAGGGTCAGAATTCCAAGTAAACGACATGAAAGCATGAATATATCCTACCTTGTGTCGACGGTTCAGACTGCTGGTGGTGTAAAAGTGCAGAGAATATTCTCTTGACACATCCAGGACCCTTTAGTAGCAGCTGAGCATCATATACATAGTGTCGCTGCTGAACATGTCCATCCCTTTATGACCACAGTGTAGCATCTTCTGACGATTACTTTCAGCATGATAATGCACCCTGTCATACGCATCATGCCATCTTCAACTGCCTTCGTAACCATAAATAAGTTCCTTGTGCTGATCTTAATCCAGGAGAGCACTTCTGGGATGCAGTGGAGTGTTATCATTGATGTGCAGCCCACAAATCTGCAGCAACTGCGTGATCCTATTAAGTCAATAATCTCGGAGGATTGCTGCAAACATCACGTTGATCTATGCCAGGCTTGTCCAAAGGGCCGCTGTCTCGCAGGTTTTTCATGTATCCATGTTCCGACACACCTGGCTTCCATTAAATGTATCCAGATAAAGTTCAGCACAATGACTGATTTATACAAGTCAGGTGTTTTGAAGCAGGGATACATAGAAAACTTACAGAATTGTGGCCTTCAAACCTCAGACTGGAGCTGAGCACCCCTGATCTATGCCATGAAGAACAAGCAGTTCTGAAGGCAAAAAGGGAATCAAAACTATTAAAATCAAAGTGCACCAAAGTGTTGCACTTTGTGCTCCGTGAGTGTGTATGTCACACATTCAAGCTTAAAAAGTGATCATTTAACGCATCTCAAACATTTTAATGCTTAAAGCATCTGCATTTAAGGGTGGTCCAGAGCAGCAAGCTGCACTATTTACATCCACACTGAATCAAACTGACATCAGGATGTTACCATCTGTATGAAGGTTTTCCGTGTATCCCTGTTCCAACACACCTGACTCAAATGAGTCACTGTGCAGAACTTCATCCGATTAACGTGAGCCAGGCATGTCAGAAAAGGGACACATTGGAAAACCTGCAGGACATAACTCCTGCTTTATATAGTTATTTGTTTCTTCAGCATTAAAGCAACTCTCTAGGTGTGTGAAACTTTTGTTTGTGTAATGGTGGCATGGTATCCCGAGGACATTCGTTTTCACATCCCTGCCCTACTTCCTCTGCTATACAAGCTCTTGCCTAAGTTAGTAACTCACTGTTCGATTCCTCTTTTGAGAACCAAGAACCAAGATAACACCAGAACGTGATTTCTGAAAGCAGAGTCAGGATTTAACTGGGCCAAGGAACAAAAAGCCTCTTGAGAGTTGATAAAGTCAAATTAGGCTGGAGAGTGAGGATGTTTATGTCATTGTGTAATGTTTCACTCCAGTTTTGCAGTTGGAGGAGGAAAGTAAAAAACCCTGCAAGTTTCATTAAAACATTTCTTTTAAGAGACATCATTTGTTAAAAAAAAGAACATAAATATAATGTACTATTTAATATTGTAGCAACTCTGTAGGCACAGAACCAGAACCAAGTACATCAGATCAAGATGTCCAGTAAGGACAAAGAAGCACAAAAATGTAAGTCCTGCTTGATTCCCTTGTAGAGTTGTGTAATTTGGATGAAGCAACTCTCAGACAGGTGCACAGCCCCCATCTGACTGGATTGCATGACGTGGAAACAAAAGCAGTAATCTGTAATGTTTGGGTTTCTGGCCTTGTTCTGTGTTAACATTATTTCTGCAGACACATAAAACAGTCTGGACCGCTGTTACTCATGAGCCTCATGTGGATAACAAATACAGAACTGTGACAACTCAATGAAAACTGTCAGATTTTTGAAGCACAGTTGTAGTTGTGCTTTTTTAAATAAAGACACCAAATGCAGCACACTGCAGCTGAGGTACGCAACATTTTCCTGCAATGTTTAGGCTCATACATGCAGCCATTTTTATTTGCTAGGAGGTGGAAACCATCAACTTTGCTTAGCTAAGTTGCATACTTGCCATGTTTGACTACTGCAGCATCCAATTCTAGCTTAACTATTAATTAGGGATGTTTAATAATGACTTGTTTTATTGATATTCAATATCCCAATTTTGTCTTACTCTTACTTTCAGATAGCAATATCAACTTACACTGATATTTTTGGAGCAAATTATGCCAAACAAACAAAAAATGTCTTTAAAAAATGATACACTACATCTCTTATATTTTGTCATTTTGAGTTAGAGGAGACATTGTTGAAGAGTTTGATATATAATATGTGCATATTGTTATTAAAGTTGTCATTAAAAAAGCTATAACAAAACCAATATTTGCTGATACTGCATTTAAATGGTCAATAATATTGGTACACTGAAAATATCAAACATTTCTTTGATTTATGATATGGATATGTTTTAAAAAAACAAAACAAAACAAACAATGGATAAAAATATGAGTCATGCTGATCCTGAATACAGATGTCCAGATCAAGAAGAAAGGACCAGTAAGAGGGGAAAATAAAGAAAGGAATGAGCTGTGCAATATGAAGACAGGATATTTCAAGAAAAATAGGCATATATAGTATTATTTGTATTTGCATCAAGTACTAAATGAGTAGATTGAAAGTAATAATCTGATCTAAAGAACATACAAAGCTTAGTGATGAACTCTTGGTTTTAAACCGCCTCAGTCTCACATAATTAAAGCCACGTTTCCATCGAGGGGATTCAGACTGTTACTTCAGTCTCATAATAGTAGAAATGGGCTTCTAAATGTCTCTCCTGTTAGATGTTATTTCATAACTGATTTTTGCAATTTGTAGATTTTAACAAACTGACTAGATATGCTATCAAAATTACCTCATTATTGCACCAGTTTCTTAACCCTTTAAAGCTCGACTCAAGAACAGCTGGGCATAAAAGTCTTTTTTTTTTTTTTTTTTAACATCTAAAGTTTTATTTGAGCCTTTAACAAATTTTGAAATAAACAATTTAGTGTTTTTACCATTTACTACCATGGGATAGGTCATTATCTTCTGCCATCTGGTGCAGGAGACCAGTATCATATGGCGTACATTAAGTTTTTGAGCAAAGTTTCAACCATAGTGATGCAAAATGTCTGTAAGTACCAAATATGATACATTTAGATTCATAGGGCAAAATCACATGGGATTAAAAGTTAGATGAAACTTGACTTTTTATGGTTCACCATGGAAATGGTGGCCCTTCGTTTTGAAACTCAGACTACACCAAATTGCATATTTTCATACCAATAGACTCATGTGTCTATTTTTTTTTTAAGTCTTTTTAATGTTTTTGTTTTTTGTTTTTTTTTAAAAAAAGCACTTATCCCATCTCAAACACTCATAAGTGTTCACATAATGTTCATGTTTTCTTTTCGTTTCTTTAAAAAAGTGCTTCATGGCTCCACAGAGCTTTAGTTTGGCTGTATGTGTTGCTTAATAACAACCCCCACCTGCTCATTGACTGTACATTTGCATCCCACAAATTCCCAACTCAAGCTAAGAAGGAATGGAGCAGCTTGAAGACCTTGAAAACAATCTTTTGTTTTGCAGTTATCTCCACATTGCAGCCGAAACTGTATTCAGCTTTCAGATAGGTGCTGTGCATGATGTTCTGCATATCTGAAATGACTGGGTCACAGATATTTGGTCCAGACAATGTATCAGAAGATTCAGTGGCAAGCTGCACTTTGAACCAGCTGAATTATTCCAAATGCTCTGAATCAGCTTTCAGCTCATTTTACATTCATGTCTTACTTCAGCAAGTCCTGAAATATACATATTTATATATCATTTGTTGGAGGAGCTAAGTTTAAATAAAGCCACTGAGATTGCTTGGTCCAACAGTAAGCTTGATGCATCGCTTTGCCAGAATTGATTTCCACTCTGATTACTCCATTGCAGAATCAGTAATCTTTATTCCTTTCATACATAATCTATCGGCATACAAACTACATCTACTCACATCCTGCGGTCAAAAACCCTTTGCCCTTCCAGGCCAAACATTTGCCCAACCAGTTCCCCCTATATACATCACCTGCCCAGGTAACAATGCAGCGCCCTCTAACAGCAACAAAGAGGAAAACAGTTAAACAAATTGGCTCCTATGTCATTCATATCCTTGAATATGTCGTATTATGCTTCATTTGCTTTCATTTATTAACTGTGTGTCTGATGCCATGTGTTGGTTGAGTTCCTTTACTAATGCTACAACTTCACAAGCCACAGCCAAGAAAGGGCGCAAAGAATGATCCAATCATTTTGCTGATCTTATGACTGACATTGTTATTGACTGTTGCTGCAATTCTAAACACAAAGCATCCTGCTGTGAAGCGCCATCGTATTGCTGTTTAAATTCCAGAAAGCTTAATAAGGGACACAAACTGACTACTTTAGACACCGTTTTCATAGATGAACCTTTGCTGTTGGCTTTTACAACCTTATAAAAAGGCAAATCACTTCAGTATTCTCTGTAAAAGTGGGATACATACCAAGTGGATTCCAAGGAAAGCCAAAAAAAAAACAATCAGCATAAAAATTGGTTGAATATTCAAAGACAATTTACAATACAAACTGAATAATTAAAATATTGCAACATGACAAGAATTATGTTTAATTTAAGTGCATTTAATTTTTCCTCTTGGTGGTTTTGATGCATTTTGTTGAAGACAGTCACATAGGAATACACCAGATACTATTCTACAGTTATTTTATACATACACACTCATATCACATCGGGGGGGCAACTTAGGGTTCAGTGTCTTGCAAAAGGACACTTCACATAGTGAGAGGAAGCCTGGAATCAAACCCCCAACTTTAGTTACAAGCCGACTGTTCTTCCTCCTGAGCTACAGCTGATACAAAAGGCAAAAACATTGCTGATCCACATGTTGAGGACAAACTGCATCCAAATAGATCCATAAATCCCAAAAAGTGGTTCAAGTTAAAAATCTTTCCCCATTCACAAGATGTTGTATGATTGTCCACAGTTCTAAAACGTGGTCAGAAATTAAGATGGCGACTATGACAGGAAAATTCAGTGTCTCATTAAGTCATTTTACAATCATCTGATTACTTCATTAAGATAACCGTTTTAATTTTATTCCGTTAGAATGAACCATTTATCCCTTTGCTGTAGGTCAAGAAGCACGGCAGTGGCCATATGTGTCTGAATGGACATATTACTCTGAAGGGAGAGGCCTCTGAGCTTTAAAACTACAGTACTGGCTTTGTTTCAATAAGTGCTAGAGCGCCGTTTGGGATAAATACCTTAAAGGAACACTGAAGAAGCAGAAGTAGAGTAAATGTAGCATAGTTATTGCTTTTGAGACCAGTTGTTACAGCAGGGAAAAGCTTCCACACTAGGCAAGACCCAAAATAGTAAGAATGAAGCACAATTTATTGGTTGAGTTACTTAAATCAAATGGTGGTTCTGTCCAGGTAGTATCTCTAGGAGGAGAAGATAATTAGCAGAGTCCAAACAAATGAAGTCTTTGAGAAAATGGTTTTGGAACAGTGAGCCTTACTGTGTCCCGGGGTGGTTAATTGGCTGGAGGGGGTAGGCAAGATCTCAGGAGCGGTGAGCAAGATGGCATGCTTAGCAGGCAGATGGATCAGCTGGTGGTAGCTCTTGAATTGGTGGAGTGAATCCAGGTGAGGCGAGGCAGCACTGTGTCGCAAGAAGGAGCCAAAAAAAAAAAGTTAACAAACGTTTAGAGAACACAGAATCCTCAAGCAGCCAGATTTACCAAAGGTGCTGTGAGATGATCTGGTGGAGACTGGAGCTCCTGCAGGTGCCAGTGCCAGATGAGCTGCAGGTGTGCAGCTCATCTGGCTTTTTAGGTGGGGCTGAGCAGGAAGCCTGCTCAGCCCCACCTAAAAACCCAGGAGAGAAAAAGAAAACACCATTGCCAGGAGAAAACCATGACACCAGTGGATCCACTCACTTAAAAACATTTTTACGTTTGGAATAATTTTGGCCAATGACGGCCACCATCCATTCACAAATGGTCTTGCTATACCTGTCTTCACCACTAGATGTCACTAATCATGCATCCTGGACCATTAAATGAGAAGAATTAATGCAAAGGATGGTCCACTTTGTATTTTACAATATGATTGAAAAGAAAGAACAATCATTTGTTTTTATGAAAACATTGTTACTTTATAAAATCAGTTCGCTCCTGCCTGAAACATGTACCGAGTACTGCATCATTGAATCTCATTTTCTGTATGGATACGATCCGCATTCCTAAAATACCAAATGTAACGTACATACCTGTGGGTTCAAGCCCAACAGATGTTTCAGACAAGTATGTGTTAAAGATAGGGTGTATCGGTGTGTTAGTGACAACCAAGTCAAAGCCTGAGGTGCAAGTTAGAAAAAAAGTAATTAGACAGTAAAACTGAGTCAGAGTGGATCCAGAGGTTTTTGCATATAACTTAGCCGATGCTAATCTGAAATACAAAGTGAGGTTATGTGATCTTTTTCTTCTTATCATTAACAGATATTTGTTAAAGTTTGTCTTCCTTTCTTTTATGTAGAAATATGTTTGACGTCATCTGCTTTCCTTTGAGGCCAAGAAGTTACAACAGATAAGTGTCTTTGCTTGAGAAATTTATCTTACAAATGTATCGCAAAATAAAATTTAAAAGAAAAAAAATCACTTATTTGTCACTTGCCATGAAGCATCTATCAACTGAAGCATGACATCCTGCTATTTACAGTACTTTTAATTATTACTGACACCAGTTTTTTCAGTATTGCACACCACCACACCTCAGTCCAGTCCTGACTGCTTTATTCCTGTAGTGCACTTTATTCAGGCCACTTCCGATGATTTTCCACTGACATAAGCAGAGAAAGAAAAGAAGATTGATGACTTTAGCTGCAGTTTACTAGTTAATGTCATAGTTAAGGTGACTGTCAGATAGACAGAAAAGGCAACTTCCACTCACATGGATGGGGTTTGCTCAAAATGTCATTCCAAAAAAAAATCATTCAAAACAGCATATATTGCAGGTACAATTTATGAGATTGTATTGTTACACTTAAATATTGCATATGTGTGTAATTTTTAAAGTGCACATTCATTTATCTAAAAAAAATCATTTGTACAGACAAAACTAAATAAAATGTTCATGTTACAATTGATGCAATATTAAAACTGCGTTTGAATGACAATAAAGTTAATATGAATGCTTTGTATAACTGAAGGAGTGCTGAAGAAGCCTCTGACTGAAGCTGCATCTGCGCAGGATGTGCCATGCTGCCTGATATTTCTTGCAACTTGTGCAACAGATACAAGTGATGGCTGCAGAGAAAATGGCAGAGGTGTAAAGTCCAGGTGCCACAAAGTAAAAGTCCAGTCCGGCAGCCGTTCCTACCAGTCACTAAACCAGCTGAATTTATTTAGCTGGTCTAGCTAATTAGCTCAGCTCCACAGCAAGGTAGATGAGCCTGTTAGTTAAAATAACTGTTCTAAATACACAGGTAGATCCAAAAACATGGTAGGACTTTTACTTTACTTCTACTTCACCTCTCCTGGTAGACAATGAGTTGTATTTCCACTTTTGTATGCATGTCCAGAGGAACACCCAGGTATCTGTACTGTCCCTATTCCTCATTTTACAATCAAGCTTAGGTGAATGTTTTGTGCCACAAAGTTTCCTACTCAACCTCTTGTCCTTCACTTATATAGTGGACAACTGCAGAGTCATTTCTACAGATGACAGGACTCTGAGTTATGCAGTCTGGGGTGAACAAGGTCAAGGAAAATCCTGGCCCCTTCAGTACTTCTCTGCTACTGAAAACTCACTCAGACACAACCTCCTGGCCGAACACACTACGGTCCGCCTCTCAGGAAGCCATTAATTCAGGTCTGTCTGGATCTGCAGGAGCGTGAAAGCATGAAAAACTATTCAGGTTTTGCCTAAAATGGGGAAATATAAACTTTGTCCCTGGTAAAGCTGACGGTATGGCTAGTGCAGGATAGATAAGACTATCATTTATATAAATGGAAAACTAGTTCATTTTGACTACACATATCTGGCCTGCAGATAAAACCCAACCCAAAGAAGCCCTTCTCGAAGCTTTAACATCACCAAGTCTTTTCCCGACTCAATCCAGCTGAATCAGCAACAGAGAAACCACGTCAAGCTTGAAGGGAATCCAAGGCCAGTAAGTCTGCAATTTATGTAACCCTGCGGTGCGTGTCAAAACATAATTCATGCTCAAAGCTCAGGACTTGCAGAAATCGCCCAAAAGTAGATATTCCAGGGAATGAGCGCTTGCTGAAAAGCGCAATGCTTGTTTCCAGCAGATATAGTACTGATTGTCTACAACATTTCATCTGGAAATGCCCAAAAATTCCCTTTTTGTTTGGAGAGTGAGGGATCTTTTTACCCCTATAAAGCCAATTGTATCATTTTTACAGTTTCTGAGACCTTTTGCATCACTTTATGCTAAAAACTTTGCTCAAAATCCTGTTCAGCACGATCTGAAACTTGTCTTCTGGACCCTAACAGATTGCAGAAAGCTGAACATTACGCTATTGACATGTCACACGCTAATAAATGATAAATCCGCCTTAAAATAATAGTTTAATTTTTGTAACATTTTGTGAAAGGGTCAAATAAAGTCCTCACACTCAAAAAATTTGACTCTACTTTCCGTTTTGTCGGACAATAAAAGATTATTCTGTAAAGAAAAGGACAAATAAAAAAGCTGTAAATAGAGACTAACCAAGCACTTTATCACTGGAGAGCTGAAGAGCCCAACAGCTGCAACAAAACATGGAAATGATGAGCATCCGGAGCCCCACACCGTATTCTTCCAGCCAAACTCCTGCTGCCTTGAGACCCTCTGAATTTGTTAAATTTTCTCCCAACCCTCCTCTGTGATCCATATTCCTGCTTCTCTTTCACATCTCTCTTTCAAATATATATTCTCCTACCTGCCGCGCAGCATGCTCCTGTGTAACAGCGAAATGTTTTTACGTCTAGTTGGTTTAATGAGGGATTAAAGTGTTTCTAAGACGTCCAAGTTCTCAAAAACCTGTTTGATATTATGCTGAAAATAATTCCTGACCTGTAAGTATCTGAATAAGTCCTCAGTCTTTTTTTTTTATTCTATTTTTATTTGATCAGGACAAGTATGCTCCATGAGTGATGGCACATACTGCAACATTTTAGCCAAGGCTAATTTCCAAATGCCCGTCACTTTTACACAATAAGAAAGTATACACAGTTTACATTGCATTGCGAAATTAAAAGTTGTACCTATATGAATCTTTTGAGATCCAGTCTTTAAACGTCATGTCATGTTTATTTGGGGTAAATTCTGAATCGTAGGCACACCCAGGTTGAATCACCGTCTCTAATCCACACAGTTTTATGGTTTCATTCCATGCTGGAAACATGATGTAGATCAGTGATCTCCAACCCCCGGGCCGGTCATTTGGTACCGGGCCGCAAAGAAAGAAAAAATAATTTCCATTATTTTATTTTATTTTTACACAAATGTTTTATTTTGAAAAGTGACCTTTTTTTTCTTTCTGTTGCTTCCGTCTCACTCTATGCAAGTCAAGGCCGCGACACCACACTTCACGTAATACATCCCGCTAAATTTAATCCCAAGCTCGCAAAATGAGCAAAAAACAAACTTCTTTAGATAGTTTCTTTGCAAAGGGAAAACGGTCCAATGAAGGGACAGAAGAGGAACCTGCACCCGCTAAAAAAGGGAAAGCTGCCTTTAACAGGCAGTATCAAGAAACATATTTAAAATATGGATTTATTGCCACGGGCGACTCCCACGCACCAAACCCACTGTGCGTTATATGTGGTGACCGGCTCTCTAATGAGGCGATGAAGCCTTCAAATTTGGTTCGCCACTTGGAGAGCAAGCACCCCATGGTAAAAGACAAGCCTTTAGAGTATTTTCAAAGGAAAAAACGTGAAAATGAAGGGCAGAAGCAGTTACTGATGGCCACCACGTCAACAAATTCGAGTGCACTGAGAGCATCATATTTGGTGGCTAACCGTATTGCTAAGGCCAAGAAGCCATTCACTATTGGTGAAGACCTTATTCTACCCGCTGCCAAAGACATTTGCCATGAAATTCTAGGAGAGTCTGCTGTTAAAAAGATTGCAAAGGTGCCTCTTTCGGCGAGCACCGTCACCCGGCTCATTGAAGAAATAGCAGAGGACATTGAGACACAGTTGTTGGAGAGAATTAATAATTCACCTTGGTATGCTCTCCAGGTTGACGAGTCAACAGATATTGACAACAATGCACTACTTCTTGTTTATGTGCGATATCTTTATGAGGAGGATACGCACGAAGATATGTTGTGTGCACTATCGTTGCCGACTAAAACTACAGGTGCAGAACTATTCAAGTCGCTGAATGAATATATGTCAGGAAAACTAAAATGGTCCTTTTGTGTCGGCATATGCACGGATGGAGCTGCTGCCATGACTGGACGGTTGTCTGGTTTAACTGCTCGGATCAAGGAGGTTGCACCTGAATGCGAGTCTACGCATTGTGTCATTCACAGGGAAATGCTGGCTAGCCGAAAAATGCCACTGGAGTTGAGCGGCGTACTGAACGATGTGGTTAAAGTCATCAACCACATTAAAGCACACGCCCTTAATTCGCGCCTGTTTGAACAGCTTTGTGAAGAGATGGATGCGGACCACAAACGCCTCCTTTTATACACGGAGATAAGATGGTTATCACGAGGGAGATCGCTGGCCAGAGTATTTGAATTACGAGAGCCGCTGCAGAGATTTCTCTCTGAAAAAGAATCACCGCTGGCGCCACACTTAACTGATGAGGAATGGATCGCAAAACTGGCTTACTTGTGCGACATATTCAACCTGCTCAATGAACTGAACTTGTCACTTCAAGGAAAGATGACAACTATCTTCAAGTTAGCAGATAAAGTAGCCGCATTCAAAGCTAAACTGAATTTGTGGGGACGGCTTGTGAGCAGAGGCGCATTTGGCATGTTTCATACACTGGCAGGGATTTTGGATGAGAATCAGCTTGCGCCTTCGTTCTCCCAGCTGGTGCAAGAACACCTGTCCTTGCTGTCAGAAGAGTTTGAGCGCTACTTCCCAACCACAGAAGATCCAAGAACTGCCAAGGAATGGATCCGCAACCCATTTGTCAACAAACCGGAACAGTCCAGCATGTCGATGTGTGAAGAAGATCAACTGCTGGAGATCGCAAATGACGGGGGCCTTAAGCATCTGTTTGAGACATCAACTCTGCCGTTATTCTGGATGAAAGTCATGGCAGAATACCCCGAGATCGCCACAACAGCACTGAAAACCCTGTTGCCATTTCCGACATCGTATCTGTGTGAAGCTGGGTTTTCTGCAGTGACGGCAACCAAAACCAAATTACGGAGCAGACTGGATCTAAGTAGCACACTTCGGGTGTCATTGTCTCCCATAACCCCAAGATGGGACTGTCTCGTTGCAGCAAAACAAGCTCAGGGCTCCCACTGGTTCAGTGCTGCTGTGATAAGCGAGCGAAATAATGAAGTTTGTTTTTGTGTTGTGTCTTATTTTGAAGGTATGTTGAAACATTATCATAGCGACCAGAGTGTGTTGCATTGTGTCGGGTAGAAACGATGTTGCTCATGTGATGTTTTGTTGTTGGTGTGACGTTACGAGGACACCGCCAATAAAGTTGCACATGATACCACAGTGGAATTACGTTCATTATTATTATTACTACAGAGGAAAATACAACAGTTTTTAATGCCGATCTTGTCATTTTATTTAGTTTTTATAAGCTTCACCTTTAGATTGGGCCGTGAAAATATTGTCAGACATTAAACCGGTCCGCGGTACAGAAAAGGTTGGGGACCACTGTCGTAGTGAACAGCTGTGAAGCTCTAATACTGTTGCTCCCAACAACATTACATAGGTTTAAACTTTTCAGCTTCCAGACTCATCCACCCAATCCCAGAACCAGATTATTTTTGTCATTTCATTCTTTATTTCAAAGTCAAGGTACGCACAGAAGATGACTGATGTCAGAATAAAAACCCAGCTCCACGACTGGAACTCTGAGCAGTAGTACCTAGGAGAAGTGCTCTAAAAATGGACCGGCTTGGACGGAAGGTGCCTTCTGGTTTTGTTGCTTCTGTTGATGGTTTTTGCCATTGACTGCATGAAAGACATAACCTTCATAATGTCACCTGGAGGTTTCTGAAAAGCTGAATGGAAGCTAATTGGGCAGTTCCCACCGTTGCCACCTTGGCAGCATAATGTGTGGTGTCTCTCCTAGAAAATACAAAAATGGGCTAAAAGGTAGAGGAGGTGGGATTGGTGTTGGGCAGTATACTGTGAACGCGAGGGTGGATGATTGATATTTATCAAACTCCAACCTTTCAGTAGCTAAGAGTTAGCCAAGCTAATCCAACCCTACATCGGGTACCTGTCAATCAAAGAAACACACCCTCAATCATGCCAAATTTTGCGATTAAATTACTTTAAAATGGATGACTTTAAAACAAAATAAAAAATTAAAACCTAACCTAAACTAAAATGTTTTTTTTAACCAGGCTGTAAACATATTTATATCTGCTTTGAAGTTGCTCTTTTTAACATGCGACTCTATGGCCATTGACTCCCACTCGGAGCCCCTAGTGGATGAGATGGGAACTGCAGTTTCTGGTACTTTTCCAATGGCTTCACTTTGAACTTCCGGAGACTGACACTTGGTTTTTGCTGTGAAATGAAAAGAGCTCAGTAGCGTTTGTGGCCCAAGTGCACATTTTAAAAGCAAGTATACTGCAACAGCTTGCTCGAGTACATCGTTACAGGTTGACAGTTTTGTCTTCATGGTGGCCAACATTTCTTGTGTGTTATTCTGTTTATAATAATATGAACTGTAATAGACTTGGGTTGGGTATTCCCAGCTTGAGTTAACTTTCAGGCAATCAACTAAATCATTACATAATTTCAGCTCCAAAAGCTCTGTGTAGCTTTCTGCAGGACTGTCCTTCATTTCCAGTGAGCATCGAGGCTTCATCAACTCAGTAAATCAAGTTTTACATTGGTGCTTAAAACAAATTATCTTAAAAAATGCTCCAAGAGCACCTAAGTATACAGATTACTTTGCACTAAACTAAAGCTACATGATCTAGTTTACTTGACCCCTTTAGATATTGTGATAGAAATTGTTCACACTGTTATAATTGTGTATATTACTTGTACATTTCTAAACATCTAAAACTGAAGAAAATAATTCTTTACACTATACAAGTAATTGCAGAAGTCTATCTCTTAGTTTTCTGACGACACTCTTTTTTTATTAGGTTTGACTGCAATTTAAAGCATTTTTATTCTACTATGGCACTAGTTGATGGAGTTTTTTGAAGTGCTTTATATCCTTACAGTGTACAAGACGTAGTGGAATTTTTAAAGGCCATAAAATGCAAATTTATGCTTTTTATGATGAAAACACTGAACCAAAACAGTTATAAATGCAGAAAAATATTGAACAGTTAAACAGGAGACTGGTTTGTGATTTAAAAGTAAGCTACATCATGAAAATGTGGGCAGATGTAGCTTGTCACCAGTTTATTTTGCACAGGAAGAATGAAAATGAAAAGATTTTCTGACTTTTTTTTGTAAAAGGACATAAGTAAGGCCAGCCCGACCCAGGTCCCAATGTCAGCAGCCCTGACATCTTCCACCAATGAGCCATGCAAGTCATTGTGGTCAGACACAAGGATCCCATTTACCACTACCACCACCTAGAACTGCTGGGAGGAAGAAACTATTAATCCTCTTACTACCACATCAAGTCCCACATACTACATCCCAAAACAAATTTACCTTTCCATTGACCTTTTTGAACAGATTTTTCCATTTGTTGCTCCAGATTATTTAAGTAAAGATGTTTTATTTCTTCTGTTTCTCTTATCTGACCACAATTATCAGATCAGTGTGTGAGAGTGTATATCATCATAGTCCCCCCATAACAAAGCCTTGCCCAACTTCTGGCCACCCAATGCATGAAAGATCTGCCACTGCTATCCAGAGTTGTGACTTTTGCAAGACCTTAATGACATGTATCACAAAAGTATAACTAATATTTAATTGTCTGTGATGTGACATTTAATGGTGTGTGTGGCCACATTTAATCACCCAGGATGAATTATTACTATGGATGGTTTTACAAACAGCACTTTGTTAGAATCAGATCCAGACCAGTGATGCGGTATGATGCGGTATGATGCGGTCGAGCAGATTTAGCTGAATAACTAAATCTTCTGCTGACACAGCAGCTTTGCATCCAAGAAAAATGCTCAAAATTAAAATTACTCCTGGTTTACTTCAGCAAACGGATCAAATGGAAAAAAAATCCTAAATAAATCCAACAGTGGCTCCTTACCCTTCAACTCCCCTCCCTCATTCAACACACATTTCCAACCAATGGCTTGTCTGCTTTTGACCAAACCCCCTCCATCAGTCATTAACTCTATACAGTCATACGACCTCTGCTGCAACACTTCATGTCCTGATTTCTTGCTGTTCCGATCAAATCATCGCATGTCCCCCATTAGACTTTTCTCCCGTAATGATTGACTTCTTTGCTTTCCGTTGCGTCAGTACAGTTCATTTGGTCAACGGGATGCGAATATAACTGGAAGCAGACATCGTTTTCTGTGGATGTTGTGGAATCATTAACACCATTAACGTATTTCTCTTCTTTCTGGATTTCTTCCTGGATAAAAGTTGAGGGGCATGCTGGTCTTTCTTTCCTCTCCTCTCCACCCCAACCAGTCCAGGCAGATGAGTTGGGTTCTCATGTTTTTTGTTTTTTTTTGCTGTTAAAAGGGAGTTTTTTCCTTTCCACTATCACCTCATGTATGCTCTGGATGGGAAATTGAATCGAAGTCAAGATTTGATGCAATCTGTTGGTTTTCTTTAATTAGTCTATACACCATGAAAGGGCTCGAACGGATGTGTCTGTAAAGTGGCCTGAGACGACATTCTTGTCGCTTCATAAATAAACCTGAATTGAAAACTAAACCTGTAGGGGAATTTTAGTATATTAGAACCTCATGTGATCATTTATGGTACAACTTTATGTGTTTAAAGTATGCATCCACACAAACACTTAAATCATACTCTCCAGTCTGTCACACTACAGTACAGTTCTTTATTTAAACGACTGAACGACATGGTTAAACAGCAACATTTAACTACAGTTAATTCTTTTCCAGACAGTTTAAAGAAGATGGAAAAGTTCAGATAAATAGTGACATATAGATATTAACATACAAAGATAACTTAAATACTTAAATACATTACTTGTCTTTAAATACTTTGGCTTTATATATATATATATATATATATATATATATATATATATATATATATATATATATATATATATATATATATGTGTGTGTATATTTAACAGGTGCACACGATGTTCATCCTGACGTCGCATGGAGTGCACGTACATCTTCAAACATTCGCAGACAATCTCAAAGGCAACATTTGCAAGATGGACCTCATCCTGCTTTCACAAGTTCATTACAATAAGTGAAATTCAAGTGGTGAGAAATTGTCAATGTGCTTGCATTAAAGTGCTTTCCTGTGATCCTAAAGGAGATCATATGACTCAAATGTAAAACCAGCAACAACAAACCTCACGATCCTTAACAGAGACATTTTCTGAATCTGCATGTCTTTGCCATAGGGAGCCTTGAAATGCTCAGGATGTTTTCTATTGGGGAGGTATTGGTGGTTGTGCTCATACAACTCCGTGTTACGCAATGTCTGACGTCACAACATACAAAACAAGAAAAAAAATAAAAAAAGACCGTGGCACAATGATCAAGAGCGCAGATCAAACACTGAAGATAAGTGTCCTGACAGGCTAGCAGCGCAAACACATGCACACATGCATTATTTGTAAAAGTATTGAATTTAACAAAAAGTAGAAAAATCCACCAGTTTTTTTTCTTTTAAGCAACTCAAAAGCTCTTTAATGATCCGTCACGAGACATCGATCAGCTCCATTACAGCAGAGAGAAAGGCATGATTCACCTCAGCAAGCCTTTGAACAGAATAGACTTACAAGCAAAGAACCGCTGATTGTTATTACTCTGTGATGCCCCGTCTCCCATGATTATTGACAAAGCAGAAACAGAAAAAGACACAAAAAAAAAAAAAAAAAGTGAAAAAAGAAGTGAAGGACAAAAATACATCACTATGTAGGTCACATACTACAAAAGTCACTCGATCGGTCAAGTATTACCAGGTATTTGGTAAGTTTAAACTAATGCTCTTTAAGAATTAAGAAACTTTTCTGTTGTGATGTTACAAGCAAAATAACACATAGTAATTATAATTAAGAAAAAAAAATCTGAATGTGACCTTATTCCTACTATGAACTCACTTACACACTACAAGTTAAAGGCACCCGATTGTGTAATTAAGGCTTGCAACTCAAGTGCAGAAGTATGCACATTTAAATTGCTTCTCTAAAATGTTTGGTTTATAGACTTTAGTTATTCTTAGTCCATCATCCGCCCACCATTTCAGAGTCGGACATAAACAGAACACAAGGAAATGTTGGGGTATGTGTGTTTTTTTGCCATTTTGTGCTCATATTTGAACATGGGCACAAGTACACCCAACATTTTGGTCACTGTGGTCTGTCATTTTAAACCCACATTGTAAAAGCGTACTACATAAGAAAAAGCTAATCTAAGGGCTAACGTGATTTTATTAGCAGATTTGACTTATTTTTACATTTGCCAACTTGTTGGCTGCACAGTTGCCTCATTTTGGCCTCCACCTGGCATGAAAAGTGACATATTGGGAAAATTTGTTTTGTTTCTAAACCACAAACCTAAACATTTTTCCTGTCACAAAGCCCTTCAGTCAAAAGAAGATAAAATAAATATCCTGCACTTAAATGCACCCAAATGACTTCTGGTCAAAAATGGTGAAATAAAAATCTAAGTGTAACCAATATTTATAAATCCATCTAATTCTCTGTAAACTTGTCGTCCTTATTTATTGGTTTTCTATTAAATGCCCAGTCTGCATGTGTGCATATTTGTGCAAGCAACATATTTAAGCATGGCAGAGTATGGAAGGTTCAAACATCTACCCCCCTCCACCAACCCCGCTGTGTCGAAACGTATAACTAAAGTGATTAGGTCAAAGTTTATTAAACTGCTGTCAGCCCAAAGTCCTGACTTGCAGGGAAAACTTATAAACCACGTGAAAAGGCTAATATTTCAGAGCCCGACAGGGGAAAACACCGTGAAGCCATGGAGCACTGATCCTTGGCTCCAAGGTTCACTTTGCCACCAACTGTGTCATCCAAGCAGCCACTGTAACACAAAACTGAAACTGATCTTCATGAGACTCCCTTTCTGTTTGCATTCCTTCCCAAAGCTCCACTGACTGACCCTCTTTTTTCCTTCTTTTCCAATGTGGACTGTATGTTATGAGGTCCAAACTCAGGATGTTCTCTGATTGTCCTGTTTGTCAGTGTTGTGGATGGTTTTGAATATAAACAACATTCCTGAAGCATAAAGTCCTTCCGAGTAATGAGTTCTCAGTCCAAATGAAACCTTGTGCACTATTCCAGGGATGTCACAACCGACACTTAGTTGCATATGAACTCACAAGCGGAGAAAAAGGGGAATGCACATCAGGGGTAAAAGGGTTCATTGGGTCATTCCTAAGGCCTTTGGGGAATACATTGGTTGTGACAAGGCTCCAGCTCACGGTGCAACTTGAAATCCGCATTAAGGGCTCAAGTGTTTGATCAATGAGCCGCAGGATAACCACTGCTGGGGATGTCAGTTGGCAGACAGGAACAGTTCCTTGGATGATGCTGAAGACAAGACTTAAGTTATCCATTAATGGGATTAACGTGTCAGTCCAAGGCCTCTTGGTTTCCTTTGGGCCCTAAGCAGGGAGAATCAAGAAGACATCAACGTCTTTCAGAAGGCAAATGGTCTCAGGATGGTGGAGAGTTCTCATTTGAGGGTTAAAAGTGAATTTGGTCCATCAGGAACTTGAATGATACAAACGCTAGAGGCAGCAGCCATTTGAAATGAGTAAAACTGAAGTTGTGGGCCACGTCAATCTTAAATGCCATGACTACAAGTGATACATTAACAGATAAATAAATAGAAATATAAATTTAGAAAGACTTGCTGTGGGTTTTCTAAGCTGTTGGGTAACTCATCCATAACTATGTGGACTCTTAGGGTTGATGGGGGATGAGTCTTCCCGACCCCTCTGGCCAATGAGCTGATACAGACGATGGCTGAGGTTCTGGACTTGACAGGTTCCCAGAACACAACCTACTCTCATCAGCTGGGCATGGTGAGGGTGGTGATGCCCGCCTCGTGAGTGTGCGTGACGACGAGCTCTGATCGCTCCCCGCTTGATCTGCGAAGACTCAGCTGGCTGTGCCCACGCCAGGCCAGGAGAGACAGTTCTCACTCCTGATACTGGTAGGTGTCTCAGGAAACCAGGCAACCATTTAGGGGTTCTGCTGGGTGCTGAAGACGTGGCGACGCTGTTGGTCTGGCTTGCAGAAGCAAAAGAGACATCCTCCTTCTGGTTGACAAGTTTGTCAAGGAGATCCAGACTGAGGAGAGAAGAGAAATCTGGTGAGATTATTCAGTCAATAAAAAGCACATGAAAAAGAAGATGGCAGGTACGTTGCAGGTATCCCCCAAACTACTGGTGCTCATGGAAGGGTTTGCATAAGCATGGAGAAAAGACTGAATCCAAAAAATGGAGAAAATCCAGATCCAGGCACTCAAAGTGGATTGAATAAAAAGCCTTGATTAAAAATGGGCAAGAATCATAAACATACACCAACGCGTATCGGCTTATGCCTTTCTCAGGGTGCGTAAGGAAGGCATAAGCCGATACGCGTTGGTGTATTTTTTATTCTTGCCCATTTTTAATAAAGGCTTTTTATTCAATCCACTTTGAGTGCCTGGACCTGGATTTTCTCCATTTTTTGGATTCAGTCCTTTCCCCATGCAATAGAAAGCACATATTTGACCACTGAAGTTAGGTGGTTGGTGTAAAGTGTCTAGAAAAGAGAAAAAGTCTGAGTAAAGGTAAAATGAGCAGAAACTATCATCACAAAAAAAAAAAAAAAAAGAAGCGGGGACAAAAAGAGACAATCCAAGCAATATTTGTTGCAGTATCTATAAAAATGGTGGACTAGCCATACTTGGGCTAAAATAGCTAACGCTGCTGCATGCAAATATTTGAGAAAGATTGAATGAGTTAAAAAAAAAAGAAAAAAAAAAAAAGGTTAAAAGCCTTTAAAGTCTTTTGTTGAAGCATACACACAATGACCACTTAGCCATGAGCACGGTGACATTATGTACTGCATCGTCACCGTGCTCGTGGTTTAGCTCAGGACATAAAAGTCAATGGGGGTTTTTTTGTTGCCTGGAACAGCACATGCTCTGAGTCTGCTCCAATCATTGCATTAGGGTTATATGTTCACGGCCCGTGTTTAAAAAAGCCAGCTGGTTTTCAGCAAACAGTAGCTAGGGAGATCAAACCAGCAATTTCTCTGATCTGCGGATGGACTCCAGAGGAAAAACAGCAAATTCTGTGATGTTTTTCCACAAATCAGTGGAGCAAAATATTTTCCACCTCATTTTGAGATGTCGACTTTGAGTGAAACAGTTCATCCAAACGAAAAAATTGCTTTGCTTTCTGTCTGCTATAATGATGCCAAGTTTACCAAATTATCTGCTAAGATGGACACGGTGAGCATCGTAGCAGACCGGCGTTCAGCAAACAGTAGCAACTGACTCACCATCTGTTCGTTGTTTGGAAAAGACAGTTTCAACAACTTGACCCTGCAGCTCTTTACTTAACGGTTAGTGCTGTTTGCATTTGTACAGCCCAGTTTGAATCAAGTCCCCAGAGTCTTAATAGCACATAAAAGGTTGTGCGTTGTACTTGAGCAGAGTGTGCTTTGTTTCGGATCGGGTTTCCTGGGTGATCTAAAGGTACAAACTGCTCCAAAAAGGACAAAGTGTGAAACTGTGACAGGGGAAAGTGACGAGGTACTGCTCTTGCTAAGCTGTGAATCTTTTTATATTTAAGGTGTTTTGAATGGTGAGAATTTGTGGGTAGCTTTTAGCTTCACGATTCTGACTGCCTACTTTCAAATGTTTGTAAAACCCTGAGTATTCATAAAAAATTTGATACTGCTCCATTAAAAAAAAGAAATAATGGTGCGCCAGGGAACCAGGGGATGAATGGGCACAGAATGCTAAAGGGTTTTGCTTTTATAAGTGTTTAAACACCCCATCTAGGCAAATACAGCTACCATGTTTGATTTTCTACTCATAGGGAGAAATCTTTCAACAGGTCTGCTTCTCCATGTTTTGGGAAGCAGACGCCACAGTCTGTGCAAAAAGTCTGTCTGTAAAATGCTGACTTGCGTTATTTCACCTTGAGCTCTCTGACTTTTCTCGTGCTGAGAGGTTGAGACGCGGTGAGACATGGCAGCAGATGGTTTGTGACGTGGTAGGTTTGGGATTTGGGGATTCCACTCAGAAATGTGAAGGCTTTGATCTGTTCCAAGCAGTTTAGCAGCTGGCAGATATGGAAACCTGCAGAGGACCAGCTGTCCAACAGCAGCATTTGCTGAGTAAATAGTTGTGACTCCGTGCCACAGACAGAGAAAAACACTATTTTCATGTTTGTCTGAGTGTGTCATGGTGCCACATCACCAAGTTACATCCACCTAGTTTCCTGGAAACCAGTACTTTTCTGCTAACTGTGCACTAAACTGCGTAATTATTGTTGTTGTATGTAAGACTAGTCAGAAAATTATTTAATACAGTTCAGTCAATGGAAAACTGTACAATTATATCAGTATAATTATTGCTGCATCTTACTATTCTAGGGAGGATATAACGTTGGTGATCATTTATGTGATTTATATCCTGACTCCACAACTGTAATCTGCGACATTTTTGATTCCATCTTCTTAGTTTTTGGATCCAGGACATCAAAAGTTTACATTAAGATTCTAAATAAGTGAATCCTGTCTGAAGAGGAATGACTTTGAACTGGGGGTGGGAAAATTGTACCGAAAAATCGAAAATCTGGATTTTTTTTTTTTATTCACAATTTGCTTAAAAAAAAATCGATTTTTTTGTTGAAAAAAAACTTTTTTTTTCCCCCTAACTAAACAAAAATTTTATAATGGATTATTTTTGTCATTTTTATTGATCTTTTAACCTGTCTTCTTGGGCATTATAGCAGCAGAATGATGGTCTGGCTAATGTGTTGTTTTTTTCTCATTGAAATCAAGACAAATGACGAGAAGAAAAAAAAGTTTTACACATTTATTTTGTTTTTAATCTACAAAAATCAGCAATATCGAAGAATTGTGAGAATTACAATTTAAATTGAATCGGCACCCAAAACACCAAAATCGAATTGGGACAAAAGCTTACCGTCACAGCCATACTTTGAACTCAACCTTAATGAGCTGTGAGTTTCAAAGATCTTTAATGAAAATATGATGTAGTGTCAGAAAATTTTAATACTTTTTCAAGAAAATTTGATCATTGCTTGGTTAACAATATCATCTGAGCATATTGGACTAAAAAACATGACTGATAAGAAAGTCTTCTTTGTTCTTGATCAGATCTATACAAGCAGCAGCACTGAGCTCCAAACTAAAGACCCCCACATTCAAATCCTCACATCTTAAAAGTCTTAAAACGGCACAAATGATCACCTTATTTGAAGTCTAAAATGGCGGAGATTTGGACATAAATGCAGAATGGAGAGGCAAGAGGCAGGGGAAATGCAGTGAATCGTCTTTTAATTAACTGAAGAGACAACGGAAAAGAGCTACAAACAATGAAGCGGCAAATGAAAACTCAATCCAGCTGGAATATACGCGCAGAAAACAAGACACAGCTGGACTGATTGGCTTGTTGGGGGCTTTACTAAATCTTACACCTCGCTGAAGATGGCATCTGGGGATTTTGTAGTTCAGTAAAAGACAGGAACAGTCCTTTAGAGCCTTGTTTGGTTTTCTTCTATTTCATTGCATTTCAGCTGTCAGGGTGCAGAATCAAAGCTTGAGTCGACCACTTTTGATGACGTGTTAAAGCTAAAATACTCTCGCTGCAAAGATCGACCCAAAAATCAAAACCAAAACCCATCAGAGGGTACAATTTACACACATATAAAAAGCCACGTATAAAAGCTGGGTGCTAATCATAAGCTCTTCCTGATCTTTTTAATGTGTGTTCAGAGGCACCTTGCCCGAGTACCACACTGCTAATATTACCAAATAAGCTAGAACTCACCAAAGGTGGCCTTAATCAGCAGCACATTAAACTCTAATCTCCCACACGGGAACAGTTAGCGAATTGTTGTCTGCGAAAAGCAGGACAAAAATAAACAGCGATTTATTTTACATAAAGCATTGATGCTGCAGGATCGGGGGCAGTTTTGCTTTCGTAACCACAAGCGTCCTTCTTCAGACAGTGAATGACACAGATAAACAAGTAGAAGACTATACAGCATGTCTGCTCTCTCACCACATGATTGCAACACAAGAAGGCAAAACTGGCAACCGCAGCACCAAACTGTCGGTGTCCTTTGCCTTAGATGCCACTCTTTGTTTTCTTAACGCTTTCCGGTTGGCACTCCCACCTTAATCTGCTCCTCCTATATGCATATGCAACATGCACGTACATTCATGCCTCCACAAACAGCTAGGCTTTCTGTGCAGAGTGGAAACCTGCCCTTTATGGACGCAAAGGTTGGAATTCAGGTCTTAGAAATTAATCCACAGTGGAATTCTCTGCTTGGTCACAGCTTTCACCCTCCACAACTTCAGCTTCTACCAGCTCTTTGAGCCAAATGAGTGCTTAAATCATACAATGATGTCTAAGAACCATTTAGAGCATTTTGAGATAAAATGGGGTTTTCATCATTCTACATGTAAAAGAAGAAGGTTTTCTTTTAATGTGCGACTGATATTGTTCTTTCAATAATGTATAGAGATGCTGAGCCTACAGGATGGCCGAGAAGAAAACTGCATGCACAGATTCTCTTTGACAACATCACCATCACGGGGAAATAATGTGTTGGAAGTCCGATCTCCATTCGGCTCAAAAATCAAGGGTGGCTTGATGATTTAATGGAGAAAAACACGACTTAACAAGGCTCTCCAAATGTTCAAACACACCCATAAAAAACACAGGTTTGTCATGTAATTTACCCCGATCCAAACGGCCAAGTATACCAAAAGCCTGTCTGCAAATCAGCTTTGAATATCCTGTAATCTGTGTTGCAGGGCAACCTCAATGCCACAGACACATTTAACTGACTTGCTGGCGGACCATGAATATTTTCCCCTTGTGCTAAAAAGAAATTGTGTGTTATGTAAAGGAAGACAATGAAGGGTATGTGAATGTGGTCTGAAAAGCATGCAATTTCTCCTTGTTTGGAAAGCGGCTGTTCGACATTGTAACCAGCATCTTTATAGGGTTTTCACCATATCCTTATCAGGACAAGAGACAACATGGACACAAAGACAGAACAGGGAAGGAATGACAAACATTTGAGCTTATACACACTCTGCTTCGTCATGTCTGTTATTATGTTGCTGTCAACGTGTGATGGTAACAGAACATGAAGTGCTTGGTGAGGCTGATAGAAGAGGGAGAATTTAGTATCTTAATAAACATTAGATGGGACGTTTAGGAGAGACGTGAATATGGACGCTGCAGCTGAGAGATTCAGGCTCCTTACATTTTCCATGGAGACGTGAATGACGGGGGCTTGTAATGCGAGGCAGGTGTAGGTTTCATGTTTAGGTGTTCAGATTTTAAGGCTTTTGAAAACATTATGATAGTCATTAAGAATCCAGAGGCAAGAATATCAAACATTTGCCTTCTATCAGTTGCAGATTTAGTTAAAGTGGGCTTCTGGTTCAGATGAAGCACAGGACCTTTGCTCTACTCTATAACTTCTTCTGTGTTTGACAACTTTATCTTCCCTCCAACAGATTTGTGATATTTCCTACTAGAAGAATCAGCTGCTACATCACAGTCGGTTTGCTTCTACAGGTAACGAGGAGGGAATGTATAGAAAGGCAGGGCTGTTAGAAAATGTGTTTTTTTTCTGTAATTTATAGCCATAACTCTGTCAGCTGTTCATCCAGGGGTTGTGGATCCAAGAATCCACCAGAAGAGGGCATCCTTTGCACTAATTCGTCCAACAATGATCCACGTAGCTTATGTTTACACACCGCAGACTTACACATGGATTGCATGGAGGCAGACTATTGGACTGTTACTAATTACACAGGCTGTTGTGGTGTTGCTTAATATCTTATTGTAGGGCTTTGTGACTAATAACGCCACTAAAAAGGGTGGAAAATTACAGGTGCCATTCATTGCCTAACAAGATAGTCCAATATAATGTTTCCTGCTGGTCTGTTTCCTAGACACAAACTGGTTTTCCCACCTTGGAAATTAAATATACCACACATAATCACATGGTGGTCAAACCAAAGGAAACTTCTAATGAATGGCTACTCCTGCTGTGATTGTTGGGATTGAAAAGCAGAGGGATGAAAGAGAAAAAGAGAGTGCAATGTTAGGGGGTTGGGAAAGTATAAAGATTTAGAGCTACTTGGCCTTTTCACAGCTAAGTTTGAATTTAGGTCAGATTTCTCTGCTATGAATTTAGAATACTCTGCAAATACAAGGAGAGATAGCCTTCATAAGAGATTTAAAAAAAATAAATAAATAAGAGAAAAAGGTCACGGTGAACTTGATTACAGATTACAGACAATATATCCAACCATTTTCATAAGCTTTTGCAAAAAAAAAAAAAAAAATGCTTTTGCTTGTTTGCTTCTTTTCCCACGTGTACTTTAAATGCCAATAACTCTTCAATTGAACTTTGCTCCAAACATTAGAGAAAAAGAAACTTTCATTCTTGTTCGAATGGCCAGTCTTTGACCTTGCAGGGCTTATTATCTACTATCTGCACGACATAACAACAAAGAATCTGCAAACACGGTGCCTCATGTGACTCTGCAAAGGCGTAATGGATGAGTCAGCCTGCCAGCTTGGCACAAGTTGCCCCAATGTAAGCTGAACAAATGTACATTTTTAATCAAGGACAAACCAAATAATTAAGAAAATCAATCAAGTGTTAAAATCATTATCTGACAAAGCGAACAAGATGACTCAATATTAATTAATGCAATTAAAAATAAATATTAAAAAGAAGCAAAATGACGCATGTGACATACTCATAATTAAAACATAATAATAAATGTATAATTTAGATTAAAGTGGAGAAATGCAGCCTACTTGCGACGTTTCCACTAGACAGGTGCGATTGTGATTTTTTTTTTTTTATATATCAGCCAATCAGAAGCGTTTAATATTGTAGTTACTACAAGCGCGCGGGGGAGTTGTAAAAGTAATAAAAAAAAAAAAAAAAAACAGTGTTCCTACCTGCTTCTGTCGGGACGCTCCCCAGCCGGCAAAGCCAACAGCTGCTGGAGGGAGACCAGGCTGATGCAACACACAGTAAACGGCAGAAGGGACCGCATCTCCGGGCCAACTTCAGCTTTTACGCCCTCTCTGGGAGAAGGAGGGGGCGAGCTCGCACACTGCCCACTTTCACCCCCAGGAACGGAGGGGAAAGGTGATAAATAACAAGAAATAAAAGGAATTTGATGATAGGTTGAGATATCCAAGCTTTGCAGTTGAGACTGAAACAAAAAAAAAAAGGGGGGGGGGGGGAGTTGCAAATTGTTAAATTTGTTTTCAGTTTTGCTAATTAAGTTTAAAAAAAAAAAAAAGCTATCTATCTATCTATCTATATATATATATATATATATATATATATATATATATATATATATATATATATAGTTAAATATAAGTTCAATGGTTAAATATCAGCTTATGAAGTTTAATACAGCAGATGATGTGCTCACATTCTGCTGGAAATAGCATTAATTATTTTATTTAACTTTAATCTTTCAAGGAAAAAATATTCCAATTTTCTGCACAGGCTGCGAAAATACATGTAAAAATAATGCTCATTATTTAGGTTTGTCTCACCTTTGTTGGTTTCCCGTGAGTGGAATCAGTCAAAGGGTTTTTGTTTCTCATGAATCCAACCCTGTTGGTCAAGATCAAGTTCCAGTGTGAAACTGCACGTAGGGTGACATAGTGATTTAAATAGGGAGTGGGCGGGGCTCATTCCTGAAGCGAATCAATGACAAATGACCATAATTAGTCTGTGTGTACATGTTAGATATTTAAGAAAAAGTTTCTGAAACTACTCTAATGAAAAAGCCCCTTGATATTTCCAGTGAACTTTGCAAAAAAAATGTAATAAGTTAATATAATACAGCAGCATCACAGCTACTATCACAATCCACCATGCACATACTGAGGGGAAAAAAACCCAAGTTTTCAAGAAATTCTTCAGCAGCCATACCCTCTTCTTATCTCTTATCATTCCCCTCAGCCAAGTGTGTAAAACAGATAAAGGAAATGCAGGATTCTTCCACTTGTTTTGCTTTTACAGTCCAGTTATATGCATCATTGATAAATGTCATCAAAAACATCTGCTTGTTATATTTAATTGCTTTTAGGATCTTTTTATTTACTTAGTAGTTCCTGGTGTAGTTTTTGTATGACTCAGCAGATGTTGCAAAAAAAAAAAAAAAATTGTAAAAGGATGCTTTGCATGGCTCATCATAGCACCGTCACTTTTAGTTGTGTTTCTAAGCCTATTAAAACAGGTAGCGTAGCAGTTATTCTCCAAGCCCAAACATGTATCATGACTCAGATCTGCATGTCTTTTAACTTCCTCTTTAAGGATTTTCTGTATACTGTCCAAGTTCTCACACCTACCTGATGCCACATGCTTTGCAGTTACGCAACATTCATATAGTATAGTAGTGGAAAGAAGATGCATATCCATGTAGAAAAGCAAGCAAAACAAAGGCTCCACAAGGACGTACAGTTTTGTTTTGTCCCCTTGCTGATGCAAAAAGCATCTCAGGCTCTTAAGTTTATCCATCTAAGTAAACATCAATCTGCTTGTGAAAGCTACAAACAGACACAGGAGACGTAAAAGGACAGTTCAGTTGAGGTTTCTGTTTTTTGGATTAATCACTTCTCTGAATTCTACTGTTTTAGCAGAAAACTAAACAAGCTGTTAATGACTATCAAGAACTTTGCTTTTCCTTTGCGTAAAGTAACACAAGCTTAGCAAAGCATGCGCCTGCTCTGCAGAGTGCGAACATAACACAACCTGATGGGGACATTTGCCAACTTTTCTCTGGTTCTGATCGATGCACAAAGCCATCTGCAGGTAACACCCTAATCCAAGACTGGAAGGAAGCTTCTAGTTGAGGTCTGGCACCAACTCATCAGCTAATTTGTGTGGTATAATGATTAAAAAACTTGATCCGGTCATAAGACCATGGCTCTGACCTCTGACCCTTACTAAATCCTTTAAACTGCATCTTCCATGTTTGCTCTGCTCTAACCTTCACCCAGGGTCTGAACTAGTACCTATTGATTAGTGATGACACATGAGAGAATTTCCCAACGCACTTAGCCGATAGTAACTCATTTATCAGTCAGACTGGGCTGAGAAAACAGGTCGGTTTTGCTGATTTTAGCTCATTTATGTAAGAGTTCCCTGGCACGCGATGGCAGCGAGAGTCGGTACCCACTGAGCTCTGAACACAGGCTTCCCGGCTGGTTTGATCTCTCAGTCATGCCCTGCCTTTACTTTTGTTTTAGGCAGCAATTAGCAAACATGAGAGAGTTTTGTGTGATGCTGGAAAGAATGGCAAAGGAACCTCTTTCTGTTGCTTCTGTCTGTTCGTCTAAAAAAGGGAAAGTTGGGGAGATTTGGTCAAACGATCAAAGAGAGCTTTGCTTGATGTTGCCGTTCTCTCTGTCGAGTGTTTGACTGTATGAGTCCTCAAATGGCTGACACTGGTACACAGTCTGCTTTATAGAGGCTGGGTGAACAGGGCAAATAAGCCTGGCTCATTAAGCGTGATGAAGGAAAACACTGACCAGAGAGAAGCAAACATCCAGTAAATCAGGAGGCTTTCTGCCTTTCCACAGCATATGCTGTTTGTTTCAGTTCGTGATTGTTTTTCTTCTGTAGAAGTGGAATCACACCTCAGTCAGCGGACCTGCCAGCATGCAGGTACTAAGCTGGAAAGTCATCATTACTTCATTAGAAAAGGGAGTGACTGAATATGAACATACTTGTGTAGCACTAGTTTCTTATTAATAGCAAAAAAAAAAAAAAAAAAAAACGCAACTCACTTCAATAAATATAAAGAAAATTAGAATATTACATAAATAATATATATTAAATATTGGAAATACTTTCTATTAAATCACCAGCTAGATTGTGTAGTGGTCAGATGTTTATTTTATTTTATTTTATTTTATGTCATGTCATTTCATTTTATGTCATTTCATTTTATTATTATTTTTTTTATTTTATTTATATTGATAAAAAAAACTATGAAAGAATATTTTCTGTTTAAATTGTTTATATTATTTTTCACTTTATTTCATTTTTATTTCCATAAATATAAATCATAAAATTTGATTCATGAAAGGAACATATTTTTGGAGCATGGCATGCCTAAAAAAAATCCAACTAAGACAAAATGCATTTTATTGAAGCAAATGATGCTTTTTGTCCTCTTAGAGTATTTTTCATCCAACAGAATGATTAAAAGTACATCTGATCCAAGTGAAATTCTCCTGAATTAAAACATCCTGCAGAGAAGCAGCATATTTCTTCTCAAAGTAAAACATATCACCTTTACTTTTACATTTTTTCCTGCGCATCAACATCAACAAAGATGCTGCAACTGAAACGTCATTGAAACCAGTGGTGTTGTAAAGGAGAGAAACAGAGAACAGGTAAAAACTAAAGACAGTTTACGTTACATTTTCACAGCTATAACCAGTTCTTCAAGTTTTGGTTCTTCTAAATAGCACGTGTTGTAATTTCTGATGCAATGTAGGTGTATGTGAAACGATTCATGAACAGATGCTCGATGATGAAGTGTCTTGATTCCCACATGAGATTAAAGGTGAAAAAAACAGCTAAGTGTCTGAGCTGGGGGGACTTTATAAACAAACACACAACAACTGCAGCTGTAAGGACTTGGGAGGACATCAAGTTTCTCCTGCTTTTAGAGAAAAACAAAAAATAACCATGTCCTTCTTGTAGCACCCAGTCTGCTCAGAAAGAACATTTCATGAGTTCATCTTTTGCTCTTTAAAAAAATAAAACTGCATGACATCATTTAAGCAAAATTTTCTTCCTTTTGACCCCTTAGGAAACCCCTCCTTCTACTTCCTCCTTCCTGCTTGCACCCACAGTGACACAGGCAGAGATAAGTCATCATGCTGCTGTGATATCTGCATTAATATTACTGCTTCTTTGTCTTCTGGCTATTCTGAAATGAATGAAATCCAGTTTTTTCCTCCCACAGATTCAGCTTTATTCCATCAGGAGCCAGTCTGCAGTAGTCTAATGCTTGCTGCCCCCTAGTGAACCTCATGTTACACTAGCGGAAGAATCAAGTTCTTCCCATGAAGACCAGTTGAGAAAAAAAAGAAAATAAAAACAAATATGATTTCTCAGTATATTTAAACAGCCAATACAAGCCCAATGTTGAGAAATGTTGTGGATTTTTAAGGTTATTGATGCACAAGTTACCATTAAATCCTTGTGAAGAAGGATTTTTTTCCCACTGACATGCAGTTTGCGTCAACTTCAGTAAATATTATTTGCATTGTTTGTTTGAGATAGTGTACAACTGGGTCGGTTTGAAGCCTTTCAGTCCAGTTTGTTTGGGATGGCTGCCCACCAACGCTGTCGTTGTGTGTGTGTGTGTGTGTGTGGGAGGAGGCGAATAGGACAGCGCTGTGGACAAATGAGGGATTGGATTTCATTGTGGGAAAGATGAGAGGGACCGATGCCCAGTAACAACAATGGAGACTGCATGTATGAGGCAACACTTTGAGAGGGGGGGGAAAAAAAAAGAGAAGATTTTCCTTTCCCTAAACAAATGCCCAACTGTGTTATGATGGAGCTCCAACCTCACTCTCATGCTGCAATTTCGGGATAAAGTGGGACAACATGCACAAGCCTGGGTTTTCTCTGAACATTAGCCTGAGTCAGGGCAGGGCAACTCCGGTCCTCTAGGGCTGCAATCCTGCAAGTATTCTCTGCTGCAAGATACCTGACACAAATCAATGGGTAAATAGCAGACTGGTGCAGAGTTGAATGTCAAGCTCTGCACCAGTCTGCTAATTAAGTCTGATGTGTGTCAAGTGTGTTGCAGCAGAGAAACTCCAAACATTTGCAGGACTGCGACCTTCGAGGACCGGAGTTGCCCGCCCTTACATTGGTAATGGTCATGTTTGAACAGGTGAGTTGTGACAGAACAAACATACAAGCAAATTACCTAATTGTAATAGGATTTATCTGTGTCATCTCCTCGGGCATGTTGACCAAACTCACATCAAGAGGTGTAGAAAGTAGAAGTAGAAAGTAGAAGTCCTGTCCAGCAGCTCTTTCCAACCTGTCAGTAAAGCAGCTCAGCTCCACTGCAGGTAGACAAGCCTGTTAGTGAAAACACCTGTTCTAAATGCATTAGATCAGAGGTGTCCAGCTCCGGTCCTCGAGGGCCAGAATCCTGCAGGTTTTCTATGTATCCCTGCTCAGACACACCTGATTCAAATTAATTAGTAGTAGAGCTTAATCAGTTGTGCACGTCATTGGCTGTTTGATCCATTTGTGGAATCTAGGTGAGTTGGAACAGGAATACATGGGAAACCTGCAGGACAGCGGCCCTCGAGAACCGACTTTGGACACCCCTGCATTAGATCCAAACACATGGCAGGACTTCTACTTTATCTTCACTTCTACTTCTACTTTATACACTTCTGCTCATGTCAAGCATGTGCTCCAAAGTTAGCAGCAGGTTAGGTTTAGTTTCATTCTTTCTGTGAGGTGATGTGTCTGGAAGGCTTTCTCCATTCATTTAGTTAAACATCAGACTTTCAATAAGAGACACAATCAAGTTTATTTAATATCTGACAAACGTGAATAAATAAATAAAGAATGCATTTTTATTTATTAGTGATTTTTTAACAGATGGGAAAATGGCATTTTCACACCTACAAGGCAAATATAAATATTTTTTCATGATTTTTGTGGGAAAATATTTGATTAAAAAAAAAAGGTTATAACTGATCAACAGTGTTGTCATGTCAGCATTAAAAGTGTGGTTTTTTTTTGTGGGATTAAATGTACAGCAGAAAACAGATCATCAGGGGTTTTTACAAGTTTTGTTTATGAGATCCTTTACTTTCACCTCAATGTGAATTAAACTGTAGGATATTTTATTTGAGTCAAATAAGATGTTTGTATGTACTTTTTTCAGTGCTACTGTAAAATAAATATGTCCATAATTCTCACCATTGAGCAATATTTAAGTTAGAGATTACTAGTTGTAAACTTTCACTTTATCTTCACAGAATGAACTCATGATATTTAATCTTCATGTTTTTAAGAACCATCTATTTTTGCATTTGTGTCCCTGTAGCACATGAACAAAAAAACTTAAATAAAAGAAAAAGCAAGAACAGAAAATATTTGACCACTTTGTAATGTTATCTCCTTCTCAATAACACACAGAAGTCATTCTGTCACTGAAAAACTGAGTCATTTTGTCCCATTTTTCCACCAAACATGCTTTAAGTTGCACTGCTTGTCTTTATTAAAAACACATCAGGGCTGTGTTAAATAGTGTGTCCAAAAATAAATGTAAAAATAAAAAAGGTTAAAAGTAGGCAGAATCAGCCGTCCATGAATTTATTTTTCCTAAAAATCCACATGGAAACTTGTCGCAAATTTCACCTCTTTTCTATCTCTTGCAAGCTCCCAAAACTGACAACTGTCATACACAATATGAAACACACATAATTTAACCTATACTGCTTCCCACTATTCTCAGTAACTTTATTTTACATGACCATTATTGAACAAATTAAATTCCTAAACAATCAAACTATGCAAAAAGAATACCAGTTCTTATGCCTCACTTAAAAATGAGTCACACATTTAAATAAAGAGATTACAGGGAAAAAAGGAAATCCTCCATTTGGTTTTACACATTGAACTAATCTGTGAAGTCACTCACACCTAAAATAAGGAAGTGCTGGGTTGGCCACTCCCCAACACCTATCCTGGAAGGCAGATCCAAACAAAGAAGATTATTAAATATTAATACAATAATAAATGCAATACAACACCAGCACAAACAACCTAGGGTAGTAAGTGTAGCATGGTTCCATGGCAACAGAAATGACCATGTGACATAAGGTCAATGTAACGGACAACAAGTGATAATCAGCTACTGTCTCACCTACTTTGTCAGAGACTGCAGGTACCTGCACCCTTTTATAATAATAATAATAATAATAATAATAATAGTAATAGTAAATTTTATTAATAATGCACTTTATATTTGACACCAAACCTCAAAGTGATAAAATGTTCTTCTTCCTCAAACATGGCTTTGTAACAGATGCAGAATGGTTTCACAATGACTTGTTGAAAAATGCTTGGACGTCCCTCGAGTCTTGTTACCATCATAGAGAAGTCTGGATTATCTTTTTTTGTATTCATAACTCATCATTTCCTCAAAAAAAAAAGAAAAAAAAAAAAAAAAAAGAAAAAGAAAATGGAAATGATCTAGACTGGTGACTTGTCTGACCAAAGTTTACGTTTCCACTGTGTAATGGTCAATCTTTTGGATGGTTGTCCTCCTTCACAAAAACGCTTCTGTATTTTAAAAGATTTTGTCCCTGAGCAAGTGCTAACGTTTCGTAAGGCTGTTAACTTAATGTCAATCTGAAGCTACAAAGCACTGCTTTAGGATATTAAAGGGAAATCAAGTCATATTTAGTTTTAGTGAGTGTATTTTGGGACTTCATATTAACCAAGTTCATGAAGATTTTCACATTGTAGCTAAAACAAACCAGAACCCAGGCAAGATGTCCATGTGGGGCCGACAAGAGTTCATTTTGGGGCTGCAATTAAGGGTCCTACATGGATTTGTTTACAGTTTCCATGGTGGCTTTAGCTGTGTTTGCCCATATGGGTTTCAAGTTGGTTCTGACCTATTTCCAGCTGGGGCAGCTGGTAACTTCCTACCAGTCTTATTTTGTATAAAAGAGTTAAAAGAAGCCATGGAGCTAGCCGTGCAAGTCATATAGTCAGACAAGAGGACCCAGTCTACCACTGCTATCAGAAATCAAGCCAGGACTTTCTTTGTTTTTTTGTTTTTTTTTTGCATTTCCATGTATTTTTAACTTTTTTCTGATTTGATGTTGGATCTACAGCAGAATGCATCACTGTTATTGTCAGAGAAGAATTCACATTTTTCTGTGAATCTCCCCCCAGTGTTATTAGTTGCAACTCAGGACATGCAGAAGTTTACTTTACAAACAGACTCTTGCCACATTGTGGCACATCTTCAGGGCTCCAATTACAAGTCTAAGATCCTGTACATTACACACTAAACTCTGTGTTTTGACTTCACACATGACTCACCGCGTAACATAAACCTGCTACCTGCTTGTGTCTTACTAGAGTTGCAGAACCAAGTTGAAGTGTTTACCACAGTTCAGGGAAATTATTAAAACTTTGCAACACTTTCTCAGTGTAGCCTTTACGCTTCACCTGAGTAAGGGGGAAGCTGACTGCCGGAACAGTCCCGTGAAAAGCAATGATGTGCAAAAACCTTCTAACCACTTCCTGTCTAGGTTAGTCTACAGGAAGTCACATGATGCGTTGCATCCTGCAGAGAGCGGCTTCATGCTCTGATTGGGCTGCATGAAAAGTAGAGAATCAGTGATGGATTGTTGAAGTTCATGCTTGGTTTCTTCTTCTTTTTATGACTAAACTGTGTGAAAACAGACAACAGCAGAATATTACAATAGTGACATGTCTAAACCAGAAAGTATTCAAGGAATATTGGCTTTGACATTGATTATTTGTTTCAGCCCTAATCATACCAGTTCTGCAGAGCTTCACAATGCATCTCATTTACCCTTTACACATACTCACTCACCACATATCCCATATTGCAAATACAGGTTAACTTAGACAATGAATGCAGAGGAAATGGCTCCGTTAAACACAACTAAATCAACCAGCTCACTTGTTGATGTTCATTTAATCTGCACAGCGAATTAATTTGCCAGATTATATCTTGATCAAGGTCAACAACTGCCTTTAGTCAACTACTCAAATGTACAGTAAACAGTCTGGTATTTAAAGTGGAAATACAGAAGAAGTGAAATAGTAGCAACCAAGTAGTTGCTTTCAAGGCTGATGGGAACTGCTAGGGCGTCTGGGAGCTGACCAGTAAGCAAACTGAAATATTTCAGATGCCGGGATTGAGATGGGGCCTTGTCGAAGAGAAGATTAAAACAAAATCAAGTCTTTATGTGTAAATAAGTCTAAAGTTAAAAGAAAAATCTGATAAAAGAATAGACATAATTAGCTCAATTACAAGGCCACACTGAATAGTTTCCTCATTGAGTGATTTTCATTTTTTTTCTGAATTTCAAGCTGGGGTAGGTAGTCTTGCTCAGAGACTTTTTTTTTTTTTTTTTTTACTCTGGGTGAAGTGGTTCCTCGTCCTGATAGTAGTCTGTACATTTTTAAATCATGAACAATAAGAAATATAGTTAGGCCCCTCAGTCAACTGTAAATGTGTTACTGTAGATCTTCATAAGATTGCTCTTCTTTCTGCTCCTTTTCATTCAAGTCTTATTTTGTATTTATTTTATGTTGTGTTGAATGAAATAAATAAAAATGAAAAAAAAAAAAATCTGTAAAAACTCTGACCAATCAAATCCTGAAGTTATTCATTTCTTATATTTCTTCATGGCGGAGAAAATGAAGGAAGAATTTCTCCGACCCGCCTCGGTTTACTTGCCTCCTCCCGCTAAACAGCCGAGAAAGAGAAAATTGTTGGTGGAAAAATCTGCGAACTAGAAAAGCACTTGGAGAGCGGATTCACTGGATCCAAACGGTGATCTGGATCATCACCAAAATTAAACCTGTTCTTCCTTTTTACATTTCCAACAACTCGTAAAAAATTTCATTAAAATCCGTCCATAACTTTTTGAGTTATCTTGAACACAAATAGAAAAACGCCGGTAAAAACATAACCTCCTTAGCGGAAGTAAGAAAAAAAGCCTTGGAACCAAAGGGGGAGGAGCCAAGACAGGGTGCCACTTTCAGATCTTGCTAGCTCCCCAACATTACCTACCATAACCATAAAGTGCATACACCTTGCTAGTACTGGTTTGGACCACTGCTTTAATTATTTTGTGGCATAGATTCAATAAAGTGGAGAAATATTCTTAGAAATATTGCTCCATGCTGACAAGATAACGCCACACAATCGCTGCAGATTTGCACCAACATGAACGGATGATACAAGGCAGGATTGATCAATGCTGTCGTGGCGATTACACAAAATATTCACCCTGCTACCTAAATGTAGGAGCTTAAATTGAGAAAACATTTTTCCATATTTTATTTCCTCAGTTTAGTGTTTTTAGCTGGCAGGAGTAGCATCAGGTATGATCTTCTGGTGTTGTAGCCCATTGGCTTCAAGGTACATTGTGTTTCTACTGTACATTGCTTTGCATCTCCAAATAGATATAAACTTGCGGGAAAAATGCAAATCATGTCCATGTGCTTTAAGCTGACAAGAGAGGAGGAACGGCACAAGATTCCAGCCTTGAACACTAAAATATGCACATCAACATTTTGCAAAGTTCAAGTTTCTTCAGCAAAGACACTTTCACTGTATTCTTGTCCTGCAGGGAGAATCTTAGACTAACTAAGCTGTTCTCGTCTTTTACTCTTTAACCCCCTTCTGTCATCTTTCTGGCAACTTGTCAAACAAGGTTCAAGGTTAAGACGCAGTTAACGTCACCTTTGAGATTCAGTACTACAGTGGCGACCTCAGAATTACTTCCCGAAAATAGCGCTGGGGAGGTGTGCGTTATCTCCTGTTAACATAGCCTTGGTTGTCAGAAGCCGTGTTTATCACAGAGCAGCTCAGTCCTCTTTTCGCTAAGCCCCAAGTAACAGATAAATGTGTGAGAAAGAAAAAAGAGGGAAAGTGTTGCGAAAACAAAGCTCTTAATGAAAAATGTGACATCTCATGCTCGGGATTTCTGCAACCAGAGAGTGATAAGCGCTTCAGGTCAAAGGTCGAAGTGCAGGAAGTGCTGGAATTCTCTGGAGGTTGTTACAGTGCTGACAGCCAAGGACAGGCCACACGGATGTGTGTCCACACATCCCGCTGACATGCTATCGGCCTTTTCAAACTGACGCTAGTGCATCGTGTTTAACTTCACTTAAGAATATTCAATCTGATCCACTTTTTCCAAAGTATTCTGCTTTTTTCTAATAATCAGAGTAAATATGCTTGCTCCTAAAGACTACAAATGGTGGGAAAACTTTCTCTGTATCCACAAATCAATTGCTAAATGGACTTTTCACCATTATCATGACAGTGGATGACAGTTTATTAGAAACCGAGTTTACTGATGATTAAATGTGTATAATTCCATGGAGTTATTGCAGTTAGTCAGGAGTTCATTGCAGAACAAACATCCTTTTGCAATGGCCCCTTGCTATAGTAGTTTGGCCCCTTACATTAAGCTTCCTGCCATCCTGTCTTTCCCTGGCACTGTAAAAGAAAACAGAGATTTGAACATGGCTTCAGTAATTCAGCTGGTGCATGTCAGGATTTTTGGGTTTAGTAAGTAAATCCAAAAGGATACCCTCCTAGGATGAGTCTTTTGGGGTCTTTGGGCAGTTAGACGATAAAAATGGCAGTTTTTCTCTTGAAACGTAAAATTTTCTGATATTGACTCATTCATTGATTAATTCGTTCATTCTCCGCCACTTATCCGGGGTCGGGTCGCGGGGGCAGCAGCCTAAGCTGGGAAGCCCAGACTTCCCTCTCCCCAGACACATTTGCCAACTCTACGGGGGGATCCCAAGGCATTCCCAGGCCAGCTGAGAGATATAATACCTCCAGCGTGTCCTGGGTCTTCCCTGGGGTCTCTCCAGAGGGACATGCCTGGAACACCTCACCAGGAAGGCGTCCAGGAGGCATCCTGACCAGATGCCCGAGCCACCTCAACTGGTTCTTCTCGATGCGGAGGAGCAGCGGCTCTACTCTGAGCCCCTCCGGGATGACCGAGCTCCTCACCCTATCTCTAAGGGAGATAGGCCACCCTGTGGAGGAAACTCATTTCAGCCGCCTGTATACGAGATCTCCTTCTTTCGGTTACGACCGACAGCTCATGATCATCGGTGAGGATAGGAGCATAGATCGACTGGTAAATCGAGAGCTGATATTGACTGTTTATCAGAAAACACTTTTGTGGCAGGTCATCATCTTGTTTGCCATTTTCTTAATCAGTAATTCACTTCACCATTCCATATGTTGAGTTTTTAAGCTCTTTCCAGGAAAAAAAAGCTGTGAAAGGCAGTCTATCAGACTCAGGACACTGCAGGGCAATGACTGCTTCAGAGATGAATGTCAGTATGCCATCAAAATGACTCAGAAGCACAAGTCTAAAGCCTGTGCTGCTTTAAGGCTGCTGTATATGTAGCCGTACACAAAATAACTAAATGATAAATTCTTAAAAACATCTGAACTCCTTTAATTTCATGGTGTCCTCTTCAAATATACTTTTTGTCCTCTAAGGCAGCGGTTCTCAACCTTTTAGCAACACAGTACCCCTTGTAAAAAGATTTTTCAACCAAGTACCCCCACCACTGCAAAGTACTTTTGGTTAAAAAAAAAAACAAAACAAGAAAAACAGCACTTTGTCATTTTTCTTGAGTTTATTAAACTTTAACCATGCAAAACAATGGCAAATGTTTTGTACAACAGTACTACACTTCAACCAGGACTCCATCATTTGCATTGTCAAGGCGGCCGTGACTGACAGATATGGTTTGGCTTGTAACAGGTGGGGTTCAATTCATGTCTGAATGTGGGATTTTGGGAGTAATAACACGGTATAAGTCTAAATGGAAATTCAGTTTATGAATGTACTCTTACATTTATTGAAATATATTAAATGTTTATATCATTTTATATTATTCTATTTTAAGGATGTTTTAAAGAAAACATTAAAAGGTATATGTTTCCAAAAAATTTTTTACGTATCCCCTGGAATGCCTTGAAGTACCTCAAGGGGTACGTGCAAGGCCGGATTATCTAATGGACATTATGGGCACAGGCCCAGGGGCCCACACCCACTTGGAGCCCATTTGGGGCAAACACCAGCAGTTTGGACATGAAACCAAATGAAATGAAATTAAAATAAATTAAATGAAAAATACTTTATTAATCCCCAAAGGGAAATTTAATATTGTAGTATATAATTAACTTGAGGAAGTCTTGTTCCAGAGGCTGGTTCCAGAGGCTGATGACTGCTGGCAGGAATGATCTTCTGTATCTTACATCGGACCTGAAGAAGCCTCTCACTGAACACACTTTGTTCATAAATGAACAAATGTACTTTGTTCAAATGTACATAAAAGCCAGCTAGTTACACCACAGTATCCAGTGTATTGCTATTGGTACCATTGGCTGTGAGATGTTAGAAATGTCGTTTCACAGTGTATCATTCACAATTTTCAAAATAATGTGGTGGGGAAGGGGTCCCCTGGAACACTGAGCCCAGGGGTCTATGCACTTTTAATCCGGCCCTGGGTACGCGTACCCCATTTGAGAAACAGTGCTCTAAGATGTTACAAAATAGCCTTTGTTTTCTGAGAAATTGAGATCCTTCAGACACCCATTTAAAATAGTCCCACAAGGCTTTTATGGATCCATTTAGGGTTCTTCAAACTGACATCACCTTTCACCTCTGTGACGCTGGCGTTGCTTAAATGTAAGTGGGTTAATTACATGTTTTGGTCAGACTTTTGGCCCATGAACTAGTTTGGCTCCCCACATGGGACATTCTTGTCGAGCAGCCCCTCCCTGGAAGTCCCACACTGCGCAGGCTCGCGGCTTTCGGCTGTCAGGGCAAGGCAGACTGACAGTATGGCGGCGGAGTGCAGCTGGAAGGATGCTACTGTCGCCCGTGATGCTTCCATCGCCGGCAGCACGTAAATGGACTACTGACGGCAAAAAAGACAAGAGGATTTAGCGAGAAAGGCCTGTCGCCGTGAGCTCCTAAGATGGCCAGGCTCGCCGACTACTTTGTTGTGGTCGGTTACGACCTCGAAAAGCGAGGTGGGTGCTTGAGTTTAGCTCTGTTAGCTGTAACTGCATATTATTAGATGTATGGGTAAACAGAAGGCGGGGGAGGGAGGCGGGGACCGGCCGGGACGCCACTCACAGCTGACCGACGTTAGCTGCTGTCAGTCGGCTTAGCCGTCAAATCGACGCCGGGGACGCGCAGGCCTCGTGGGATTAGTGCGCTTTGAACGTGAGACTGACAGGTGGTGTCACACATTTCTGACAAGACAGTACACTTAATTAAGAACTTCATTACGTCCCTAAACCCCAAAACTTGTTTTATCTTCTTCATAACAAACATTTTTACTCAGTTGACAGCAAACTTAGGCTAACTTAATTAGCTACGAGCTAACATTAGCTTGCTGTAATGGGGCTGGCTGCTCGACTGTGACCTAAGACGGATTTATTCATCCTTTTCACCGTTTTAAATGGCAACACCCCCTACTGTCTAGCACTTGCAGAAATCGTACAGGAGATTTAATAGTTCACTTTGTTGGTGCAGAAAGTTAATGGGTTGTAGTTGCTGCTGTTGCTGCAGAGTCCCGGGTTGCAACTGTGGACAGGTTACAGCACGAAAATAAACCCCGCTTATTTCCACCTAGAATCAATTTAAAGCCCAGTTAAATAACTCAAAATCAATGCATTTTAGCGTCGGAGTTGTTTATTGTTTTCCTTGTCTGTGTTTCGTGTGGATTAACCTAGATGGCTTTGCCCCTCCCTGAGCCCCCTTTTGCACTGGAGCTCAGTTCCCTTGCGTTGTTGGGACGGGGTTTGGACCGTTATCTGAGCCCCCCTCCTCCACCCCTTTAGCCTGAGCCTTGGCCTAGATCTGAGCAGTATAATGGCCTGTTTAATCATAAAAAATTCAACTCTCCGTTGCCACGGAAGCTTGTAACTTCAAACGTGGTACACCCTTTTATTTGGAGTGGAATTTTGCTTGTGATTTATTCATAAGTGGCAAATAGTGACATGACAAGTCCTGTATAGCTAAAAGCAGGCAGAGAAATTACTTTTATCTGAAGGATGCTGGAGCAACCTTTATTTTTTCTGATTGCATCTTGTAGTTTTTTTTTTTTTTTTTTTCTTGTTCTTCTTCTTCTAGAAGGGGTTGATACAGGATGTTCTTAGGTGGACACTGCAAACACTGCAGAAACTTTCCTTCCTGTTCTACAGTACTTGAATGCAACACAAAGCAGTGGAAGCCTGTAAAAAGCATCTGGGAACCAGACATTAAAGCCACAGTGGCTTTAATGGATCAAGGCTTCCATATCTTGTTAAAACCAAACACTTAAAGCTGATGATGATTGTTGGCATTTTCCTTTATGCAGCTTTAACCTCACTCAGTGCTATGTTTCTGAGTGGAGATGTTTTGTTGTGGTAAAGATTTCCAGTTGCATTCAGATTCTTCCCTTTGCAATTATCATCTCCATTATCAACTAATGAGCTAATGTCAAAGTCATTAATATCATTTAGTGCATCCTCTGCACAGTCTGAGTGCTTGCACAGTCTATTCCGCTGGCTTATTACATGATATTGCAACCTATATACAAATGGCTGAAGTTGAATTTAACCTTTATTTTTCTGGATAAAGTATTTTTCTGCCTGGGTTGTACTCTTTTTGCAAAGAGAACACTGCTGCTCATCACAAATGAACTATCCTTGATCCACTAAGATACGAGGAATTCTCCTGTACAGTAGAGTTTCCTCTTGTGTCTAAATATTTCATGCATCCTGTCATTGTGTTTGTGTGTGTCTGTGTGTGTGTGTTTTTTCGTTCGTTCGTTGTTTCACAAGTGTGGGCTGTGACAGGTCGTCATCGCTACTTATCAGCTCCTCGGATCAGCGTTACCAACAGGATGATTGTGGGTGTTTACAAACAGACCATCTTTCTTTACCTTCTTTCTTTTTTACTTTAAATTGTATTGATTTCCCTAATTCACGTTTAAACAGTGAGGTAGACGTGCTAACCTGAGGGCAAAGCCTTGAATCTACCATTCATCCTGTCTGTGTCTCTCAAAAGTGTCGGTTTGCTTACATTGTGCTCAACCTAGATGCCATGTGACACCATCAGAGGATCTTAGAACCAACATGGCTAACTGTGGGCTGAGAAGAGTCCATAGTTGCTGGGATGTGGTTCTCCTTGCAAGGGTCTCTTGAGAAAGTCCACAGCATGTCACTGTGTTTTGACAGTGGTTCCTCCACTGTGTCGAGGATCCAGCAGCCAATTGGATTTACAGTCTGAGGCCCAAACAGGAAGCTGGGAGAGGACTCGAGGGAGACTTGTGTTTACAGTCAGTCCAGATTGTCCCCCTGTGTGCTCCTGGATGTGAGGAAAGGGGCGTGTTGGTTTGTGCGTGTCTGCGTAAGGCGGCCTCATTCATGACAATGATACACACACCGGCTGTAACTTACGGTTCTCTCTGTTGTAGCTCCATCTGTGTGCTGCCTGCACTGCATTTTGAGGCTGCTGATCATGGCTGTGGTGGCTTTAAGAGAATGCAGGAAGGTTGTTTACTGGATAGAGTGACAGCTCTGGTAACCATCCTGTTTTTTCACACACAGACAAACACACACACACACTCCTCGAGCATGTGGTCCAGTCAGGGCTGCTCACATTAGAAACCAGCAAGGTGCTGATGAGCTAAACGGAAATGTGTTTTGGCCAGTGTTTACAAAATTTATTCCGCTTCTGTTACATCAAACAATGTTGCCATGGTTACAATGTTGTGACATTGGTTACAAGAGTAAAATTGCTATGAAGTTGCAGTACATGCAATAAAAGATTAGTTAGTTGTGACACCATATTGAGTGAAGGCCATGTACTTAGTGGGTATTTAAAATATGATTGAATGATGGACCAATCACTTGGTGCATTTGCATTGACAGCAGTATTTTCACAATAACGCTTAATATAAATGAGCCAGTATTCTGATCATGGTGTTTGTGTGTTTTATGGATAAGATATTTCATTCATAGTCAGTATTGTAACTAATGGCTCTTGCCTCAATACATCTATTACACAACGGGTTCAGTTGTTAGTGTCACATCCAAAACCTTTGATATAATAATTTGCTTTAAAACAGAAACTCTGGTTTCCTTCTCTGAAGTGTGTTTTCTGCTTCCTGAAGCTATTTTGTGTTATACCTATTGAAACCTAAGATGTCAGTCGCATTGAAGCTGGCATCTTCCAGTTTGTGCTTACCATGTAAAAGTCTGATAATGCAACTTAAATCCAAACATTTATGTTTATTTTTATTATTAATACTCCAAACATGATCATATCTAATTCTACACTTAAGGTAGAGTGCAGACAAGTTATTTTTTAATGTGGGTGGATCAGCTAATAGCAGGACCAGCACTTCTGATAAGACTTTTGGAGGAGATATACTATACATTATACTGCACAGTGTGGGTTTGATCAGTGCTGGCATCCTCGAGCCTCATGTTGCTGGGCAGATGGGTAAACTTAATCCTTTCAGTCTCTTTTATTCTTTGGGTAAATTGCAATTTTTTTCACAGCTTTGCTTTGTTACACTAAGACTGGAGATGTTGCTGGATGTCACATGACTGAACGCCATTTTTACAATTTACTATTGCAGACAATAAGCTTGATGTCTGTAGTTTGTATATTTTTTTCTATAGACTAAAGATTATAAAGCAGTATATTGAATCTTTCTTGTTTTGGATGCTGGTGTTAAGAAAACCTATGAAAAGTAAGGCTAGCAGAAATAAAATGTCAAAAATAACTGTTTTTATCTTACAATAACAACTACATCTTGAAACTCCTGTCCACAGAGTCCACATGACATTTCTCCTGCACTAGTAAACCATGACAATGCTATTCATCTTTAATTCTTTATTTTGTCTGCTGTCATAGAATTTGCAGACATTTAGTAATAATTTGACCTTTCAATATACTACAATTTCTATGTACTTTTTTTTACTTAAAAGTTTGTCTAAATCTTCCTGTATCCTTTTTTGTTGGATATACACAAACACAAATTCTTGTTTTCAAGAAGACTTAGTATTTGTCAATATGTTTTTTATCTGCATATTTATATTTTAAATGACAAAAGAAATTCTAAAATTGCACGCTAACATTGGAAAGACATTATTTTTGCCTACTTGATAGCTGGATTAATTAATAATCAAATGACTTTGCCAGTCATGTGTGACACCTTAAGCCCTACTTAGTGTTGCAGCTGTCACAATTCACAAGTAATAACCTCAGGATTTAAATATTGATGACTAGCTGAAGATCTGAAGTTCACTGAACCTTTCATTGTGAATTTACAGATTGTTTTATTTAAAGTGGTCTTTGGTACTGTTAACCTTTTAGTGTTTGAGCCTCAGGATCATCTGACTCCAACACTAAAGATGCCTATAAATGGCAAAAATATTATTTCCAATATTTGAATCCTCTTGACGTCAGTGGTTTGGTGCCTAGTTTGGAACGTTGCTCCTGTCGAAAGATTGTTTTCATCCTTCTGAGATTATTTTCTTTGATACTGAAAAATTAAAGCAACACATAATGCTTATAAAGATTTGCGTGAATATACATCAAGGTCAGGGGCGAGACAGGAACCTCTCAGACTTAAGCTAAGATGAAGCAGGGGGATGAATTGGGGGGGGGGGGGGGGGGAGTGTATGCTGCTGCCAGAACTGCCTGCCTGTGGGCAGCCACTTCCTCTATTGCTCTAGAGCAAAGCTGTGGCCTTTCAGGCCCTCCAGAAATAGTCCTCACAATCAGCCTTTCATAGGGGGACAGAGTGACGCTCGGTCGCAGCCGTGGTTGCGGTGGATGGCTGGTTGTGTGTTTGTGTGCATATGTTGGCACGAGCTGGTCTCCTGCCTGCCATTCAGATGGACTGCCTGCCTGGGCACTTCAGGCAGCAGCACACACACTTGCTGTGTGTTTGCTGCATTACCATGGCAACGTTTCTCCCCACACGGCCCGCAGGTTGTGATGAGCATCTGCAGTTTTCTGACCAGTGACTCAGTCTGTTTGCTTTGATCATTAAAAAAAAAAAAGATTTGTCAAGATCATTGAAGAGTTTTTTATCAGACATGCACCATAGTGCTGAGATCTGGATGAGACCACTCTGTGTGTGTGTGTGTGTGTGTGTGTGTGTGTGTGTGTGTGGCTGCATTACAACCGTCTGTCTGCTGTGCTGAATGCTTGTTATTAACAAGGGAGACGATGGCCCCAGGGCCCCAACCCTGCCCTCATTCCTATTCCACAGATACAGAAGAGAGGGTGTTTGTGTGTGTGGGCTGGGGGATGGAAATGAACAGATGCCTCTAAATGTGCACATCTTCCCCCAAACTGGACATACAGACCAACTCTGCCTGTACTGTACACACTTCTTTTGCCTGATATTACTCACTCAGCTTGTGCTGCAAAGCTTTTTTGGGAAGTTTTTTTTGGTTTTGGGTTATGTGTTGCTATATAAATGGGATCTGGACCCCAGGGAGCAACTGAGGAGGGAATGTTCTTGCTGTAAAAAAAAATAATAAAAAAATTAGTCAACTTTAAAGAGTCATTTCTACCAAAATTTCATTCAATTGATGCTTGCTGTTTGTGTAAATTGTGCACACTACATATATTGAAACTGAGCATGAGTCAGGATACCCGTTTAGTGACTGGGGACCAGTGACCTTAAGTGAGAATTTATCCACTGCATGTTGGTGTAAAAGGCTAAGAATCAGTTTAAATGAAACACACTGTTGTATCAAACAGTAGACATAAAAATATTCATTTAAATCTGTTTTAATTCTGTATGAATGTGCTGGAAGGATGCCCTCCTTCATGCTTTGATGTTAACTCTGGAATTCAGAGAATTTAGCTGTCCCCTCTCAGGACAAAGGCTGAGTCAGTGCTGCTTACAACCAGCCTGTCCAAGCTCAAGGGAGCAATCGTTCAAATCCCCGAGGGGTGATCCCAACATGTCGGTAGCAGTTTTGATGAGGAGATAGTGAGGTTGTTAGGATTAGTGGAGTTGTTTGACAACTGCAGGACGCTGCGGTAACTACATCAGTTTATGCAAATGATACACATGCTTCTGTCAAATTTTGTCACATGTGCTAGCGCTGTTCAATATGCAATGAGTCAATATTAGAAAAACCTGAAATACTGGCTTCAATTTGGTCTAATTCTTTAGGAAATAAGGATAAAACAACTAATTTTCCTGATGGAGCAGAAAAAATAAATGCTTTCGATTTGATCAAGACACACTATTACCATCTAAACAAATACCATCTATATAATAAAAGAAGCAACCATTAGAGATAGATGCAGATCATAGAGACAACCACTAAGCGTGTTGTTCACATTTAAGAGGTCTAGTTAATCGGTGCTGATGCTGAGTGTTTGTCCATTAGTGTGGAGTCAACATCAACTGAGATTTCTGGAAAAGGTGGGTCCATATCTGCCTTTAAAAGATAGCTGATGCACTTTAGCTAAAATACAAATGCAACACAGACCAAAGACATGCAATCGTACAGTGCTTAATTCCTAATTTAATTCATACATCATTCTTCTCATCCACAATGGAGGTGGGGTGCTCAGCATCGTCTGGTACAGGTGCTAGATAGTTTCTTTGTGGCACATTGATGTACAACACACAAGCTAGTAATGCTAATTTGACTTCATGTTTTGTAAAGGGTCCTTCTCATTTGCGTGGTAAATAAATGTTGTATTTGGCCTCCGAGAATCCAAACACTTAAAACCCTGTATACATTGTATGTATCGCTATTTAATTGAGTTTATTTCATTTAAACTTTAATTTATGCTTATATTGGATTTCCTGTGATTCATGTTTCTCTTTCTGCCACTACGTGCGCCTTATACCGTATCAAGACCTGCTGTAACAAAGTGGATTTCTGCACTGTAGGATCAAGTAAAGTCGAAATCTACAGCGTCGTTTAGGGAGACGAAAAGCCATTCAGTCAGGATGTGGTCTTTTCTAAACATCACCAAAGTAAATTTTTTGCTTTCGTTTGGATCAGAGCACCAAAGGCCATGTGTCAACAACACACAACTGTAAAGTTTAGATAAAATATTAAGTAGACAAAAGTGGCAAAATGCAATTTAAAGTAAGAATAGTGACTTTTAGTTGCAATCAGAAATAGTATAACCCCTCTTGTATATGAATCTCCTTTACGCCTTGCAGGTAAATGGGAAACTCCCTCCCAGTTTCTGCAGAACAAAACACTGGAAGGGTGACCAGTCGTAGGAGATTAAGTCTACTCTTTGTCAAGACACAATCGAGGTCAAATCTGTGTTTTATAAAAATGGGAAATCTACCCAGATATACAGTGTGTCTGTTTTAATCCCATGTGTAGCTTGTGATTGGTTTGATATGCAGATTAAGAGATGGTTATTGGTCGAGGCCCAGTTTGTTGCTTCTGCTACTGTACAGCATTAACAGCATACTTGTCATTGCTCTCCCCTCCCCCACAAGTAGGTCTGGTGCTCTGCAAAAGTTATTCAGATTACTGTTATAGCACATTATTTGTTAACTGCAAAGGCAGAAGATGAAAAAGTAAGACTGTAGAGGTTTCTCCATTCCTGGGAGTCAGAAGCCAGTCAGCTACAGATTGAGCTGAAACCTAGCAGTCTGTCTCAATTGTTCATTTGTCACTGACTTTATCGTCTTCCTGTCAGATTCTCATTGCTACTGGTTTCTCAAGTAATGAGTTGTCTGTACATGTTGGGGTTAATGATTCCGTTTTTCTTTTTTTTTTTTTTTTAATCTGTGCTGAGGTTGTAATTTGCATCTTTCAATTTCACATTAGAAAATCATACAACTAACAAAGACTGAAATAATATTTAGCTATAATGACACAATTTGCAGAATAAAAATGAAGAAAAACTAGATTGGCTGTATAATAATTCAACTCCCCATGTTTTTAGGGATCCTCATGCTGCTGGAGCACATTGACTTCTCTTATTTTCTTAGAACAAAATCTCAGATATGTTGCCATATTGCTCTGCTCCTCTCTCCCCTGTCTCTTAAAGCTCCTCTATGGCCACAAGACTGCATCATGGTATGCATACCATGCATGTTTCTCATCATGTGATTGTCATTTAAGGATGAGAATTAGATACTGTCTGTAATTTATGTGATTCCAATCCTTCCACAGCTGGACTTCACAGAAAGCTCACTGCTTTTTGACATTATTCACAAAATATTTAATCTTAACCAATGTTATTTCAAATCAACTCAGTAGAAAGTGTTTGGGTTTATGACACCTTTATTGGTGTCAACTAAAACTTAATAAAACCTGATTCAAATAGTTTCTTATTGTCAAACAGTTTATTTCATATGGTGGACCATATGGGTCATATGTGTAGGCATGATCTTAGACAGTCTCCTATAATGAAAGATTGAAGTGGAGCTGAGCAGATGGTTGCCATGTCTGTCACCTTTTTTTTTTCTTAAAAATGTTGTTTTCCATTTCATCTCAGTGTAGGACAAAGCAGCTCATATCAACACAGCTCCTCACAGTTTGCTGTCTGTTTCTTTGTATTACTCCCATTTAGCAATGTTATCTTATCCAGAGAGACAAATGACAAGAATGGAGTGTCAGAGAGACATTTTTGCACATGAATGAGTTTCTTGGTCTGTCGTGATTACTTGAATATCAGCACAAAAGTTGTCTTTTTTTTGTGTGTGAGCTCCTATTTGGACACGGGAGGTGAAGTACAAGTGGCTAATTGGTTATGATTGCTTCAAAAGTTTCTGACATTTTGCCATGTTTTTTTTTTTTTTTTTTAAATTATTCTCTGCATTCTGAAATAACTTAAAGTAATTAATGACTGATGTGCGGTATTAATGCTAGAGTGTGAAGGGCTAAAGAAGCTGAGGTTGGTGTTGGATGAAAGTTTAGTCCTGGGTATGCATGCTTCAGAAACGCTGCTCAGAGTAAGAGACAGTAGATGGGCTGTGTCCTTTCAGTTTTGGCAGGTTTCCTCCCTCTATTGAATCCGTTTGTTAGGCCCAGACAAGAGACCGAGGACAGTCTCAGACACACACAACCACCTGTAGTGACAAAAGTAAAATAAGAAAAGAAAAAGGGAAGGAAAAAAAAAAATGTTTTTAAAATTTTTTTTTTACTCTTGGATGGTTATTTAGTCTGAAAGTTCTGAAAAAGTACCATCTAAATAAGTGAACATGGTCCCTCTGGCTACTGTGCACCTCTTTGAGGCTGTTTCCTCTCCTGGAAAGCCTTTCTTTTTGTTTTGGGGTTTTGGGTTCGTGGATGGGGAGGGGGGCAGCGGGGTATTAGTTCTGGAGGAAGGATGTTAGTTTGCTGAAGAGCTTTTGTACAAAGAAAATGTCCCACATTGTCTCCAGGGCGACGGCAATTGCCAGATGGAGCTCTCTCTCTCTCTCTCTCTTCTTTTTTTTTTTTTAAATTTAGCACCCTCTGTTTAGTTCCTTAAAGGCAGCTTTGCTCAGTCAGTTCCTTCTGAACACAAGCTGACTCATTAATTCATGTAAGACTGTAATCTCCTCCATCATTTGACACGAAATTAAGACATTATAAATGTCAAGTGTTACTGCCTGATATGCAGAATTGCTCTGTAACATTAAACCATGCTTTGTTTCTCTGACCCAGTAACTAAGTGACTCACACTTGCTTGAATTGCTCAGAAACTTTGTTCCAACAATGCACCAGATCAGTGTCTGCAACTTCGCACACATGGATCACAAACCCCTCTAACAAATCAGGATTTAACTAATGAACAAAAATGAGTTGTATTAATGCAGCACATGAAACTGAACTTGTTTTACTTCAGTCAAGCTAAATACTTAATACTGCTCATCGCTGCAAGTCTGCACACAAAGACGAGAAGATTCTGAACTCTTTATTGTCCCGACTGCTGCAGTTGTCGTGGAAACGGCCCTGATGTCATGTCACTGTGGTTTGGAAGCTTGCAGACGAGAAGCTGCGGTCTGGTTCAGCAACGAGACCGTGGCGCAGGCTCATATATGCAGACACACATGCACACACCACCCTGCATGCTCATTTGAACTTTGATTGCCATTTCAGTTTTCACCTGGCTGTACTTCATCTGTGTTAAGTCCTCACCATCTCTGGCTGGCACCCATGGCCCACATTTCCTCCACTTTCCCTGCTTGTTATCTTTTTCAAGCTTTTACCTGCCTTTAATTGACCTTTTTTAGCCACTTCTGTGATGTGTGTTGCTAATTTTGGTTGACATCAGTGTAAATCAGTTAAATAAACAAATACATAAACGTTAAAATGCTGATTATAGCAGCGTGTCAAAGATTCCTTTTTAGTATCTAAGTAAATAAATATTTACAAAGATATCACCTTTCAATGAGATCATTGACAAGCATTGAAATAAATAATGATACTGACAATGGAAGCAGTATTTCCAGAGCTGCTTTCTCTGTTGTTTCCTGCTGGTGAGTTTCTTAACTTTGGGGCATAACAGACAAATGCTGCATGTCCAGTTTTCCCCGGCTTTTGGAGGAAAACCTTTGCTGAACTAGTAAATGATCACAGTTTTGTTGGACTCATATAATTAATAAGAGTGTTAGTGTTGTAGCCTGGTCCTTCTTCGTTTAGAGCTTTTCCATGTAAGTAAATTAAATTTAAAATCAGTTCAGAAAGAAACTCAGGCAGCCTAGAGATGCTCAAACTAGATCAATATGCTCTCTTTTCTTGCTTGTGGTTTGTAGCTGGGCTGCAGGGTTATGAATAAAAGTCTTCTAAAAGGACATTACGCAAATCACGTTTTCTTGACATAAATGCATAAATTCATCTTCAAGCATCTTTTTTGGTGATGAATTATCTAATGTTTGCAATATTTTAGAGATGAAATGTAATTTTGTTCTATTTTTCTATGACCTAAAGGTAAAAAAAAAAAACACCCTGACTTGTGAGCTCAGATTTGACCCAGGGATTCCCACGTTACAAAGTAGTACAGCAGCAATTTTTAAGACGTTTTTTATTTTTTTATTTTTTAATAGTTAAAACAAGAACATGTTCAGGACTGGTACAAAATGTTGACAAACCAAGAGACATGGTAGCCTGTTAGTAGCTTTTTCTGAAAAAAGGTCATCAGTATATGAAAAGTGTGTTCAGGATCCTTACATTGGGTACGGTTACATGATGTTTTATAATTCAGAATTAATAATTGAAACAAGTCCTTACTTAATTCCTCTTTAGAGCAGCGGGTTGGGAAGGGTTCTGATTGGACAGAGGGTGCACGTGATGTATGATGTATCCCGAAAATAAACAAAGTTTGCTCCCTGCTTCTCGTCTTTTCAGTCATAACTTGTAAAAACTACATTATAAGTACCAGTTTCGCCGCTATTTTTATTATAATTTTGAAGTACCAGCTCAACACGAGCATACTACTTGTTGCAGCAACTGAGAAGGAGAAGAAAGATAGACCAGCGAACACGGGAGGCAAAACAACGCGCGTCATCGGGACAGGACAAGGTAACGAGCATGCTCAGAACGACCAGAATTAACTTAGAGTGGAATTAAGGTTTACATGACAGAGAAATTAAATAGTTCGGAATTAAAATGTGAATAAACCTTACATTGGACACTTACATTGGAATTAAGTGTAATTCCAAATAAAAATTTTCATTAGGAATTAAATTTTTACATGGTCATTTTTCATCAATTTAAAGCGGAATTAACTTTTATTCGGAATTAAACAGGTATTAAAACTCGCATGAAAACGTAGCAGATGATGTGTCGTCTCCATACAGTAAGAACTAAACACATCCAGTGTGACTACGTTCCCCGTAATGTTGATCTAAAACTGCTCATGTATAAGTGTTAAACCAGGTCAGTGCTTCTTTCTGAGGCTGTAATTTACTTTGTCTATAAGTAACATTTTGGAGTTGGCAGCATACAGAAGGATATCCATAGTTATATGGATATACAAAGTAAGCAGACACTTCACTTTGCCATAAAATATACCTCATGGTACTATAATGACCCCAAAAAAGTGAAAAACAAACATGCTTGCACAAACATTTACTAAATAAATGAAGCCTTCTTTCCAAATATTATATATGATGTAAGTTATATCTAACCAGGGAAGAGAATGCATAGAGAAAGGGCTGAAAAGTGTTTCAGCATCTGGCATCAAAGTGAAACTGATAGTAACTTGGTTACCATCCTGCTGATGTTATATAACAGGTCTAGCTGATAAGTGGATGTCAAATACCTGCAAGGCCACACCGCTCATTTCAAATTCCTCTCGCCTTACATAGTTAGTGAATCCTTTGAAATCATTGTGTTACAGCATCAAAACATCAGTGTTCTTTCAGTTTAAGCCGTCCACTGTATCGTCTTTATAAAGGCATATGCTATAAGTGCTCTGGAAGCATATTTTCTCTTTATTTTGAGTGTTTTTCCATGAGAATTTGTGGGTTATCTCTTTGAGAACACCCAACGCATGTCTTTAGCTGTCATCTTTGCGATGTAATCTGCTACTTGCTCATCACATTTCACCTCAAATTTACTTCATCTAGTGACAAATCTTGTCACTGACTGCTGATATGCAGATAGTCATTTCATGAAATGCTTTGCTCCGTATCTGCGTGGCTCCTTTTTAACCATGCCGGTCAAAACAAAAAAGACAGACATAACAATTTCACACTGAAGCACAACAAGTTCCATAACCGTGCATGCCGATGCCAAAGTGACTTAATAACTTAAATAAGATCCTACATACCGCAACGCTGAACTGGATTAAATGGGTGTATGTATGGGTGTATGTATTATGTATGCTGCCACATCTAAGTTGAAAGCATACCTGTATTTTGATCATTGGAATGCTCATGAAATATTCCTTTGTGCCTGTATGAGAAAAGGAAAAAAGAAATGGAGGTTTTTTTTAAATGTTGTTTTTTTGGGGAGAAAACCTTCATAAAAGTTGTTTTCTTTGGCCTGTCTTCATGTTAACATGGCTTGAAAAGTACTGATTTTTCTTTATTTGAAATCCACTGTGTGCAGTATTAAATAACTCATATCTGTCATATTTGAGATTAAACTTCTTTTAATTTATCACAGAAACTGCAATGCAGAAAGGTTCAGCTCTGCTGTAGTAGTACTACAGGAGGTGATGCAGAGATGTCACAGCTGCTCATGGATTAGACTCACAGGACTGTAGCTTGACTTTTGTGTCATGCTTTATGTTTTCATGCCAGCCGCATTAAGTTTTTATGCCACAAACTTGTTATGCTACGTTTCATCCTAAGACTGATGGATGGAAGTAAAAATGCGTTTTGGACGTGTTTAACATCAACAGCAGGGATTTTGTTTGCAGATGAACCCGTTTGCCTGAATGCACATAGTACTGGATCATATTTGTTTGCTACTCTGAGCCTTCTGTTGTTTGCCTTTGTCACCGCAAGTATTATTCAGTTCATGTTTGTTTAATAAATGATTAATGGAACCTGATTTTCTGCTCATTTTGGACCTAAAATATTCTAGTTAAAGTTTCCTGGGAATCTTCATTCACTGAAGAAGCATACTGTATAGCATCAGAGAAAGTTTGTGTTGAAGCATTAGAGCTATAGTGGAAACATCATAGTCTGTTATTTTCTTTTGTTTGAAACATTTAACATATTTTTAAAGCTCTTTCTTATCATTGAACACATTTTAAGGTTTAAAATGAATAGCTGCCAGGAAAAAAAACTTGTAAATTGTAAATTTTGTGTTTGATGCTTGAAAGAGTGTTTGTTTGGGCATGGTTACTAGTAAATAATCTGTAATTTTAAGGCTGTTTTGGTCCGTTTACCGAGTGAGACTAATGTAACCCCTAATGTCCATTATGTATACTGTGCCATTAAGTAAAAACAAAGTAACCTGCAGTCATTTGGAGCTTTCTATTTAACACGATCTCTTAGCATCTTTAGGATCAGAAAATATGAGTTGAAATGGAGGAATAATCCCACATAACTAGAGACGTAAATCTGATATTATGGTTTCACTATTGTGTTTAATGAGTGATGGTAAAGATAAGGTTATGGTTGCAGTGAAGACAAATAATAAGGAATACACTAGGGCTGGGCGATTAATCGGATCTTAATCTCAATTACGATCTGGGTTTTCAACGATCATAAAAATAAAAGGGTGTGATTATTTTTCTCTTTGCAGTTTCCTCTCCTGCTGTCTTTAGTTGCTAATCGAGCATCACTGGCATTGCAGTGCTGTGCTGTAAACTCCTCCCACAGCCGCTTTGGTTTCATTCAGACACTGTTGCCAACTTGGCAACTTTCTTGCTGAATCTGGAGACTTTTATGGTTAAAAGCGACAAATCTAGCAACTTTTACTGGAGTTATTAGAGACTTTTCTGGTGTTTTGGCGACTGACTTGAAGGCACATATTGTTCTGCAGTTACTGTAAGGAAGGAGCAGCGGGAGTCTCTCTCGTCCTAAAGCACTCCCAGGCGGCCAGTCTCAGTCGGCTCCGGCTGCAGGTCAATGTAGAATAACTGCAGTAGGTTGTGGAAGTTCACCTAAACATAGTTTATACCATTGTCAGTGACCAACTAGCTGCATTATTTTCGTATACATAGTTCGGCGAGTTAAACCACTGCAACGCGTTAATCAGCTGGTTTAGATCAGTTGTCTTTTAACAGGTGAATGAGAGAAACACGCTCCCAGGTGCTGCAACATTGAGACCTGCTTTACAGCACACACACTGCACTACATTTTCTGCCCTTTTGAGTGTGAAATGGTCCAATACTTGCGACTTTTTCGGTCTTTTCCTCTCATCGTCAGAGCGAACCGCTCGCCGCAGTTGTTTGAAATGTCCGTCATCAGTCCGGGTGAAACAGTCATACTGTACAGACATACCGTAGGCAACAGATTCTGTTTTTATATATTTTATAAATGTTTAAATATTTTATATGTTTACTGAAACAGTGATGTAGTCCTTCAGTGGTCTGAGAATGCCGTGATGATGCATAAATTATAATATATCACCACGTGATATTAATTAAATGACGCCTCGAGGCAAATAATTTGCCTCGATCAATTTTTGTACTCGAGTTACTCGAGTAATCGTTTCAGCCCTAGTTATAATATGAAAGCTGGGTACAATAAGACGTTATGACAGCTTCGTTGTCACACGGACCGTTACAGGAAATCATTCCTGTCCACCTTAATAAGACCGTTCAATGCTTCTTCCTTGTGTCTTAGATAACATCACGAATGTTAACAATGGTATTTATCTCCTCTCAACCATAGAGAACACCACACCACACAGCGTAGTTTAAAAAAAAAAAAAAAAAAAAAAGGATAATTGTGTTAAATAATCGAGATCTCAATTTCAGTCAAAATAATCGTGATTATAATTTTTGTCATAAGCGAGCAGCCCCAGAATACATGATGATTTTATTTGTTTTTTTTTGCATCTGTATTCTGATGTCTGTATACTTAGTAGTGATATCCCAGGACATGCAGCATTAGCTAAAGGATTTTTAATTCAGATGTATCATCTCACATCTCATTTACAGCATGGTGCATTTTCTTTGTCTGATAAAGCATGATTTACTCAGTGTTGGGACTATACTGTTCTGACTGGAAGAATAGTAGAAAAATTGCAGAAGAAGATGTGTATTTGTTTGCAGAGGAAGAAATACACATCTTTCTTTAGATTTGAATGGATTTGTTCCTACAAGTGACAGCAGAGCTTTCTCAAAGCAACCATGTTGATTGAATACGACTGTTTTTATTGGTCGCACATGTGCGCCTAACATTTTATTATCTCTCTGAATGTCTGTCAGCATAAAATGCCAAGTGAAAGGGTAGGATTTCACCTGTTTGGCTCAGTTGTACACCAACGTATGTGTTTGTTTCAAGTTAATATGTTTTCTGACAAATAATGATACAAATGAGTGGAATCAATTTCCAAAATATAGAATATTGTGGAATAAACTATTATTCTCATTAATTTAAGGTTTTGTTTTTTTTTAGTGTCTGAGCAAAATGAAGCAAAGAAGCTGGATGAGAGTTAAATGCATTTTGACTGCTGCATCTAGCTGTCCGTGTGATGTCACCTCCACTGACCCAGCTCAGGTCTCCTCCAGAAGTTTAGCAGTAGCTAAGAGGTTTCAAAATGAGGAAATACAGCTCTAAAAAGACTGAAAAAGCTGCATCAATTTGTGGTGAAGCTTTCGAGTGGAAATATACGGGCTGATGAATCTTGTCAAAAATAAGTGAAGCTTCCATTAAACTCACTCTGTGTTTGAGCTTCATCTAGAGGATGTCCTGGAGAAAAATAGTAGAAAATAGATATTAATTGGGTTTAACAACACTACTAATGTAAGAGTATTTTGGGAAATACAAAACTGCATGTCTTTGGCTGATTAGATCAGGCAAAAATGTGGCATATAATGAAGCCAAAAAGAAGCTGCCTTTTAAAATAAAACTCAAGTCCAAGTAGGTTATGATCATGAAGAAGATTAAAAGTCAATCAAGAGGAAGAATGTTTGGCTAGCACAGCACAACCTCATGAGGTATTTTATAGTTTGAAATGTTTTGTTTCATTCAGTTCAGCGATGCTAGACCTTGCATTTTATTTCTACTTTTTTCTGCTTAACATTCACGCTTTAACATTTCCCTAAACCTCATTCTTGTTCACACTAACTTAAACAACCAACCATTTTGTTTATTGATCTAAAACAATTCTTACAATTAAATGAAAGAAGCTGCTGCAAGCAACACTGCAAAAAATTGGAGTAAACTTACATTTTAAAGGTTAAAACATTGGCTGTATGAGCCAATGCTACACATTAGTCTGAAGGCTTATTTCTCTGACAGAGAAACAAAGCCTCCGGCTGGCTGTTCTGCAGGAGTCTCCATAACCCTTCTGCGGGGCCCTCGTGCGCTTCCTTCCTGTGGTGAGGGCAGTTTGGTCCAGTGTCTCTCCAAGCATGCTCCAGTCTCCTGCTCTCATTTACTAATAGCTACCCAGAGTTTGTGTATCTCTGGCGCTGAGGAAGAGCTATGCACTGCCAAGAGAGGAGTGAAACAAATAGTTTCAATTCTGAGGATGGATCAATAATAATAATTTCTTATTGCTTATCCTGTCAGCTCCAGAGAGGCTTACTTGGTGTGTGTTGCATTAAAACTACTTGTGCGACATGTAAGTTAAAGTGAAAAACTGCCCATGTTGTTCTTGCATAATTAATAACATTCAAGTAAGTATTGTTTGTTCAAACTTGGGGACCACAGAGAACACAAAAGCTGCTGATGCTTACTGGGGATGTTGCTACAAAATCTGTCTTATTTTTTGGAAATTATTTTCCTATTTCTGTTGTGCTTCTTTTAAGACTTATTTTCTTTCATTTCAACCCCATAGAAGCATTTGTTGACCAGGTTAGGGATTACAAATAAAACCAAAAAATGCACTGAACCTGTGCTTTTTCATGTTAAATGTTAACCTATGATTGAACTTCACAAAAACACAAAATAGGAAAAAAGCAAGTTGCAGCATTGAGTGCTTTGTGGTGTTTCTTCTCCAGAGTTCCATGAAGAACAAGTTAGGTTTTAGGAATGAGCACCAGTCATTTCAAACCAAAAGAAAATTAATCTAGTCTTGGGACCAATCACACAAGTCACTGCTTGTCCCTTGTTGGCATCGCAGACAGCGATTTTACTATTTCCCTGCTTGTTGTGGGAGCTGGCCTACTTTCTGTGTAACGGTTGTACTTCTTTTATAGTTTCTTTTATAGTTCTTTCTTTTATAGTTTGGTGAATACACACCGATTGTCTCTTGAGACATTCATTTAATACATGTTTAGGATTGGGCCTATGACAAACTCTGGTAAAGAAATCACCAAATCAGAGTATTTTGATTTGCACCATTTTATTCTAGTTTAGTTTCCTTTGTATTGGGAAGTTAAGTGTATTCTCTGTGTGGATGAATGCTGTCTTTAAGCAGCCTGCAGGGCTTCAGCTGGAACCAAGCTGAAAGACGGGCTTGTGGTGGTTACATAAGTTGGCCTTTGTTTTATCATTGTGCTGTTGTGACGAGCCAGGCGCTGGCCACCAAAAGCTACTTCCAAAAGTGGAAATGGCCTATTTGGCCAGCAGCAAATAAGCATTTTAACACATTTCACTGTTTAAAATATACTTTCAGTTCTAAAAGTTTCTTTTTACACCACAAAAAAAATCAACTAGTCTTGTATCATGTCTTAAAAGTGCTGAAATGCAATCCCACAGAAATAAATAATGTGATTATTGATCCTTATTTTATAAAGACAGTGCTAAAATATGGAAAAAGTGGAAAAACCTAATGTTCCCATTGATACAACAGTTTAAAACATTTTTAGAGACAAAAACATGAAATAATTGTTGTTTGCAGGGTGTCATCAGTCTCACGTTGTTCTGGAGGAGTTTATAATCTCGATCCAGATCTCTTTTAAGGTGGAATTTCAGTCATTGTCTTGTGTGGACTTAGGGCCATTGCAGTACCCTGATTCTTTTTCTTCTTCGGCCTTTCTGTGGATTTGCTGCGGTGCTTTAGGTTACTGTCCTGCATGGCCCAATTTAAAACTTTAGCTATTAAATGGATGGCCTTATGAATGACTCTTTGCTAAATAAAGGAGTCGATGGTTGACTCTGTCGTGCCCCAAACTGAATAATCACCGCTTCCCCGCCATGCTTGATGGTTGGTATGGGCATGTTTGTACTGATATCACCAATCATCTCCCGTTTGGCATGTCTGTTCCATGGACATTGTTCCAGGATTCTTATGATTTGTACAGATGTAACTTTACAAACTTAAGCTTTGCTAAGATGAGAAGGATTTCTCCTGCTATTCTTCCAAGTAAGCCATATTTATTGAGTGTTTTTATCATATTATATACTCAATCTTGACATTTACATGGTCGCTAAGGCATGTAGAGTCTGAGATGTATCTCTTATCAGTGTTTTTCTGGAATTTGTGTGTGCTTTGCTTGTTCTGACCTTGAGCTGAACGTCCTGGGAAGATTGACATCAGTCCGCAATGTTTTCCTCTTATGAATACTCTTCTTACTGCAGAATGATGGACTCCAAATTCTGTTATATTGGCAGTGTAATCAATTTCACATTGATGAGCAGCAGCAGTTGCTTCACTAAGATCACTTCTGATGTCTTTCCTCCTTGGCACTGAGTTAATAGACACTTACATGTTCTAGACCAGCAAAATCTCAATGCCTCTGCTTGTATACTGGCACTGATCACACTTTCTGATGATCAGTTCATTGATAAAACACTTTGGTCAGCAGCATCTGGCAGATTTTATTATTTTATTTTTAATGGAAGCAATATGATCGCATTTACAGCTGGTAACCACACACTGTTACTCAACAGTGGTAATTTGACCTTGTTGGTTTAAGCATGACCCTGTAGTGTTCTGGTTCATATGGAAAAAAATTACCTTGCTGTCACGCTTCTATGATTTATCACGCTTAGTAAAATGATAAAATAATAGCCATTGGAAGATCCACCAAATTCTCTAAATGCAAAGGAGCCTCATTGCTTCTTTTATCATCTCTTTCAGCATATATTATGTTGGACAATCTTTTGCAAAAGTTGATCTTTCATTAAATAGATTTAATTTTTAGTATTCATTTGAGGTCACATCCACTTCACTAGTTGTTCATTACATAAAGTATTTGACATCCATTGTGGACCAGAGCTTGTGTGTAGCTGCAGATTTCTGCAGTATCGGCGGCAACCGGAGGTTTCAAGACCCTCAGTTGTCAAAATGGCCTCTTTGTAGGAGTAAAAATTTGCAGGTGTAATTTAGAGCTCATGCTATGTTCTTTGATTTGAACTATTTTAGACCATAACAATGTTCAGTGATGAGGCCGTTAAAAATGGATAAATGGAAAAAGGAAGTTAAAAATATGTTTACACAACATGTGAAAAGTGAAAATGAGTCTTGAAATTTGTGATTTTCATCTGCAATTGTGGTCCCAACACTGCAGCCTCCTGTGCTACAGAAACCCCACACTGTCTGTGTGGCAAACATGTTGCTAACTGGAGATTACCTTATGTTGGCTTTTGTTTTAGCTGTTCCAATTCTTCATATCATGATACTAAATCAAGCCATGCTAGACTCGGTGAATAGAACAGAAAAAGCTAGTTCATGCTTCATTTTATGTCATCTCTTTGGCTTATAACTTTAGCTGTTTGTGGCCATGCATACAGCCAGCCACAAGCATGAAACGTCTTCATTTTACTCCTATAAACACCTAAAAAGTAATTTCAAGAAAAATTGTGGACATCTTAACACTGAGTTATGATTTCTTTTCAGCAGGAGAGGGTAGTATTTTCAGACATTTGCTACATGACCTGAGCCTAGACTTAGCTCATTTCGCAGACGCTGCACATAAACTGCTAAAATCTAGTCCCAAAACAACCAGAACTGTTCTAAAGTTTTTCTGTTTGAGGCATACAAAAACACTCTAACATTGTGCAGTTTTTAAGGAAAATGTTAAGATTAGTAAGGTGCATAAAGGTTCAACTAAGTTTTCATGTTAATGAGCGGCTCTGATCAGAACCACAGATGACAATAATACAAAAATACAAAGCAGACAAAAATACACTTTGTCTTAGTAAGATGATTTTTGTGGTCCCATTTTAAAATATTGTTGGCTAGTTGTGGCAGCATCCTCTAAAATGTCTTCGTTAGGGATTTGAGGTGAAATTTATAGTAATTATATCTTGCACAGAGTTAACAGAGGACATGTACCATACTTTTCTTTATTACAGCAAAATATACATTTCCATTTCGTAAGGTTGTGTGAGTGAGACATGAACTTTTAGACCCCTGTATGAGAACTGAAAAAATCAAATGGTTTATAAACGGTGTGTAAAATTCTTTATTAAAACTCTTTGCGAGTTTTTATAAAGACTCTTTAAATGTAGAAACAAACAGACAAAAAACAATGTAAACAACACAAACTGACCTCCATCTTTGTCCCTCTATCTGTCTCTCCTGCAGTCGAGGGCGAGGGTCAAGGTCGCATTCTCCAGCGGTTTCCTGAGAAAGACTGGGAGGACAGTCCATTCCCACAGGGCATAGAGCTGGTAAGTCAACACCAGCAGTCATGTTTTTGTGTACCTCAGTGGCCAGAACAAGACACTCAACCCTGTCGAGTTTAGGGGTTTAATTCCTCCGGTAATACAGCAGTTACTGTCAGCAGGGCCGGATTAAAAGTGCACAAGCCCCTTGGCCCAGATTGTTCCAGGGGCCCCATTCCCCACCATAACATTGTGAAAGGTGTGAATGATACACTGTGAAACGACATTTCTAACATTTCTCAGCCAGTGGTACCAATAGCAATACACTAGACCCTGGGGTGTAACTATCTGGCTTTTATATACATTTTGTTTTATGTCCAAACTGCTGGTGTTTTCCCTACATGGGCCCCAAGTGGGTGTGGACCCCTGGACCTGTGAACAAAATGCCCATGGGATAATCTGGCCTTGACTGTCAGTAACTACTGTCAGCGTTACTGGATTTGCAGCCAGTTCTGGAAACATTGAGACACAAATATGAGAAATCATGATTTAACATTGATATAGGTTTATAAATATGAAAAATTTGAGGGTATTTAGATTAATGTTGATGTTTTTTTGTTTGTTTGGTTTTTTATAATAGAAATGGTCCACTTAAAAATGACATCAGTTCTCTAATCCTTCCTAAAAACCAAAGTTTGAGTTAGAATCTATTTGGAATGAATTTTGATCAAAGCAACTAGCAAATGGCATGTGTAATATCTTAAAAAAGTCCACTTTAGCTCTAGTCATCACATCAGTCAGACTACTTGTTGACATGATAAATGACTTCTTAGAAAATCAACTCATTGATTTCTGTTTATTCAACTGTCAACACTTCAACTTTTCTTGTGGTGAAAGTAAATATATGAAAGTTACACACAATTGTAAATATAAAGGGAATTTTTTAAAGCTGGGTTTTCAGAACTAGTTTTGCAACTATCTAGATGAATCACCTTTAGGTAAATGAAAAGAAAATTATGTTAATAAAAAATACTTGATTAATTTCAGATGGAAATTGCAATTTTATTATGGTTTTTTTTTTTTGTTTTTTTTAACATGACAAGTGTAGTTAACACCATGGATGTTTTATGACTGTTAATTTCTCTCTTTCTTTGCTTGTTTCCATTTCATCCTGTGATTCCAAATATCACTTCTCTCACCTGTAACCCTAATCCTGCTATCACCTTCCACCTATACTCCCCTCCTCCTGTCCAGTTTTGTCAGCCCAGCGGTTGGGGACTGGTTCCTGAACGGCAGCCAGCTTCCTTCTTTGTTGCGGTTTTGACTGATATCAACTCAGAGCGTCACTACTGTGCCTGCTTTACCTTCTGGGAAGGCCTGGACAATCCACAGGTAAGACAGATTTCAGCTAGCTCTCATGCACTTCCAGATGTAATCAGGATTAACAGTGTATAATGAAAGCATTAGCCAATTTGATATGATCATAGTAATATTTGTCCATTTTTTGTTGTTGTCTATTTAAAAATACATAGATGAAAAGACATAAATGTTATGTGCCGGGACATTGAGAGAAAACAGAAAGAATGGGGGGGGGGGGGGGACACTTATTAATGGTTTATTAGGTGTCTTGCTCGGCTTTTCAGGAGGACATTGCATATGACAAATTAATCGAAAGTAAAAGCTGTGAGGAAGAATAAAGACTTTTTTTTTTATTTAACTGCAATTCAAAAGCAATGTCATGATTTTCATAAAATTTTTCATCATTACTTTAGTCAGTATCAACATATTTAGGTGACATCTGTTTTTTCCTTCTTTAATGGGAGAGTATGCATAAATATGAGGACAACTGTATATTTATTTAAACATACATACAAACACAAGTAATAATGATCATTTTAATAACTATAATACTTGTCAATGTGTTAAAAGGGATAAAAATGGAAAAATTTTCAAATGTGAAACAAGGATGTCATGAATGTGCAATTAAAAGCATTTAAATTAATTAAAGTATTATATGTTTCTTCTCTTTATTCACATGCAGAAATCAGAGGCCAGGGAGGCAGATGAGGCAGATGAAGAGCCGGCTGTTGTCCAACCATCTAAAGTCTTCGGTCCAAAGAGCCTGGTGCTGGTGTCCCGGCTCGATTACACTGATGTCTTTAGAGTATGTAAACATCAACCCTTCCAACATAGCACTGACGTTAAGTAGGAGGATGGCATGCAAGCCTAAGATACAGTAGTGCAACTATTTATAACAATTGCAAAGTCATAAACGAAGCATATGATCATTGTTGTTAGATGATATCTGGACTAAAGAAGTCCTGTTTAATCGTTTCTCTCTGTGTTGCAATCTTAATGGAACAGAACTGTCTGGGTCTGATCTACACCGTCCATGTGGATGGCCTGTCTGTCCCTTTGGAAACAGTGATTGGAAACCTTCTAACATGTGTCATCCCCATCGCCGGAGGCTCCCAGGTACAACTCCTTACATATTCGTCTGCTGACTTGAAAGTGATTCATTCCCATTTCGGTGTCATAAACAAAGAGGATCTGGTGTGAACTGTTCCACCGTTCCCATGAGTCGTTTTTGCTATGTTTTTGCACCTCCTACCTTGCTCAGCAGTGCAGCTTTTTAAAGCAGCAAGCAGTGTATAAGAGACGAGCCTGTTGCAGCCTGCAGGAGCTACTCCTTGTTTATCCTGAGCAACCAGCTTTGCCTTTATGTTATCTTAGTACAGCAATAAAGCAGTGGCAGGGCATGACAGGCTTGGTGAGTGTTAAAACATATTATGTATTACACTCTGCAGTGTTTGTCTACACTCAGTGATACTGATTATCATTTTGGGGGGCTACAGTTGTAAACATTTTGTCCTGTTTCAGTAATGTGGGTTTGGAAGGAGGCATTAACAATTTATGAAGCATATTTGTGTAAATAACAAGCCCTCCAATTTTTAAAGTTGTGGAAAAAATGAAGAAAATTATTTAAAAAAAAAAAAAAAAAAAAAGACTTTTCCTTCACCTGTCACTTAAAAAATGAGTCATGATATGAACACTTAAAACTTGCTTATCAGATAGTTTGATTGCTTGTGTTCACATGATGCCACTTCTGGCTGTGCAAGGGGAAGTGGTGGTCGACCAGAGCACGTGTGGCAACTGTGTTGTTAGCCATGATGAGTGTGTACGTAGGGACTTTCTCTGTTAGCTTCTGCTATTTTATGGGTCAAATGATTCTTATGGGGTTTTTAAACTTCATTCATCAGGATATTGTATTACTCTTTATGAAGATTAGTTATACCAAACACATGTAGCAATAAAGCTATATAAACGACTTAATGGATTCTTACAAGAGCAGATACAATGTGAGGCATATTAATCCTAATCACTGTTATCCAAACATGTACAAAGAAGTTTCTGACCTCCAAGCTTTTCTATGTGTTCATTTGCTTTGCTGTTTAGAAACTAATCTGAGACATCAGATGGGGGACTAAACTGGTGGGTATGTCTCCAAATAAAAAAAACTTAAATATTTCTCTGATAACAAAGCCCAACTAAATTTTGATAACATCTTAGTTTTTTTTTTTTTTTTTATGCAAATCAGCTGTTTTGGTTTGTTTGACCACTTTGTTCATCCAAAGAACCAGGGTCGGCAGAAGTTGTGATTGAATACAAGGAGAACCATTACTGTCTATTGATGTGATTTTATGTACCAGAGATCATAACATTAAATCAGGTTCTTGTTCATGTGAGCATTAACAAGCAGCAGATAATTTGTGTTTTGGAGAAACTTTAGAGATCATTTCTTCTTCTTTTTTTTTGCTATTTTTTCATATTTAACACATTTTTAATTTAATTTCATTTTAATTTTGCCTCTAGACAGACACTTGTTTCTGTTTTATTTTATAAGACTTTTTACAAGTAACCCGAGCCATGCATTCAGATGATTTACTCATGCTGCTGGTGCACAAACAGTAGGAAATGTCTTGTGTTCTCTGACGAGCTGAACTTCTCTGCTGTGGTTTCCAGATGTTGCAACCCATCTGTGTCATTTGTGTGTATCCTACTGTACACTGGCTCCTTTGTGTTACAGATAGATGAGTCCCCAGTTTGTAGTTTAGACAAAGTTCCCCAGGCTCTGGCCTGTGACTGGCTGCTGGCCTGTCTCCAGGTAACTTTCCTGTTCTGTAAGCTTCACCAATCAACAACCAGCTCAATGTTATTGATTCTATTAATCAAACAGCCCGGGAATGTATTTTTTTCTTTCTTTTAAGGAATGTGTTCTTTGTTTTATTAATTTCAAATCATGATTGATGGGCTTCAGCAACGTTTGACCTGCCTTGTTTTTGTGTATATGTGATCAGACTGTTCAAAGGATCACGTTAAACACCCCAGACATTTCGTTTCTCGTTTCCCCCTCATGTTTTTCACTACCTTGATTTGCTTCAGCTCTCAATGAGCCTTTAAGAACACCAAAAGATTTCAAGCTGTTTCCTCGTTCTCTAAAGCACTCTCTCTCACACACACAAATACAAATTAAAACCGGATGCTTTGGAGGTCGTAGTTCAGTTGCATGGTGACCATATGGGACAGCAGATGGCTTCCTGCCGGGCAGCGCAGCGTCTGAATGAGAGAATCAGATCTAATCGGTATTAGCACACATACAGACCCAAACAGCAAAGCTAATGCTTAAAAAAGAAAAAAAAAAAGGCACACACACATATTTGAAAGCATCATCACTCATCAGTTTGCAGATTAGACTTGGGTTTAGTCCGGTGGACACATGAAAGCGTTTCTCCAGTTTCTGTCTTGCCAAGTGCAAACAGCTCTGCTCTTGCGACTCAACAGGAGGGAAGGCCATTTAGAAAGAGTAACAGACACTTAAACACATTCCTGAAACCGTTTAATCTCATAAGACTTGTGTCACCATCAATAAATCTCTCTCCTTCTTCCAGACTGGTTGTTTTTAACGTCAGCCTGTGTCCAAACACACATCCAGCAATTCCACATGTAGAAACGTGACAGAGAAATTACCTCTGGTTGATATAAAACCACACAAAGTGGATCTACTTTATGTCTAGCATTATGCACCTGTTGCCAGTCTTAGCTCAGCAACCTAGCCTGATCAGTCTGTATGCGAGGACTAGAGCACATTTCATATTTATGGCTTCTAATTTAAGTAGCAAACCGTAGTATGGTTGGCTCAGAGTTTATTCCTGTGTTGGTTCCAGCACAAAGTGCCATTTTATTTTGATGCCTTTGCATCGGCGATGACAGCGGCGGTTTGAAGGATTGCTGTATGTTTTTAGTCTCTCCTTCAATCCTTTCATCACATTTTCTGAATAATATATCTAAGGAACATAAAAGGATGAGCCAGATACAGATGTTTTTGGATCAAATCTTTGCAAGCTCACTTGGCTTTTATATCTATTAATATTGCCTTTTATACAAGCTGTGACTTATGTGTTGCTGCGGGAGTCAATGATCAAGGCACGTTGCTCCGTTCATTACCTTTATTCAACTACTTCCCACACTACACGTTTCCAACCATGCTGTAAACCACACCCGCTGTCCTTAAAGGCACAATCACCTCACTGTCGCCGTGTACACCCAGGAGAATAACAACAGGTTACATTAAGCAGGCGAACAATCTGTTTTAGAGCATGACAGTGACTTTTCCGTTTAGCCTCCAGTATGGGACTTTCAGTGTAGAGGAAAGATAATTTACAAAGTTTTCTGCTGTGATGGCTTTAATCTACAGAACTGAACTGTTCCGGTGGAGTACGTAATAATGTCAACGACTTGCTTGTAAACATGAATCCGTAAAGAGACAATTTTTTTAAGCTTCCTAGCTAGTTTGTCTCGATGGGACTGTACGGCTTCATAACTCGACACCACCATATGGTAGCGCATTTACTCCAGGTACTAGTTAAAAGAAGACAATAGAATATCGAGATGATAGTCACACATTCTAAAAGTCGATTAAATAATTAAAGTTATCGCCTTTCCCAAGTTCAATGACCTCCCAAAGAGGAAGCTAGAAGCAGCAGAATGTCTCTGATTAAATGGCTCTTTAATGACATGGCGTTTTTCTAGCTGATGTAACTTTGGATTAGAAGAATATGGAGGTAAACTGTGACCAGACTGCTTGTTTATTGATGAGCTATTTCCTGATCAGTTTACATAAAACCACATCACAGCCCTGTGATGAACTGGCGACCTATCAAAGCGTACCCTTCCTATCGCCTGCTATTTGCTGGGATAGGCTCCAGCTTTCCCACAACCCTGAACTGGACTAAGCCATTTGGAAAACGAATGAACACAGCAACCTTGTAGTTTACGAGTCACTTCCTAACATGCTGGTGTAGCTTATGAAGTGAATCCACGCAACTACATCTACATATCACTCTCATCTTTTTATGTGTGTGTTTGAAAGAGTGTGCATGTGTGTTACTGTGTGATTACCCCACTTTTTTTTTTCTTTTCTTTTTTTCTTTAAGATTTCTGTTTAATCTGGAACAAATTCAAAGTTGCATCAATTAGAAACTGAGCTCTTACAGGAACTTGGTATTCCAGGGAAAAAAAGGGAATTCCAGTCGCTTTCTTTCTCGACAAAGACGCAGCCTGTCACACAGCCAGCTTCTCCGACTAGAAGTGAGATTATAAAATTAACACAACTGAGAGGAAAACTTTATTCAAACCGAAAGTATTGCAAGTTCTGCTGGAGGTCAGAGGCACTTCGTGTGATCCGATCACATGAGGATGCACACTGTGGTTTTTAACCTGACCTGTTGACATGTTTCTTTGCTCTTACATTTAACATCATAGTGTCGTCGCCTTAAAGGCTGGAAGGTGGTTTCAGTGAAGGAACTCTGCTCTGTAGTACCAGTTGCAGTACTCGTTATGGTTAAACTAAAAAAAATCTCTTATTGTGTCAGGAAAGGTACAGTTATGGTTACATATTTTTGCCTTTGGAGCTAACAGAAATTCTCTCATTAGACCAGGCAGATGTGCACAACTGGAAATGGGAGATGATGCACATAAACTCTCTGGAGCTCCTTTTTATTTTCCTGTTGAAGTTATAATTGAACAGACTGTTTTGTGTGCTGTCAAATGATTGTTTTACTTTGTTTTGCATGTGTGTCTTATATTTGATGCTGCCCTCATCCTGTATGTATATTTTTTTACTGTCATGTTACAGTTCATGTCTTTTGTGTAAATGTTTGCAGCCTTTTCGTTTTGCTATGCTGAAACATGACTCTGATAACTGTTGTCAGGTTTGGGTATCCTGTGCCATCACTGCTAATGTTGCTAACCTGTGTCTTATCCTGTTGGGTGTGTATGCATATGTGTGTTTGTTTCTGCTGGATGCTTGTGTAGCCGGGCCAGGAGGAGAGAAAGGAGAGTTTGGTACGCCAGCCTAATTTCAACCCCCCTCCCCTTACCCTTTTCCCTCTCTGCCAATCAGCTCTCGGCTTTCTCAGCTTCCTTTTTCTCTATCCATTTCCTCCAGTTGATTCATGCACACCTTCCGTTGCCAAACTAATCAAAATGCTTTTATATCGTGTCAATACATGACCAACAACTGATCTGATGTCATATTTGTAGCTTTGATGAAGACATCAAATTGACAAAGCATTTAAATTTACATAAAAAAGACATCATAATACAATGAAATTAATGGTAATTTCCAGGATAAACAGGCCTTTGGTAGACTTTTAGTCTGTTTGCTTCTTATAGGTAAAATAATAGTTTAATAACAAATCAAACTACTGACTCAAAGCTACTGACTCAAGTTGAATTTTATTTATATATTCTGCCTGATCCAGAGGACACACTTGTGGGTATGTCTGCCCCTTGTTATCAGATCTGATATGAGGAACCACAAGCAAATATTGGATTAAGGAAACCCGATGATCAGATGTTGGATCACAGTATTGATCACTAACAGCTCGTCTGTGGCTGCCGACACTACCGTTTCTGCTATAGAGAGCATGAGATAATGCTGCACCTTTTTCTGGCCTTTGCAGCCATAATGACTGGTGGACTTTCCTGTGTATTCTGTTCCTTTTCAAGAAGGTGGTGAGTCCAGATTACTTTAAAGTGCAACAGAAATCCTGTCCATGCAACAATGTTTAGAAGTCATGTCAGCTTGTCTTAATTTGGAACTTTAGTTTTTTAACTCCACTTTGTTATTTAGTCGATTGATGCATGATTTTGCAGTCTAAATGGTATAGTTGAACTTTTAGATGTGCACCCTGTAAATACTTAAGTGCAGTCAGAGGTTCTGACTGCCATCTTATTAGCATTAAATGTCAGTGAAAAGCAATGCAATTACAATGCTTTGTTGTAAACTTTCATCAGGCTGCAGTTATGATTTATTCCAAGACACACTTCTGTCATTGTATACGTTTGACATTAGTGGAAAATTCTCCCCTCATCACACCTGTCATGTCTATGGGCTTTCTGTCACCCATAAAGGCTTTTTTTGCTACGGTGCTGGTGGTGTTTTGCAGTAAGGTCGTTGGCATGGAGTCTTTTGCAGCCTCATTCACATCCCGATCGGCTGGAATGGCTTGGGTTTTATTGGACATGTACCTGCTAAGCTTCTGGGATTCTCCATCTTTCTGTCTCTGATTCACGCTGCTCTGTGGACGCGCACAACTCTGATTAAATCACACCATCAAACCCTGATTATTCTCCGAAACCACGTTTGTTCTCAGCTTTCAACCCCCGCGTGTTTTAATCATCCTCGTCTCCCCTCTCTCTTATTCCATAGCGGACTATAACGTTAGGTGCCGGCGACCGTCAAGTAATCCAGACTCCCATCAACGACTCCCTTCCTGTCAGCGGCAGCAGTGTGGCTCAACTCTTCAGACAGCTTGGTACGGAAAACAATAAAAACAAATGGTCTTTATTTATTTATTTATTTCGGTTTCTTTGTCAAAACTGTTACACTACCAGCCACAGTGCTTTCAAACATCAGCACGCTACGTCTGACCGTAACGGTCCATAACAATAAACCATATAAATAATGTTTATAACATTAAAAAAAAACAAAAAAAAAAAACACATTTTCTCATATATTTTTAATAATAAGTTTAAAAAAAAATGTAAAATTTTTTACATCTCTGATATGTTGATGTTTTCGATTAAAAACAAGCAAAGAACAGAATAATCTACTTTCTGTGTTAATCCAGAAGAGATTTGGAGGCTCAGCAACCTTTTAATCCATTGTGATCTGTACACTCTGACATCTGCAGCATTAATACAGTAAATAAAACACAAACTATGATGTATCCTCCTGTAAAACATCAAGTATTATGTTACTTTACAGTGCGAAGCTGAAAACTTTAAAGATTAATTGAAGAGTAAAATTAATTTTATGTACAAGGCGATTTTAGAGTAGCCACAGCTGACCAAAAAAAATTCATAATTATTGTTGGACAATAATTTAGAAAAATTAGAAAAATTAAAAATAAAGTAGATATAAAAACAAAGTAGATATAAAAAAAGAGAGAACACAAAGGAATCATGATGTAAAACAACTAAACTTCATCAGAAGATCTGAGGCAAGCTGTCCTGCAGGCTTTAGTTTCAACACACCTGACTCAAATTAATGGATAATTGTGCAGAACTTGACAACAAGCTGTTGCCAGGGAAGCATCTAGAACAGGGATCACCAACTCTGGACCTGTTGGGCCAGATGTTACCCTGCTGTAGCACACCTGACCCAAATGAATGGGTTATTAAGAGGCTTGTGCAGAGCTTGAAGTTTGAATCTCTCCCCTGCATCCGTGTCACGTTTCTGCTTGGTTTTCTCTGCAGGTATTATCAACGTGCTGTATCTGTTCTGTGCTGCACTGACGGAGCATAAGATCTTGTTCCTGTCCAGCAGCTATCAGAGACTAACCGACGCGTGCCGAGGACTGCTGGCTATTATGTTCCCCCTCAAATACAGGTCTGTGCGCTCTCCTCAGTTTTCCTGCTGTGCTTTTAGCTGACTGTCTTGTTGTTTCTCAGTGCTTTTTGTCATTTAAAGCTCTCTGTAATAACTTTGCATGTTTTTTTCTTTCAGTTTTACCTACGTTCCCATCTTACCAGGAAAACTACTGGAAGTCCTGAGCACACCCACCCCCTTCATCATAGGTGTCAATTCGTTTTTCCGCTCTGAGACGCAAGAACTGGTGGGTTCCGGTTACTGCAAACTAAAACATGCATAAGATAACAAATTAAATGCGACCAGGCTCTGGTGTTGCATGAATAAACAGGAGAAAAAACTTTTTTTTTTTTTTTTTTTTTTAAAAGAAGCAAACATTGTTAATTTGCTCAAATAAGACAAAGATTTTCCTTTCAATATGACAAAATTAGACTAAATTTTAAAAGATTTTTGTGCAGAGTAACACCTGTAAATATGTTGCCCTGCATTATCTGTGGAATTATTAAGAGTTAGATTCAGTATACCAGGTTCAGTATTTTCCTGCTCATCATTTCAGACTAGCAGCCAAATTAGAGCAAGTTAACCTTAAGTGAAGGATGCTACTGGTTAAAGTAATTTTAGAGACATGCTACCAAGATATTCACACAAGGTTGAGCAAATGAGCTTTTAGATGTTTTCTGGTATATTCATAAGTGAGGATATTATAATTTGCACTTTTTGCCACTTGAGTGAACATTAGGAGAGTCACCCAACACACCACCTATCACTGAAGAATAAAAGAATATAAAATTTCACATATACACATCCATGTAATGACCAACTTCACCTCTTTGATAAACAGGACAAGAAAATGATACTAGTCCATGTAGTGTCTCTGTGCATGTCTGTAGTAGTAAAATATTGTATGTTAAGAAAAAATATACAGCATTATCTTTTGATATTTCATGCATCAGAGGGGTAAAAGATCAGTCTGTGAAGTGAATGTGAAGTGAATTTTTTTAATGCATTCATGCGTTAACAACAAAGCTATTATTTGTACCATATTAAAAATCTAAATTTGACATAATTTCTCAGAAAGAAGCTTGTTTTGGGCTGCAGGATGATTTATCATGCAGTGCTTCTTGTTCCTGACAGGTGAACTGTAAGGGGATTTACTACCAACTCATAATGGTACTCTGCCCTCGACCAAAGAAGAAATTCTAATTAAAATAAAGAAAACAGAAGTATATATATGTTTATATTTAAGCAGTTTAATTCTACCTTTCAGCTTTAAACTGATTTAAATGACATTATCCCTCATTCACCGCTGTAATTGTTTTATGGGAGTGTGTAAGCAGGAGAAAATGCTGGCAACACACTTCCAGCACAAGGAGGGAAAAAAACAAAACCTCGTGAAACAGGGTCTTTAGGGAAATGCATGTGTGCAGGACAAACACCTGCTGCTGCTGCTGCTTTCCAGCTGCGGGATGGAAATGTGAGCCGTGTGCAGTATGGTGGTAATCTCAGTGCTGAAGGTGAACAGCTTGTTAGACTTAAATCAGTCAAAGGAGGATTTCCAGCAGCAGACTTCTCATTTACACTGACATGAGGTTTGATAACAGGGGAGTCGTCTTACTTGGAGAACGGCCCATCTGTCTTTTATTCAACTGCTCCTTCTGCCATCTGACTGTCCGCCTGCGAACCTTTTTACATTCATAAGAAGCCACAACAATACTCTTTACATCGTATTGACTTGTGATGAAAGAAAATATGTTGCTGCCTTATTAAGCATTGTTGAGTGTGTAATGAGTGCTGCTGGTGAACGGCTGCATCGTGCTACCCGACAGTCGCCCTGATGGAGCTGTTATCTCGACCCACAACGAGATGCTGTGTTTTGTCCATCAGTCACCCAGCCATTATCAGCGTACAAGCAGTCATCGGGGTCAGAGGGCATCGTCTTGGCAGCCTTTCCGTCTGGTTTATGTTGATTCGCGTAATAAGCAGCTGCTGAGAGAGATGACTTTCTCTCCTGTGGCTGTTTAATCCCACAACAAAGAGGAAAAGTGTTTTTTAACATCTCGTATGTGACCCTTTTTTTTTTTTTTTTAAAAACTCAGTTGGACGTGATCATTGCTGATTTGGACGGAGGCACCGTAACCATCCCTGAATGCGTCCACATCTCCCTGCTGCCGGAACCCCTGCTACAGCAGACCCAGACTGCACTGTCCATGGTAAGAGCCTCAACGCCACACACACATCCATACAGTCATAAAATCTCCTTATCTCTTCTGGGAATTGTCATTAATAAATTGCGGGGGGTTTCTGCAAAGCAAGAAAGTCCCTGATATATTTTTGTAGAGAGATGAGATGCCTCGAAACTCTTGTAGAATATAGTTTTACTGGGGGGATTTGATTTTTTGCATTAAATATTAATTAATGCATTAAATAACTTAATTAATTTATAATAATTTATCTTCTTTACATTAATGTCATGTTGTTTTTGCTGACATTTTTTAGCACATTGATACATTTTCCATGTAGAAAAGAACTTTTTTTTTTTTTTTTTAAATCTTTTCACTCCTATAAATTTCTAAGTCACTGTTTTGATGATGCCAGCAGATAGTTTGATCTTATCATCCTCACATATTTATTGTATCAAGTACCGTTCATGCCCTGCTACTTCGCAGGCTTCATGTTAAACACCTCTTCCAGTACTCCAGTGCCAACCCATTCTCAGAAATTCTTTTTATCTATTTCATAACAAAATTTTCCCAACTTCCCTGTTATGCTACATGCAGAATATATTATGTTCCTGTTAGTACTCTTTACTGCACTTATATAGCTTATATGGTATGATAATACCACAAAGCAGTGGCTTTTGTTGTTAGTCTTGCATCCAGTAATAAGTTAGGTATGTGGATTTTAAGGGATGTATTGCAGGAAGTTAAACCATGTGTTGTGAATTTACTGGATATGCTGGCATTTTTTTATGACGTCAGTCGTGTAAATATTTGATCTTCTCGAGTCATAGATCAATTAAAAACAAGCTTCCAGACTTGTCTGGAGGCTGGTCACGTTTATGGTCATTGTATCATTGTATCATGCAGCAAAATCTTGTTGTAATTACCCTTTAAATACAACTATACAGCATTCATAAAAATACTCTTTTATCTTTAGCAGCCTTTATTCTGTTCCTGTATAAACAAACAGAGGAGATGATGAGGAGTGTGAAACGGTGATTTACAGACAAGGCAACACCCAAAATTAAGAGAGTTGTAGAATAATTCTAGATAAATAGAAATTCTTGGAAAGATAACAAGCCAAGCAGGAAAAGCAACAGCACTGTGTTCAAGTAAAGTTAGATGTCAAGGGATTTTATTTTTTTTACTTCAGCAGAAATACGTCAGTGCAGACGGAAATGACCGATTTTTAGCATAAAAGTTATGAACAATCTCATTTTCTGATACGTAATATTTCACTCCACTATCATTAATTACTTTTATATTAATATTTTTGTTTCATCTAAACCAGCACTAATTGTGAAAATAATTTGATTAAACTTAATTAAGATGAAATACAGCAAATCCTCTGCTTAAATCATAGTTTACAGTAACTAAAAATCTTTATCTGGTTGTGTTAGATCAACAGTTTATGGCTCAAAATAAGATCAGTCAACAAAAGTTAAGCAAATTCCCAAATTTAACTGTTTTGTTGCAAAGGTATTTCTGTCTTTAATCCCAGCTTCATTCAGTCTTGAATTTCATTTATAGAACAGATGATCAATACTTTTATTCTTAAAGTATTTCCACATCGTTGCATTCATCTATTTAAAGCATTTTACTGTGAAGGCACTTTGACAGCTTATCATTTTCAGTCTCCTCTCAAGTTCAGCCACTTTGCTGCTATTGGGATTTCAGTCACGTTTAAAACATGATGATTAATTTATATGATTGTACAAAAAAAAGATTAGTTGCGGTAAAAGATTAACAGACTTGTAAACCAAGCAGTTTTCCCACTAATGCTTTCACAGGACTGGATTTTTTTTTGCCATTGTCATGTCTGTGAGGCAGAGGCTAGGATGTGTTTATTTAGAGAGTGGAGTTGGCCTTCTCAACTCAGACGTGGTGGGTTTTAATGATGTGAAAAGTCAAATTTTTTTATTTTAATTTGACAAGATTTTCCCATGGACTCTAACAAAGTATTACGCAACTGATCTCGATTCAGTACTGGTTCGCTCTGCTAGTAAAAGTGACCAAAGGACCCTTTATTTTAATGTATAATACAACTAAACTTGAGAACTTCAAGTCAACAACCACAATTCTGCCACAAAGATCCTGTTAGGATGTCATTTAGTTTTGAGTAAAAGTTGGTTCATGTTGTAGAAAGTTAACACCTGTGTGTGTGTGTGTGTGTGTGTGTGTGTGTGTGTGTGTGTGTGTGTGTGTGTGTGCGTGCGTGCGTGCGTGCGTGCGTGCGTGCGTGCGTGTGTGTGAACCCTGTTATTACTGAGCTTGTTGTTTTATGTTGTCCAGTTCCAGTAATGTTATGTATCAGTTTTTCTGTGTCAAAGTATCTACAACAAGATTCTGAACTTGGACCCTCTGACTCTGGTCATCTGCTAAATACAGAAGATATTAAGACTTATTATAGATCTGAATAATGAAAACATGCTGTTATGAAATTCAGTGATTGTCCCGCTTGTGTTTGTGTGTGAGTTGCTGCTCTGTGCGCGTTATGGCTTGTAACCTGGAGACTGCTGTGTGTTGTTGTGCTTGATCTCTATCTGTCAAAGAGGTTTACTGGGTTGAAGGTCTTTGTCCTCAGCCAGCAGAGAGCTGTATGTCGACCCTCTGAATGAAAGATGCTGATATATCAGCCAGTGTGACCTCTTACAGAGGATTGTGAAGCTGGAAATCTAAACTGCTTTCATGCTGAAAGGAATTTGAAGTATTGATACTGAGGATTTTAGAGATTGTTAAGAAACAAACATAAACCAGTACTGATATAATTTGCTTTGTTTAGTTTTATTCTATGGCTTTGATAGTAAACTGTTATCGGGGAAGAGTATTTGTGGAGTCTTATTACTAAGAAGACATGTTATCACAATAGACTGTTTATATAAAATGGACGGAGCTGAATTTGAGCTCATTCGGCGGTTCCCATCTTGGTGGCATTGTGTGTGCCGTCTCTCCTGGAAAATATAAAAAATGGCAAAGTGATAGAGCTGAGAGGGGGGCTGTGAGCGTGGAGGTGGATGATTGACGTTTTATTAAACTGCGACCTGTCTGTGGCTAATAGCTAACTGAGCTAACCAGCTAACAGAGGTAGGCGGGCTAAAGCTAAATCATGCTGTTAATGGCTTCAAGCCGCAGTTGTGCGACAGTCTGCCTTCTTGTAGCAGGATATCAGGTACCTGTCAATCAAAATGACACGCCCCTAATTAGGCCTAGTTTTGAGGTTAAACAAATTCTAAAGAAAAAAAAATTCACTCCCCCCAGAGTTGACATGAAGGTAAACCTGACTTATTAAACCTAAAACAGTGTTTTGTACCAGGCTGTAAACATGTTTATTTCTGCTGTGAAGTGGACCTTGTTAACATTGAAGTCTATGGGATTTGCTCTGTTTGGAGCCCCTAGTGGATGAGGGGGGAACTGCATTGTTTGCCACTTCCGCCTCGGTTTCACTTTTAACCGTCGGACGTTGCCGCTTGGTCTTCATGCTATAAAAGCTTGAGGAAAAATGAATTATTAAAAAAAACAAGATAAGCCATTAGTCTTTTCAGAAAACATCCCTATTTTGTTAATATCGCAATTCAGTCACCAACAAGCCAATTTGATCGATGCATGTTGAAAGTATTGATTTTCTTTTACACTGTGAATATTTCCGAAGCTCAACATACACAGTGGTGTAGTTTATTTATGTTGATTGAACATTTGTTTTATTTCTCCTCTAAGTAACTGATTAATGCTGAATGTGATTGTGTTAAACAGTCGATGATATGTCATATTTCATATTTATTTCTGGCTCCTGAAGTAAAATAAATGAAACATTGTGTGAAAGTTAGGATTTAGTCCTCTCTGTGTAAGAAAATTCATCTTTGATTTACTTTGTCTTTTAAAGCTTTTGACACAGAATTGACAATAAATTTAAAGACATATTTCAGCTGCAGATGTTAACTAACCTGTTAGTTAAAATGTTAGTGAGATACTTAGCTTAGCAAAGCTCCCTCTTCATCCATCTGTTTACACCTTTGTTGCTGGTTTTTAAGGTGAAATGAAGTTCTGGTCTCCAGCTCATCTTCTTGATGGATCTGTAGCCAAGCAAGTGTAAATTTATCCTTAAATTAAAATGAATTAACTTTAAAGAAGATTAAAATGAGAGCGAACATAGCACTTAGCTTAAGCACTCACACTGCTACACACTGAAAATTAAGCTCCTCCTACCAAAACAAAAAGTGGCAAATACTTAAAGGACAATGATGATTTCAGATCTGTTTCCTTCGTTAGTTGGTATTGATTCATTTTCATCCTTGAAAGAGTCATTAGATCGGCACAAAGTTCAGGGAAACAGCAGCACAGATGGTAATGTTCTCAATATTCCACATTTATTTCATTCTGTTGTTCATGATGCAAATATCCCATTATATTCAAGAATTATAATTGATTAACTACATGGAAAGAATAAGCTAATTATTATTTATATAAATGTAGTGGCTTGGCATATATTTTAGTGGGGAAAAAGGCTTAAAAAATGCAGCAAAACATGATTAATAGAGCTTAAAAAAAGACAGTCCTGCATCTTCTGGACTAGTACTTTCCTCCCATTGGTCATTTTTTAATTTACAGCACAGAGAACAGTTTTAAAGCAGATGCTTTCGTTAGACTGCTGTTATTTAAGACTTTGTCTGGTCTCACGTCGGTTCGAATGCAACAGAAAGACGGGGAAATGTGGTCGCTTCTGATTTATGAAGGCTTTGTGATATTGCTGTTGCAGGTTTTGGACCCAGAGTTGGAATTTGCTGATCACGCCTTCCCTCCACAGTCCATGCAACCCTCTGCACTCAAGATCCAGGCAAGTTGTTAAAATAAAGAAAAACAGGGCTGTTATTTCGTTGTTTTGAGATTGAATGTGTTTTATATGACAAGAGTGGAGAGATGACAGGAAGTGAGAGATCTCTGGTTAGACATGACTGACAGATAGAGCAGTAAAAGATAAGTTAAAGACCTTTTATCCACTGCTTTAACAGCGGTGAGTTTCACCTTTTACCCTGAAAAGTCAACAGTAAAATGAATAACTCTTCCTCTAACTGGACTGTTGTGTTTGCTTCAGGATAAGGAGATCCGAGCAGTCTTCCTGTGGCTGTTTGCTCGACTTTTCCAGGGCTACCGCTGGTGTTTACATATCATCCGCATCCACCCAGAACCTGTGATCCGCTTCCATAAGGTACATAAACACACAGCAAATAAGTCTGCGTCTGAAACTGGAAATAATTATCTAATGATTTAAATTAAAAAAACAAAGCAAATCTTGTGGCAACGTGTGATCAGAAATTTCGGCGTGTTTCCACAGGCAGCCTTCCTGGGCCAGAGGGCGCTGGCAGAAGACGATTTTCTCATGAAAGTGCTGGACGGCATGGCGTTTGCAGGGTTTGTGTCCGAGAGGGGTCCGCCCTACAGAGCTACGGATCTGTTTGATGACGTGAGTCAGACCACAGCAACTTTGTGTGTTCAGGCTTTTTAGTTAGAGAAAGACGGACAGATCTGAAGACCATCAAGAGTTTTTGTTTTAAAAAGAAAAAGTTTCTGTATTTTCTCTGGATGTAGAAACAAAGCAGTCAGCTGAAACAAACAATGGGGATAATCAACCTTAAATCTTTCTCTACATTAGATCATTTTATTTAGCCTTGACATTTTTAAATGAAATGATATTTAAATGACTTCAATAAGTTTTCTGTTTCCACAGCTTGTCGCCAACCAAGTGGAGCGGATACGACAGGAGGAGGCGTGCCCACACAAAGTCATGAGCCACGTCAAGGAGCTCGCGGAGCAGCTCTTCAAAAATGTACGTTCCTACGTTCTTACAGAAACGGAGAAGTCGAGGAATACGCTCTGATTTCTGTTTTATTTTTCTCTCTCCAGGAGAATCCCTACCCCGCTGTGGCCATGCACAAAGTCCAGCGGCCGTCAGAAAACAGCCAGAACACCCCCCAGAGTCAGACACCCTTTCCAGTTCTGGATGAGGTTGCGGTGCAGCTCTTCATCGATCACGCTGCCGCCAAGCTCAAGAGTGCACCGCCTGTGGTCAAGGTGGAGCTGAAGAGCATGGTGCCATCTGGACCACCGCTAGGTGAGCTGCGAGAGCAGGAAATCACTTCTGAAATCAGCTGGAACCCCCCTTCTAAGATCTGCAATATACATTTTATGAAACAACTAGAACCAGCTTTTATTGAAATAATAGCAACTGTGAATACCCATTTATTGAACTATGCTGAATGATTGAAATGAAATTGCACAAGTATAAGAAATTGAAGAAAAAAAAAAGCACAACTGACATTTTTTCTAATTGTACCACATTAGGATTGAACCATGAACTTCTGTATTGACGCACACTGACTTACTCACTACGCCACCAGTATGCTTAGTTACACCTTGGAAAAAGAATTGAAATTGTTTCCAATTGGGACGGGAATGCTTTTTTTCCCACTTCCAGCAGGGTGTAATTAGCGGGATTGTAAAAACATTTGCGAATTTGAACTAAACTCCAGTAAAGATGTGACAGACTTTATTGTTCAATGTGAAAAACTTTCTTTAATGTGTTTTAGATTTATCAAAGTGTTGCAATGTTGCAGGGAGCATTTTTGGAACAAGTCCTTCATATTTTACTGTGACATTTGCCAATAACTTCCTTTGCTCCTTGAAGTACGCAGCTGAGACTAACAGTTCATATTGAGCAGCCTGCAGAACTGCACACCGTCACACAAGCAACAGCCGACAAACGGAGCTGTATGTTAAATGAGCATTCACATTAAATATTGTGTAAAAGTAAAAACCTCGGAGCAAAGATTACAAACAAGCAACATGTGAAGACTGAAAGATTGTTAGCAAAGGTTGTGTAACAGGCTGTGAACACTGGGTAAAAGTCTGGTGAAAGGCTGCGGGTGTTTTACTGACAAGTAGGTTAAAGTTGACCATCTCCACTCAGACCTCAAACTTCCTCTGTGAGGTTTTTACTTCACATGGATGGTCTCATAGCATGGAAGGTCGAGTCCACCGTGACAGCGGTTCACAAGGACCTGATAACCTTTTTTGTGTGTCCACAGGAGACATCGTGGACAGGAATGGCAACGTCATGGCAAACAGCGCTCGCAGACTAGAGGTGGTCAGGAACTGCATCACCTACATCTTTGACAACAAAATGCTGGAAGCCAAGAAGGTACGAGGGAGACGTCACTGCACAACTGGATGGTTTCTTCTCTGGTTTTTGTCTTGTTTTAACACCATGAAGGTTTCACTTCTGTTTTATTTTAATGATTTCATTGCTTTTGAATATTAAACCTAGTTTGTTTTTTTTTTTATTTCCAGCTGATGCCAGCTGTTTTGCGGGCGCTAAAGGGTCGAGCAGCTCGTGTCTGTTTGACGCAGGAGCTCAATCAGCACGTCCTGCAGAACCGAGCTGTGTTGGACGACCAGCAGTTTGACTACATTGTTCGCATGATGAACTGCACCTTACAGGTGAGCCTAAGCTTAACTCGGACACAAAATAATGCACACGATCCACATCAGTCCAGTTTATCATAACTGTTCATATAAGCTGGTTCTTAAAAAATAATAGTGTCGATAAGGAAACTAATGGATCCAGTGCTTCATTATGATCATGCACAGGGAGGCAGGTCATAGTGAACAGGAATGACAAACCTCCAGCAGAACCAGAGTCAGGAAGGAAGGCTTTCTGCCTCAACCAGTTAAGAGGTGCAGAGAAGGAAAGATGGGTCAACAAGCACCGTAACTCTAAAGGAAAAAAAGCAGCATGGTGCTCAGTGTGTAATGGGATGTCCCGCAGCAGTCAAAGCCGATAGCAGCGTAATTTGGGTCGGGGTCACCAGGACATTGCTAACTATAAACTTTATTAAAAAAGGCAAAGTAGAGATGGGTTCTGCTTCCCAAACCAAAACTGGATGCTTGATAACATAAGATTGGACTCTCAGAAACCACAATTAAACCTGCAGTCTGACAGCAAATGTGGAACTATTAGATCTCTAAAATACAGTAACTTTATATGTATGGAGAATTTATAATTCTGTCCTAGATTTAACCGGGAGCCAATGAAAATAAACTAAATGAACAAACTGTACGTTGTTGTTTAAAAATATTAACATCTGGTACGCAACACTGAAAAGAAAATGGAAAAGAAAAACAGCCTTGATGCATTTTCTTTCTTACTTTAGGATAAAAACTGGGTCTTAAAGACGCATTCTGTAACTTTCTGACTTTAAAACTCTGCGTCCCGAACTTGTTCGATGACACAGTAACATCTATCATGTGCATTTCCGGAGCCGCTGCTGTTCAGCAGCATCCCGAGGCTGAAAAACTGCACTATCCAACTTTTCCATCCGGGACGCGACCTGACGTTGCAGCAGAGTTTCGCTTCACGGTATAATAAGAAACTGGCTGTTCTGAACACGCAATGTCACGGATTCAGCAAAGAAACGCAATTGATTCAAATAGAGAATGGGACAAAACAAGTCATTGTAAGATCATCTTTTGCTGGCTGGAAGGAGCTAACAGGTCGGGTAGGATGCAAGGTGGATGCTGAATTAGCTGTCGAGAGGGGGCACGTGACGGGGAAATGGCAAAAGTTTTGTAGTGTGTCTTTAAAGGGGTTTTTCTTTTTATTGTTCTGTATGTCCTGAATGATGGCAGAAGCTCAAACACACCTGTGTGTCTATTAGAGTGTATTTTATTGCCTTTACCATTTCTAATAGCTCATTTCTAAATGTGTTTTACTGTACGGAGTGGACGGCTGGTAGTTGTTGTGATGACCCTCTTGTTAAACCAGTCACCAAGACAAAGGACAAGAACCGGTCACTAAAGTGAGGAACCAAATGTGACAACACACAAAAGGATTTTATTTGGGTCAGACAAATAGATTTCCACACATAGATGCTTCTCTAGACATGGAACAGTCTAGAGAAGCTTTAGGGGAGGCTGGTAACTTCTGGAAATGAAGTATCTCCTTCACATCCTCAATCTGGAATGTTAAGACCCTCTCCACACGGTCCTCGCTGATGTAGAGGAGTTTTGTGTCTGTTTCTTCCTTCCTGTTGCCATTTCATGACTGGTTAAAACTACACTTAGTAAAAATCTGCTGTCACATCATTTCCAGGTTTGTTCTCGCATGAAATGGAGGCAGTCATCGTTGGTCATTAGTGTGATGACTTTGCTTACACTGCCAGACATATTTAACCTAAAGAGAAGATTATCTGACCTGGAAACGGGTCTCTGTCTTTTTTTGTTTTTTTTTTCTGGAAGTGTGATGTCTTGGTTCATCTGTTTCTGTGTAGGACTGTTCACATATGGATGAACATGGGATTGCAGCTGCCCTTCTTCCCCTGGTCACAGCCTTCTGCCGAGTAAGTTAAAAACCAGCTTCATGAAAGAAACCCAGAAAAACTCTTTTGTGTTTTTGATAGGGCTGTGACGATATGCTTCTGATTTTTTGGGTGCCGATTCAATTTAAATTGCAATGCTCACAATTCTTTGATATTACTGATTTTTGTAGATCAAAACAAAAAAAAAATGTATAAAACTCTTTTTGCTCGTAATTTTTTTTTTTTTTTTTTTAATTTCAAATAGAAAAAAACAACAAATTGGCCAGATCATCATTCTGCTGCTATAAAGCCCTTAGAAGACAAGTAAAAAGATCAATAAAAACAATAAAACTGGCTAAGATTTTATAATGGATTATTTTATCTGTTTGAAAAAAAAAAAACAGATTTTTTTTTTTAACCAAAAAAAAAAAAATCCATTTTAAAATTGTGAAGCAAAAAAATCTCGATTTTCGATTTGATTTCCCCACCCCTAGTTTTTAATCATTTGTTCACTTGGGGTGGATTTTGTGCGGGAGTTTTTCTATTTCACAAGCCTCTGCAGGAAAGTCGCTCATCTCCTTCAGAAACATGTATCTGTCTTTGTCTGACAGAAACTGGGTGCAGGCATCACTCAGTTTGCCTACAGCTGTGTACAGGAGCACATGGTGTGGACCACCATGCAGTTCTGGGAGGCCATGTTCTACAGCGATGTCCAGAATCACATCAAAGCTCTGTACCTGGAGACAGACGAGGGAGATAAGCACAACAACTCGGTGAGCATCGTTTTTCAGCGCCTCAGCCCAGTGTAGAGCAGTTTTAACACTTTGATCTGCTATCAGGAACAGCAGGACGGGTCAAGTAGCAGCAGGGAAATCAGCGCCCTGGAGCTGGCGTCGGAGCAGAGCCGCCTGTGGCCGACGCTCACCAAGGAGATGCAGATGGAGCGCGTGCAGAAGGAGGAGAGCACGGTGTTCAGCCAGGCTATCCACTACGCCAACAGGATGAGCTACCTGCTGCTGCCGCTGGACACCAGCAAGAACCGGCTGCTGAGGAGCTCCGGCCTCGGAGACGTGGAGAGCGTCAGCAACAGCTACGTCACAAACAGGTAGAGAGAGAGCGGATCACATGTAACCGTGGGAACGGCAGGAAAGAAGGAGGAAGTGTCATTGTGTTGAAGCTGAAACACTGTTGGGGAAAGAAAACAAAGTTCGGCTCGTGCTTTGCTTTGTTGTTTCTTGTTGAAAAGTAAACGTTTCAAGCTTTTTTTTTTTTTTTTCCTTGCATTGCAGCATCGCAGGCAGTATGGCGGAGAGCTACGACACAGAGAGCGGCTTCGAAGACGCTGAGAGCTCGGACGTGGCCAACTCAGTGGTGCGCTTCATCAACCGCTTTGTAGATAAAGTTTGCAACGAGAGTGGCGTGACAAACGAGCACCTCAAAGCTCTCCACACAATGATACCGGGTACAGCATCGAAACCGCAAACATCCGTCTGCACCAATCAGAACGAAGCAAACTTGATGGATAAATGTGTTTGCAGATATCGTCCAGATGCACATCGAGACGTTAGACGCAGTCCACAGGGAGAGTAAGAGGCTGCCGCCGATCCAAAAGGTAACCAATTCCTATTTTTACATCCCACTGGACAAAGGCCATGCAGCACCCCAGCCAGCCCCGCCCACTCCCCTCTCCACCAATCCCTACAGCTCAGGCTCACAGTGTCATGGCAGGTACGTCTGTCCAGCCGAGACAGAGTAGTGTGACTCACAGCACGCCTGAGCAATGCATGCTGGGTGATTGCCTCCCCCCCCTCTTTGTAGTGCTGTTTGATCTCTAATGAGGCCGGAGGAGCTGAGAAACTCTCCCAGGCCCAGCAGAGCTGAGTGCCTTCAGACCGAAGGGTGCTGTTAGTCCTGCATGCAGAGTGCTGGAGAGGGATGGCGGCTGCACTGATGTCACATGTTTCACTATTTCACAAAAAGATTTCTTGGCTAGAGTCCAGCTTGTCAGCATCTTCACAAGTTTGCACGCTTGTGGAGCCACAATTTTCAGCTGCTGGGGTCCTTGTACTTTAGTGCCTGAGGAAGGAAATTCTCCTTTGATTGTGCTGTGACTGGAATGTGTGGTCATGTGTGAGATTATTATGTTTTTTATGGGAGGAGGGGTTGTTTAGGAAGCTCCCCAGGCCTCCCTTATGCATAGGAAGTTATTTAAGGGTCCAAAAGGACAAAGTTTATTTCATTTTTACAAGCAATTAACTCTCCTTTATTTGAGCTTTGTACTCCGGAAATACTTTAAATAACGGACTTTGTGTGTTTTAAGAAATATGAAATGAATGTGACAGCATATAAACACATCCAAGGGAACACCACGCTTCTTCCTGTATATTTATTTTCTTGTTAATAAACCATCGCTGCCATGATCCCACCAGATCAGCTGGACTGGTTTGTGCTTTGCTGCTCTCATTTTGACACCAGAGTGTGTTGTCCAACTCCCCAACCAGTGCAGGTCGCCCAGAGAGGAACATGAGCATGGTTGTGAAAGCATGATTCTTTGACGAGCTGTCTTTCACATGTTGATGCTCTCATTTGCCACGTTTAGCTGTTTGTTTCACTTTCCGTCTGAGAGTGCTGTCACTTCTTTAATCTTCTTCTCCTTCTTGCATCCTCTGTGCAGCCCAAGCTGCTGAGGCCGACTCTGTTGCCTGGGGAGGAGCTGGTGATGGATGGCATGAGGGTCCACCTGATCCCCGATGGCCGCGAGGAGGCGACTGGGTTAATGGGAGGTCCTCCTCTTCTTCCTGCCGAGGGTGCCATCTTTCTTACTACTTATCGCCTTATCTTTAAGGGCACGCCGACTGACCCATTAGGTAAGAGATGACATAAAAAGAGAGATCAGGTCTGATAACTTTAGCAGGGGTTTTGGTGTTTTTCCTGTGCATACTCTAAAGGACACCTTCTCTGTTTTCCTCGTGAAGTGGGTGAGCAGGTTGTGACTCGATCCTTCCCCATCGCCTCTCTGACCAAGGAGAAGAGGATCTCAGTCACAGTTACCATGGACCAGTTTGTGCAGGAGGGGCTGCAGCTGCGATCGTGTACTTTCCAGGTATCCCCCTCCCTCGTGCCACACACTTCCTCCCTCAGGAAAGTAAAAGTGTTGAACTCTGTTCTCGTCTCCTGGTTTCATCCGCAGCTAATGAAGATTGCATTTGATGAGGAGGTTGCATCCGACCTGGCGGAAGTTTTCCGAAAACATCTGCACAAGTTACGTTACCCTCAGCATGTCCAAGGCACCTTCGCCTTCACCGTGGGTCAGTCCAGCAAGCTGGTGGTGGAGCACAAGACGAAGGACAAGAACCAGTCACTAAAGTGAGGAACCAAATGTGACAACACACAAAATGATTTTATGTGGGTCAGACAAATAGATTTCCACACATAGATGCTTGATTTTTTTTTGACTTGTTAGGAATTCAGTGCAAAAAACAAAAAGCGAGTCTTTCCGCTGAGGACAAGTTAAGGTGTCGCACTGAAGAGTTTTGTGCAATCCTATCATGATGCCGTGCATCAAGTAACGAGGATGAAAAATGCTGAAATGCGACTAGAAAATAAGCGTGAAGCAACATAAATTTTCTTCCTCTTTTTTTACACGATTGTTACTCTGCAACTTCTTTTAGGGGCACTCAATGAAATACCTTGAAATGAGACATTTTAACCTAAACTTGTCCTCCATGTTGGTACCAAGACCTCCATTCTGTTACTTTTATTTTTTAAAAGAAATTTGTTTTATGCTGAAAATGAAAGAAAAACAAAGTGATCAAAAATAGTCGCTTGCCTGATAAAGGGTTAAACCGCTGCAATCTTCCCGCGCCTGATTTTTAATCATCATTTGAGCTTGAACCCCCTCTTGAAAGATCTTTTATTACTTCTCTGCTCTCTGAGAAGTTATTTAGTGATTTGAATCGTTGGTTAAAACCATCAACCACACAGTATGACATCCGTGGTTGTCGGCTCGCTGGCTGCAGTTTGGAGCATTTGGGCATGACTGTCGGGACTACAGAACGCGGGGGTCCCATTTGGCCAGGTGTTGGGGCATCTTTGGGTTGCACACTCAGAGAACTTTCACAACATGCTGGGTTGGTGCATTTTGGCCCAGCCAAATCAGCTTTTCATAAAAAGAAACCTCAAAAGATGTCAAATGAGTGAATTATTCTGAGTCCAAAGATGAGTGGAATTGGTTCTTTTTTTATGGCTGAAAAGAAGCAACAGGTAGTTGGTTTGGCTCCCCTCAGGAGGTGATGAGAATAAGTGAGAGGATGTTCAGCAGCTGGCGGCCTGTGTTCAATAAATGCCAGGAAAACAAAGAAAGATGTATCGGGGGGGGGGGCCCAGATGATAAATATACGATCTCCAAGGAATGAAATGAAACATAAATAAATAAAAACAAGTGCTTTCTTGAGCTCTGCTAACACGGTGATGAGTTCGGTTTTTGTTTGGATGTTTCATCTGCATGGAAGTGGTGCTTGGAAGTTGTAATGTAATAAATCCCAAAACGCCATTCAGTGTCAGTCTTTCCTACCCATCTGCCGCTTTCCACAACTGCTAACACTGTAGCCCCGCCTCCCCCTTAACCAGCATCCCAGCTTTTTGGGGGAGGAAGCTGCCGATGAACTTGTTGAACTTGTATCGCTCCATGAGGGGAGCCCCGATGCAGACAGGAGGGAACTTCAGATGTTTACTGCTTAGAGGCTTGTTGGCTTCTCTCCTTCTTCCTCTAGAGACAGTACCAGCAGCTGCTGCTGGACAAAGACGGTCCCAATCTGTCCTCCTCTCACTCAGCACGTCATATTTTTGACCTGTTGTCCACAAGCAGGAGCTACAGGCCAATGACGTCCCTAACCCATAAACTTAGTTGTTTCTATGTAAAAAAAAAACAACAAAAAAACAAAAAAAACAACCCACTAAACAGACAATTATCTTGTCTTCTAAATATCCCAATTATGTGCATATCTTTTTAATTCTCCCTTTTTTGTTATTTGACATATTTATTATCTACGGTAAGTGCAATATAATCTCTCGAATGCAGTCCAGTACTCCTCTTGCTCTTTGTACTCCTTCACCCTACTCTGTCCCAGTCTCTTTCTTCTTATTTGTTTATAGTTCATCTGTACATGACATCTCATTGTAAAATGAAGCTGTGCTTTGTTTAATCTGATGAAATACCATATATAATGTGGATAAAGCTTTCTAAACATCACTGTTTTCTTCTTCAGGACACTTTCCAAAAACCTGGTGAAGAGTGCCAAGAGGACCATCGGCCGGCAGTATGTGACCAGGAAGAAGTACTCTCCTCCCACCTGGGAAAACAGAAGCAGCTTCCAGTCAGAGTTGGATGAGGATGAAATCTCAGGTATGATGATGGAATAAAAGCTGACTCCTTGGTTTCTTCTGACACTTCATTTAATACTTATTTTTTCTCTGTTTCAACCTTTCATGAAACTGAGCAAACTGGTCTAAAATGCAGATTTTCTGTGTCTCCACAGTCTCGGAGGAAGTGGACCAGAGCTCCCTCACCCTCTCCTCCACCATCCGCTCTTCAGATAGACAAACCATGAGCAACGTTGTGGAGCGAGCCTGTTGCCGGGACTACCAGCGCCTGGGACTGGGCACGCTCAGTAACAGCCTGACGCGGTCAAAGAACGAGCCGTTTAGGATTTCCACTGTTAACCGCATGTACACGGTCTGCAGGAGGTAGGCAACCATCAGAAGATGTCACACTGATGTGAGAGCACCGAGGGGTCAGAGGTGAATTTATAATCACTTTGCATGTGTTTCCCAGCTACCCCGGCCTGCTGATCGTCCCCCAGAGCATCCCAGACCCAACCATCCAGAGAATCTCCCGCTGCTACCGACAGAATCGCATCCCAGTTGTTTGTTGGAGGAATTCGCGGACCAAGGCCGTGCTGCTGCGCTCAGCTGGCCTTCATGCCAAGGGAGTGGTGGGCTTCTTTAAGTCCCCCAACGCACCGACTGCAGGTAGAACCCTTAAAACTCCATCAGATCACTTGTGTTCCTGATCTCTCTTTTTGTTATATTATCATCAGTTTCCCAGAAACAGCAGTAACACTCTGGTGTGAACTGGGATGGATTGCCTACACATGCGGTGATCTATGGAAGTTTCCATGCTTTTATGTCCCATCAAATGGTTAAAATCCAGCTGCAAAATGTAGTTTTTTTTACACATTTTTACAGAATACACAAAGATTGCTATCGATCTTTGTTTTGATCCAGAACTTGTGATAAAGTCACGTCCTGTCAAAGTGTAAACCAGCAAAATGGATAAAATCAATAGTAATGGCCTATCAGGAGCAGCCGAAGATCAACAAGTGAAATAAAATTCGGTCTGCTGACAGCGAGGCAAAAATAGAACAAAAAAAGGGTTAAAGAGGGCAATGTATACATGGTTTTTGAAAACCAGGACCAGGTCTAAATGCTTTGCTGTTGTACCAGTAAAGCATATTTGTAGAAGATTGAGGCCTAAGAAATATGTCTATGAGCTGAAACGTGAGGTTTTGTTAATGCGTTTTCGTTCTCCATGCAGTTCCCTCTCAGGCAGACTCCACCAGCCTGGAGCAGGAGAAATACCTGCAGGCCATCATCAGCTCCATGCCGTCATACTCGGAGAACAGTGGCAGAAACACACTGAGCGGCTTCACATCCACGCACATGAACACCTCGGGTGGGTGGACACCGTCTGCTTACTGTGACAGGATCCTCGCCGATCTGCCATTTCTAGCGTCTGATCGTCTCTTTTGTCCACAGACTCTTCAGATAAAATGAGAAACCCCAAGATAGGAGCTCTGATGAAGCAGGTGATGGGCGCCAAGGAGGACGTTCCCGGTACCTTCAGCAGAGGAGGTGAGATGCTGTTGTTTGTCTCCTCTTTTATTTAAGTCTTGAATCTCGTCACTGAAGCTGGGACTGGACTGGGAGGATGACGAACCAGCAAATCCACCCTTTGTAGCTCACGTTTAGGATGAGCTTTTGTGTGTGAGTCAGCGAGTGAAACCATCCTCTGTTGTGTAGCGTTGCTGGTTAACTAGCCGTCTCTGTCATTTGACCTCAGCTGTTGGTCAAAGGGCGAAAGTCATCTCCCTCTCTCAGCCCAAAGTGTCTGGCAAGGCCAAGAACCCTCCTAGAGGTACAGTAGGCCACGCCCCCTACACCTCTTCCTTCCCTCCTGTCTAACCAATCAGATTTCTGCAACTATGTTTGCCGTCAGCCTTGGGCTTTATACTGTTTCTGCAGACTAATGGTGTGTCGTTGCTGCTTGTGTTTATCGTTGCGTGCATGCTGCCGCTGCAGCCGTGCTCTCTGATGTTCTGTTTGTCGTTTGATTCTTTCCTCTGCTGATTGTCAGCAACAATAATCGTAGCGTAGCTGTTTCTCAGATAGATGTAGTGAAGTAGACTCAGTAGTTTTCAGTCATGTCTGCTTTCTTTACCAGCATGGATGTGATTAAGAGTCCTGGTTTCAGCTTAACAACTCAAAACAAGCAGAAAGGACTTCATCGCCACGTTCTCACATCACTGTTTAGTAAGAATCTGCTCTGCGTGTGTTTATGTGTGCACATTGCAGGGAAATGGGGCAGTATCCGGGGCAGTGGGCGTCTAAGTGCCTACAATCCAGATGTGGGGACGCGTCTGGCTGGGAAAGAGTCACCTCAGCCCAACGGAGGTCCTAGTGAAGCGCTGTTCCTCCGCCAGCAGAGAGCTTACCTCTACATCATCGGGGATAAAGCTCAGCTAAAGGTGACCGAAAGCAGAAGTTTTACCCACTATCACACCAAACTAAGGATGCACTGTCTCTGCAGCTCAGACAGGCTTTCTGCATCATCTGAACTTTGATTAGCGTCAATTAAAATGATAAATAAAACCAAATATTAATATAAAGTGAAACAGGAAGTAGCTGATCTGGAAGAAGCTGATTGGACGGTTATGGTGTTTCCAGGGAGGAAAGCAAGACTCCTTCGTGCAGTGGGAGGTGGTCCCCATCGAGGTGTGCGACGTGCGGCAGGTGAAAAACAGCTTCAAGAAGCTTATGAAGGCGTGCGTGCCGAGTACCCCAACGTCCGACCCCAACTCCAGCTTCCTACGCTGCCTGGAGGAGTCGGAGTGGATGGCCCTGGTGCGTTTAGCTCCCCAGTATCACTGATGTCTGCTCCGTCAGCTGTTATCTAACTCTGTCCACATGTGCGTCCAGCTGCACAGGGTGCTGCAGGTGTCTGTCCTTGTCGTGGAGCTTCTGGACACTGGCTCGTCTGTCATGGTCAGCTTGGAGGACGGCTGGGACGTCACCACACAGGTCAGACAGACAGACAGAAAGAAACCTCTTGTTTCACTGATTACATGCAGAAGTGGTTGGTTCAGGTGGAGTTTATGTGGCGTTTGTTTATGATTATAGGTGGTGTCCTTGGTGCAGCTGCTGTCGGATCCCTACTACAGAACCTTTGATGGTTTCCGGCTGCTGGTGGAGAAGGAATGGCTGTCATTCGGCCACAGGTTCAGCCATCGCGGCGCTCAGACGCTGGGCAGCCAGAGCAGCGGCTTCACCCCCGTCTTCCTGCAGTTCCTGGACTGTGTACACCAGGTAGGTTTGCTTCCCTGTGTGAGGGAAGCAAACCTACTTTAAAATTCACTTAAAATTCACTTTAAATTCACTTTAAAGTCATTTAACATCACGAAACATCTGAAGCCAAAGCATAGCCAATGGTTATTCCTGATGTTTTCAGAATATGTTGTGGGAAAAGAGTTATTTGCAAATTACCTGGTAAACGTCTGAAATTTCCTGCTTTAGTGTCAGAGTTTCAGACCTGTTTAGGCTAAAAACAATCACAGAAGAATAGGTGAATGAAAATGAACCTGATGGAGAGGATTACAGGCGGTCCGAGGTTTACAGACGAGTTCAGTTCCTCTGCTGCAGCGTAACCCGAAATTCTGTGTAAGTCAGATTTTTACCCTTAAATACCCCCTAAATACCCCCTTAATCCCAAAATAACTATCTAAATACACATATTATAAATCAGATTAATGGAAAAACAATACAGGCAATTTGCGGTAGACTTTTTAATTAAAGTAAAATAAACATTGAAAACATTAAAATAAACACTGTGGCTTCATCTCAGCCTCCGTGTCGCGTGTAGTAAGAGCTTATAAAGAAGCTCGTAATTTTGAAACTTGCTCTATTTGTGTTATTTACATTTATTCAATGTGCGTTGTAAAGTCAAAACGACGTAAGTCCAGAACCGCGTAACCTGAGGACCGCCTGTAGGGTCATTCTGTATTTCACTCCCAAATGCTGAAGTTTCATTCAGTTGTTCGAGGCTTTTAGTTTTCCAGCACTGTGACGGATCTCCGGTGTGCACGTTTCACTCTCAACCAGTCATATTACTACCATCACATTACTAACAACCAATCATATTACTACCATCACATTACTCTCAACCAATTATATTACTACCATCATATTACTAACAACCAATCATATTACTACCATCACATTACTCTCAACCAATCATATTACTACCATCACATTACTCTCAACCAATCATATTACTACCATCACATTACTAACAACCAATCATATTACTACCATCACATTACTAACAACCAATCATATTACTACCATCACATTACTAACAACCAATCATATTACTACCATCACATTACTCTCAACCAATCATATTACTACCATCACATTACTAACAACCAATCATATTACTACCATCACATTACTAACAACCAATCATATTACTACCATCACATTACTAACAACCAATCATATTACTACCATCACATTACTAACAACCAATCATATTACTACCATCACATTACTAACAACCAATCATATTACTACCATCACATTACTCTCAACCAATCATATTACTACCATCACATTACTCTCAACCAATCATATTACTACCATCACATTACTAACAACCAATCATATTACTACCATCACATTACTAACAACCAATCATATTACTACCATCACATTACTAACAACCAATCATATTACTACCATCACATTACTAACAACCAATCATATTACTACCATCACATTACTCTCAACCAATCATATTACTACCATCACATTACTAACAACCAATCATATTACTACCATCACATTACTAACAACCAATCATATTACTACCATCACATTACTAACAACCAATCATATTACTACCATCACATTACTAACAACCAATCATATTACTACCATCACATTACTAACAACCAATCATATTACTACCATCACATTACTCTCAACCAATCATATTACTACCATCACATTACTAACAACCAATCATATTACTACCATCACATTACTAACAACCAATCATATTACTACCATCACATTACTAACAACCAATCATATTACTACCATCACATTACTAACAACCAATCATATTACTACCATCACATTACTAACAACCAATCATATTACTAACATCCAGCTTCAGCCTGTTAAGGAAACAGGTGCTAATCATTGATGGAAGAAATATCTAGAAACAGCAGCCTTACATCACTGAAGTCAGTTTCTTTCAGGGAACCTGACCACATTAGACCAGGTCCTGCTGGAAAGACTACAAGACATATGATGATAAAATCTGAGCTTATTCTACAGAGCTTATAGAATAATTATTTCACGGCCTGTGCTTTGTGAAACCTTAATTCTGTTTTTAAAAAAGCAAATAATGTTCAGCATCTCGACCACGTCAGACCTGGTCCTGTTTACGTTTATTTCACCGACTGACCTTTCTCTTTTAAACTGCTTCGTTTCTCTGTCGTCTGACTGTCAAGTGCTAATAGGTTGTTATGACAACCAGTCATTTCTTAAAGGGAAATCCTTTTTAATTTGTTCTACTATGGAAGAAAAATTAAAACCTAAAGCTCAGATTATTTTTGTTGCTTTAACTTGTGGATTCATTTGTGGAGATTTACTTGCAGCACCTGTTTATTTTTAGGCTTTTTTTTTTTTTTAATTGTTTTTACTTTCCACCAGTCAGTTTTGTGAGCGTTTGTTCACAGTGACACTGGATTTAGCGCCAAGTCCAAACACAGCAGCGCTACTCAGAGTACATTTCAACTTCAGGCCATGTGGCTAAAATCTGTTCAACGAATCTAAACTGGATCTGATGTTTTTCTGCTGTCTAACTTTGTACAACCTCATTTTTAAGACTGCTTTGTTTGCTTCTGATGCCACGAAGGCGTCAGTTTATGCTTTGCTGCAGTTGTAACTGAGATAGTTTAGCATTAGCATGCGCAACATGGCAACACTGGGCTTCACAGTTAGAGATGGACACATAAATCCTGACTCACCACCTTTTAAGGAAGAATTCCCACCAAAGTCTTTGTCGGCTTTTGTGAATCCACTTTTAAAATCAGTAAAACCCCCTGAGGTCTCTGTTTTCCTTCCTCTTCTGGTATCGTGGATGGCTTGTCTGCGTTAACTCGGGCGTTATTTCCTGTTTCTCTGATCAGTCTGGTGGATTCACCCTCATATTGCAGAAGTAGATCCTCTTGTGACCCAAATGTCTGAGACGCTGCTAAATGTTCTGCTATTTACAATAAACGCTGTTTCGGAAAAGAGGAGAAGAACATGCTAGGAAAAAAGTACCTGTATATTTGTTGATTAAATGTCTACATCGTGAAGCACGGCTTTGATCGGCGCCCATCTGTCCCTGCATGCTCAGATCCACCTCCAGTTCCCCATGGAGTTCGAGTTCAGCCAGTACTACCTGAAGTTCCTGGCCTACCACTACGTGTCCAGCCGCTTCCGCACCTTCCTGCTCGACTCGGACTACGAACGCATCGAGCTGGGTAACCTGTCACGCCACTGCGAGCTCATTGGAAAGACGAAGGCGCCGTTCTGAGTTACTGATCCCTCTCTGACTGCAGGTGTGCTGTATGAGGAGAAAGGTGAGAGGAAAAGTCCTCAGGTCTGCAAGTCTGTGTGGGACTACATCGACAGACTCCACAAGAAAACCCCCATCTTCTACAACTACATGTACTCGCCGGAGGATGAGGAGGTAAGAGCAGGGAAGAGGTGAAGATGATGGAGGCAAGCCGACTGCAGGGATGCATTTAAGTGGGTTTTTAATGTGTGTGTTCCAGGTGTTGCGGCCGTATACTTTCATCTCCAACCTGAAGGTCTGGGACTTCTACATGGAGGAGACGCTCTCTGAAGGGCCGTCCTACGACTGGGAGCTGAGGGGCCGGCAGGAGAATTCGGCAGAGGAAACGGCAGAGAAGCCCGACACAAGCGCCCCGAAATCTCAGCGCCGCGTGGTGTGGCCTTGTTACGACAGCCTGAGTAAGGTGGTCCCCGACGCCATCACCAAGCTGCTGCAAGACCTGCAGAGTCTGGAGGCCGAGCTTGGACAGACGTCGGACAAGTGGAAGGACACGTGGGACAAGATCAAGGCCGCGCAGAGGACTGAGACCAAACTGGAAAGCAAGGTGGGAAAACGTTTTTTTTTTTTCCCCCGTCATAGAAGAAGAGTTCTGTTTGGAAGATTTTCTCTGTTCTTCCTCTGCAGCCATCGTTCTCCAGCTCCCTCCTCATGTCGTCGAACCTGGGCCACCAGCGGCGTTCTCAGGGCGTCTACCTGCAGGAGAGCGGCGTCAGATCCTCCATCAACCTGGGTCTGGACTGCGAAGCCAGCGCCACCTCCACGCCGGTGGCAGGACGGCCGAGCACGAGCACGCTCTACAGCCAGTTTCAGAGCACGGAGAGCGAGAATAGGTCGGAATTGTTACACACACACACACACACACACACGTTGAAGTTAAGCCACCTTTGAGGATGATGTCAACATGTCCGAATGTTTGCTTCCCTCCAGGAGTTTTGAAGGCATTTTGTATAAGAAAGGAGCGTTGCTGAAACCATGGAAACCGCGGTGGTTTGTGCTGGATAAGACCAAACATCAGGTGAGATTGACTTTTGTTTTTACATAGAAAACGTCCTGGACTGTACTCTGTAACAACGTGCCTCCGCTTCCAGCTGAGATACTACGAGACCAGGCAGGACAAGGAGTGTAAAGGGGTGATCGAGCTGGCTGACGTGGAGTCCGTGACGCAGGGAACGCCCGCCTTGGGAGCACCGAAAAACATCGATGAGAGAGCCTTCTTTGATGTGAGCTTGACAACGCCGTTGCAGGACTCTGTCCGGTCACAGTCAGGAGAGTTAAGAGATGAAAGAGTTATTACTCAGCTAATTCTTCTAATACTATGACTATGCTGATGTTGTTTACCAGAATAATACAATACAATACAAAGCTCCATTCTCTCAGTGTTATGTATCATAGTCTGTGTAGATTTGTACTGAGGTGTCTTTACAGAACACATTACTGTCGCATGAACGCATCACTGCACTGTTTGGCATTAAAATCAAGAAGACATTTTCATTGGCTATCTTAGTTATCCATTCTATTTAAAACAATTTCTAATCTCATTTGGATCCTCACGTAACCTCAGACATACTGAGCACTTGTTTTTTTTATTTTACCAAAATTAAGAAAGAATTTGGCCGTCGAGCATTAAAATTCATCCCCATCAGACTGGAACAATTTACCAGTATGGATCAGATCCATCACTTCTCAGCAGAGCTTTAGGACAGCTAGATTCAGCTACTTACAATTTGCTTCTGATCTTGTTGTATTCTTCTAAACTATTTGACTTAGAGTTATGCAGTGCAATGGTCCATCACGATTGTTATTTAAATGTGTATGTCCATGGCTATTCTGTACTTTTCTGGTAAATGTATTTATATGGGTTTATAGGGGCGATTAGAAAGCTTTTGTCCCGTGTAGATGCTGGTTATGTCTAAGTGATTATCTGTATCTGTCTGTCTTTGTTGAGGACCCCCTCAAAAACTAGATGTATCATCTCAAGGGGCTATCCTCTCAATAAATTTCACATTTCAAATAAATAAAGTTCATCCAGTGGAGTTGTAGCTCAGTTAGCGTTCAGACTGCTCATCATCAGCATCGTCTGCCTCTCCCGGCTTTAACTCCAGTTTTTCCTTTTAATTTTCAGCTCAAGACGACCAAACGAGTGTACAACTTCTGTGCCCAGGACAACCTGAACGCTCAGCTGTGGATGGACAGCGTCCAGAGCTGCCTGTCGGACGCATAGAGGAGGAGGAGGAGGAGGAAGAAGGACTGATCTGTGATGAACATAGAAGGGGAAGGGGCCTTTCACTACTTAAGCTCTGCTCTGTTATTAGTGTCGAACTAATAATCTTACATCACAAATTTTCTTTTTTTTTTTGTTTGTTATATAAAAAAATGGGGGAAAAAAAAAAAAGTCCCAGAAGAACCACTTCCTGTTGTAGCCGCAGGCTGTCACCACCCCCCCAACAGTCTGACCAGTATGTGTCTGTCTGCACCAAACCAATGCATATTCAAGCACGTCGTTGCATTTCTGTGAGGCGTTCCTACAGCTTGGACCAGCATGAAGATCCTTCCAGACCCCCCCTCACACCACACCCACCTGTGAAACCCCACCTGCTCCCTTTAGCTTCCTAACCTCACTCACCTTTTAAAAACATAAACACTTTGGGGAGGAATGACGGAGGAGCTGCAGTCAGCCTGGAGGAATTCGACTGGATCTAACCAGTGGGTAGATGGACCAAAAGCGCCCTGAGGAACAAACACTGACTGGTTAAATACTCTTCTTCTAGTCCTCAGAGGCCTCTGCTTTCACTGCCTGGTGTAGCCAATTTACAGTATATGAAAAGGAAGGTGAGCATGTCGCTGTGGAGGGTGGCACGTCAACGGTTCATGAAGGATTCCCTTTTCTTTTTGAGTTTTTGTTCTTTTTCTACGGTCAGAAATTTGTACCAGAAAGACAGACAGGAAAAAGAAAAGACACAACCCTCATTTGGCTGTCCTCTGCAGGTGGGAAACGACGCACTGTGAAAGCCATGAATCGTTGGCAAAGATCAAACCAGAAGAGAGGGGGAGAGTTAAATGAAAAAAAGAAGTCCATCAGGTATTTAATGTCAGTGAACTTTTCACTGATCATGTTTACAAATTAGAGGAAGCAAAAAAGTTTCTTTTCACCCTTACACTTGCAGTCAACCATTATTCCCATGCAGATTTTTATTTTACGGGATGCTGAAGGAGAATGGAAGGATTTTTTTTCTACCATCCTTTAAAAGAGGTTAGTTCAGAAAGGTTGGGAGATTTAGAGGGATGCTACTGAACAATGGCACGTCAGAGACAGTATTTAGTGATGGATTCAGACGGTTGCAGGATGTCAGTTAAAGGAAAATGATGGGATGCATATATATATGTATAGAAAGAGAGATATATTTTTATTTACCTGGGTAGTGTTGTTTTCACTGTGCCTGCTACAACTTGCAGCCCAGCTAGATTTGCACTCACCAATCCTGACTTCCAACAACAGACGTTCCACACATTTTCAGCTGAAATGACACTGAATTAAACAATTTAGCTTTCCTGAGGTGGGGGGGGGGGGGTGTTTTCTTCATGTGGCCACAAATCCACCAGATTAACAGCTAAAATGAAAAGATGCCGTAACTCTTTATTCTTGGAAAGCAACCCATATGTTTTAAGAGCTGCGTTTGCATATCTCCCAACTGTTTTAGCTGCATCATTAGTGCTTGTATCTGCTAGTGGGAGAAGAACGGGGAATTTTACTGGGAACGTTTCCAAGACTGCCCCTCCACACATACAAAAACCACTCTGTTACCCTGCTTTGTATAAAAAAAAAAAAAAAAAAAAAATACAGTTCTACTGCTGTCTGAACATAAAAACGTTGGAATTGTAGATTTTTTTGTGTCTTATAACTTCCTTTGTATATACTACTCCAGATTTGTATGTAACGTTTATGGTAGTAATTTATTTAACTTGTCTCCTCAGTAAAGAGTTCCTCAAGCACCACTTTATTTTTTAAATTAGGAATTCAATGTGCCATTTGTTTATTTCTGTATTAATGTGACTGTTTTTTTAAACCTGTAAAACCTTTTTTTTTTTCTTTTTTGTAAAACACGGTTGTCCTTACTTCTTATTTTACACAAGCTGTTTGAAAAGAGTGGAACTAGTGTGTTTGTGGGCTGCTTTTTAAAGGCTGGTTGGATTTTTTTTTTTTTCCCCCCCCTGTTGCTCATCCACAGCGGCGGGATGTTCTGGTTGTAGTCCCAAAATAAATGTCCAATGTGAAGTCTTCCCATCGCTGGGTTCTGCTGACTGGTGTTGACTGGTGTTACGCCTCTGTTAAGATGTCAAACAAAAAAAAAAAAAAAAGAGGTAGTAAACAGGAAGCGAAGGCATCAATGCTATTTGAGGTCACGCATATAAAACATGAAGCTCTAGATGTAGAAAGGAATGATTTTTGTCCATAAAATGTCTTCAAACATCAAATTTCATCCACATTCCCTCAGCAAAGCTGAACGAAACGTCTTTTTTTAAATTTTTTTTTATTAATCTCTGTACATTTTAATGTAAAATAATTAAAAATACTCAAGACTTGTTCCCAAACATTTCTTAGTCCTTGTATTTATATGCAAATAAATTGGAAATGTTTGCAGCCAGATGTACTTATAGACTAATCATCTGGAGCTTCCTGTGACGTCAGTGTTGTTGCTTTCTAGCTCAGCTGACTGAAGTTATCACCATAAAGTCTCAGGAGGAGACGTCTTGCGTGTTAAAATGGTTTCTTCCCATTAAGACTAACTGGACCGAGAGCAGTCAGAACCCGTCGGTGGGAACGCTGGTCTACGACCACAGATCACCTTTTCACTCTGGTTTACTCATCTCTCTGCGGCAACTCGACAACACATCCCTTTTATTTATTTTTCTTTTTTTTTTTTTAAATGAAAGAAATGACCTCCTGAGCCGGGTTATATTGTCAATCATGTCAATATAGTTTTTAGAATCCAAATAAATACTGTGGGTTTAAATGTTCGCTTGTCATTTCCTGCTGCTTCTTGTTAAATTAGACAACTTCAGACAAACTGAGTTTCTCTGTGGAGATGAAACAAGTACCTATGATCGCTGTGACATGGCCACCAGAGAACCACAAAGCCTTCTTATATATCCATAACATCAACTTTTCAACCAAGTATATTTGTGCGTCTGCGCCACACAAGCTTGAAGTGGTGCGTTCAAGAACACTGCAGAAATGCACACATATAGGCTGAGACATTTGCTCATTTCAAGTTTCTGCAGCAGAAACATGAATGTTCTGAGTGACATCTGTGTTTGACCATTTCTCCTCTTTAATAGCAGCTTCTGTTGTACTAAAAGCTACTTTATAACTTTACTACGAGGTGAAGCTAAACGCAAGTAGAGCTTCAGTAAATGTGCCCAAATCTCCTTACAGTGTTCTCCTGTTGTTCACTCGGTGGAAATCTAGATCCACACGTTTTGCTGAAGGATCACGTCCCATCAGGGCCGGATTAAAACCACACAGGTTCCAGGGCCCCCCTTCCCCACCGCAACATTGTGAATGATACACTGTGAAACGACATTTCAGACATTGCTCAGCCAGTGGTATCAATAGCAATACACATAGACACTGTGGTGTAACTATCTGGCTTTTATGTACATTTTGTTTCATGTCCAAACTGCTGGTGTTTGCCCTACGTGGGCCCCTGGGCCTGTGCCCATTATGTCCATTGGATAATCTGGCCTTGCGCCCCATTGCTAAACCCTGATGAGGTTGAGGTCTGGACTCGCAGCAGGTCATTCCATCCTGGCTCTGTGAAGGAAGACTGTCATCATGGAGGATGGAGTTACGCACACTGGCTCCTGAATCTCCTCCTAATCAGATACCAGTCATACATCTGTGACTGGTACGTCTGGCAGCTGGAATCTCAGAACCAGTGAATGGCAACAGAATATTCTGGCACATTTATTACGGGTACGAGCTAGACATTCACCTGTGTCGCTCGTTTAATAAATGAATGATCCTTGCAAGCAATACGTTGCTGTAAAAGGTGACTTATCAGGGTCTCCAGTGATGTACAGTTGTGCTCATATGTATTCATCCCCTTTCATTAAAGAAAAGGCTGAATTTACAACAGTCACTCAAATAACTGGAGACTTAAATAAGGAATAATAACTAAAAATTTGCACAAATATAATTTAGTAATATAATTAAATTTAGTAATTTAGTTTTTTCATTTATTTGAGTTGAAGAAGGAAAAAAAACCAAACAAATTGGTCCTGGACAAATTATAGCCCTTTTCTGTTGAAAAGTGGGACAAAATACCTGTCAACAGGTGCAGAAGTCTGACTGAGAGGAACAGAAAACACCTGACTGCAGCAGAAACATTAAAGGATTATTCAACAAAATATTAAGTTTATGAGTGATGTAATATGTAATAAATTATCTTATTTTTTTGCTTTTAAAAAAAAATATTTCTACTGAACCAGAATTAGAAAATAATGTAATGATTTTCATAAAATTTTTATTTATTATTACTTTAGTCAATTTCAGCTTATTTTACAGATAGCTGTTTTTTTTTCCTTCTTTAGTGAAAGGGTATGAATAAATATGAGCACAACTGTATACCAAAGCACCAGTCAGCATTAGCATAGGAGAGAAATAATCACTTAAATTGACTTAATTTTTGTGCTACATTCATAATAAAGCTTGTCTTCAGCGAGAGCAGCGCTGCTAACGCTGATCATCCCAGAGACCTGATCCGCTGGCAAAAAAAACAACCAGACCAGCAAAAGGAACGCTTTTGGCATTAATGTGGTAAACCAGACACTTTTAATTTGTTTTGTTTTTTTGTTGTTTTTTTTTGTTTTTTTCTTCTTCAACAATGATCGTAGAACCTGATCGCTGTCAAATGATTTAAGTAAGTACACCAAAGACCTGGAGCTCTGCAGAACCCAGACCTGCACTTCTTCAATCCTGCTGCTTGGACAAAAAAAAAAAAAAAAAAAAAAAAAAAAGGCAACACAGATACCTGCTATCTTACCAGATACCACTCATGCTCTGCAAGTAAATGCTTGGTGGAGAAAAAGAAAAAAAAAAAAAAGGAACAGACAACAATAGTAATCTCAAAATTGCTTGTAAAATTACTTTTAAATGTAGATAATATTTGTATATAGGTAGATAATGTTTGGTTGATTTAAGGGGGATAGCAATAAGAACTTAAAAGGTCATTACAATCAGAAGGTCTTAGCTCACTAGCTAGGTCAACAGAACCTCTTTTACATGCACTAAAAAGAGAAAAGGAAAAAAAAGTCAAAATCATAAACCTCAGCTAGAGATTATATCCAAATCTGTTTGCTCAAAACTACATCAAATGTGTTTTAAAAAGAAAAATATGGAATTTTCTTATTTTTGTTTTTAAATAAATTGGCTAATTGACATTATTGCACATGAGCAAAAGACAGTAATACTATTAGAGCTCTGTTCATCAACCCGTCCCTCCTCCTCCTCCTCCAGATCCTCCTGAAGCACTTCAAAACAGTCAAACCTGGTGATGTACAGCAACAAGGTATGTTTCAGCAACCCAAAAAAAAAAAAAAAAAAGATGGGTAGAGATCCTGATCTGGGCGAGAGGACAGAAGACAGCCAGCAGAGATGAACACTTACATTGTGCTATAAAGTACAGTAAACGGCTGCATAAGTGCTTTTCTTCTTAAGCTTGAAGAGAAAGAAAAGTTCTTAAAAAAAACAGGTATTTATTGTTGAGGCATTGTTAAAAGTTAGCCTGTGCTATCCATTCAGGGGTGAGCTTGTAAAATCCCTATCAGTGGGGAGAGGGAGGGGAAATCTTTCAGGACATAAAAAAATAACAAAGATGACGTTTAACCCCTCGGACTCTGTCGTTTCATAGATCGCTGCTACATTAAAATCGCACGGAATTATGTGCAACATCGGGGGGGGGGACACGACAAAAGATGATTCCTCTAACCTCCTCTCTGTCTGTTTTTTTTTTCTTTCTTACTTTCTTTTTTCTTTTTCTCTCGGTAAAGTTCTGCCCCGCCTCATTACCGGTGTCGATTGGCAGTGTCCAGGTCCAATAGCATGGCAGAGTGATTCAGTAAAAACACCGTAGTTGCAGTGAGGTTATTTTAAGAAGAAGGAGGGAGGGAGGGGAGGGGAGAAGGGGGGGATGGGGGTTGCTCTGGAGGAGGCTGACAGCCCACGGCAACGGCGCTGATGGGTTTCTGCGTCCGCTCGTCCTCACACTGGCCCGTTGACCGACACCTCCTGGGCTGGTGGCGTTTCCTCTCTGTTGGGACACAAAAGCGCTCCAGATCACCGTCTTCAGACGCGACACAGAAAAACACAGAGCTAGTTCTGTCGGACAGCGTCGCAAATCTAATCAATTACTAGCCTCCTTAAAGTCCCATAACCACCTCATCACAGCTCTGTTTAAGTCGCTCAACGACCTCGTCGTGTGGCTCTTTGCAGGAAGCGTCTTTCCAAGCCGACCGACGCGACGATAAGTAAAGTGTGAATAAACGTCCCGTCAGCTGAGCAGCAATCGCACAGAGCAGGTTACTTACTTCCTATCAGTCTGTGTGTTTGCAGGCGAGTCCTCGGCAGGCTGCTCGGGAGCTGAAGGAGGATCTGACAGGGACAGTTTCTCCAGAGAAACCGGACTCTCCTCGCTGCAGGACACAAAACAAACAGCTTGCTGTTAGTCGTGATGGCTGGGCTACTAGGAGTGGAAAAATCGGATTGAAAAATCGAAAATCGACTTTTTTTTTTTTTTTTAAACAAAAAATCAATTTTTTTTCCAATTAAAAAATTTATAATGGATTATTTTTGTCATTTTTATTATTATTGATCTTTTAACCTGTCTTCTTGGGCGTTATAGCAGCAGAATGATGGTCTGGCTACTGGGTTGTTGAAAAAAAAGTTTTTTCACAATTATTTTGTTTTTAATCTACAATAATCAGCAATATCGAAGAATTATGAGAATCACAATTTAAATCGAATCGGCACCCAAAAAATCGGAATCGCATCGGGACAAAAGCATATCGTCACGCCCCTACTGACTACTGCATCTTCCTGCTTGCTTTATGTTCTTTTTATATGAAACACAAAAACTCTCTGAGGAAATCTGCCGTCTGACTTGCCTGCTCGTGTTTTTAGATGGTTTTGGGGGCTTCACCGAGCCCCAATCTGCTGCAAATATCAAAATAAGAAGTCTGCTATCATTTTCTCCCACGTTTTCTCATTGATTTGTGTTTAATCAGCAGTTCCTGAAAGAAATCTTGTGCCTCCACCTCAGAAGATCTATATTTCAACATGTAGATTGGTGTGTTCTCCCTGCACACTGCGCCCACCCAGTCTACCCATGCAGCTGGCCCTGCTGGTTGCCTCTAACTGGAAAACTCGCAGATGTCGCTTAATGTGTGAAAATCAGGTTTTTGTAAAAGTCCTGTATGATCGTACTCCAGCTTCTTGGAGTTTTTCCTCTACATTTAACCTTTGAATGAGCTTCCATTGAACTGGTAAATAAGTCAGACCACCTCTTGCACACGACAGACTGGCTTTTCTCCTTCCGTTTCAGCTCCTTCGAAGGAGCAGATTTACTTTACTTAGAGGCAAAACTGAAGGCATCCAGTAATTTCAAATCCCAGTCCAGACTGTAATTACATCAATGTGGTGATTATGTTTCAAATATAGATGTTTATATATATACATACACGCATGCACGCACGCACACACACACACACACACACACACACACACACCAGCTTTCTGCGTCTGTCTGCAGAGTGGACTGGTCAACGGAAGTCTGATTGGATCTAAATTATTTGTATAATTTAGGTTTATTTTTCAGATTTTTAAAGCGCTGAGTGTATAAACCGAGTTCTTGGCCAAGTTGCTGACCTTTTGAGGTCAGCTGTCTTGTTGCTGGGGGGAGCTTCTGAGGCGACGGCTACGGCGGGAGGGGCGGCAGCATTCTTGTCATCCTCCTCGCTGTCGGATCCCCCAGAGGAGCTGCTGTCTGAGGCCACAAGCGGGGCCTTTCTCCCTTCTCCCGCTGACGAAGCACCAGAGGAGGCACCGACTCCTGCGGATGAGGATGGACGGGAAAAACAAAACACTTCACCGTCTTGTTTCCAAGTTTACTTTGTTGAATGTTGGTTGCTGGTGCAGGTGGCCACTCACCAGTCTTCTCGTGGTTCTGTTTGGCTTGTTTATCTGTATCAGTGCTGTCCACAGGTGAGCTGCACCTGGGATCAGTCTCTGTACTGCAGGAAACCAGAAAGAAAACAACTTGATTAAAGGGATATTTTTAATTTTTGACCCAAACATCAGTCTAATGTGAGGAATAATGGATGATTTCTGGGGTCAGTATACAGCGCTTGATGCATGTCGGCACTCTGAGCACTCTGGGCTGCCCTCCTCAGAAACTAGAACATTGTAACGTTCCAGGAGCGGATCCGTCTCTCATGTGACCCGGAACGCTTTTTTTTATGGCAGTAAACATGTATGAAGTACTAGAAATCAAGAGTCAAGTAAAAGTACAAGCACTTTATGAATGAAGTAACTTAAATAGAAGCTGAAGTGTTCTTGAAGTGCCTAAAGTAGAAGTACTAAAGTATTCAATATTTGTCACTAGACCCCCCCCCCACACACACACACACACACACACACACACACACACTAATGGACCTACCTGGCTATTGTAATAGATTACTGAGGGAGCACACCGGATGATTTAGCTACTGCTACAAAGATGGGGTGTGGAGAGTTAGGAATGAGCGTTGCAGATGACGGAGTGTGTTTTTGGAGCTGGAGATCATTTTGAGATCAGTGTACATACTGTACATACTGTATGTATTGCTGCACTTTGGTGGATTTTCTGGGAGGTTAATAAACCACCTCAACCCAAGTCCCAACTGCGCCATATTTTTGGGGGAACAACCACAAACCCTGCCACACCTGTGTCCTCTGTTTTTCTGTTTATTAGAAGCTAAATGCGGCTAGTTGAAGCTAAGTGGCGAAAAACCAAAGCTAAGGTAACTTCCAGAACATTTTGCAAAAGCTGACGCTGCTTGGCAACAATAAAGGCATTTCCTAAAACTTGTGAAATTATCAACGAATCATTAGAATAATTAGCAAATGACCTGCTTTAGTTTTGTGGTTTTCATGCGCTGTTTAACAGGAAGCAGTACTCCTGTAATGTTCCTTAAGCTAAAGGCTAACACATTTTCAAATCAATAGTTATCAACGCGAGTCATGCCAAAGTTACGGCTGCATTTGATACTCAGAAACTATAACTTATAGTCATGTTTCTGGGGAAGTTTTTGCTTTGTGTGAGTTTGTGAATGTCACAGATGGAGACAGTTTAATGTTGTGGCAGTGTAATGTGACCTGTGGGAAGTTACAGGTTTAGCGCCCCCAGTGGCCAAAAGTTAAACCGTATCATGTCCGGATTGTGTCAGGATTTCTTGACTGAATTCGGTCTTTTAAAAATCATTTTAGTTTCTGATGACTGGGACCGAACTAGCATTCTGATTATTCGTGTTTCGGGTCGAGAGGTTTGTTTTTCTCACCCGGTGAAAGGCTGGAACTCGGTGAAGTTGGCCCAGCCCGTTTCCTGCGTTTCTGCTCCACTCCCACCCGAGCTCTCCCACCCTGGTGAGGTTTGGGATGCAACAGTTCCTCCAGAATCCCTGAAATCTGCCGTCCAGCCGGGACCTTGGAGACGAAACAAAGACTTTTTAAATGAGACACAAAAAAAAAAAAAACAATCTAATGATGGACTTCTGCATGTTTGACATCTACCATCCTGAAGTCTACCCGTGTCTGATGCGTTCTGCTCAGAATCTTCTTCCTCATCAGATTCAGACCCACGATCCCGCTCCCTGCCTCCGTTTTCCATGCTGCTCCTGGAGCTCCCCTCTGAGGTTTGAGAGACTCCAAACCTTACAGAATAATGATTAAAAACAAATTATATAAATTAATTATGTTTAATTACTGATATCTGTGGCATCAAAGCAAACAAACAAAAAAGCAGAAGTGAGGAAAAAGTTCAATTCACCTTGTTCTGGATTTAGCTTGTGTTGCATAGTTGATCTCCTTTTCCTCCCAAATGTCCTCCTCCTCTTCAGCGTCGTCAAACTGGCGTATCCTCTCTTTACAGCAGGCTTCAAAAGCTGCTGCATTGGCCTGTTGCAAAAAAACAACAACAATCAAATCAGCGATCCTGTGGCAGTAACGTCAAACAAAAGCAAGCAGAAAGTGCTTCGAACTTACACTATTATCATCAGCATCTAGATTGAAGTTTATTTCGGCAATTCTGTCAAATGTGGCACTGGAAAAAAGGAGAAACACACAGCTTTGATCCAACAAGATTGCACGATTCACAGAGTTAAAAACACCTTCAAATGTCTCAACAAGCAGAACTGTAAAACTCATACTTGATATTTTCATCGTGCTCACTGAACTCCTCATCGTTGAACCCGAACTGATCCACAAAGTTGGCGGTCATCTGTTGGATCTGGTAGTCTGAGAAGGTCTGAGAGGAGGACACGCGTAAATACGGAGCTCCTAGTTGGTTTAGATAAAGCCGGACTGCATGACTGAGGCTACTTTACCTGCTGCAGAGACAGATCGTTGGGGAAGGGGCTCTCCATGTCGTCGTCTTCGCTGGATGAGTGCATGTTGTGGGTACTCACCTGCAGCAAAGAGCGCAGACGTTTGCACACTTTTCATTTGCAGATGTTCAAATTTGACTTTTAGGAGAAAAGAGTGGCTCATTTGACAACTGTAAACACATCAGACTCATTCATTCCTCTGGATTTATTACTATGTTATTGCTTGGTGCAACTAAGTCACTCTACCAACCACAGACTGCGTTCATGTACAGGCTGAATTTGGATTTTAAATGCTTATTTAACGTGCTGGTGGAAGAGAAGTTTGCTTAAAGTTTTTAGCTTATAGTGATGGTACGCGGTTATTTTGGAAGAAATTAAAATGCTGCAGTGCAAGTAGCATATTTGTGGCTTTTCAAACTTAAAAAATGAATTGTTCAAATGTATTCATCACCTCAATTCTTCAGAAAAACTAATTATTATGAGACTAAGTAATGCAAAACTCAGTTCGATACAATACTAATCTCAACTGTGGAGGCATTAGGTCTGTTCTTTTACCCCCATCTTTTTATTTTTGGGCCTCACATCTGTAATAAAGATTGAACTGAGTTGAAAATGCATGAAATTTTCCTGCAGAGTAAATGTAAACACGCCTTGTTGAGTTAACCTCCTGCAAAAACACACCAGCAGAAACCAAATCCTGCCTTTCCTCAGAGTGGAAGCTGCCTTTGTTGCTTATCAAGTGCAGACACTTCTAACTTTTGCTCTTTTAACATTTATTTAATCGAGATTTGGATTAAATAAGAAATTAAGGAGCTGAGAAGCTGATTAGTGCTTCCCTGACCCAGCCCTGGCCTCCATGGTTATGTCCTGCATGATCTACAAAGGTTTAAAGAGGACAGTAGGAGATGCAATGAAGGGAAATTAAAAGTAGCAGAGGAGGGGATAGAAACAATTATGAGGTCTCACCAGTTCTACTGTGTTTCTTCTGTTGGTTTCTCTCAGGGTCTCATCCACAAAGCTCTCCCAGCGACCTCTGCAGTCTTCTGGCAGCTCTGCAGCAGAATGAAGCCCAAACATGGACATTTATCTTCACCATTCAGTTCAAACAGAAACATCCAACATTTGATGGGACACAAATACCTTTGATGAGGTCGGTGATTTGGGCCTGGACCGGTCCTTTCTCCAGATTCTGGACCACCATGTTGGCAATTCTGGTTAAATGGCCCATGTTGCCTCTCCTGGTGCCTCCGTCAGCCCTGATATCCACAGATACACACTTCAATTTTTCACTTTTTTTTTTTTTTTTTAAACAATCAAACTCAACGTATATTTATGCTGCAGTATGAAATGTTGCTACTCAAATACATGAAGCACAACAAGAATAAAAATAGATCCTTACTGTATTTTATCATTTTCCTCCCAAGCATCAAGGATCCTCTGGACGAGTCGACACTTCTGGAAGAGCTAAAGGTTCAAAACAAGTGTTACTTTGGGGGGGAAAAAGACCTCACAGATATTTAAAAAAAAAAAAAAAAACAGAAAAGGAAAAAAAATGCATGAAGTTTGAAGCTGCATAACCCACTTACATGTGCCACCAGGGTATTATGGAGAGAGGTCTGTGGGTCACTGGTTCCGCCTGTCTCCATTCCCTCCTCTTGCACCTCAGAGTTGGACGCTGCAGGCTTTCCGTCGTGGTTCTGCAGGCCTGGGTTGGGCCGCTCCTCTGAAGATGGATGGTTCAGGATAGCTGTCACGCACAGCTCCACTTGGAAGTGCAAAAAGTTATTCCAGGAGTATTTGAAGAACAGATCCTGTGCAAATAGAGATGTAAGGCAAAGATGTAAAGAAGAGTGCACACGCGTTGAGATTAACTCCTTTTTCCATTCATTTTTCCAAGTAAATGTAAAGCAAATACAGACATTAACATCAACAAACATTGGAAAAGCAGGAAAAAACACAGCTGAAATATATTGGTCATCCCTAAACTTTGTGATGAGACAAACTCAGGACACATTTACGGATGCCTTATGTGTGCTCTCATCTCTTTGCAACCACAGTTTAACTATTTCTAAAAGTCATTAAGGGAATGTTTGAGTCACAGGTGAACTCTGCAGTGTGTCCGTGATGTTTCACAAGCCAAACAGTGCAGCTTCTGAACTCCACGTCCACTGAAATGCAGACCCTGCTCCGAGGAAGCCACACCCACTGCCCTTTGCTCAGTGTGATAAAAGTCTTCGGCCTCATGACCAACCTTGTGCAAATTTTAACGCAACTTCACAAAATATTACATAAAACCTGAATGAGGCAGATCAGATGACTTTGAAAATGAACGACAGCCCAAACACACAACAAAAGACAAAGAAGGTAAAAAGTCAGAGAATCAAGAGTTTAGCCCACCAGTAGTAGGTCCATGGTGGCAAGATTGCAGAGCTCTTGGCAGATACTGGGCGCGCTGGTCTGCAGCAGGGCGGCCACCAGCCGGGCCACGTGAAGGCGAGCGTTCCCCAGTGGCTGCTCGAGAACGCCAACGGTCGTCAATATTGCACTTTTCTGCAGAACAGAATACATTTACATCATCAAAAAAAACATAGTTTTAACACAACAACAACAACAATAAGCAGCCAGTTGTGATGGAAAACAACCATATTTAGGGCTAGAAGAGTCTGCCTCATTGCAGAGAGGGTGTTACCTTGGGGGGATCCAGAAGAAGCTGCTGGAAGTCCTTTAAATGGGGCTCAATGGCATTTAAAATACTGCTGTTGACAGTGTAAGACCTTTCATAACCCTGAGAATACAGATCCATTAACCCTTCCAACCTGCCAGACACAAACAAAGACATGCTTCAGTCTCTACATTCTTCATAAGGACTCATAAAACAAAGTGAACAGGTTCCTCCGCTTCCTTGATGGCTTTTTTTTTTTTAAAAAGTACGTACAACACATACTGAACAGATCACAGCTTTTCTTTAACACAAACACTCACCCAGACCTTCTGGTCTCCAATAAGGTAAGTAGCACTTGAGTTCCGTTAACGATGGAGGCCTCGCTCCTCTCCCCCTCAAACATATTTTTGAGAAGCCCTGCTACACTCTCCTGCCTGAAAGACACAGGAATGAGAAAGAAAGAAGAATCTCCATCTCAATATGCTATTCTCAAACAAAACCTACGATTCTAGTACAGCCAGTAGTGGGTCCGACTCCACGTTCTCCTGCATCTGATTGGCCTGGTCACGACTAAGGCGGATAATGTCACAAAGCGTTTGGGACGCATTTGATTGTCTCTGAAAAAAAACAAACAAATGGATCAGACAAGACTTCCTTATACCAGAGGATGTCTTAAAGGTTCACCAGAAGCTAGCTAAACACTCACCTCTTCATCTTTGCCAGTATGGATGAGCTCTGTGAGTCTCTGTACCAACTTTTCCTCATTCAGCCACTGGAATAAAAAAAACCAAAACATTTAGAAAGTTTTTAATGATGTTTTTTTAACAGCTACAATTTACTAGGGTTGTGACAATATGCTTTTGTCCCGATTCGATTACGATTTTCTTGGGTGCCGATTCGATTTAAATTGCGATTCTCACAATTCTTTTATATTGATGATTTTTGTAGATTAAAAACAAAATAAGTGTATAAATTTATTTATTTATTTATTTTTTTTACTCGTCATTTTCCTTGATTTCAATGAGGAAAAAACAACATAGTAGCCAGACCATCATTCTGCTGCTATAATGCCCAAGAAGACAAGTTAAAAGATCAATAAAAACAATAAAAATGACAAACATCTTATAACAGATTACTTTTATTTATTTGAAAAAAAAAAATCAATTTTATAATTGTGAAGCAAAAAATCCAGATTTTCAATTTTTTGATTGGATTTTCCCACCACTACAATTTACCCCGACGAGGAAAGACATTTCCAGATAGCTTACATGAAGAACCTCCTGTCTCAATGGGGCAGGTTCCACACAACTGATGAGGCGAAGCAGCAGGTCCATCATGGCAGAGGCGTCAATGTGTTTGAGCACCAGGCTGATAAAGCCTTCTTTTTTCTTTAGAAAGGTAATCACCTGGAAATGGGCATAATGTTAAATCCATTTAATAAGAAAAACAAAGTTAAGTCAGTGTCATTTAGAAACATAAAGCTGATGGTTTTTTGTTTTTTTTTTTGCTCTACCTGTTCAGTTTTCCTGGCAATGAGATTGCCGATGGTTTTGCTGAAAAAACTGGCCAGTAAGGGGTTCAGGGGCGGGTCCTGCTCCAGGAAGTGGTAGAGCACCTCAAGCAGAGACTCGTCTCCACCGAGCTTATCATTTATACAGGACACATCTGAGGTCAGCAGCTCACAAGCAATATTGGGAAACCTTAGGAAAGCAACAAGCATCATGACAAATTAATTCTATAAATATTGTTTTTGTTGTGACTGGAGCATCATATTATTTCCTGTGTGTCAGTGTTAGGTCTCACTTGAAGCGGCTCTTCTCCTCCAGGTCGGCAGGTGGCTCTGTGGTAATGAGGCTGACTAGCTCTTGCATGCAGTGGTCCTGGGAGAGGAAGAGGAGCAGCCGGCGGTTTTGGGCCTTGCACTCCTGCAGGACGTCATCCTCTTCCATCAGCTCTCTCAACGTCACGTCCTCTCTGTCCAGCAGCTGGTCAATGTGGGAGGTGGTGTGCAAGTCGAACTTCCAAAACATGGTGGCCGCTGGGATGGGGGACACAGCCCTGAGGTGTGGGACAAGCCAGTAAGGAGGAAGGCAAAAAGAAAAGAAATAAAAAAAAAAAGGAAAACAAAAGTGGATGAAAGGCCCCCAGCAGAGGCCAGAAACAATAGAAGAGAGTGGAAGCGTAGGTGGGAAGGGAAGCGAGGGAGAGAAACTGATGTAAACAAACAAGTGTAAGCCAGAGGATTAACACAGCTGTATCACTTGCGTCCTCTTATCCCAATGACAAAGTTCACAGAAACAGTCATTCATTCAGGGATTAACCTCACCGAAGCTCTCCTGCAAAAAGCTTTTCCTGACTTGCTTTGTTGGTATAGGGCACTTTATACGGGCTGCACTGAATTTTTCATAGGATGTTGCTAAAGAGGCAGAAACATATGTGCCACGGAGCCTCATCATCATCACAGAATGACTGGGTTGCTCTTTCCAAATTAGAAATATGATAGAAATAAGAAACTGATCTATAACCAGGCTGTGTGCACCAGAAAAACTTTACGTAAATTAAGGACAGCAGCTGGATCATCGGTCCAGCTAAACGCAGTAATCATGTGTGCAAATTATAAAAAAGGTGCCAGAAAAACTGGTGTTAAGTGCTCACACATACCAGTGGATGAAATGTGGATATCTTTAATCAGACCTCCCCCACGGGCAGGCAGGCATTTGTGTTTGTGCAGACAACAGAGAGTGTGGCGAGGCCTGGCATTTATCAGCATGGGTCTCCTCTTAAAACGCAGGCCTCTTTAGGAGATGAGACGTGGAGAGGCTCACCATAACCTGCACAAAAGAAAAAGATTTGCGGTTTATCAGGAAGATTTCTCACAGAATTTTGCATGCACACAAATACTGAACATCGATAACGAGCTTGAATGCATACACCTTGTTGCATGTAAACTCAAAGTCGGTGATGCACGCACGTGCATTAGTCTAGTCTGGCTCTGTACCATAATTTGGCAGCTTTAAACAATGACCCATCAAAAGATCTGGCAGCTTTAATTACTTAGAAGCATTAAAAGGATTTACAAGTCGACTTGTGTGCATCACTTTACATGTGAACAAAATCTCATCAACTTTTTTTCACTGTTCTTAGAAGCACAATTATGGCTTTTATATGGCTACTTTCCAAAAGTGATGAATGGAAACCATCTTAAGGATGAAAGACAAGTGTTTGATGCTTCATGACTAAGCAGTTTTATTCAGTTTTACTTTACATGTCCATTTACTGTGGGAGCTAATCTTCACAACCAAACACACCAGCAGTAACAGAAAACAATTAGATCTGCTGACTTGAACAAAGCCCCTGCGTCTCTCCGAGCAACGTGCAAACAACTGTTGATCGTGGAAGTAAAACTGAAGGAGGAAACTAAAAAGCTTCCTCCTTTTTCTTTTCCTATTTTCCTCAGGGGGGACCTTTCCTTGCACATGCAGCAGCAGGGGCAGCAGCGTCCATCTGGCATACATTTACAGAGTACACAAGTGCAATAATAACCCACAGAGCACTCCCTGTGGACACCGAGCAGGAAAGCAAATGCTTGACTTTACATCCAAAATAGAACCCACCAGAGGCAACCTCAACAAAAACAGTCTACTGGCACATGCAACTGACGATGAAAAGAGGAACAATGGTGCATAAAGGGCATGCGTGTGGATGTCATGAGTCAAAGCAGGCTGTAATTAAGCAAGTTAAAAAGCTGTGAAATAAAACGAAAAGAAATTTCACCTGCATTTTTACAAGAACTCTGAATCGCTTGATGTGTATAAAATTACAAATTATAGCAAATGCAGGCTGTGGAAAACTAGTGGCATATACAAACAAATTACACTAAAGACGACAAATTAACTCCAGATGTCGCTTACAGGTTTTCTACTAGAACTATATCTAATGTTTAATGACTAGTTTGGCCTATAATTTTATGTAGCTTTGCAATGCGTTCATACAAAAAAGTCAGTTGTGCTTTTCCCCTCTGGTTCACGTACATGATTATCTTTGTATCTGAGTCTTTGATCAGCTAATGTTATAGCTAAAGATACAACTTGTTCCTTCAAAAACAAAACAACAAAAACTATGTGCATCCACCTTTAATGATGCATTGCAATTACAACTGGTTTTTATTTGTTTATCCAACAATAAGAGGTGCATTGGTGTGTAGTTAGATAAATGTAAATTGAGCTTCCATAGCCTTGGCATGAAATGCACATCAACTGACTAGATGTTGAGCTCAGATTGCTGTTTACTTCAACTCAACTTAGGCAACACCAGCAAATAATACTCTCTATACACCAACTTTTCACCAGATAAGCAAACAACAAAAATAAATCCATTTAAAACGTAAGATTTATATCAAACTCAACAGTGTGTACTTAATTCCTGTACATAAATCGCTTTGTTGCCTCGATATACAATATACACAAGCCAACTAGTGTTTCATTATTAGCTAAACACTCCAAAAATATTACAAACAAACTAATTGATGTGGTTCATATTACACAGGTAAATAAATTGCGATCATTTCAAAAGCACAAACAACTCTGTGACTATTGCGTTAAAGAGTGATCTGAAGGGAAAAAACAAACACGTAACGCTAACAAAAACCGGTCAACCAACATACATTTCTTTATAAATACATGTGTTTTGTAGGCTCTAGCTTCTCAAGTTAGCAAACAATTTGGCAAACTTTAGTTCCTCCTTCAGGCTGCTTAGCATATAGGCTAATTAGCCGCTGACAGTGAACGTGTGTTGATCGGAGTTAGCCAACTTAACTAGCTGTCCAACTTATGTTCAACTTTGTCGATGTAGTAACAGAGTTAAAACCAGTTACTTCTTCCAACTCCAGACTATCTTTCCCAAATAAAACTTACCTTTGATTCGAAGTCTGCCACTACTCCTTCCTTTACTGTTTGGTTTTTAGTGGAAATTGTCGTCAAGCAGTCAGCTACAAGGCAGCTAACTAGGAGCTAGCTGCGTTGGCTAGCATAGCAAATAGTGATTTGTTTTGAAGAAGGGGTCAGTCTGCGACAGCACACCGCTAGCTAGCTCAACTTGGCTAACGTTAGTCAAATGTAGCTTACAAGACAATCAAATCAACAGTTCGTCTGCATTAATCGAGACTTGGCGTTAAACAGAAGTAGTTGTTATTTAAAATGTAGAGGGTACAGGTCGTACTCACGCACAAAGTAATTCAAACGTGGGGTTAAGTTTAGCATGCAAGGCAGGAAAAACTCAGTCATAATTTTCGAATCAAAATGGCGACGCAGCAACGAGAGCGCGCAGTAGACGTACGGGAGCGCGCTTTGAGTTCAAACAGACCTGCAGGTGTGTTGTATGGGGCTTGCAAAACTTCTTCTGGACAAGAAACGGAGCGATAGAAATTTATCGAACATTTTAGAAAAGTTTGGCAGATTGATAACTGTTACAATGAATTTGATTAAATAAACCAAACCCTGAATATAGAATAATTTATCTCAATCGAGACAGAAACAGACTTCAAGATGATGAACGATCAGGGCAGGATTAAAAGTGCACAGGGCCTTGGGCCCACAGTGTTTCAGGGGCCCCTTTACCCACCGCAACATTGTGACAATTGTGAAAGACAGAGGCTGCAGTGCATTGTGCACTCTGCTGAGAAGGTGATTGGCTGCAGCCTCCCGTCTTTCCAAGACCTGTACGTCTCCAGGACTTGGGGACAAGCAGGCCGGATAGCAGCTGACTCTTCTCACCCTGGACATGGACTATTTGAGCCACTTCCCTCTGGCAGAAGGTTACAGTCCATTCAGACAAGAACCTCTCGCCATAAAAACAGTTTCTTCCCCTCTGCCGTCAGACTCATGAACACTTACAAGACCCATGAACACTCATAATACCTTAGCTGTACACTTTATAACTCCAGTCACTTAAATAATTCATGTCACATCACTTCATCTATTGCACTGCTAATTTGCACAGTTGTTTGGATGCTACTGTTCATACTGTACATATATACATGTCTACAGAAGAAATTACTTTTACCTTTACTTTTATTATATATTTTAACAGAAAAAAAGTTTGTTTGTATATATGTTAATTTCTCTGCATGCCTTACCTTATTTGTAAAATAGTTGTAAAATAGCTGTATTTCTAATTTTATATTATTATCCAGTGTTTTTATTATTATTATTTTTTATTATTCAGCAGCTTATCACCAAAATAATTTCCTAGTCTGTGAATTGTTCAAAGACAATGACAATAAAAGTCTTTCTGATTCTGAAAAGTCTTTCTGAGATACACCGTGAAAGACATTTCTAACATCTCTCAGCCAGTGGTACCAATAGCAATACACTAGACACTGTTGCGTAACTATGTGGCTTTTTTGTACATTTTATTTAATGTACAAACTGATTGTGTTTTCCCTGTGTGGACCCCAAGTGGGCGTGGGCCTGTACCCAGTGATAATCCGGCCTTGTGTACAATGGATACCTTTTAAAGAATTTTAAACAACAAAACTCTTGAATATCACGATGAGAATAACATTGAAATCAGACCGATGTAAAAAAAAACAAAAAAACCCCAACTTATATATGCTCCACACTGACGCTGGTTAAAGCGAGCCATTTCTCGATTTCATACAGTTTTAAGTAGAAATTTAGAAATTTTACAAGAAATTGCATAGAATTTGGCAACCCATTATTAACTATATATATAGTTGTGCTATATATATGAGCACAACTATATATAGTTGTGCTCATATGTATATTCATCCCCTTTCATTAAATAAAAAACACTGAATAAACAACAGTCACTCAAATAACTGGAGACTTAAAAAAGGAACAACTAAAAACTTGCACAAATATAATTTAGTAATATAAGACACTGTTTTTTTTTTCATTTATTTGAGTTGAAGAAAGAAAGAAAAAACAAACAAACAAGTTGGTCCTGGACAAATTATAGCCCTTTTCTGTTGAAAAGTGGGACAAAATACCTGTCAACAGGTGCAGAAGTCTGACTGAGAGGAACAGAAAACACCTGACGGTAGTGGAAACATTGTAGGATTGTTCAACAAAATATTAGTTTATGAGTGATGTAATATGTAATAAATTATCTTATTTTTTTGCTTTTTAAACAATATATTTCTATTGAACCAGAATTAGAAAGTAATGTGATGATTTTCATAAAATTTTTATTTATTATTACTTTAGTCAATTTCAGCTTATTTTACAGATAGCTGTTTTTTTCCTTCTTGAATGAAAGGGTAATATAAATATGAGCACAACTATATATATTATTATTATTATTATTATTATTATTGCCGCCTTTCTTTCCTCGCTTCGCCTCCTCTCGCGGCTTGTTCTCCGTGTCCCACAATGCATTGTGTTCAGTCGTCGGATCATGGACCAAAGCGGTAAGTGAATTGCCAAGTAGGGCCCACACTACCAAAGTTTGTGTATGAAATGTAGTTTTCCCTACACATTTGTCGTTATACCAGCGTTTTACCTTAGCAAAAAAACGTGGTAGCAGAATACAGTTTTAGTGAAGCATTAAAATGCCTTCCAGGCCACCGTTAAAGTTAGCATGGTTTAGGTTAGCTTAAAAATCTGCTAGCGAGAGACTAATACTAATCTACTTCAGTTGGCCAAAAGTTAATGATCACGTTTAAATCAATTATAAGGGGGTTGTGTAATATTGTACCATATAATACACTCAAAATACATTTTATGTAGTTATTGGCGTTTAGCCAGCTGCTATTGAGTTTAAGCACTTGTGCTAGCTGGTAAATTAGCATATGCTAACTGTTATGGCGAAGACATTGAAAGAGTTGGTGTTTTATCATGCCTTTATATTATTTATTTAGACTTAAAAGCATTGTATTTTCACAGTATGTTTGCTAATGTCAGGTTCAATTGATTATAATATTAGTAAAGATAAGTCTAAATTTCTGTATTTAAATGATTTTTAGATACGCGACCAGATGCATGGCAGTTCACCAGTATTTTTTGCTTTTTATTAGTTTTTACAATTTTCAAACAAACATTTGCCATTATCTTACATATCATTCCATGTGATAAGTTATTGCCGTGTCTTTAGTGTTTATGTTGCAATGATTTCCCTGCCTGATCTTATTAGTTGGCTCAAGAGCAAAGGGAGTGTGTCTTTATATGTAACCTTTTTTGACAACAGACAATGATCTTCAAGGAAGTGATGGCTCTGGGAGTTTGGGTGGCTTGGATGTTCGCAGAAGGATCCCCATCAAACTCATATCCAAGCAGCCCTTAAGAAATAAACCACTGCCACGTATTCAGAGACCTGTTGGCAGACCTTGTAAAAGTGAACCTGGAGAAGATGGTAAGGACAACAGTACAGCCGGTATTTGCAGTGTGTTTTAAGATTACTGACTTCGTGAGATCTTATTCTTTCAGATTGGTTTGTTTGTTTTTCATACTGCGAAGCAAATCAATAATAATTGTAGTGTTAGTTTTTTCCAGTCAGTTGTTTTTTAGCCTAATCTTCATAAGTGGAAACTATTTTCTCCTTTACTAAATGGGTTTTCTGTTCTGCCATGTTATTGTGCTCTTCTGAAGTTCATTTGGTGTAAAACCAAAATAGTTTGCCTGTCATATAACAGCAGTAACATCTACTACATTGTAGTCAACACAACCACACTTTACTGTATGTTTATGTGCATCTAAGAATATATCAAATAAGGATTAATCAGCAGTCACCAATCAGTGATTTAGATGAACATTTTTTCCCAGTCCTATCAAAGAACCATATGGGGGTTTCAACAGAGAGCTTTCTTGATCTGTGTTGTAACAAGAAAGTTAGATTCCTTCCATCAGGATTTTAGTGGTTAATCTGTTTTACATCTACATTCTACGTTTGACTGTAAAATCTTGGACGGGTTGTGTTTGATACTTGAATTTCCCTTTGGGGATGAATAAAGTATTCTTGTATTTTGTTTTATTTTGCTGTTGTTGCTTTTGTTTTTACAAGCTCTGCATTTATAAAACTGTTCTGTCCTGTTTTGCTCAGATAAGTTTGGTTTCAAGCAAGAGGAGCGGTTTGATTGTGGCACCAAAGCTGGGGATATATTTGCAAATCAGAGAAGGTTTCCCCAGCAAATGTTTTGGGACTATAAGGTACATTACCTGTGTGGAACTAAAAGGACTAAACACTTTTGTTTTAATTTTTAGAATTTTATTACTGTCACTTTTTTATGGTGGATGGTATGAAACCCAAAAACATCAATAGGAAGTTTTATAGGTTTTAATGGTAGTTACATGTGATTCTAACCTTTTAATACTTATCCAACAGTTAAACTTGATTGGTGAGAAGGATGAAGTTCCAATTCACTTCTGTGATAAATGTGGTCTCCCTATACACCTATATGGACGGATGGTACGTATTCTTTTGTCTTTTCTCCTAAGGATTTATTGTAGTAATGACTGTGTCTAATTCTTGTCCCTTTAACTACTTAGATTCCCTGCAAACATGTTTTCTGCTATGACTGTGCTTTTCTTCATGAGAAGAAAGGAGAGAAAATGTGCCCAGGGTGAGACTATTTTATATTTTTGTACCGTAAAAGCATAAATATTGTTAAGATAATGTAGACTGTGTGTCAGAATGGCTTACGCTAAGGAATATTGGTGTTTGAAGTTCAAAGCTTTTGTTTTTGTGTGCAGGCTTACTCTGTATAACTGCACGGATCCGGTTCAGCGCATCGAGCAGTGCCAGCGAGGTTCTCTCTACATGTGCAGTATTGTGCCAGGATGTAAGCGCACCTACCTGTCCCAGCGTGATCTCCAGGCCCATGTGAACCATCGCCACATGAGGGCAGCCAAGTCTTCTGCCAGCCGTCAGGAACCTGTGCACCTTCCTCCTGTGCCTGAGGTCTCGGACCGCTTCCGTGTGCCTCCACCTCTCTTACCTAAGAATCATGTTCACCTTCCCAATCCGCTCCAGCATAGCAGTCATGACCCTTACAGCCAGCCACCGCCACCGACTCCTCACGACGGACCACCACCCCCTTCTGCTCTGGGTCCTGAGACATTCCGCATTGCCACAGTAACAACTCGTAAACACAGTAATCTCATCACCGTACCCATCCAAGATGACTCCTCCTCAAGGGAGCCTCACTCTGGTGTGCCGGGCCCCAGTCAGCCCCCTCATCACCACCCTGGGGACTATCCTGGCCAGCCACCTGTAGTGACACACCCTCACCACATGATGCCCCCACAACAGCACTTTGGGCCTCCTCCACCACCTCCTCCTATCAGTCACCCAATGCAGCATCCTTCCCAGGCTGCTGGAGCACCGCACATGGTGTACAACCAGGCCCCTCCTCCCCCCATGTCCACAGCTCCCCCACCTATCACTCCTCCACCAGCACACATCATGGGGCAGTTGCCACCTTATATTGGCCACCCACCTCCAGGACCTCCACCACAGCACACTGGACCCCCTGTTAATGCCCCTCCACCTCATCATTACCCCAACTCCATGCAGCAGTTTTCTGAAGACCAGGGTACCCTTAGTCCACCTTTTAACCAGCCAGGAGGGCTCAGTCCTGGGATGTGGCCTGCTCCAAGAGGTCCGCCACCACCACGGATGCAAGGTCCACCTCCGCAGGGCCAGATGCCTGGGCCGCACCACCCAGACCAGGGCCGCTATCGGCCTTATTATCAGTAAACTGCCAACTGGATGAATGGGCAAGAGTCAGTGTCATTCTGTTCCATACTACTTGTCTGAATAATGTGATAGTAAACCTCAGGGTTACAGGATGTAGGACTTTGATTTTGATATAACTGTCCCGAGTCAAATACGTATGTAATGCACATTTTAGTTAACTGTGCTTAAGTTCCCATTGAACATACTGACTTGGAAAAGAACAGGAATGTCCCCCTTTTTTTGATAGTTTATGGTAAATATTGGTGTATATATGTCAGCTGATGTCACATGTACACTGAAAGACGTTAACAATTCTCAATAAATTTTTAATGGCAGATTTTCATCTCATCTTCTTATGTAATAGTTGATTTAACAAATATTAGCTTTAAGAGTATTGTATATATGATTTTGTGTGTCTAAAGAATTATTCAGTTTGTAATCACTTTTCAGTTTTTCAAAACAGTGAAAGGGGGGGGGGGGGGGTACACTCAGGCTCCGTCTTTTAGACCCGACCATAACATTGTCTCAGTTTCTCTGGTGGTCGTACAGGAAAAAAATGCACATATCATGTCTGTGGGTTTAACCAGAGTTATTTTCTCTTGATGAACAAGAATGTTTAATGATAAAAAACATTACTTGAACTTTAAATGCATTTCTATAGCAGTTACATTCATAGCAACTTAGTTTCATGTTGCATTTATGGTATTTTATGCAGATTTGTCCACATTTTGAATTTAGCTCCCTCTTTTAACATATAAAAACCTGCCGATACTAAGTGACAGCTACAGCAGGTGACACGTTTAAAAAAAAGACATATAACAGCACAATCTGGCAAAGTTTGTGTGAATAAATGCTGCATCGACTCAGATTAAATGATGATGGACTCGTACCTGAACAGCATTTCAACATTTATTACAAACACTAAATAACCACAATATTACACACTGGCAGCAATTTTTTTCAAACATAATGAAAAAGTTGTTCTTCGTGTTTTGATGCCGATTCTGGATGCCGTTGTCTTTTACAGATGAGATTCTTTTAACTGCAATGGAGAGAAACTTGTAAAAACAAGGTAATAAGACCACAAAGTGCTTTAACTGCTTATGATATGCAACATTAATGCGAAAGATAAAAGGTTTGTGTAGCATAACTGTATTGCAAGTTGAGTCATATGGTGAAAGTTTTGACACAGGCTAATTTAACACAACACTGACTCATACTGATCTGAAGGTGTAACTTTCCGATGTTCCATAAAGGCAACCATAAAGAGGAAGTAAATAAACAGAAACATCCCAATAAAATAAAAGTTGTTCAGTTATGTAAATTTCCCAGCGTCCTCCTTGAGTGAACCAGCGTGCTCAGCAGCTGGACCATCCCAAAGTGCAAGCCAGCTACCAAAATGCTCTTACCACCCAGCCTGTTCCTCTGTTGTCCTGATGATTCTCACGTACGCGCAGCATGGCATCATGAAGGGTTGGGAAGAACATGGAGGTCAGAATCACATCATCAAAGAACGCGCAGTCATGCAATCTCTCCCAGATGTAAGCTGTCAATTACAGAGAGAACTGCATGTATTTTTACATTTATATGTGAAGGGTTTTTCTTTAAATATGACTTGCAGCAGGGGTTTAGTTTGGTTCTTCCCCTTTATCATGTTGAAAGGCTGAGAATGTGCCTTTAAAAAAATTTGAAAAAATGTAGATAAACTTTACCATCACATGAAACTATGTAAACCTCCACATTAATTTGGATAAACTCCTTGATGGCCTGTGGAGAAAATAAAATATTTACTACAGGGTGAGATTATGCAACAGCAATGCAGGGTCATGTCTTAAAAAGTAACAGAAGTCACAACTAGTCTCTTGTGTTTGTTATTATGCTGACCTTTCACATTGTGGTATCTAGTAGTAAATGTTTTATAATGATTGATTAGTGACATATTTTATTTTTTCATGTTATTTTCTGTTTAAGTTTTATTTTGTTTTCATTTGTGTGATTACATTTTTAAATTTTGTATTTAGTTAACAGTTATTTTATTTATCCATCAATTAAATTTTAGGTTGTTTTCTTTTATATTTATCCATTTGAATTGTTACAGTTACTGCTTTAACTATCATGTCACCAGTTTTATTTTAATATTATTTATATACATCTAATTTCATTTATCCGCCCTAAATAGTAAACACTTTCGATCAACATTTCTCAGTTTAAATATGCTTTGTAAATAAGTCAACTTGACTTAAAATAGGACTAAAAGTACATTTTTTCATGCAAAATGAGTTTTATTTATGTGCATTATTTACTGCATTGCATTTCTTCTTTACCTTCTGTGTTACTGTATTGCCAAAACATGTAAATATTAGGCTAACTTGAAATATAGCAGAACAACTTGAAAAATTGTCTTTTAATAAATAATATTTAACCCCTAATAATTTAATAATCTGATAATATGTCTGTGATTAGTATAATTTCATCAGTTAAAAAAAAAGACTGTTTTGCAAAGAGCATATTTTATCCAATAATACGCTAAAGATAAATAAACTTCTTGGTTTATTTGTCAGTAGCTTAGCTTTAGCAAAAAAGAGTATTATTGCTGCTGCCATTTACTCTGGATGACACTGAAAAACTTTTATATTTACCGTTTTGAGCCCCTTCAGGGCAGAAATGTCCAGGAATGAAACAGCAGAGAAATCCAGGATCAAACTGTCGAGGTCCACTCTGGGAACGCTGACATTGAACGGGAGTTCAGCGTTCCAGTTTATTGGGAAAGGAAGATCCTTGACATCTGTTGGCAGATCCAGCTCCTTCATGTTCATATGAGAGTCGTCATTAGAGCAGAACAAGTCCTGGAGGCCTTTCTGTTTAACAGAGGTAAAAACTACAGTCACACCCTCATGATTATAATTCTCTTCTCAAATAATTGAAAGCCACACTCAACTCCAACTTTATTGTGTACACCCGCTCAGTTGTTTGTTAATCAGCCAATCACAAAGCTGCAAATCAGTGCATTGTGATTAATTTAAGGCAGTTCTGAAGGTGACATGGGATCCAAGCTGGTTGGTACTAGCAAAGTCTACCCAATAAAGTTGCCAAATTCATGTTCAGTGTGAATTCTGAACATGGATTTGATAAAAACATAGAGCTGCAAGTAACATTGTTTAACCTGTTTGAGGTTGAATAACTTGTACAGCCCAGTTTCTGACTTTTTAAGCAAAAACAATTTTTGTGCCATCCAATTTTGGTCTAAATTTGCACATATTTTCTCAAGGTGTTTGCCAGACGGCATTCAAGTGTGGCTAAATGTTGGGACTGACAGATATGAACGTAACGCCTCTGTATTCTTGCAAGTGCCATTGCATTGACTGTTTGTTGGGTTCTCATATCAGAATCACCTCCGTCATATCAGGATCCCTTTTCTCTAGACATTTCTTGATTTTCCGGAGGGCCTTGTTCCTCTTCCGCAGGACCTTCAGAGGGTTAAACCCGACCTGAAACACAACATTGGTGTTAGTATTGTCCTAATTTTTTTTATCCAACACAAAACAAATGTAAGCTGTAGAGATGAGAGTTCTGCCTTACAGCTTGAACAAGCTTGTCCCTGAAGAACTCAATGTTGGCAAAGAAGATTGGTGATGGGATCCTGAAGATTTTCACTCCTCTTGGTTCAATTGTCTGAGAAAGGATTCATAGTAGACTGAAGCCATTTAGCATTTATTATCATCATTTGACTTAATTTGTAAAATTTACCTGCAGGTAGTCTTTACGATCTCTGTACAGGTCTGTGCCGGGGATGTTAGCCAAGATGGAGCAGCGAGGGCTACACAGACACAAAGAGTGTTCAAAACATTTAGATCACATAAAACTATTAAGAAAGACAGTCATTGGAACAAATTATATTAGCAGATCCAAAAGTGAAGCATTACCACAGCATTTTTTAAAGAAGTATGTCATGACTTGGATATATGATCACACCTTTGAGAGGTAACTACAGTCGTGCCTCAACCACTGGAATTCACTGTATAATTTCCCCCACTTGCAAATGAAGCAATATTTTCAAAAAGAAGAGCAGAAACAAGAGAAACTAATACAAGCTGTGTGTATGTACATAAAATAATGTTATGAAATATAGAATTTAATGGCTATAACAAACAAAAACAAAATTGTTTTGATAAGTCTTTTAATATGAAGATTAATTATTGTAAGTACTTTGTATGAAAGATGCATAAGACTTTGTCTTAATGAGGAAGAGCTGTAGCTCACCACTTTGCACAAAAGTGTTCACAAACAGAATTTATCATTGCAAAATTTCACATTTAAAAAAAAAAAAAAAGGGGTATAACATTAACAGATTCACATGAAACCTGGAAGTCAGAAAAAACTGCTAACTGTGGCACGATGACACGAAAATGATGAGACAGAACATCCAGGCCGTTTTCCACAAAAGCTACAAAAACCTTTTGTAATGTCATGGGGGTGGATCAGTGTCCACTATTTAGTTAAGTTGTATATGTGTAAACATATAATTTATACAAGTTTTAAAGACTACCATCAAGGTGAGACTTTTTTTCCCCAGAGATCAGTGGTTATTTCAGAAAAAACAGCATGGCTTCTGAGACTGTGTGCTTGACTGGCTTTCCTGCTTTCCAGATCAGTGTCCTCACAATGCAACATAATGAGGATAATTACAGAATAGCAAATGAGTGTCTAGCAGTTAAAATTTTGTATATAATAAGAATGGGCCCAGATTTCACTGGAAAAATTACTTTCCCTTTTTTTTTTTTTTTTTTGTCTTGTCCAGCATTTAGGCAAGCAGAATGATGGTCTGGATGCTGTGTTCTGCTGAGCAAATTTTTTCTGCCAAGGGAAGCTTTATAGATATAATGATCCCCTTGACTTTCTGAATTTTTATTTTATTTCTATATTTATTTTGTATTGTTGTTTGAATTGTAGAGTTTGTACTGCTGGACCAGAGAGGACAGACGAAAGACAGAAAGAGAAAGGAGAAAAAACACCTCATAAGAAAAGTGAAAGAGATAAAGGGAGAGAAAAGGGAGAGAAAGAAAAAAAAAAACTAAACTAAAAAATAACCCAAAAACAAAAAGAAAGAAAACAACCTACAGATGTATACATACACACACATACAGGCACACATATACATATACTCACACATACACACGCATACATACACATACATATACACACACGTATACACACATATATATACACATATATATATACATATGTACACATATACATATACACATCCATACATATACACACACACCTCTATGCACACGCACACACACACACATACATACGTACAAACATATACGCACTTGCCAGTATTAACACAGTCCAAAATTACACAAAATTACTTTCCCTTAGATAAACAGGGTTATTAATGGGAAAGGTTATGGAAGACAATGGTAAACACGTCTTCCTTCCAACTGTTTTTGCAATGTTTTTCTGGTATTAAATTCTAGATTTAGTCTTTTCTGGAAACTATTCATTTAAATGATGGTAATTTACATTTTATTTGAGATCCTAATAGTCAAATCTAAACCAAAATAAACACCTAGACTGTTGACTTGAAGCTAATTGGCTTCATGATTTCAAGCTTTTAATCCCAGCCAGCTATGTGCAGAATGAGGAGAAATTGGGATTTTTAGTCCTTGTAGTCTCCTTGAAACAATCTTGTTACAATTAGCTTGAACTCGCTGATGTAATCCATCCAAATTCAAATTTCAATAATTCATTTTCAATTGTATTTTTTTCACATTAGTAAACTCTTGATGTGATTTAAACCCTTCTCGAATTTATGAGCCCTATACCTTTATAGGACACCTCAGTTCTTTTTTTTTTTTTTTTACCCTTCAAATGGTATGTTTTGCGCATATCAGATATCATAAACTTTTAAATTACAATTGAGTCCTGAAGATGACTGTAAACAGCTCCATCCCCAATCCCACTGCCAGACCCAGATCCAGTCCAAGCAAGATGGCTGCAATGCATGTTCCCACCCACACTACCTGCAGACAAACACCTCTGTGTCAAACACTGGAATGGCAAATAAGCAAGGAAATAAAAGAAAATACATTAGTTGTGACCCAACACGTACACATTCTGGTTTGTCCCTCTTCCACAGGTATGGGATTTCTCTGAACTGCATCAGCATCCCCTTCAAGTTGACAATCACCAAGGCACCTAAAACAGACTACATAAAAATTTAAGCTTTGGTATTAAAATAGATAATAATAATAACAATAATAAGAAGAAGAAATGAAATAAAATTAAATAAATTTATCACCCTGGGAAGTGGTTTTAGCAGGAAGCCAAGTGCCGTTGTTACAATCATTGCCATCATGGCTGAAATCAGCCCTGCAACCTGCATTTGCAAAAAAAGTTCAAATTTAAACCAAACCCAGCATGATGTATATGACACATACAGTTTCTGAGACATTTGGCATAACATTATGGTGCAAACTTTGCTCAAAATAAAGTGGAACACAATCTGACTTTTGTCTTTTGCCCCTTAATGGATACCAGGATGCAGTAGAGATTACACTATAAAACTTTTGACTTTTCACATGGTAACAAATGGTAAATATCCATAAAAAATTGGTACTTTATTATTTTACATTTCGTTAAAGGGACAAATAAAGACTTCATGTTAAAGAAATTGGGCTTAACTTTTTTTTTTCATGGGTTGGATCTTTATGGGTTATATTAAGGCATCAGTAAACAAAAGAAAAAGGTGACATAGAAAAAGTGGCTATAGATCCGGGTTGTCCAGATGTGGTCTTCAAGGGCCACTGCTCTGCATAATTTACATGTGTCCCTGTTTACACTCACCTGGTTCATATTATTTATTCATTTCAAGCTTAGGAAGACATTTGAGGCAAGCTGTTTAAAAGGTCTATTTTATTTGAATTGACAGTCGTGTCTCTTGGCTTCCCAAGCAACCCATCTGCAGATGGTCCAGTTAGTTTTCTGACCTGTGTTTTGCCTCCTGAGCTCTCCTGCACGGCGGTTCTTGACAGAGCGGTGCTGGCTGCAAATGACCTGAAGCTAGCTCCGAACATATTGCTCACCCCGAAGGCAACCAGCTCCTGAAACGGAAGCAGCAAGTTAAGATCATTCATGAGCTAAAGGCTACTTAGCTTTAAATCAGATGATCTGCTCAGGTTTTGTATCCCATGACAATTCACAGCTAACCTTGACATAAAGGCAATAGTCTGCATAACTTTATATCTTCATGACCATTATCACTCATACTTGCAGAGCATCAGTAACCAATTAACTTATTTTTCTATGTCAGAGCCAAACTGGGTTAGGCATCATATGTAAACACCTGGTTGCCATCAATGTTGTAATCATGTTTGATAGAGTAGACTTTGGCCACAGAAAACGCCACGGCAAATCCCACTATGGCTATAGGGAAGGCCTCTACAGCACTCTCCTGGAAGACCGCCACGCTCGGTGGAATGGGAGACTCATACCTGCAAAATGATTGGGGTACAATGCATCAAAATAATCAATAATAAATCAAATGTTTATGCAAAGCTCTTGAAACTTACCCACCAACCATTTTTCCAACAATTTCAACATTATATCTGTTCACAAAGTCAAAGCCATAGGACACCCCACAAGCTATGATCGTCTGTAAAGTGAAAAGACTTCTTTTTAATACAAATTAGACAAATTAATCATCAGCAGATTTTTTTTACAGACAGATAAATGTTAAAAATAACGCATTTATTTGATCAGTTATATAAATAATAGGGTAATGAACACAGAAGGACTCACCATGATAACCTCAATGGGTATGGGGACGGGTAGTTTGCCTTTGTATTTGTCGTTCAGCTCCTTTACTATGTATACTACCACCATAATCACTATGGACATCACCAGGTCGCAGATGTTGGTGGAGGTGATCTGGACAAAGATCTTTTCCAGGGTCTGTTCAAAAGACAGGCATGCTGAGCATGATTTATAAAAAGTACATTTTGGTTCTACCATTATGAATGCTGTCTGTGTTTTGGTTATTTATGCAAATTTGAGTAAGCAGGTGCAAGGCCGAGATTGGTGGACCCTCCAGCGGCCCTTCAGGGATTGGTTTACGGTGGATGGGATTCCCATATAGACCCAAACAGAGGGCCAAGGAATCACACAACTCTCTCTCCTACCACCCAGCTGCACCTAGTCAACACCTCAGAGGGTTTTTGTGGCTTTCTTTTCCCTGGAGTTTGTAGGGTGAACAACTTTTGTTTTTCCATTTAAAAACTACTATCTCACCAGGCTCACCAAATGAGTTATGCAATGATGTTTTTGGATTCTGAGCATTTAAATCTGACTTTTAATGATCAAACTCTAACAGTGTCACTTTACATGAAGTGTTTCATAATCTACAGTCTAGGGCTCCTGTTTTGTGAATGCTTGGTCATAAAGACATGGGGTTAGGATCATGACCCTCAAATCCTTTATGACACAGAAATGTCATGGTAGCAAATAAAATTTTTTATTTCACTTACAGGTTCCCAGTGCTCTTTGAAACACGCTTAATGGGCATTCCTGCATTATTCAAGTTCACATTTATCTATAGAGCCCATTTTAAAACACTGGCCATTGGCCACAGTGCTGCATAACAATAGTACCCATTTACCCATAAAAGTAATGTTAGTAAAAGCAATTAAAACAGAGAAAAGGCTTGTGGAAGTCTCTGCAGGCACTTGACATGGATTTGTGCAAGACTGAATCACAGAAGCTAAGATGAAGTGACATTCACCTGTGATTGGTAGGCAGATAAGGTGGTGTGTTATCCAGGGAGGTGTGATCCAGTCATCACCAACATGCAATGAAATCCTACTATATAAAAATATGACTCCCTACAATACTCTTGATCCAACACGATAAAAGACTGTTTCTAAATAAACACGAGTTCTGTGCATTTATCTGTGGATTGAGCATGCTTATAATTTCACAAAACCGCATTGGTTAGTTTTGATAAACTCAGACTTACATATATAATAGACAGTGGACCGTTGATTCCTGGAACTGGCAACCCTAGCACAAACTTAAGCTGGGACACCAGGATATGAACAGCAGCTGCTGTGGTAAAACCAGACACCAAAGTGTCTGACAGGTACACAACAATAAAGCCCACCTGCAGAATACCCATGGCGAGCTGCATTGGAAATAAGAGGAAAAAGAAAAGAAGTTTATTAAGCGTAAGTGGAATTAGCTGCATGATGGACTGAGAGAGAATTCAATCTACCTGGAAAATTCCCATGAGAAATGTCACAGACGAGGCCACCAGGACTCTCTGCTGGTCCTGGGTTAGTCCTTCAAAGTCTGTGATATTTGCAGGTGGTCCATCCTCTGGGACCAAACGGGTCACCACAGCTCCCACCATCAGGCTCAGGACTGGGAAGGAACCTGCAGAGAAGGTGAATGTAAGGTCATTTTTTTTTCTTTTTCAAAATGATAAGATATGTAACCTTTCCAAATATATGTCTATGTTTGATGACAGAAAAATGTATTATTTAGGGACAGAAACTATCAAGATGGGATACACCCATATTGAAATAATTGGGCTAACACAGAATAAACTGAAACTTAACATTAGTACCAATTTTAAGTCAAAATATTTGGTCATTTCTGATTAAGATATCTTACGCATTCAGTGCAGGGAGAAAAAAAAAACACAACATACCAATAGATATGTGTCTTGAAGTTCCCAGGAAAAAGTATGTTAGCATGGGGAAGAAAGCTGTGTAAAGTCCATAGCTTGGAGGCAGCGAAGCCAGTAGAGAGAAGGCAAGTCCTGAATGAATCAAAAACATGAAAAGTGATGGATTTTACACATTACATTAGATATCCCAGTGTACCTGTACAAATAGACATTTGGGAAATATGCTAATTTAGGGGAAGTTAGCAAACTTGTAACTAAAACATTTGATGCTAATATTAACAGTTAGCCTCTGTTAGCTCTCACTATACAGCTAAATGCTAATTTAACTTGAGTCAAACAAATTAGCTTATTGTCTTGCCACATTTGCTGGCTTTTATGCTCTAGTGTAGCTAAAAGTGTTTCTTTTTTAATGGCCTATTATTTGCAAGACAATCCAAACAATCAACATGTATTAGATAAATTATTAGAAAACATGTTCATGGTCATTTTGAGGTATAGCCTAACAAAGGTATAGCCTAATAACCAGTTAACTAACACTAACTAATAATTGACAAGTTGTATCATGTTTCATGTAATCTGTATCTCATTAGTATCATATATCTCTGTCATTGCTCTAAATTTAATCAAGAGAGTGAGATTTTATCCATTAGGGACCAAGAAATTTGAAATTTAAGTCGCACCTGAGCCTTACCCAAATTCCCCATTTATTTTTGCTTCATGTCAAACTATTTAATAAGACCTATTCTTCTTTGTATACTTGAAAATGGGCAAATCTGACAAATTTTCCATACAAACCTTCATACACACATTTTAAGTCTTATTTTATTTATTCTGCCCCATCTCCTCGACTGTTTTGGCTTCTCTGACATTTCAAAGGTTTTGCACACTCATATAAATACTTTTTTTCTGCTTTGATTCTTTTAAAAATGCAGTTATTAATGTACTGTATGCATAGCCAGGACATACAACATAGGCCCTGCTGGAATATGATTGCTAGGGCACTTTGATTTAAGAGATGTTGTACATATTAACATTGTTAGAGAGGTTACAAATAAACTACTATAAGAATTAAAATTTTATTTCATTTAGTTTTTTTTATTTTTATTTTTTATTTTCAATAAAGAAATTATTTTTGTTGACACTTTGATTAAGAAAGTACACAAAACTGTTTTTCAAAAATAAAGCCAAAGGACTAAGAACATACTTTCATATGGAGCACATACAATAATCAATTTACATTAGTTAACATTGTAGATTTGTTTGTAATACATAGTATGATGTTAATATCTTTTTAAAATTACATAATGTGTGTATACAGCTCAGATAAGGTTAGGACGTTTGAAGTCCTCAGTTTCAGTATGTTTTTTGTGACGATAACAGGTTTTGCTTTCATTGCACTAAAGATAATGATCCATGTCCTCACCTTGCATGATGGCCACCATTCCTGTGCTGATCCCAGACACCACATCACCCAGCAGCCACTCTCTAATTCTATACATCCTCATCCATCCAATGATAGGTAGATGAGAAAGTGCTGCATTTTTGGCCCGTTTTGCATCACAGCTGTGTCAGTTACACACACAAAAGCCCCATGTTCATCTGATATCAAATCAGATCCAAATGCTTTGTTTATTGTAAACAATTTTAAACTAATAACGCAAGAAATGATCAAAAATCCAAATCCATGATTCCTAAACAACCCATGTCTCACTTACGTCAGGTATTTTTTGGCATGGTCCAGGATGGTTTTGTGCTTTCTGTAGATTTTCTCATGACTTTCCTCAAAGCTGTCCTCAGAGTACACAGGTCTGTCCACAACATACCGCTCCCTCAAAGGCATCATCTTCACACCTTACGTGTCCGAAAGGAGTCAAACTTTTAATATAATATGGAAGATCTTTGGGAGAACCTTTGCCCAGAGTATCTAATCTGAGATCAGCCTCATCCCAGCGCAGGTTTTGTCTTTGCTTTGTTAAATCATTAACATTTGTGTCTTTGTGGCTCATTGTGTTGACGTCATTCAGCTCATTGTCTTGTCTTTTCCTTTTTTTTTTACTTCACCTTGAAGTGTTAAATTTATGGTATGTTAAAATGTTTTGTTTAGTAATAGGTTAACTAGTAAAAGTAAATTTACTTTGACAATACCCAGTTATCTGTCTTCCACTTTTCTTCTTGTGTCTCACATGTCTACATGTGTTTCCTTATTCCAGTATTCCAGTGTTGTAAACTTCACTTTTCTCTCATACCACACAATTGTTCAAACGTAGAAGCATTGAACTAACATAAAACTAAATAAAAACTGCTTCAGGCTATGAGTCCTGCATCTGTTACCATGGTGATTAGCACCAAGCAGCCAACTATCTGACTCTGGAAACTCGGACTCCCAGCTTGCGAAGCCACTTCTGTCACTTGCATTTCTCTGTGCCGGTGGGCTTGTGATGAATCGCACTGAAGGGTAAAAGATAATGTACTTAACGCATGTCAAGGAGCAGTGAGCACCCATGGATGCGAGTAAATTGTTGGTCAACCAAAAACTATCTATCCAACTGCTTGGGAATATATAAAAACAAACAAAACATTCAACACATGCAAATTATTGTGAGAAATCACTTTTTTGTATACATTTATCACGTTATCATAGTGATCATATGAGTTCAACACATGAGATCATCTTCGGGTCTCATGACTTCTCAGATTAAAAACTATTTCTGTGTTCTGTTAGCTTGGTTACTTGACTCATGCATTCATTGAAAGTTTGTACAAACATGGAACAGCACCGATGACGGGCAAAAAAGACTTCAATGATGGTTATTCCAGTGCTAGTTTAGTCTACCTTTTAAATGTGTAACATCTTACAATGGTACTTAATTCACAGGAAAACAGTGTTAGGTGTAAAAAAGTGGCTACTTTTTGACATGGCCAGGTGTATTTTGACAGAAAACTGTTGGCAAAAAGCTGCCTGTGCAGTGCAGACAGCAGCTGCAGAGAGAAACAGATGTTTTGTTGTGATTTGCTCATGGTGGCTGTGTTCTGTCCTTTGAGTTTCAGTTGGGGCTGAGCAGGCATCCCAGAGGCTCAGGGTGGAGTCTGAAGTGCTGACTGAACACATCTGCAGCTGATCTGGCACTGGCTACTTAAGGACCTGCAGGAGTGGTAAAGGGAGTGGTATATCTGTGGTAAACCAGGCTCCTTCTGGGTATACCTTGTTCTCTAGTGAATGTGCTAACTTTGGTTTTTTTTTTTTTTCCCCTTCTGCAACCCAGTTACTCCTTGCCCTGCCTGGATCCCAGAATTCTCCCTCAACCCTCTGAGGATTTCTCTCCAGGGTTCAACCAGCCTGCTGTCTAAACGTCTTGGTCTTCCTCACCACACCTGTAATCTTGTACTCACCCTCTCTAGCTTATCAACCTCCTCTGGACAGAGTAAGCCATGTTACCCGACTCTTTTCCTCGGTCAGTAACTTCCTTGTAGGTTCCACTAATCTTCTCCTCCTAGGGAGACACTTCTTGAACTGGACAACCGTTCTGTTAAGCATCCAAACTCAAACAATAAACTTATCATTTATTCCTCCACTCTGTCTGCTATAGGTCCCACCTTGTGAGGCAGCTTCCCCTTCTGTGACATGTTTTAACAAACACACAGGACAGCCCCCTTGCCTGATGTTGAAAGGATGAAGGCTCGACCTCTTAAGGATGCAAATAACTTTAAGTCAGTATGTTATGCTTTTTAACAGGATAAAGGGAAACTGGACTCAATATGTGAAGATTTTTGTTGGTTGTGATGTAAATAGTCTACTTTACAGGGTTTACTTTGCAGGGAGTTGTAAAGGCTTGATAATCAGACACAAACGGATGTGTTAGTGAGACTGAAAGATGACAATGAGTGTTACACTTGGGAAAGACCTGGTTTGAGACCCCATTTATAGGCAGGTGGGCAAATGAGTCCAACAATACTTCAGAATGATTGTGATGGAAAATCAGTAAATTTAGTGAAACTACAATAAGAACCAAGTGTTGACTGACATCAGACTAATAAATTGAGTGCACGAAAGTAGAATGACACATTACAGCTTAACAAAAAGACTTGATTTATTGGCATGATCATGAAAATACAGGTTGTTCTCTTCCAGCGGACATCAGGCTTTTATTCGGAGCAGGCTAAAATCTAGTTTCTGGATCTGGAGCCTGTGGAAGAAAAAGTTCAAATGGCTGTTTCAGCTCTGGAAAACAATAAAAAATGTGCTAAAGTGGCATTAAAAATATATGAAAAGGCAAAACTATAATATAGAAAATGGTCACCATGGTTTTTCCCCCCAATGGCCAGTACTTACATTTCTATCTCTGATCCTCAAGCTGCTGTTGGGCTGGTGAACTGTGACTGTTGTTATTATCTGCAGAGAAATATGAAGAAATTGATGTTCTGTGGAGATTTACTACATGAATATATGGCATGTTATGGCAAAAATGACAGTAAAACATTTGCTGTCATTACCTTTTTACACTCTGGTTCATTTTCAGCAAGGCCCGGATGTTTGTCCAGAATGTGCAACACAGCGTCGTGCAGCGTTAGGAAAAACATGGACGCTTCTACTTCATCATCGAAAAAGCAACACTTGTGGAGTTTCTCCAGGATGTAAGCTGCAGGTCAAAAGAAACCAAATTATTTATTTTAAATTTCTCGCAAAAAGGAAAATTTCCAGCACTGGATGCTTTTTAATGAGTAAACGTGACAAGATTGATTCTTTTTTTTTTAAATGATTGAAAATCTGGTCTTGAATATGAAGAAATAAAATTAGTTAAACACTGAAATAATAAAACATGTGAAAGTAAATTTAAGGTGTGAGAAAATTACAGTATTTAGGACGATAATGACGAGCTGTGAACAACACAGCTTCAGCAGTTGTCTTCATATTTCCTGTTTAATGGTTTTGTTTATTATGGAGACTGTCTGGACAGAGGAAACACCTGACAGAAGAACAAAAAGCTGACGATCCTGGCAGGTTTGTTGTGGTACAAAAACATGCTTTTCTGGAGGACATTTTTTCCTAATTGCTTCGTGAAATTCTCTAGTGCCCAAGTTGAAATCATTACTATATTATTTACCTAGTTTTCTTTAAGCTAATTAAATTATATTTATGTAATTTCTATAATGTAAAATTTTCCACTATAATATGAATGGCAAAACAAAATGTAGGGAATTTATATTGATTCATTCACTTTTGGGTCTGTCTTGACTGTACAGTAAGTTTCTGGGTATTTTGTATTTGTCTCTTAAAATAGATTTCAGAGGTCTCTAGAAATGTATTTTTTCATTTATCTATCTGTTTTAGGGCCTCAAGATTTTAACTGTGTGTGATCTGGGGTCTCTTGAATTTTGCAAACTATTTTCTAAGGGTGTCTGAAAATGTATTAAGTTTTTGTTATGGTTACTAGTAATGCATTTACATCTATTTTTACCTTACTCTAAATGCGACAGCTTTTTTGCTCATTTTCCACTCCTACAAAACATTTGAAACTTTGAAAGTTGTTTTGAACACAATTAATTTTTGCATATTATAACTTGGATAGGACGGGGTGATATTTCAGTTTTTTTTATGTGTTTTTAATGGTTTGATTGCTTGTTCTTTTGTAAAATGCTACACCCAGTTTTATATCAAACACAGAAAGGTAATCAGACCGATTGATCTTGTTGATGCACATTGATAATTTCTCTTTAAAGTTTCTATAAAAATAAAGGAAAACTCACTCAAAACAGGTTATTGAGGAGATAAAAATGACAAACTGTGAGTTTATGAAACAAAGCCCACAGCTTATAATTTGTAAAAAAAAAACAAAAAAAAAAAAACTAACAAAACAATAAACCCTCTGAATGTCAAGATTTAAGTTTCCAACAATTTATAGGCTTTGCAGGTAATAATTAAATCTGCATCCCTTATATTCAAGTAGAAACTCAAATTCTGTAGTTTGATACTTACGATCACATGCAACAATGTAGACCTCAACCTCAACTCGGATCAGCTCTTTCAGCAACTGCAAAGAATCAACAATCCTTCATTAAAAACAGAATTAAAGAAAACAGCTGCTCCTATGATAATTCGAAGAATCACACACTGTTTTGAGTCCTTTCAGGGCAGATATGTCCAAGAAGGAGACTGCAGCAAAGTCCAGAACCAAGCTGTGGACGTCCACTCTGGGAACACTGATGTTGGCGGGAAGTTCAGCATTCCAGTTGATCCGGACAGGCAGGTCCTTGAAGTCGGTTGGCTGGTCCAGCCCCTCCATGTTGAAGTCATCGTCTGATTCCTTGATGGGTCCATGTGAGGCGTTCAGGAAACCCTTCTGCAACGGTAAAATGTTTTCCTTCTTAACAGACAGTTAAAACCAGTTCAGCCAATGCATCACAAACAGCAATAAAAATGTTTGGAATAAAGAAAAAGATGATGAAAAAGATGTTAAATTAAAGAAACGTGGGATAAAAGTTTATTTCTACAAAAGACAAATGAATTTAATGGCAGAAAATTCTCAGAAAAGGGATGGTGGAAATTAAACTTGGAATATTCTCACTGAAATAAAAAGCTAATGTATCCACAAGTAATTAGTTAAATTTAATCAGGCAAAGCTACACCAGAGCATACAGTCATAACAGTCATAACCATAGATTAATGGCTTTGTTGTATCAGAGTTAGCTGCATCTGAGATAAGATGAAAGGAACCATATACTGTGTGGGAAACAACACTGCATTAAAATCTGACTGGCACAGGTCCAGCAGTACTACGTATACTCCGTAAAACAAACATTCAATCAAAATAAACAAACAAATAAAATAGGAACAAAGATTATCAAGGAAATCTCTGTCTATAAAGCAGAATTTCTCAGCACAACACAGCCATCGTTCTGCTTGCTTTAATGCTGAACAAGACAAGTTAAAAAATTAAAAGATCTAACTGGCTTTTGGCATTTTGGCCATTTAAAGAAGCAATAAAAGTAAAATCTTTAAGGATCTAAGATGGGCAGAGGAGAGAAAGCTTTCTTTAACCCACGCTAAAGAAGGTGTTGAGTTTCCTCAGTGGAAATGTGAGTTGTGGTCAGACAAATCAGTCTGAAAACCCTTTTGTTTTGGACGCCATGTGCTCTGTATCAAATATTAAAAGGATGTTCCAATCTTCTATCAGTAGCAAGTCCAAAAGCCAGGTTGTTTGATGATATGGGGTAATAGAAGGCCATTTACACCTCTGGGTTGACAGCAGAGACGTTTGCTGATTTTGAAGAAAGATGAATTTTCCAGGGAACTTATGAGATCTGTGTCTTTTTTTCGGCCTCTTCTTAAAAAATTGCATGCCTATGTTGACCTATAATATATCCTCATATCTCCACAAGATGTATTTGAATAATTTTAGAACTACAGTAAAAGGAAAACTTGTGAGATGTATAAACACCAATGTAAAAATATATAAAAGGATAATATATGATATATACTATAAAATATAAGATACTTACTATACTATACTATACTATACTATACTATACTATACTATACTATACTATACTATACTATAATGGAGGATGGGGTTGCTTTTCACACTTTTTACTTTAATTTCATTTTTAGTGTAGTGAAAGCTTAAATTTTTAATTATACAACAAATGGACTTTTTAATTCTCAATATAAATCTGTTCCAAAGATCTGGACCGCCAACTACAACTTGGGCTTTTGTGACAACATCCCCATTGTGGGGTTGGTTGTCACAATACTATTTCAATGAGGAAATAAAAAACAAAAAGTCATCTTAACAATTGTATAGTTGAGTTAAATATTTTAATTTGAAGCATTTAATTTATTATTTTAGTTGAAACAACTGTTTATTGAGGCTACAACCTCTCATAAATCATGAACAACGGTCCTGCAGCAGAACAGATGAAGGTCTACTAAAATCTGTTATTTCTTTCTTACACTTTTACCATGAAATGGCTTCATAACATTTCTACTTTAGTATCAGTGTCAGTATTAGAAAAGCAAGAGAGAATTGCTTTTTTCTTCCTCTTCTGATTAGCTGCTTTGTCTCTTTCAATTCATTTAGTCTGTGTTGTATAAGTGAGGATGTCACATGACAACCATCCTCAACATGCATTATTTGTTCAAAGCTGAGCTAGCAGGCATAATCAATATCCTAGCAAAGAAAAAAAAAACTATTCTAACAGCAGCTCTCCTTTTATATTTTTTAAAAGTGTGACATTTTAAACCACTGTGTAAAACACTTTTTGATTGCAGAAAAACTTAAAAGTTACATTTTGATATAAAAAACATGAAACGTCCTCCTCATCTCAGTGTCAAGAGTCAAACGTTAAAATGAACCATGTGGCTAATCTATGACCACTACCAAGGAAATTTCAGCACCACAATATTCAAACACATCCCTCTAGTGGCCGAGATGAGGCCACTGTGATAACCAACCTCCCTTATAAGACAGTCTCAAGTCACACTACTGGATTCAAATCGCACATTGCATAAATAAAACAAAGTTTCAGGCTTGCCTTAAAAAATGGAAGAAAAAATTTGTTATAGGATAAATGTGAATTATCCTTATCGACGCATCTATAGCTGTAAACCTCTATCAAATCATAATACACATTATCTCTGCAAAGGTCAGTTCTGATAGTGATAGACAGTAATTAGAGATGTTCTAGTACAGACAGTTCAGACGAGGTCTCCAAAACGGCCATTTAGCCCAGTCTGTTTTCAACATTTCCGAACTGGGGGCTTCATGTTATAACAACAACATGGAGTTCTGCAGTGCCCATCCTGCCTTATCTAATGATGCAGATTAAATAATGAATTGATGTTTATTAAAATGAAATATCTTTGGTTCATACTATGTTGCTGATATTTACATTATAATGTAATTATTTACAGAGTCTCTTCTGATATCAGTGTCGGTTTTTTTTTTATTGTTTAATATCTACAGCGCTATTTGAATAGAGTTGACTAATAAAAAAAAAGAAGAGATAACCATGGCCTTGTACAAATTGATTAACTGAGCCTTTTATAGCCCCATGAAAGTGTTGTTATGGTAGAGGGGAATGCTGTTGTTGTCAGTGAACAAATTTAGAGGGATTACTCACGGAAGTCCATTTCAGGTCGCCCTTCTTCAGGAGCTTTTTGATTGTCCTCAGTGCTTTATTTCGCTTTCTCAACACTCGCAGTGGATTAAACCCAAGCTGAGAGGACATGTGTCACAAGTGTAAAGTACAAAATGAGGGGAAAGATCAGCTTTATTAAATGTATTTTGTCAATTTACAATATGAGATTTTAAACAAGGTTTAATTGTTGTTTGTTTTATTTAACTACATCTTTCAGTCGATGATCTCTCCAAACTTACAGCTTCCATGAGCTTGTTCCTGAAGAATTCTGAGTTGGCAAAGAAGATTGGTGACGGGATCCTGAAGATCTTCACTCCCTCTTGTTCATATATCTGGAGGAAGTCATGAACACCATACAAAATGCTTGGAAAAACTATTAACCAAAATAGGTACATAATCTCTTTTCTTATGTCTGCTTTTTGCCATTTTTGTCTGCTTATGGTTTAACTTTGCTGAAAAAAACAAGTTAATTGAAAAGGGAAGATGCACAGGAACAAAGAGGAATGAGAAAATGTGCTTTAGTTACGACACCATGCCACTTAATTCAAGATCTGCTCATTAAGAAGCTGGAGTCATTCTAAAATCCAATACCCTGCAAAATCCCTTTAAGCTGCCATTTTTATTAAACTAATTTTCAGTTTTTTTATGCTCACTTGTTCCATGGCAGAGTCACGGCAGCCTATTCCATCTCCTATTAGGTGAGAGGAAAGATGCAACCTGGACAGGCTGCCTGTCCATTACAGACAAACAACCGCTCATGCAAACACTCACTCCTCAGAAGAATTTAGAAACAAAAATGTATCCAAACATGCATGCAACATGCAACTTCATTCAGAAAAGCCCCAGCTGAGATTGTAACTCCATGAATCCCTCAAGACCTTTGGGTGCTCGCTACTCTTTTACATAAGTTGACTCTACTATTTAACTCCAAAGTAGACTACTTCACTAGATAAACGTGTTAGCCTACAAGCTACCAAAGACCGCTGACAGTACACATCCATTGAGCCAACTTACATTGAAATAGTCCTTTCTGTCTTTGTAGATATCTGTTCCTTTAATGTTCGCCAGTAGGCTGCAGCGAGGGCTAAAATATAAAGAAGAAAATAAATAATAAATTAATTGCTTTTACATCTGGTTGCTAGCATCTCAGCTAACATCATTGTGCTAATATGCTCACTACTCGTACTCCCTGCACATTAAGTCTTTTTTTTTTTTTAAAGTCAATTGTTGTGTTCTCCACTTCATTCTAGTCATTTGGCAGACGCTTTTATCCAAAGCAACTTGCATGTGATAAGTGATAAATTAACCCAACATGTCTTGTGGTTGTCTTGTAGTTTAGCATGTTAGCATGTTAACATTTGTTAACTCCTCAAACACAAACTAAATATAAGGTTGATGATAGTATCATTAGATGGTAAGCCAAAGTAATAAATTATTCTTCAGACTTAATACAATTTATTGAGTTGAAGCAATTATATGGACATGAACCACCTGCATGATAAATAATTCACCTAGTGTTCACTATATCACAAAGAAACTAAATGTATATCCGAAATGATTATGTTTAAGAAGAACTGGTGAATATTAGTTACACTTATATCACTTCACCTGCCTGGATTGACTTTTGAGAATCAAGATTTACAAAAGATGTAAGCTGAGACACCAAAAAGGAATCAGAGATTAAATAAATCAATAAATTTTATGCAGCATTAGGATATAATAATGTAATGATGCTAATATAAGGATAATAAATGATACTAACAACTGTATCCTGAGGACAACACTGATCAACTCCACACCAAGACCGACTGCTAATCCAAGATCAAGTCCCAGTAAGATGGCTGCAACACAGGTAACAATCCACACCACCTGGACATAGTGAGGAAGGTTTTATTTCTTTTCAATAGGAAAGTTTTATTTTAATTAATTTAATCATAAATAACATATCAAAGTGTAAGATCTTACACAGTCTGGTTTGTCCCTTCTCCAGAGGTACAGGATTTCTGTAACCTGCATTAACATGCCCTTCAGATTGACTATGACCACAGCACCCAGTACAGACTGTTAAACAAATAGATAAAAGTCAAATTAAAAAGCCCTTATAGGAGATATTATCAGAGTCTTGGCTCAGACCGAGGAAAGTGTGAGGTTTACTGACTTTTGGAAGTGGCTCTAAAAGGAAACCAATAGCCATGGTGACCATCATCACTATGATCGCTGAGAGTAAGCCAGCCACCTAAGGAGAAGAAAAGAGGAGTGAAATGGCCTTCACTAGGGACACGGGACAAAAACATTGTATACCAATCCCTGATTGTGCATTGGTACCTGGACAGGGAAAATACACCTTTTAAGCCTGCAGGTCTTGACAAATTGTAAAAAAAAAAAAAAAAAAAAAAAAAAAAAAAAAAAAAATTGCACATGAAACATGACTGAACAGATCCAGTATCATCCAGTGGTAACTCATTGAATGCCAGGACATTGGCTGGCTGGATTAAACATAAGTCTTTCAGCTTGGAGTGTAGCATGGAGTTTATGTCAGTATAGCCTGTGTGAACTGCAATACCAATCAATCAAAAATACTTTATTCATCCCCAAGTGGAAATTTAAGAAATACCTGGTGCTTTTATCACCGTTGAGCAACCATATATTATTAGTTAAGTTTGTGGTAGTTTTTATATGATAATTTAGGTTACTGATCCAGGGGTTGTAGGACACAACTGATGCAGAACTTATTTTCACATCAGACATCAACTATGATCGATGCTCTGAGGTGGAAACACACAAAAAGAAATATGCTAATAAAAAAAAATTTTAAAAAAAGCCATTAAAATGTTTTAGTTTTTACAACAAATAATAAAACAGTTAAAATGTTAAGGGTTTGTGCCTTAGTAGCCCCTAATGCAATTGCCCACGTTGCTATAGCAATTACACATAAAGAATTTGTGCATAGAAAATTATTTATAAAAAATTAGATTTTATTTCACTTTTAATGAGACTTTATAGGTCTCAATAATTGGATTTTTTTTTACAGATGGAATTTCACTTCAAACATTTGTAATATCTTTTGGGTTGAGGCCAGAACATTGACTGGATCATTGGAGCAGGGTGAGTCTATTTTAAGCTATTCTGTTGTGGATTTGCTGCTGTGCTTGCCATCATTTTTCTATATTACATTGCTATGCAGAGAAGTTAACAGTCCACTTAAAAGACTGCAACATGTTCAGGAGCCGTGGCTGCAGAATAAGCCCAAATAATCATCCCTCCACCACCGTGCTTGTTAGTTGGTATGAGGTGTTTGTGCCGATCAGCTGTTTTTGGTTTTTGGCAAAATACAAAGCATGAAGCTTTGTATTTTGGCCCCACATCTGCCCTTTGGTATTATCTGTTTGAAGGACATTGTTCTAGAAGTTTAGATGTAATTTTGCAAGTTTTAGCGGTGCTTTCTTCTGACAATCCTTCCAAACAAGCTATACTTGAACTTTAACATTTAAGATGCTAACTGAGGCCTGCAGAGTCTGACAGTTTCTCTGAGCATTTCATGGTTTGGAAATGCTCAGAGAAACTAAACAATTCTGTGTCCATCATTCTTTTTTCATGATGGCCACAGAAATGTTTAGAAACCCGATTGTAACCCGTCTCGGATTTATGGGAAGCAACAGTTGCTTCTCTACGATTATAAGACTATTGCTGATGTCCTCAAGAACTTGGCATTACATTAACACTCATGTGAAAGCAGCAGACTTACTTTCAAACAAGTTCTCTCACTTTCTGAAGATTACTTAATCAGTTGCATTTGATGAATGGTACCCATAAGCTTCTAGTTTTTAAAGTTAAATAAATGAAAACAAAGCGTAACCATGTTTTGTAGTTCATCTGAGATTTATTTGCTGATTAGTTACAAGGTCATCCAGTTACTGTTCCTCCCTTTTCCCCCACTCATATATTAATTATAGTTACTGTCTGTAGGAATAATGAAGGATCAGATACAGGATGTTAATTTACCTGAGTTTTTCCCCCTGTGCTCTCCTGCACCGCACTCCTTGAAAGAGCCGTACTCGCTGCAAAAGACTTGAAGGATGCTCCAAAGATGTTGCTGACTCCGAAGGCTATCAGCTCCTACAGTCAGGTCAGAGAGGAAACTCATCTTTCCATAAACTGCATCAAGAACAAGCTCTTTTTAAGTATAAGGCTTTTATCCAAATATTACAATTATACGAATGCAGCAACATACCTGATTCCCGTCTATCGCGTAATCATGCTTTACAGAGTAAACTTTTGCCACGGAGAAAGCCACAGAAAATCCTACTATAGCCATCGGAAATGCTTCCACTGCTGTCTCCTGGAAGATGTCAAGGTTTGGGGCCACTGGAGGTTCGTACCTGAAGTGTTAAAAATGTCTTAGATGCATATATAGAGTCTGTTTCTAACAGAAGAAATCATTGATGGGTGCGTTTTTGTCTTTCTTTGTCAGTTTCTTACCCTTGTGGAATTTGGCCAACAACCTCAATGCCGTATCTCGTCTTGAAGTCAAATGCATATGAAACTCCACATGCAATAACAGTCTGGAGATGATATCACACATTTCATTTTATGGCATTTAAATGTTTTTTTTTTTTTTTTTTTTTTTTTTTTTTTTTTTTTTTTTGCCTGAATCCAAACTTTAATTTCAAAACAAAAGACGTTCATGCATTAGAGGTATCTCTGGACTGAAGTGAAAACTATCTTAAATTATTTTAAATTACTTTAAAGATATCTGCTTTCATCAGTAGAAAAAATGCAGCCAAATGGTGTTATCAGCTGTTTCTAGGACTAAATAGCCCTTGCTGTCTTGTGTTGTGGAAATATCTATAAGGTCCATGTTGCATAATGTTGCTCACCATGATAACCTCTATTGGGATGGGCACGGGGAGTTTGGATTTGAATCTGTCATTCAGCTCTTTTACAATGAACACCAACACCATGACCACCAGGGAGATGACCACGTCACACACATTGGTAGATGTAATCTTGTTAAATATAATCTCCAAGGTCTGGGGGAAAAAAGAGGTCCAACAGATAAACCACCTCCATGTTTGATAGGCTGAGAAACTGAGCGACTTTTGTATTTACATATACGATGGAGAGCGGCCCACTGATGCCTGGAACTGTCAGGCCCAGCACAAACTTAAGCTGAGAAACCAGGATGTGAACAGCAGCTGCCGTAGTGAAGCCGGAGACCAGAGTATCTGACAGGTACATCACAACAAAGCCCACCTGTAGTATCCCCATCCCCAGCTGGAAGAGATCAGAGAGGAAAATGATCAAGATTAACAAAATAGAAGAAAGGAAGCTGTTCTGAAAAATGACAAACATGAAAAACTGTTCATTATTCCATCTCTTTAAGTGCACATCATCTTAAATTTACATTAAATAACAGAACATAATTATGTACCACAAATTCATTGACTTATTGGGGTTTATACTTGCAAAAGAGTTATCAAAGAATCTAAAGAATAATTTGCTGAAGAATAAAAATGATCCCTCTGTGATACCATCGTTGTCTGTTGACTATTGTACAAAATGGATGCACCGAGACTTATTTCAGCCTTGTAGGGTCAATGTTACAGACCTCGGTCTTGGCCTTTTGTCTGTGTTTTGTGTTTGGTTGCTGTCAGGGGATTGGTTGGAACTGCACATTACCTGACTGTAACAAATCATCATTTTTTTAAATATTTGATTTAGTCTATTTACATATCTTTCCAAACTATTCCATAAATTAATTCCTTTTAGAGATACTTTATTCCATCAGTATAGTTCTTGTAAATTTAATTAAGTAACTTAATTTAATTAGTGAAGTTACTTTTTAAATTAAGTTATTTTAATTTTTCAAATCTTTTCAGGATATCTATTGGGGTTAGAAGTGAGAGGGGTAGAAAAAGGCGATTTAATTGCTGGGAATTTGCTTTTTAACTATTTACTAATGAGCTAAATTATTCCAATTTGGTTTTTTCTTTGCATAATAATTCTTTTCTTTATGCTTTCTGTCACAGTTGTGAAGCTAAGTCATTACGAAGTTTTATAACCAGGTGCATAGCTGTATTACTTTTCTTGTTTTATATCCAGACCTCTTGTTGAAGGATTGTAGAAAAAACAATTTCCCAAAGGGAGTCAGGTTATCCTGTATGATCTATTGTTTTTTTGTGTTATTTATTTATCTCATAATTTTTGGCTGATGTACAGCACTTTGTCCCAACTTTGGTTGTTTTAAAGGGCTTTATAAATAATGTTGAGGTGAGTTAAAATGGCAAACTCAGTGATGGTGGTCAGGTTTCTAACCTGCATGATGCCTGCAAGGAACGACACAGATGATGCCACTAATACTCTCTGCTCGTCTCTTGTCAAGCCTTCAAACCCTGTGATGTTGGCGGGTGGTCCTTCGTCTGGGACCAGCCTGGTGACCACCGAACCAATCATCAGACACAAGACTGGGAATGGCCCTGCCGAGGCAGAGAGAAAATGTCTGATTACTTGAATGCTGCCTTTAGAGAGAGGGTAAAAGAAATAAACCATGTGCTTACCAACTGAGATGTGTCTGGAGGTACCGAGGAAGAAATAGAGGACAACAGGGAAGAAGGCAGAGAAGAGACCATACCAGGGTGGGAGAGAAGCCAGCAAACAGTAGGCTAGACCTGCAAGACAAAAACACACAGAATATTTCTATGTAAAACAAAAATATTTAGTCATTTTGTTTGACAAAATGCAGATTTTCAGATAGATTTCCTAACTGTGTTGGAGTTTGTGAAAAAGATAAGTAAAGGGAGATAAAGCATGATATTAAAGTGGTAAATCAAAGCTGTGACATGGGTAAACAGAAAGGGTGAACAATGACTAAAACCTTTCTAGGAATGCTGTTAATGTATTTGTGTAATCGTGTGAAGTTCTTGGAAAATGAGCTTAACTTCGAAGTTGAAATAACATCCCAACAATCTTATCATTGTTGCAATAAAATTTCCCAGCCTGGCATCTTGTTGCTCAACACAATGGTGTGCAAGCTGAGAAACGGCCTCGGTGAGATGCCGTTGAGCTGCTGTTAACTTTACCTTGCAGAACGGCCACCAGCCCCGTGCTGACACCAGACACCACATCGGACAGGAGCCACTCTTTGAGTCGGTAAATTTTCATCCAGCCGATGATCGGCAGAAGAGAGACGGCTGCATTCTTGACTCTTTTAGCATCACATCTGAAAGGAAGTCATTAATTTTATTTGACTTTACTTTTTTTTAACATCACATCTAAAATGAAATCTTTTTTTTTTTTTTTTTTAACCATAACGGGAAAAACACATGGAGATTTTTGACCAATTCTATTTCAGTGTGGTCCTCAAAATTGCTGTGACATAAAAATATATCTTTCTATCTTTTAATACTTAATTTTTTTATTTGCAGATTTTATATAAAATACACAATGTGAATGTAAAGAATACATATTACAATAAATTCAATTAACAGGAGTAATTACCTTATTAAAACTATCAAACTTCATTATTACTTGTTAGAATTACTTATTAAAATAATACTCATTATGATATTACCCACAAGTAATCATGTTGCTGCACTTAAATTTGAACTAAAAGACTTTTTGTCATGTAATAGAATTATATTTACATATGAATTTCATGTTAATTATCTATTACATCTTTTTTCCATTTTACCAGCTTTTCTATTAGAAATCAGTATAAATAACACATGGCCAAATATCATTTCTCTTTGCAACAGCTGCAGAGAAATGATCAAGGACAGTCAGAGAGGAATTTATTGCTGAATTTGGCTTTGACTCTGGCTAGCAAACTGGAACTGTGGAGTTCTGTGGAAAAAACACTGGTGGGGTAAATTCAGCAGTTATAAAACTAGTAATGACTATGTGTGCAGCTGTTTTTAGTCCATTCTGGAAAGCAAAATTATAAACAGACTATATGATTTTAATCATCATACAAAGAAGAGTTTACAGATTTTTGTAACAATAATAATAATATTGATAATAATGATGATGATAATAATGATGATGATGATGATAATAATAATCATAATAATAATAACCCTAATAATCATCATCATCATCATAATAATCATAATAATCATAATAATTATAATCATTATAATCATAATAATAATGATTGTAATAATCAGAAAAATAAGGAAATAAAAATAGTTGGGGTAAGTCATCTCTTAAATGAGGATAAAAATATACTTTTTTTTGGTCTTTTTAGGGTGTAACTAAACTAAATACTAAAATGTCTTTTTTTTTTTTTTTTTTTTTTTTTTTTAAATCTTAAAGTCTTTGTGGTGACCTCATATAGACTTGTCAGCCAACGCTGGTGATTTCTCAGTTTATTTTCCTGCAACGTTCCTCAGACAGAAATCGTACTGTATGTCAAAGTCTGAAGTAAGCTCTTGGACCAAACCATCATAAAACCTAATCTATATCTTGATTTTGATTAAAACTGTTAAAAGTGACATTACAAGTTCAAGAAAACGTAGGTCACAGTTTGAGACTTGTTTGTGTTTATCTTTAGACAGCATTCTCACTCATCCTGATGTCCATGATGTTATACATTATGGTTTAATGTCTCATTTTCCTCTGGACTCAGACAAGCAGGTGAATATTTTCAGCTATCACATTACAAACTTCAGAACAGAAGAAAAAAAAAAGTTTTTTATGCTCCTTACGTGAAGTACTGGCTGATGTGGTCCATGATAGTTTTGCGGTGCCTATAGACCCTTTCATGCTCTTCAGCAAAGGAGTCCTCTGAGTACAGTGGCCTGGTCACCACATACTGCTTCGCTCCCGGTCGCATCATCTCGCCTCTGCTGCCTGGACGACCGCTGCCTCCTCTCTATGTGGCTCTGAGGTCCATTAACCACATTAGTTGAGGAAGAGAATCATGTCTTGCCTTTGACAGTGACTTATCAAATTAACGGCAAACAACAAAGGTCCAGACCCCCGAATAGAGGCGTAGCACATAAGCCAGGTTAGGATCTGCACTGCTCTGGACTGGAGGGAGGATTTATCAAGCTCTGTTTTAAATCTAGAAACAGTGGCAGGGAGGCTGATTTAGAATTGTAACACTGAAATGTCTGGACTTCAGAAGATCACTTTTTTTTTTTCTCCAAGATGTAAATCCCTTCTGGAAATGTAAAATCCTTAACCTGGAAATCTTGTAAAAGTTAAACATTTCTCGCTTCATTTAACATAGAGCTGTTTATCACGCCTACCTGATACTGTCTCAAAGTTTCCACGCTGTCTTCCTCCTGCTCCAGCACCTGGAGATAAACTGGAACCTGAGACAGTTTTTCCACCAATAAAGACCACCTCTTCAGCTTATCACCATTGTAATCACTAACAGCGATTTTTATGATTAACTCTGTGTTTCACACAACTGCTGGATGTCTGCCTTGTCCTTCACCATTGTTCTGACTGATGTCTGTAAAGCCCAACTTTCAGTGGAGGGAGGATGTTGTCAGTACAGACAGGACAGGACATTACAGATATTTGTTATGAAGTGGAAATCAAGTTGCAGTTCAGAAGGAAACAGCCATAAAGGCTGGTGGCTGGGCTCTGTTGTCCTGCTCAGTTACCAAAATAAAAAAGAACCTTTTGAAGAAAACCTGAAGAATGCATGCGTTGTATTTCTAAAATATCTTCTTCTATTATCTGAAAGCACTCTCTGCTATAAACATTCAATACATTACAAGTCAAAACCTATGAATATCCCAATATTTTTGCACATAAAAGAAATAGAACAGGAAAAAAAAGGCTTCCTTGAAATTCACAGTAAAAACCAAATCAGCCAGACTGTTGAGAAAAAAAAGGCAAACTTGTCAGTGTGTGATGTTAGCTAGTTTTACTGCATTCAGCTGGAATGCAAACATTACAGGAAAAGTGTGTGAATGACCTTATCGAAGTGTCTGTGCAGAATTAAGTGCAGGTGATGCCAGAACAGTTCATGGGAAACCTCTGCTTTTCTAAGATGAATGCACCCCTTTGTGGTCACCTCATGTTGAGTTTTAAAAACAAGAGTGTGCTCAACATTTCAGATGCAAGGTGCAATTTTGGGTAAATTTCCTGAGTCATGGTGACAACCCTAATAAGCGAGTGGGGTGCGGTTGTGTTGCTGCAGTCAGGCAGTTTCGGCCCTCTTTTGTTGTTACAACCTGCTGATTTAGACGTGGTTGCAGAATGATTTATAGTTGATAAACACTGGAACGAACTTGTGTCAATTGCACCAAGGTCAACCACTTTCCACTTGGCACTGCAAGCGTTTATTTTCATACTTAAAAGATAGGAATGTGTTGATGAGATGCGTGGGTTGAACTCACACACTGTACGGAAGGAGTTGTGGGAGCACTGAACACACAAACATCTTTCCAAAGATAAATTAGTTAATGTGAGTAAACACACCTCTTCTTAACTGTGTCTTAAGCAAATATTCTTGAGATGCATTTAAATCCTCTTTGTAGAGCATCATTTTGAAAATTCCCTCTGAGATAAACAAATTGTTTTTCATTCAATCTTATTGTAGCTTAGCAGCAGCTTTTAAACATGCAGGCCTGACAAACTTTGGCTTCTCCAGCTCTGTACATACCCAGTCGGTTGGAGGAAATGCTGATGTAAAATTAGATTTTTTTTAAATTTTATTTATTTATGTCACAAAAAAGACTTTGCACTATCTCACATCCCGGCAAAACCCTTCAAAAGCACATCTTAGTGCACCGCCGTGATAGAAAAGGAGCTGTAGAAAAAATTAAAATCCCAAAATTCTTTTTTTTCTTTTAAGTTGTACCAACTATTGAGCAATGAACAAAAAGCTCAATCAACCATTTGACAGATCCGATTCCATGATCCCCTGCTAAACTGGTCAAAGGTGTAATTCAAGAATAATCATGTCTCCTCTTAGATTTTGTTACATATCTGAATAACAAGCGACTGTGTTTGGATCTGTTACAGCATACTCTTTGAATGTAATACATATGAGAAACAATGTGAACACAAACTGTTTTGCAAAGGTCAGCTTCATGTGCGTAATCATAAAAATCTGCCACCCTCCCGGAACAAGATCAACCTTGCAAGTACAAGACACAGTGTCCTGAACTGTTCTGCTGCTCTGACAGGATGTACAAGAAAGACAAAGGGGGGATTTGAGGAAAAAAGGACATCGCAATCTGCTTGATTTTACATGCAAAGCGATTTATGTTGCAATCAATGCGACTGATCGTCCTTTATAAGACCTAATGTTTGCTATCTGAGCTGTGTTTTTAGCATGCTTAAGAAGTGTATCTATCAGAGGATACACTTCTAAAAGAGAAAAAGAGAATGACTACATTTTACACTTTTGAGAAATCTGGTGCTACAAAGGAGTGAAGTTGACACAATACAGGCACAAACTTCTAAATAATCCATTCAGACAATATGTTTATCTTTCATGGAAAGTGTGAGACATTAACTGAATTGAACTGTCTGTTTTCCTGACCTGGACTTCTAAAGCTTAAAACAAGATACTTGAAGATTTCTCCCTGGATTCCCTTCTGATTACATAAACAGCTGTTATCTATACTAAAGATAAAGTTTGGATTTTGTTAATAATGACCATCAACCATGCATCTTTTGTGAACTGTGCCATTGAAATGTAAGAACTCAGTGCTTCGTACCTCATAAAAAGGCAATACATTTTACCATATCACCAGAATACCATGTAATGTAAAAAACTTAATAGATTTTCACCAAGAAACCAATTGTACTTTGAACTTTATTATCAATAGAAGTGAAGTAAAAGCTATAAAGCTAAAACAAACATTGTTTTAGCTTTATAGCTTTTGTTTTTATGCAGCTGGCTTTGACCTGTCAAATAAATCAGGATGAAAATTAAGAGCAACATTACATTAACAAAGACTGTCTTTATATATATATATATATATATATATATATATATATATATATATATATATATATATATATATATATATATATATATATATATATATATATAAAGAAATGATAACTTTTTCTTTTTTGAAGTTTATTTACTTCTTGTTTAAATTTGATCTTAGACTGTCTAGTGTAAACAGAATATTGCTTATGGACCTGCACTATAATCTAATCTTTAAATCTCATAGTTTATCTTAAACTGAATGTCACTGAGTGCAGCATGCATGACCTTTAGCTTGTATTTTATAGTTGCTATATTTAAAAGTCTCAAGATTTCTTTATTTTTTTGCATCAGCTTTTAAACAGCAAGTTGACAATCAGCAGGTGGTCACTTCTGGAGCTTCAACAAATCTCTCTCTCTCTCTTGTCATTTTGGTGTATAGGCCCCATAACTGTTGTTTGATATCATCTGTATCGAGATCATGGCTGTTGGTGAAAGAGGTATGATTGACTGGTTAACTTGGCAAGCAGCCCAAGACGGCAGGAAGCTGGTACAAAAAGAACAACAACAAAATGGTCATGTGGAAGGAACAAACAGAAGTCCAACAGGTAAGAAAGACTAGCAACATTTTACATTACAAACACAAATCTTAATCAGTGTTGCAGACCTTGGTGCTGATGGCAAACCAGAGACAGCTGGCCAGGCTTTCCATACACCATAAAAGGTCCGCCCTGCAGGGTGGAGCCATAAAACCTTTAGTACCAGGTGTTTTGTTGTCACATTTTGTTTTGATTAAGAACAACTGATTTAGTTGGGAAATGGAAAGAGCACTTTTCCAGTCATGTTGACCAACTTTGGGTACAGTGGAAGCACTGAAATCTATCTCCCAATGTACCGGTTAAAAGACAACAGCTGAGCGAACTGCCATTACAGTTGGATAGTAATGTGTATTAACATAAATTCCCTCACATCTTCCCTTATTTGCTGCCATAACAATGCATGATTGCACATTTCTCTGACATTAGTTGACAACAGCTGGAACATTCGTAACAATAGCGAGGGAGGTATGGTGGTGAAACATGGCCCTCCTGGCTTTCCATAGTTTTGCAATCTGTTTTTATTTTTGCTCAGGTGTTGGCAATATGTGATTACCCAGTGCAAGGCCTCCCATCACCACTTGCTCTTCACATTGGATCGGTGTAGAAGCCCGAACAATTTACTGTTAGCATTAGCTGACAAAAATATTTTTAAAAACACCAGAGATCTGGAGAAAGCTATGCTCAGGTATTTAGCTGGATGCCTTTCCTGCATCTGTTATATCAGAAAGTCACAAAGGTTAAGAGGTTGCCATCACTCATTACCAGGTAATGTTATTGAATTGGTAGCTGTCAAACTAAACCACTTTAACTTTAAAGTATTGTGCAAGTAAGTCATTCATTCATTCATTATCCGTACCACTTAGTCCAATAAAGGGTTGCAGGGAAGCTGGAGCCTATCCCAGCAGTCTCTGAGTGAGAGGCAGGTTACACCCTGGGCAGGCCGCCAGTCTGTCCCAGGGCCAAAATATGATCAAAGTTAAGGACATTGAAGAAAATTAAAGAAGTGGTGTATTTTGATAACACTTTTTTTTTTCTTTAAATGTAATTAAAACACATAAATGCCTCTAAGCTCTATTTGTTCTTTTTAAAAACATAGTATTACATTTATTGCTCATTTGTAAAGCATAACAAAAATACTTTATCCATCAGTAATATGAGCAACCGTTAGATCTGTCAAAAAGTGTTAGATTAAATCCTTTAACATTATTTGGTTCTGGTTGTGTCCTTACTCTGAGTTGATTAGTGCAAACCAACAACACAGCATTAATGAATCCAGCTCATTAGAATATCACAAACATAAACTTTAACCAGTGTAAACCAGAAAAGTATGTATGTGTGTAACCATTCTTAAGTAGGAATGTCTGTACAGTTGTAATTAAAATGACAATTATTATTAATCATAGGATTAAAATATAATTATATCTTATCTTCATGTTGAAATATTAAACACACTACTTTAATTTAGGTATTTATGCTATCTGTTAACAGTTTGATATGAGATGTGTTCAATACTTGTGTACTTTCATGTACAACATGAAAGGTGTTTTATTACACACACTTTAAATTTGTGCAATAGATAGCAGCAACCAACACTGGAGATAATGACAGCATAACTATTTCATCATGTTAGTGTAGATTCTTCTAATAGAGATAACAGATTGCACATATGCAACTTTCAAAAAAGTAAATCATTGTAAAGTTTAGAGGTCAATGTTCTAGATGAACCAAAAACAAACAATTTAGACATAAAGAATGTAGAAAAAGTGCTGATTTTGAGTAAGTCAAATGTCACTTACTGATGCAAACTGGTCACACAGCCTTTTTTTAGTCCATCAAGTGACTTGACATCTTCTCCCTCTAATTTCTTGTTTTTTTCTATTAATACCTGTGGCCACTTCCTAGAAAAAATTGACTGTTGTGGCAAAAAGTGACTTTACCAAATTAACAGGCTGCTGAGACGAACTTTTTAAGTGTTTTCTTTGGTTTGATGTGTGTAGGAGTGACCGTTGTGTATGGGAGCATGCTTGCCTCTGTGGCTGATGGCACTAACTATGTTGTATTTCTGCACAGTGGATTTGGCAATCACATTTCAGTCAGAGTAAACACTGTGCTACCATTTGTGGGGCAATGTTGATGCTTGAACCTACAGTTTTCCACTCCAGTGGTACAAAGTTCAAAGGATAACATCAGTTAAAAAAAACAACAACAAAAAAAAATCAATAGTATCTGCAACATACTGCAAATAAGTGTATGAAAGAAAATTAAAACAAAGATTATGCAGCAAGCATTTGCTGAAAAGTTGGAAAGTTTTTACAAATGTAGCAATAACTGATATAAACAATATGTTAATTTGTTTAGATCTGTGTGTGACAGAAAATATTTACCAAAAAACCCCCCAAAACAATTGTTATTTGCTGTCTGACTCCGTAGTATTTAATAGCATCTTTGATTTGTTCCCAGCAACTCACTCAAAATGGCAGAAGAGAATGAAGAAAAAGACTTTTTGCAGGTTGTGCAAAAAGTCCAGAAGATACTACATATAGCAATTTAATGGGTGACAAGTGAGGGTGTCAGGCCTGGGTATAAAAGAAGTCCATAACAGAAACTTAATTTTCAGAGACAAAAATGAGTTGAGGCTTGCCTCTTTGTGCCAAATTCCATCAATGAAATCAATCCATATCAATGTGAAATTACAAAGAACTCTGAGATGGACACTGAAGCTTGGTCAGGAAATTATCATGCCACTGTGATCAATCAGCTGCATGGGGTTGGAGGGTCCTTAGAAAAATGCATCAATGCAGAACCCATATTGTGCAAACAGGTGAACAACTGCTTTTCCTAAAATGTCCCATAGCCTTAAAAAACAAACAAAAACAGCCCAGTGGCCCATTAGAGAGGGAAAACAGAAAGTGTCTGTACCAACTGCAACCACAAGGTGGGTAATTTTCTGAATGGTTTTCTAAGTTTAGACTTTACTCTGATCAAGTATGGCTTAATAGTTTACTTCAGGAATAGATGTGGGCTGATTTCATACCAGATAAGTGATCTTAAAAAACAAACTATTTTTATTTCAGCACTTCAGTATGAACAGATTGAAATTCAAACCATTACAATAATATAATTTCACATCAGATAAAAATGTGCACAATTATATATTCATTGTTTGAAAATAAATTTATTGTTTTATAGAATTAGACTGTCATTAGTTTTCCTTAAATCAACACAAGCAGTCATTTATTTAGGGCTGTTGTTTACAGTAGTCTAGTTCAGATGGGCTTGTTGTGTTTATTCCATAGAAGATATAAAAAAAAAGACATCACAAGCAGTATTTTTATCCCCCTAAACTGTAGCAGCTCACTGTTATGAAATTTCTGGAATTATTTATTAATTATGTACTTTTTAATCTGTAGAATATTAAGCAAAAATGTTTGCTGTAGCGCAAGTCACTGCATTTTGACTGATGAACTTTTTATTTTAAAAAATGAGACTCACAACAAAACTCCAGTTAAGAAAATAACATTAGCTCTGGCTGAAAAAACAGATACATGTTTTAGAGAAATCTACAAAAATAAAACAATGCTAAAATATTGCATTTTGAAGACATGACACGAACGAAACAAGTGCTTTCACCAGTTGAAGTACCAGAAACACAATTGTGCTAGATATTAGATGTGTATGCACGTGTGCCCATTAATCTTAGTTTCTCTGATGTAACCACTTCATCTATACTATGAAGTTTTTTTTTTTATAAATGTATCAGTCATGTTGTCTACACATTTACATGATGCACCTGCATTTAAGGAGCACGTTGGCTCCGAAATGCATCACACATCAAAGAGGAAATACTTTTATTAAGTAATTTAAGAGGAAGGTTTTTAACACCAAAATAATGGTAATAATAACCATAAACATTACTAAAGCAGATTGAACAATTCAGGCAAGTTTTCACGCAAATGTGACCCCCTAAATACTTATAAAAAGTTAAAAAGCTTGGCACACACAACAAGTATAAAAAATGTGACATCTAAACTGCAGCCTGACTTATCAAAGAGTTGATTTAGACTTTTCTGTTCCTATATTTATCTGTGTGCAGGTTTTATTCACTAATAACTAAGATAATTGTGCAAAATGTTGCAGATGTTTAGCTAAGAATGAAGGTAACTGAAAAAATGTAGCGGTATATTGCATAATTTGTCAATATAACCGTAAATAAGTAAAATTGTGGACTATAATTGTCACTGTATAAAATGCCTAAAAGAAAAGGAACTTTATTTAATATTCTGCTTATATCTGACACTAATTCTGCTTATTTCAAGGATATAGTGTCTATAAAGCTGATTGTACAACATCAGCAAAGAAGCATTGCGCTCTCAGGTTGTGGGGATAAATTTGTCCTCTGAAGTAATATTTAACTCACCCAACCTGTACATGCATGCTCTCATGTGAAGGCATGAAAATTTCTTCCTGAAGTCATCAAGGTTTATTGTGTTACTATTTTAAGACAAGAGAGGCCCTCAACCCCTTTTTTTTTTTTTTTTTTACAATGAGCTTTGGAATGTGCTGTATTTTACAGACTTAGCATTGCTATCTAGTTGCAGACAGTGCTGTTAAACCATGCCTTCATCAACAGATATGTCCCATCTCAGCATCAGATGTCATTATGTATGAGCTCCTTCAGTAACAAAACACATAAAAACAACAGAAATGTCCCTGGCTTTAAAGTCCCATCTGATTATAGTTACTATGGTCCTTTTGTGTACAGGTTCCCATAACCCTACAAACATATAGCACTGAGCGACCTAAAAAAGAAATAATGCAACAGAAAAACAAAGCATCAAGTTGCAGCTCCCTCCTAAGATCAGTGCATTCAGTGTAACGTTCAGTTGGGTAGCTACGTTTATAATGTATAGACTCATTCTTCGATTGAAACAAAGGCTGTGAGGTGTAATCTGCTCTCACCATACACACTCAAAAATAGAGGTACCAGCTTGTACCTAAAAAGGTACAAATGCTTGTCGCTGGGGGTGTACTCTTTTGAGAGACATTTCTGTAGCCTTCAGTTCTGGTCTATTTTTGTACCTTATCAAGTTCAACCTCACCTTATCAAGTTATGTTGTTTTATGTTTTCACAGGATTAGGCTTGGTCCATGCAATTTAGCAATATTATCTTATCTTTAATCTAGAAATAATCTTCAAAAACTCAAAATACTGACCAGCCATACACTTAGTTTGCAGCATCTGACCTTCATTGTCTGGTGTAGTAAATGACTGTTAAGTAGTACTACTGTCACCACTCAACTCTGCTCTAGTTTGTAACATTACAGCCATTAATATTACATTTTTCAATGCTGCAGGTACCCTTATGGTCAAAATGGTACAAATTTGTACTTTATGTCACTTTGAACCCTTTTTCGTACTCTGAAGGTGTGCTTCTGGTCTCTTGAAGACCAGTATTGTACTTTTGAGAGAACATTTCTTTAAAATGTACCTATAGGTACAGAAATGTCCTTATCTTGTACCTCTATTTTTGAGAGTGTACAGTGAATGGTGATAACTCTACTTTTAGTCCTGGAAGTTTCCCAGTAAGAGGTTTGAAATAAAAGAAATACAGAAAAAACATAAAAACAAATTCAGAATAGTAGCCCATCTGTGCTGCATAGTGTTGTTATGAGTAAAGTAAAATAAGAACTACATTACTCAGCATGTCACAGTGTTGAGTAGCAGATATAGGAGCCTCGGGGAGATGCAAAGTCAGTTGTACCCATGCACTTTGTTTGGTCTGTACTTTTATAAGTTGCAAGGCTGTTAAATACAGAAAGATCAGCTATCACTCATCATCTGCTTATTACAAGATTTTTTCATTTGACCTAATTTTATACAACACATATGGCATGCCATTTTAGGTACTTTTTGCATGTCACTTTTTAAGTTTTTGCTGAATGACACTCACCAGTCACATAAAAGACACATATTGCTAAAACTGGTTTGGACCTCCTGTCGCCTACAGAACTGCCTTAATGTTTCATTTTATCAGATTCAACACGGTGTTGGAAACATTCCTCAGAGATTTTGCTTCACATTGATACGACAGCGTCACACAGTTGCTGCAGATTTGCTGGCTGCACATCCATGATGAGAATCTCCCAGTACACCAGATCCTAAAGCTGCTCTGTTGGATTGAGATCTGGTGACTGTGGAGGCTGTTGGACGACAGTGAACTCAGTGTCATGTTCAAGAAAGCAAATGGAGATGATGTGAACTTTGTGACGTGGTGCATCATCTTGGGAAGTATCCATTTGAAGATGCGGTGATAAAAGGATGGACATGGTCACCAAAACTCAGGTACGCTGTGACCATTAAACCGTGTTGGTACTACGTCTGAACCATTGAATATGGCAAAGTGGATTCATGCCGCTGTGTTGTTTCCACTAAATTCTGACTATTATTTGAATGTTGCAAGTATAAATGAAATTCATCGGACAAGCTGTCATTTTTAACATCCTCCATTGTCCAGTTTTTGGTGCATCTGTGTAAATTCCAGCCTCGTTTTCCTGTTCTGAGCTGACACACTCGGTGTAGTCTTGTTCTGCTGTAGCCATCTGCTTCAAGGTTGGACATGATGTGTGTTCAGAGATGCTATTACGCATATCTTGGTTGTAACCAGTGCTTGTTTGACTTTCTGTTTCCTTCCTGTCATCTCCAACTACTCTGCGCTTTCTGCTCTAAACCTTTGACATGAACAAGGTATTATGGTCAGGATGACTGCTGCTCACTGGATATTTTCTTTTTTCAGACCATTTTCTAAAAAAAAACACTAGAGAAGCTTGTGTGTGAAAATCCCAGTAGATCAGACCAACAACCATGCCACGATCAGTCACCTAAATTCCCTTTCTTCCTCATTCTGATGCTCAATTTGAACTGAAGCAAGTCGTCTTGACCTGTGTTTGCATGATAAATGCATTTAGTTGCTGCCTGGTGATTGATTGATTAGTTTGTGTTAACTATATGAGTGTTTCTAAATGAAGAGACCATAAGGTGTATTTCACATGATTAAAATAATGCTGAAAATGGTTTGAATAGAAGTGTTTGGAGACATCTGATCTTCTCACTATGCATGCTAAGCAAAACCATAAGAGCATCACACGTGCATTAAAAGTCCTTTCTTTTATGAAGTATTTCCATACAGCAAGTCTTTAATTGCATAAATCTTTAACAGTTTAACTTCTTTTAGGAGTTTTACTAAATCACTTTGGAGTATTAGGAGTAGTTTTATGAATGACCGAGTTGGGAGACAATTGACTGAATGAAATATTGATCTCAGCCTCAAAACAATGTTTGCATATTCAGAGTCTTCTGCAGCACAATTTACTATAAAAACTGGAGACCAATGATTTTAATATGTTTAAAAGGAAATAGTTTATATGATAAACAGGTTCTTACAACATATTGTTCTCCTTTTCTTCTTGTGAAACCACTAAAAGAAACAAGCTTACACACACACACACACACGTATATATATATATATATATATATATATTTGCGCACAAATTTTTCTTAATTGTTTTTTGTATGTATGTATGTAAGATAAATATACCATCAGTGGTATATTTACTCCCTTTATGGCTCCTTAAGGCAGTAACATCAAATTCAGGTCTATGAGGACTCAAGAAATGACCATTTCCTGAACATTTGAAATATTTATCTTGCTGGAAAAACTTGGGCCCAAACTTCGAGATGTCAGCATTTACAGTCTCGTATTTTATTTGAGAAAGCCTTAAAAACTATTAAAGTTTTTGGGAGGAAAATGGGAGTTTAGCATTTACAATGTTATTACACACCTCTGGCGCCTTCTTCTGGTCAAACTGTTTTTTTTTTTTTTCCCCCTTGTGTTGTCCTTCCAACACTTTTCTATCCCTGTGAAATGGCCACTTGAACCACAAAGAAAAAAAAAAAACTCAGATTTCTCCTTACAATATAGTTATAGTTATAAATCATGATACTGATAGTTGAGATTTAGTTGTGACAAATCTTATATCAATTAAGATTTTGAAAATATTTTAAATCAAATTAAATTTCTACAATTCCAACCCCCAAAAGATGTTTCTCTGTGAAACTGTAAATAAAACAGATTGCAATTATTTTCAATTCATTATAATAATTACTTTATTCCCATTAGAAAATAAAAATATATATAATGCTTAGAGTGAGACATTTTTCAGTTTCAGAAAACAAAATGAAAACTCATTTTCATCAGTTTTATGACTGTTCATAATAATAATAATAATAATAATTCTTATTTATTATTATAATAATTATTATTATTTGACTCAGTGGACCTGCTTGTTGAGAATGACTTCAGCAGCCCTTTCCGAATATAAAAAGTCTCTGAGTCATGTAACACTTAATTCTCACTTCAACACTCGCTTTGCCTTGGTTCAGTCAACTCTCATATTTTTTCCCACAACAAACAGCCATCATCAATCGAGCCCAGGTAACTGCATTCACCATGGCAACAGCTAGATTTTTTACCTGACTGGAGGTAGAAGTTTTTATTCAAGCATATGGACAGTATGAAGAGGTATTTCAGTAAAAAGGGAACCCTGCTGCAGGTAAGTATAGAAAAGCAGCATGGAAGAAAACTTCTGCCTGATTCAATGTGGACGTTTGGATCCACTTCTGGATGTTGAATTTTTAACTTTATCAAACTGGTAGATAGAATATTTGTATATACATATATAAAACAAAAGATACAGATAGTGTCCTGCATCTAACTTATCTTCCAACCACAGAAGAAAACCATACTTTTTCCACTCCATTTTATTAATTAAACACATCTGGGAAATATCATATTACAGATGGCTCTATCTTATTTTGAAAAAACAAAAGGGGAAGTAGGGGCACACATGGCAATTACTTCAACTTTGGTTTCATTCGAGGAAAGACATCAACCAGAATCCATAATTTATAGAGAGGACTTAGCTAATGATAACATAAAAATATAACACAGGACCCACAGCTTTTTGCCAGTTGCATGAAAGTGATCCTGATGGAAAATAAGTTGGGAACCATTGGCACCACCACTGTGGTGGAAATTATACACATAACATAGTTTTAATATGTTACTCCTTTATTAAAGTTCTTTTATGTAGTACAAAATATAGTTTAGAGTAGTTCAGAAAGCTTGCTTTAGTAGGTTCATGCATAAAACTCAATGCTCTGTTAAAGGCCTATTTCAGCTTTGGCTGTAGTTATCTTCAAGCTGGCAGTTGTTTTGAGTAGTGCTGCCAGGCAAAGGTTATTTGTGTATGCCTAAAGAACACTGTAACACCCTGAGTAAACACCCTGAGACCTCTCCCTTGCAACAACTGTGCATTGTCAATAAACTGGACACAACACAGTTGATTTCTAGATTTATTTTTCATCAGATAAATTCCACGACACCATACATCACCTTTCTGAAAAAAAAAAAAAAAAACAGGGGGAAACTCCATCGGCTGGAAGTTTCCTTCATGGAGTCAGTTACCGTGGTAGCAGGGTCACTTACCTCACTTGCCAAACTCAGGGTTAACATACTCAGAGTTTCAGCATAACCCACTTTCTGAAACCAGTCCTGTGTGTGAAAGCAGTTTAGTCCATTTATATATTACAACAGGTGAACAATGACAACTTTCAAAAGCTTCTGATTACAGGTACGAGATGATATCACAAATGTCAAGTCAGTGTTGTGTTGAAGGATTTGAGGGATGGAGTCAGCGTAGAGCCCAGTTAAAGGCTGTTCCACAGAGCAGCCCTGTGGAGAGGCTCATTTTCTGCAAGAAAAAAAGAAAACAACAACAAATAACGAAACATGAATGTTCTGCTGTATCCCACCTTGGACATCCTACAGGAAGAGCAGTCGAGGACACAAAATACATGAGCAACAACTACAGCAGTGCACTGACAGGGCTGAAGTTTAACAGTATGGAAGGATGTCACCGCTCTAATGTTGCTCATTAGTCCAATCACTAAGTGTCTTATTATTTTTTTATCAACTATGGGAGTCTTGTAAAACATCTACATATCACAAAAATAAGACCGGGGGGAGAAAGAAGGGCCCAGAAAGGAAGAGAAATCACAGATTTGGATGCCATTGATAAATGGTCTGACCCTCATCAGTGCTTAAATGATGGGGCCACACCAGTTCCAAAATTCATCATCATCATGAAATGATCCATGCAAATAATGTAACACAGTAAAATCCCTCGAGCACTGGGGGGAGCCTCGTGACTGCATCACGTCAAAGCGGCTCTGCTTTCATCATCAAGCTCCCTGCCCTTAAACTGTCAGAGAACCATAAAATAAGAAGAGCGCTCACTCGGGTATTACTTCAGAGTACGAAAACGTCAACCGACTATACCCCCGCTGGACTACAACTTAAAAGCCTTTGTATATATATAAAAATAAATAAATAAAAAACAAACAAACAAACAAAAAAACCCAGAACAATCACATAAACCATGTTACATAAAAACATATATATTGAATATATGTAACTTATTATTTTATACATAAAAGCCAACAAGTACATCCTTGATAAAGAACTGAAGAAACGCAATTACATGTCATTTCAGAAAAAAGCTCTTCTAGAATAAATATCTATGAAATAGCTTAAGAAATGAGTGAAAAAATTAAATGTATACCTTTAAAAAGACATTTTAAATACAATGATTTATGAGAACACATTCCAGTTCATTTTTTGGACGTGAAATTGAGGATAAACAAAAAAAACAAACAAAAAAAAAATGCTGCAAATATGTGATGGAATACAGCGTTTCTTTCTTTCTTTTTTCAAATACAAACTAGCAAAGATATTTTTATGAATAATAATATCTACGCAAACTGTACATGAGATTTGCGCATGCGCTTGTTTGCTCACCAGAAAAATGTTAAACAATTTCGCAACGAAGTGACTCATCACTTCAACACAACATCTATGGTTTATCGTTAGTGGCGAGCTACTACTTCTTCCCTCCGTAAAAGACCTTGCCCTTGTAGAAGTTTAACTGAAGATGTACTTTTTTTTAAAGTCATAGCCTCCTTCAGCAGACAGCATCCCTCAAGAAGGAGAAGGGAGGTAAGAGCCACGTCTTTTCATCTTCTTTCCGTTAGCTTAAATGCTCCTCAGAAAACATCTCCTGTCATTGAGAAAAACTAAGTGTTGTCGAGCCTGGGTCATTACCTGTAACCCCAACATTTCCGATGAACTTCACATTTTTCCTCACATTTCTAAACTGTGTCAACATTGCTGCCACATTACCAACACTGTGCTCGTCAACTAGCTCCCTGACAGAGACACAAAACAGAGGAAACGGGAAGAGGTCCGAGGCTTTCAGCTGTTGGTGCGTCAGAGAGCTGATTGATTAAGAAAGCTGATGAGTCAAATCTAACACATTAGGAAACTACGGATGTAATTCAGCTTCAAATTATTTTAAAAGGTGCAAAAACACGAGGAAAACGTATGTGAGATGATCTTGTATCGCGTTTCTGGTTTTCAAATGGCTAGCATCACAACATAGCTGCTGGAAGCAATTACAGGGCAGATTGGAGAAATTGATGTTCAGCGTTTCCATGTCGAGGTTTGGCAAAATTATATAAATTATTTCGATTTTTTTCCTAAGTTAACAACTTTAATATAAAGTCATAATGGTTTATTAGTAAAATAAAACTGGCCATAACCTTCATTAACGTTTTTACCACAATTTTTTAAAGTAGTTTTATGATGTCCGATTTTCTTTGGTGTTCTTGAAGCCAACATCTCTCAATGTAATCAAATTGACAAATTCCAGCAACAAGTAAATTAATTTATATTAAATAAAAAATGCTTATTAAAGTTAGATTAATAAACTATAATAAAAAATAATGTATTTAAAAATCTCATATTAACACTATATTAAATTATTTAGCTTAAAACTAAGAAATTTGAATTAATAGGCTAAAATAAAATACAAAATAGGTTTAATTAAAAAGTTGCAATCAAAAATTATTACATAAGTTAGGGACTTTAGTTCACATTGCAAAGTACTTGTGTCATTTTAAAGAAATAATTGTTAGTAACAAAGCTTTGTTCTTGTGTCATCCGCACTCATACGTATCATACCTCTTGCTTTGTACATTGTAAACTTTATCCCTGTAGGTCAAATATATTGCAATCAGTCTATTGACATATGCTGGCCAAAGACCAAATATTTGCGAAGAAAGAAAAGAAAAATCCGGCTTACAAAACAAACTGATGTCTCTTATCAGCGTAGAAATAAACACACTGGTCTGGTTGTTATCATTACTCCCAATATGTTCGAGTTACACCAGTCTTGTCTTCTCCAAACAGAACAAGGATCTGCCGTCAGTTTAACATCAGAGTGGTTGGAGGAATGAGGATAGACCAGTCCGAGCTATGACGGGCAAGAAGAAGCAGCGGAGATAAATTACGTCAGGTACACAACAACTCCTTCTCATCCGCTTAAGTAATCATTCTTCTCTATGGAGCAAGTAGAAGCTGCAGCTGGTGAGGATGCCGGCTCACAACTGATGTATAGGATAGAGCGTCCAGTGTACAATGAAGCCATCATCAGGAATCAGCTTCTCCACCGCAAAGAAGACTCCACTACCTTCCGACAGAGGCTGGCAGAGAAGTTCCAGTAAGTCCAGTGTGATTTTTATCAATACAAGTTTATAAGATTCTTGCTTCTTTATGGTATTGGGTCATTTTATAGCCTAAGTAAGTAGAAGGTTTTCTGATTAACTGGAATTTTATGTCTACACTAAGACGGACTAAAAACTGATAGATCCAGTGTTGGATCAACATGGCTGTCTCGCATTTTTTTGAGTAGTCTTGCTGCGGAAACAGACCTTGGTAAAGATAAGGATGATGAAAATATCCCATTGTGGTATGTATGATCTGTGGTAAAGATAGATTATAATCTGACTGGTATCTACTGGAGTGTGAGGCTTTTTTTTTTTTTTTTAAAGTTGCAAATGATGATGCAAATGTTTAATTTTTCTTTTTTTAAAATTATTTGATCAAATAAAACGTCTGTAAAATGTCAGAACTTGTGAAAACACACTCGAGAGATTAATCCAAAATACGCAGACTTGCCGCTTAGTTGAAAGAATAATTTAAAAGAATTTATGGAATAACAAAACAACGCTGTTTAGAATCTTAGTGGAACTAAATTTTTTATTATTGCTCCAACAATTTTCAGTAGTTTTCTCAGGATAAAATCCCTTAAATGTTTAACCTCTCCCCAGTATTTTTGGGCCTCTACAGTGCTGTGCAAGTTAACATGCTCTATAACACATGGCAACATAAATATGTCCCTTTCATTACTCTGTTGTTGTATTGGATTACATTAGATTCAGCCAGAGACAGAAACCTGAAGGTTTTATTCTGGTACAATAAGGGTCAGGAGAAGGTTGGGGGATGTGTGCTTTTGCTGGGTGTGTGACTGTGTGTGAAATTGATATTATATTGTAAAGCACTTTGAAATACAATGGTATGATAGGTACTATATAAATAAAGTTTGATTTGATTGGAGTTTGAACTTCCTGTTTTACTCATGGTGATTTTTGATGTGATACTGAAAGAATATCTTGCCAGTGTGGACTCTCTGATGTGCTGATTTTTAAGGGTTTTTAGGTAGATATGACGTAGGTGAATGTGGCTCTCGTTGGGTTCTGATCTACAGCTTAGCTTACCCGATTTCTTTCTTTCTATTTGCACAATGACACAAATGTTTCTTTCCTCTCTCAGATGTTCGTCAGAGAGGGCCAAGGCAATAGTTCTGAGTTTCCTGCCTATTTTAACATGGCTACCAGCCTATCCAGTCAAGAAGTACCTCTTTTCCGATGTGGTATCGGGGCTCAGCACAGGAGTCGTGCAGCTCCCACAAGGTCAGTACCCTGCAGTCCATCCACACCACAGCAGCCATGAGCTTAGCTGGTCATCTGGAATAATATGAGGTTACTAAGTCTAAGGGGCCAGCTGCCAATTCCTGAGGGTCTGTTTTTGACTTCATGCTGCCTTTGTTTTGATATCACAGTGGCTCTGACATTGTGACGCAATCCCTTGGCTTCTGGGACTGTTTGTTTTTAAAAGTCTGTATTTCTTCTGCTCCACAGGGTTAGCCTACGCTATGTTAGCGGCTGTGCCTCCAGTTTATGGACTGTACTCCTCGTTTTACCCTGTTGTGCTGTATGCCATCTTTGGTACATCCAGGCACGTATCAGTAGGTAAGTTATTGCTTGTTGGCGTTGGGTTAAAAATCTCTTTAGTTAGTGCCAATAATCATTATTACCAAAATGAACAAGAAGAAGGGTTAAAGCAGTATTTGCTTTTGCTTTACTTCCCAGTATGTGTATTTCTGCAGGGTACACATGACAAAGTTTACATTTTGCATTAATAATTCTTAGAATTTAAAGTCAAGTTCAGTCTTATTCTTGGAGCATAAATGAGGTAAGGCCTGAAATTTGATACATCGAGGCATTCATGGGTGTTTGCTTGGGCATAGCTAATCCAAAAGTGGTGCACACTATATTTTCCTGAGCTGAGACTGATGCAGGTGCACTGCCGTAGCTGAACTCTGCTAGTTAGTTGAATTGGCAGAAGTCTGGATAACCAGGATAGCAAAGAGAAAATGCTAACATCGCAGTGTCTTTGATGGCATCCAGGCAAGTCTTCACCTGAGAACTTAACTTAAGGTTTTTGCTTTTGGAAATAATGCTGGTTCTGTATTTTGGGGGATAAAAACACTTAAGTGGACAAGTTGACAAACATACACCAAGACAGAGCTTCATACCAGCTAGACAACTGGGAGAAAAACAACATGAACAGAGAATACAGACAAAACAGGCACAAGAATATCATCATTACAAGAATTATCACATCATTATGTGGAAGGAGTTTGTGAGAAACTCAGGAGGATCTTCAATCATAACATCCCGATACATTTCAAGCCAAACAGCACCCTCGAGCAGAAGCTGGTTCACCCAAAGGTCAAAACGCTGCTGAGGGGCTTCGTGTATGCAGCGCAGAGCAGCGAGGAGTGCTCAGAACTTTTATATAGCAGTGACCAAACAAACACTTAATATAGCACAACACAGGAGCGCCAGCGCTCTGGATCAGGATTCAGTTGTCCATCTGCAGCTCAAAGATAATGGACATTCTTTTGAAGACAGTGATAAAGACATTTTGGACACATAATACAGATGGTTAGAGAGAGAGGTGTCAAGGAAGCATAGATAACAGCAAACTGCATGAGCAACAGATTGCCGGTGCTTGACAAGTCCTGAAGAATCTGTCAGATGAGATGTGAAATGTCTTCAAAAACCCCCCCAAAAAAAAGAAATGTCCAGCCGCCTTTTTTTTATTTTTATGACAATCCAACATTTTTCCTCCCTTTTGGGGATTAGTTTGGGTTTAAAATACTATTTTAAAGCGATAAAATCCCTCTTCCTTTAGCTGATTTTACTTTCCTACTAGAGAATCCGTATTAACTGGACAATGACAGCCAGTTGCTTGATGGACAAGCGGTTCAATTTCTAACCTTCTTATCTTTGGCAAAATGCTTTTAGAAAGCTTCTTTTTTATTTTGACTTGTAAAGACTTGTAAACATAATCTTTTTCTTGTACAATGTAGTTATTTTTTTTTTTAAGGGCAGGGAGACTTGTGGTTTATTAATCCCATGCTAGTTGACACGCCTCCTAATCTGAAGGAATGCAGGATGATGTCAGATGCAATGTTGTCCTCCTGTATTCCCCCTGGAGTCTTGGTCCACAGCCAGGGATGCTTTCCATGACTAGTGTCCAATTCTCTATCACCAGCCAAGACTGCCAGCTGTCTGTCGCACACACAAGCCAATTCAAGTGCTTCAGACCTGCTTCCACCAAACCTACCTTTCATGATGAAAAACACTCCCCTCTGCTGACGTCAGCAGCAGGATTATGAAATTTTAGCTGCCCCTCCCTGTGACTTCTCATCCACCTGTGCACTTCCTGTCCCTTGAAACTAGAGGAAGTCGTGTCACATGGCAGCTGACTAACAGACACAATAAAAACCACCTCACACATTCGCAGCATAAGAACCGATGGAAACAAAGCAGTGAACACATTCACAGGAAGCAGCTGGAAAACGGCGTCCGTCCAAACTTTCCCCTCTGCTTTGCAACACGGCAAGGAAGTGATACCTCACATGAAGACAGTGAGGGGGAATAACGGCGCAGCTGTTCAAGTGCTGAACACCGTGGCCTTTTCACTCAGGAAATATATAGACACGACATGTTCACTTCAAGTGCATGACCCCATCGTCCCTCTGGACATGGTGCTCAGCTCCATGGATGAAAATAAACGGGGCGAAGGTGAAGCTCTTCCATGTGTTTGTGTAAATACTGCCACTGATAAGACATGTTGCTGGCTTAAAAACAAACATTCTGTTTTAATACATGCATATAAAGCTTTTATCCACTTTTTGTGAGTCTAAACTGTTTTTTTTTTTTTTTTCTTTTTTAAGATAATTCAAAAAGCTGTAATGGACCAACAGACCTATTTTAATGTGTAAAGGCAAAACTTTGGAGATATTTGATGCTGAACGCTAGTTTGAGATACTCAAGACTTGATTTGGACACAAAGACTTACTAAATCAGTTTAAAAGATTATGAATCAGGTGATAAGACTTGAAAAAGACACAAGAATTAACAAACATGTAGGTGTTTCTTCTATCTTGTGGTATTTTTCTTCAAAATCTAAAAATTGAGGTAATGTTCATGTTTTTTGAAGTGAAGCTGCATTCAGTACGTATTAAAACAAGCATGTGAAATCTCGGCGTTGAAATGTTTTATATTTGTGTGGTGGAAGTACGAGTTGGGGAAAAAAACGTTTAAACTCTTCAGTTTTTAAGGTCCACGATAACCGCAGTCCTACAGGTTTTCCATGTATTCTTGCTCCAACACGCCTGACTCATATTAATCAGTTACTATGTTAAACTTCATTGGCTGTTGGACTTAATGTGGTGCGTTAGAACAACGATGCATCGAAAACCTGGAGGACAGCAGCCCTCGAGGACAAACTTTGGACCCCCCTGGATTAGAAGATGTTTGATCAGGACTGCAAATCTAGCAACCAAAAATGTTGCTTATGAAGTTTGTTTAGCTGTAAAGACCGCCATGTTTCCCATCTTCTTTGTTTTTGCTGTTTCAAACCAATAAGAAGTAAGCTTGCTTTCCATTGCTGTTCATATAAGAAAAGGTGAAATGTGATGGTTCTTACTGGGAAAAGTTCCTCTGTGGCAGTCTATTCCCATTTCAAAGAAGACCTGATAAATGCAGAGGAGGGTGGAAATTTCTTTGCAAATGCAATCTGATCTAGCAATGACTTTTTAACAATGTGATTAATGAGTTAATTATTGACATGGAGCTCTGTCCAGTTTCATTTCGTAGATGTCCAGCAGTTAATTTTGTTTGCTTTATATTTTCCGGTACTACAACCACCAACTAACTACCTAGCCTGTTCTACTCTGGTCACAGTAAAGTTTAATAGCTTCAAACTAAACATTGGAAACCAGCCAATAGAAAATGCCTGCCTCATTTTATAAGTGGATTTTTTTAAGTGATTTGCTTCACTAGTTAATTACAACCTAAAGGCTGTTATGGCTTCACAAACTTAACATGAGGCTACATATTTATTCAGTATTTCAACAAATATTTTTCTCCTGGAGCTCTATAACCCCCCCCCCCCCCACCCCATGTTGTTCAGTGTGTTAATGATTCTCCTGATTTCAATTAATGGTAGCTTTAAATCCAGCATGTGACCTTTTCACACAGTCTGGCTGCTGTCTGCAACCAGTGCCAACACTGGTATCGTGGGCTCAAACTGGCAAATGATGGGGCCTCAACGGGTCCTATAAAAACTAAACCTGCCCAACCTTTTAAAAGTAAAGAGCTGATCTAAATTAAACTCTGGATGGACAGAATGAGTGTCAGACCTTTCCAGTCTTACAGAGTTGTGGTTTCATATCCTCACATACAGTTTAGGTGCATTCCAGAGTTAGTTATACACATTATAGTGCATGTTCTGATCATAATGGGGATCTGCTTGTGTCTGTGACCTACAGGAACCTTTGCCGTCATAAGTCTGATGATTGGGAGTGTTGCAGTAAGGGAGGCTCCAGATTCCATGTTTTATGTCCCTGTCAATGGTTCCAACACGTCTCTAAGCCTGGATGAGGAGGCTCGTGATGCCAGGAGGGTCCAGGTGGCTGTGGTGCTCACCACCCTGGCAGGAATCATTCAGGTCAGTTTGGAAACTTCTGGCTAGTTCTTGCAGTCGGTCTGGACCATGCAATGTTTGTCTTATGTCTTTTTGTTTTTTGCAATGTTAAAAAGATGCATTGTCACCTTTTAAATATACTCATATTTCAGGATTAGTCTGGTAGATGGATGATTTTTATCTCGTCATCTTAAACTCTTATATGCAAGGCTGTTTTTTCAGCAACCTGGACACTATGACATCATAGTCTTTGTCTTTGTATGGTCAAATTCTCCAGGCAGTGCCCTTGAGCCAAAGTGTGCAAAATATTCATAACAACCATTTTAAAAAGTGGAAGTTTTTGCACAACAATGGAGATCAACAATGACTTGTCCATGTGGTTTTGTTTTGGACATGTCTCCATCTAAAGACCCCGTGGTCTTAGATTACTGGTTGTGGTTTATTTCTCATAGCCAGCAACACAGGCATGTTGGATATGTTCGCTGGACTCCGAGGACAACTGTTTTATTAAGAAGGCTCTATACCAGGGGTGTCCAACTCACCTCCTTTAGGGCTATAGTCCTGCAGGTTTTCCATGCATCCCTGCTCCAACAGAGACTCAACTGAATGAGTTATTATGCAGACCTTTATACGCTGTTAGATCCATTTAACTTAAGGGGTGGGGTTTAATAAGTGTTTTTTTTTTTTTTTTTTTAACTTCTGCCCACTCCTTTTTGAGTATGTTTGGTTTTGTTTTTTTGTTTTTTTTACTTTTGTTTTTTGTATGTTATGTTTTATTTTATTGAACATATATTGAAATAAACTTTAAAAAAAAAAAAAATTGAGTCTTGTGTGCTGAAGCAGAAATACATTAAAAATGTGCAGGACATCGGCCCTGCAGGACCGACTTTGGACCCCCTGCTCTATACGGTGCTGACTTCAGGGGAGACTTGAGCTAAAAGTCAAGGCTGTTTCCCCTATAGCATTGCATGAGTGTGAAGTTGAATATGTTCGTATTGGGCATATAAGCATATTTAAGTATAAACATTCTGGGTACACTGAGTAAAAAAGTACCTACTGAGGCTAATAGTACTTTGTGTTGATACATTTATTCAGTGGGCAACTAAAAGTTTCCATTTTTTGGTCGTACAGCAGCTCAGAAAGACAGGTTGACTCACCCAAGCAGCTACACTTGGCATTTACCAACCCACACACACTTCATACATTGTGTACAAAGAAAAGCAATTAAAAACTTTAGCCTGAAGTAAACGCGTTAGCATCATTGATTGCTGTTTCAGTTGCAGATGTTTGTTACCAAACTTCCTATATTTGCACCACATAGGCAACATAATGGTGTTAATCTGTAATGCAGAAAAATGTTGTGTCTTTTGGATACTTCCCACAGTAAGCAGCTTTTCCTCATTCTGAAATAATTGCAGTCTACAGGTACCTAAAATCAAGAACTTTATGACTGGAAATGATGGGATCAGGTTCGCTTTAACCTCCCAGCATGGCAGCAACATTGTCTCGTTTTTCCCACAGTAAAAAAACTGTTTACCCAAAGCAGCAGCAGAGTGTCTGAACCAGTGTTGATGCATCAACTTGATATTAATGTTTGCTGAACTTCTGCTATCTTCCCTTTTAGATCGTTTTCGGACTATTCAGGTTTGGCTTTGTGGCAATCTATCTCACAGAGCCTCTGGTGCGAGGCTTCACTACTGCAGCGTCTGTGCACGTTGTCATCTCCCAGCTCAAATACCTACTGGGGGTGAAAACTCAGCGCTTCTCTGGACCCCTGTCTGCTATTTATGTGAGTTCCTGAAGGAGTTTGGAAGTCTTTTCTCATTCCTGATTCAGATTACGATGACAATGCGACGAATCACTTCTACTGCTATCCCTGTGTCTTTCCAGAGTGTCAAAGCGGTACTCAGTGAAATCACAAGAACCAATATCACCACTCTTCTGCTGGGCCTTGCTTGCCTCATATTCTTGTATGGAATTAAAGTCCTTAATGAGCGCTTCAAGAAGAAGCTTCCAGTTCCCATTCCTGGAGAGATTATAGTGGTTATTGTCTCAACTGGGGTCTGTTACGGTTTATCCTTATGGAAAGACTACAAGGTGGATATAGTTGGGACAATACCGACAGGGTAAGCTGGGAGATGAATATGCTGTTAAAGTGGTTTCATATTTCCTGCCATTTAGTGGTTTTAATCTCCTGTTCTCTGCATCTGTTTGTAAAGCGAGCTGTCATAACATCGTAGCTCTCTAAAAGAAATATTGACACCCTGGGATGGATGTACTGCAGTGGTATTCTTTTGTGTTCCCAGGCTCCGCGCCCCTGGGGTCCCAGAGTTCTCTCTGTTACCCAGCATGGTGACGGACTCATTTGCCGTAGCCATTGTAGGATTCTCAATGGACATCTCACTTGCCAAGACCTTTGCCCTGAAGCATGGCTACAGTGTGGAAGGCAACCAGGTGAGTGTGTTCCTGTCACGATGAACTCTAGCTTGTCTCAACGTGTTTCCATGCACTTAAGCATTGAAAGGAAACATTAACAGGGTTTCTACACCGTCCTCTCATTCTTATTTTGTAAACTGAGATGAATTTAGGAAAAGGAAAAGGCAGAATGGGGTAAAAAAAATCCCACAGATTGTTAAAAAAAAAAACCCCCAAAAAAACCACAAAGTTTAAAACCAACTTAGTTTCCATTGTTTTGGTTTTAATTCCTGACAGTTTTACTTGTTCATCAGACATTATGTTTACTCATGCAGTGTTGTGGCAACCTCTGTATAGGCTGCGTGTCAGGTGAAAGAATATTGAAGTATTTGTTTGTATATTGCTAGTAATACTATTATTGAAGGATTCAGCGACACTGTAATGGAGATTTATGGAGCCAAACCATCGTGGGTTGACTTGGAGCCTTTGGTGGAAACAGGGTGAAAGAGGCAAGGAGCTGGATCTAAACAGAAACGGGTCTGGGTTTTGTGATCAGATGACTGATTAACCGTTTAACAGTAGACAAACAATTCAGAATTGCTTAATTAGGCAAAGATAGAAGCCATTAGTGATACTTTGTGACCCTGCTCTTCTAAAGAGGCAGATTTTCCATCACTGACTTACATTAAGGTGTGATTTGGTCCATTTAATCCTTTTAATGTTGTCATCTGTTATTCCTCCAGCTTGCTACAATTGAAGTACTGTCTCAGATGCTTTTCTCTTTAAAGGCAGAGTATGTAAGATTTCAAGGCGATTCTTTCCATCACTAGGTGGCAAACACCAGGTCGTGAGCAAAACCACAAAACTGCTACCTCCACAAACGACCACAGGTTGGCAGTAATGAGCAAAATTCACCCCTCACCCTTGCCAGCTCCAATGAGGGCAGGAATCGCTTGTGAGCTGTAGCTCAGAGACGCTCTGCAATAAATGGGCTTATACTCCCCCTACTGGTGGAAAAAGTACTTTTTTTTTTTTTTTTTTACTGGCCAGAAAACATTCAAGAAGGGTCTTTGTCATTAATTAAACTTGTAATTTAATAACGCATCAAATGGGACAGACTGGAACCTACATGTTTAAAAAACTATCTAATTATGATTGTAGTTATTTTTTTAGTTAATTTATTTGGAAAATATTGAAAATCTTACATACTCTACCTTTTAAGTGGCAATTTTTAAAAAACTAGAATAAGATTTCTATGAATTTCCTCTGCAAGGTCCACTATTGGTACAATTCTTAGCATTTTCAGGGAGCTAATTAACGCCTTGCATGTTTTTTTTGCTGCATTGTTTGTTTCACAAACTGTCAGCTGCAGATAAGATTTATGTTTCTTGTCTTGAATGAAGATGCATGTGCTCCTTGCAGGAGCTGATTGCCCTCGGTCTGTCCAACTGCATCAGCTCTTTCTTCCACACCTTTGCCGTCACTTGCTCCATGTCGAGGAGTTTGGTGCAGGAGAGCACCGGAGGAAAAACGCAGGTGAGGCGCCGCGCTGCTATCTCACTATCTCGCTGGACTTAATTGGTGTTGTAAAACTCCAATTAGAGATAATGTTTATGCGTTTATGTCTCTTTGTGTGTGTTGTTTAGATCGCAGGACTGATTGGATCGCTTGTCGTGCTGCTAGTGGTGGTTGCCATCGGTTTTGTCTTTGAACCGCTACCTCAGGTGAGCAAAAGCTGCGCAGACGACGTCTCAGAGCTTCTAGTTTCTTTCCTGGCAGCTGAACAAGTTTTTTATTCTCATGCATCACTTTTCTGTTCTGTTCTGAACTCCAGACCGCCCTGGCAGCCATCATCATGGTCAATTTGATCGGGATGTTCAAGCAGTTCAGGGATATTCCTGGTTTGTGGAGGACCAGTAAGATTGAACTGGTGGGTTGTCTTTTTTTCTTTTTTTTTTTTTTTGGTATTTTGGAATAATTTTGCATGAATGCTACTGGAGACAAACAGTGACAATCCTCCTCTCAGATGCTGCAGCTGAACAAGATTTTTTCTTTTCAGAAGAGGAAGTGAGGCTGTTGTTTTTAGCATGCTGACATGACTTTTGTTCCTTTTTTTTTTTTTTCCAGGCCATCTGGCTGGTCTCCTTTGTTGCATCTGTGCTATTGGGTCTGGATTACGGCCTCCTGGTAGCCATCTTGTTTGCCTTACTAACAGTCATCTACAGGACACAAAGGTGCAGCTAACAGGAAAAATCTTTAGTTAAATAATACCCCATATTGTATGATAAGAGCACAGCTACAGGAGCAGGTTTCTCCAAGTTCAAACTTCTTGTCTTTCAGCCCCAAAAGCTCCCTCCTGGGCTACGTTCCCAATACTGCGTTGTACTACGATGTGGATGCATATGAAGAGGTGAGTTGAATAGAGAATGCTTCACCACAGCTGTTTGCATCAAGCCTTAATGCTTTTTTTTTGCCTTGTTCCCAGGCATCGGAGTACGAAGGGATTAAGATTTTCCACTCCAACTCCTCAATCTACTTTGCCAACAGTGACCTCTATGTGAACACTCTGAAGGAGAAGGTAATCCCCCCTGCTATGTTGGCAAATGTGTTGGTTTGCAAACGAAAAGAAACTTTCTGATTTACTTGAAATCAGGATGTGATGTGTGTGTGTGTGGTGAACTCTGCAGCTGCTGTCATCTGGATGTTTGTACGGCATGAACGGAGACCAAACATGTTATGTTTTAGATCAACCACAAGAAAAAAACAAACACTTTGTCTCTTTGTGGTCTGAAAAGACCCCCCCATTTTTTTCACAGCTTTCAGAAATAAAACAGGTGCATGAAAGTTTATTGTACTTTTAGCAGATCTGTTCTGTGTAACTGTGCTGCTTTTAATTGCATTTTTTTTTTTTTTTTTACAGACGGGAGTAAACCCCGAGCAGTTACAAGCAGCTCGGAAAGCCCAGAAAAAACGGAAGCAGAAGGCAAACAGCGACCACATCTCTCCTCTGAAGATCTGCGCCAAGGTGAGCTTCCTGTTCCTTTTTTTTTTCCTCTTCCTGTTTTAACTCATCATCTGCCAACACTGTCAGCCTTGTTAACGATAAACACGGACATGCTGTACTTTTTAAAAAATTTTCTTTTTTTCTTCTTGTGTACGGGCTTGTCTGTAACGCTGCAGTGACTGAAAAACTTGTTTCCCCACTCTGAGGGAGTGTCTGGCCCTGAGACGGTCAGTGTTCCACAAAACTTTGTGCCTCTTAAAGAAAAAGGCTGACCCGTGTACCAGTAGTTAGACTGGTTAGAAAGGTTTGGGAACACTGAAAAGCTCATACTGGTGGATGATGGCTATTTTGATTGATTTAATAAGTACATCTGTCCAACCACAAGGTGTATTTGAATACTTATGGAGTCATACTAAAGGGAACACTGTATTTGTTGATATGTTTTATCGTATGTGTTACTGGTAAACACTAAATGAAGAGGACATGTAGCACAAATGAAAAACGTTTGTCTTGCCAATAGAAATATGAAAAAACCCAACCCTTACAGGATGAATATGAATTTTCCTTTGGCACGATGCAGCTATAACACCAAACCTCCAACCAATCTGTACAATATGTGATCATTATCATTACAAAGACTAACTGAAAAAGTGAAGGACGACAAAAGTAGAGATTTTTTAGTACAGACAGTTCAGGAAAGGTTTTAATGGCCATTTTGGCGCCATCTTTCCTCAACATCCCCCTTCAGGTTTTATAAGATTAGGGACTTGTTTAGGATTACTGGTGTTTATAATACAATGATTTGTTTCATATTAACATTGGAGAGTTTGTTGTGTTTTTAATTCATTAAGTACTGTCTGAAATGGTAGTTGCACCTTGTGGGGTTCCTCAGAGAAATATTTGTGTTTTGTTTTTTTTTTGTTTTTTATAACCTCTGAGTTAACAAATTATCTTGTGTAAGTGACTGCCGATGTAAATAATAATGAAAAAAGGTTAAATGACAATTTTATTCAGTTTGACACTTTCATTATCAGAAGATTGTGTCACTTTTAACAAACTGGTGGTGTTAAAGCTTCAGCTCAAACTTCATCTTTTGTAATTAAGGAATACTGCAAACATTAATGGTGTCGAAGGTTAATCTGGAGATGATTGTTCATGCTTCTGTTTCTTGTTTGGATTATTGTGACGGTCTTTTCAACAAATCACCTTCGGATCAACTTCTGACTGCAGAAAGCAGCTGAAGCATTTCTACACAGCTAAGCTTTTAACTAACTTGTATTTATTTCTTCTAAAATGACTTGTTTTACTCTTGTTTTTGTCCTGATGTAAAGCACTTGGTAACCATCACTTCCTAAACTGTTCTGTGACTGGTTCCAGTATGAGGATGAAGCCGTGACCCATGAGGTTTTGCCTCCGAGCCAAGCGGTGCAGGAGCAGAGGAACGGCCAGTTGGAGGACAAACACAACGAATCAACCTCTGAGGAGGCAGTCTTTCTCGAGCCCTTCGGCAAAGTCCACTCCATCATCCTGGACTGGACTAATGCCAGTTTCATTGACTCAGTGGGAGCCAAAGCCATCAAACAGGTTTCCTCTTTGTCTTTGTTTTCAGCCGTTCTGGATGCTTTTAGACACATTAAATGACACATTAAATGATCTGTTCTGTTTGTGTAGATTATAAAGGAATATGCTGCAGTGGATGTTCGGGTGGTCATAGCCGGCTGCAACAGTGAGTAATTATTTAATGAACGATACAGATGGACGAGTTTTCAGTGGCTCTGATATTAATCCCGTCTCTATTCCTCAAGGAAACCTGTTGGATGAGCTGGACAAGTTGCGCTTCTTCACTGGGGACATGACTGCAGATGTGGTGTTTCCCACAGTCCACGATGCAGTGCTACACTGTCAGCACTCAAATTCCAGCCCACCTGCTGCTCCTGAAACAACCTGATGGAGGGGGGGGGGGGGGGGGGGGGGGGTCCTTAAAACAAGACAATCATAGGAGAAACCAGACCTGAACAGCAGAGCTGCAGGATGCCACCAACTGACCACAAGTCTCTGATGTCCAGCATCCCAGCGGAAGTTTTCTTTTTTTTTTTTAACTTGAGTCTCAAGAGTCTCATAAAATTTTAAGCATCCAAACCAGCAAGTAAGTTGTGCGTTATAGACTTCCATCACATCAATATCCAGATGACATTCGAAAAGCTTTGCTCCTTTTAGTGGTCCACACACACACACACACACACACACACCCACTGACGGAAGTATTGAAATTTGCACTTTATAGTCTTTTTGTACTTCTGAACTTCTTCGGACTCTCTGCTGCAGTTCTCGTGTAAATGACGCCAGAATTATCTGAAAGAATCCAGTTTGTGGTGTAAATGTGAAACCGGTAATCTCATTTTTACACTGGTACCAAATGTCTGTTATGATTGTTATATTTTTAGCTGGTTACATGTAATTGTTCCTCTGGTATGTTAAGTGGTGACTGTTTTCCTGAGCCAGTTCTGCTTTAAGGCCTTGGTTTTTATGCAGAGACTTCCTTTGACTTAACGGTAGAAGTGGTTGGTGATAATACAGAATTTTAGTAATTGTGTCTGAAGGTTAAACAAATTAAGTAAACATTCTAGTTTTTATTGCATTTTCGTAAATTTCAATATACTGATAACAAGGTTCTAAAACATAGGAATGGACGATAAGCTACACAAATATCTATATTGTTACGCTTCTGTACACTATTTTAAAGAGCCATATTACTCATAACATGCAGCACTAATGGGAGTCGCATCTATAGCTAAGGATCATAACTGAAAAGTTTCCAGAGTTTGTTACTAAAATGTCTTTTGTCTGGATATTTAAGTCAGTTTTGGTTTGAAAACTTGTCATGCTGTTACTGAATATCACAAGATGCCTTTTAAAGTTACCATGTGTGTAATGTTGAAATGTTTAGATTCAATGAGACGTAAATTTGAAATAAACTTTATTTTTAAAGAGCTTAGAGTGACAACAAAGGGACTTTATTTTATCGTATTGTTTCTTGTGACAGTGTCAATCAAAATGAGAAACGCTCAGACAGAAACACACTCATTAGTTATAGGTCATGTATCTGGGGGTAGCGCTGAACTTGGCGTAGGATTTAATGACCTTGTTCACGGCCTCCAGGAAGTCTTTCTCCGTGGCGATCTTCCTGCGAGCTCTGATGGCAAACATTCCTGCCTCTGTGCACACACTGCGGATCTCAGCCCCTGATGGGAAACACAAATTAATTCCACACCAAAACAAACACGGATATTCCTTAATTTTCTTCACTGCTTTGTCTAATTACCCTTTTAAACTAAATACCTTTACAAGCTAAAATGCCAATAAGACCAGTCTGAACCCAAAAACACCACATACAGCCCTAAACTTAATAGTGCAGCCCCCTGGTTGTTGTTTCGGAGCAGCATAATGCCAATACACTGCCCCCTTGCGGCCACAGATGTGCACTACACATTGAAGGCAATGATAAGAATTTGTTGCTGAGTCTTACCAGTGCTGTTGGGACAAAGACGAGCCAAGAGCTCAAAGCGAATGTCTCTCTCAACACTCATAGATCGAGCATGGATCTTAAATATGTGCGTGCGACCCTGCAACACATAACAAAACAAGAAAAAGGTGCGTGAATTTGAAACTTTTACTGAAAAAAATAACAGTTTGCTGACTCATCATGCCCGTGTGAGAAAACTCACCTCCAAGTCAGGCAGGCTGAATTCGATCTTCCTATCCAGACGACCAGGTCTCATCAGCGCGGGGTCCAATGTGTCCGGTCTGTTGGTGGCCATTAGCACTTTGATGTTGCCTCGGGGGTCAAAGCCATCCAGCTGGTTGATGAGCTCCAGCATGGTTCTCTGCACCTCGTTGTCCCCGCCGGCGCCGTCATCAAAACGGGCACCTGAGAGGTTTAAGAGATTCTAAATTATCCAGAGGGACCAGAATAGCTGAAATTGCATTAGAAACAAACATATTTCTACTTGGAAAGTTTATTTTAAGTCTGTCACCTTTTACTTCACCTTAAGCTTTAAAAATGATCTTCTGGCCACGATTTCAGAAAGATCATTTTCATTGTTTTCATGACCAAAATGTTTTTTTTGGCCAATTTAAATTTATAAATTGATGCCAGCATTGAAATCTCAATTTCCCATCAGTAACAAACAATAGCTGGGACAGATGCAAGTTTACCAATAAGTCACTTCATCCTTTCTTTTGAAATGCAGTTTTTTTGTTTCTGTTCTTTTAAATCTATGCCTTGACATCCTTTTGGGCATAAAAATAAAAACTCTAGCCTTAGTTGTGCATAGCATGGTAATCAGAGAAAAACAGGAATATACAAGACGTTAATGATAGCATACAGGTTTTCATTCATTCAAATGTTCATTGATTTGATGGACACTGCTGCATATCTGTCATCCATCTTCTACCAGATATCCGGGGTCGGGTCCCGGGGTCAGCAGCCTAAGCAGGGAAGCAGCAGCTCTACTCTGAGCCCCTCCCGGATGACCGAGCTCCTCACCCTATCTCTAAGGGAGAGCCCGGCCACCCTGCGGAGGAAACTCATTTCAACCACCTGTGTAGGAGATCTCCTTTTGGTCACGACCCACAGCTCATGACCATAGGTGAGGGTAGGAACATAAATTGACTGGTAAATCGAGAGGTTCCCCTTCTGGCTCAGCTCCTTCACCACGACAGACCGGCACAGACTCCGCATTACTGCAGACGCCGCACCGATCCGTCTGTCGATCTCGCGCTCCATCCTTCCCTCACTCGTGTGCAAGACCCCGAGGTATTTAAACTCCTCCACTGAGGCAAGACCCCACTCCCGACCCAGAGAGGGCAATCCACCCTATTCAGGCTGAGGACCATGGTCTCAGATTTGGAGGTGCTGATTCCCATCCCAGCCGCTTCACACTCTGCTGTGAATTGCTCAAGCGAGAGCTGGAGATCACGACCAGATGAAGCCCAACAGGACCACGTCATCCGCAAAAAGCAGAGACCCAATCTGAGGCCACCAAACCAGATCTCCTCCCATCTGTCATTAGAAATGCAAATACTTGTTTTTACGTTTTTCTCTGATGTCATCCTGGATAATCTTTCTTATCTTTGGCATGAAGAACCAGATGTGTGTTTTTCCCATAACGGCTGAAATCAGACAGCACATTTCCACAGTCTTCTTGTCCATTTCAAACGAGCTTGTGGGATTTATATGCAGAGCTGATACATGGCTTCCTCTCTGTGAAATGTAGTTTCAAGTTTTCAATTCAGCAGATTTTGGTAAGTCATGATGGTTTTCCAAAGTTTTCCTCAACCAGTTGCTGTATCAGGTCTTTGCTTTTATGCACCAAGACTTCTCCCAATTTCTTAAGAATGTATGATGCATACTTTAGTTATTAAGTCTGAAGGTTTAAAAAATTAAATTCTGGTCCTACTTTAGAAGATTTCACTACTTTTATAATAAGAAGGGTTCAAGAAAGGGGTATTACCAGTAAACTCTGCAAATATCTAAATTCTCTGTTACCCATATTTGTACATTATTTTAAAAGAACACAACACACGATGAACATCAGAGAAAGTCTTACCCCCAATTGCATCAATTTCATCAAAGAAGATCAAACAAGCTTTCTTAGTTCTGGCCATTTCGAACAGCTCACGCACCATCCTGGCTCCCTGTAAACATGAACACAAACAGTAAAGATGATGACAAAAGGTATTTATAATCTAAATTCCAACTGTGGTGAGCTTACCTCTCCCACATATTTCTGCACTAGCTCAGAGCCGATGACTCGGATAAAGCAGGCATCTGTTCGGTTGGCAACAGCACGAGCGCATAGGGTTTTTCCAGTACCAGGGGGCCCAAACAGCAGCACACCTTTAGGGGGCTCTATACCCAGATTGACAAACCTCTCAGGCTGGTGAAAAGAAGACAGAAAAAGTGATCAGTCTGGATAGTCTCCTTAAAGCAGGGTAGGTAGATGTTATTACTTGTGAACACTCACATGGAGCAGAGGGGTTTCAACCACCTCTCTCAGCTTCTCAATCTGCTCCTTACATCCACCAACATCACTGTATGTCACATCAGGCTTCTCCTCCACCTACATTAGATGTGGGCCACAGATTCATAAGCAGGGAAATGACCATTTCACATCTCTGGTAAAAATAAGAAAAGGGGAACACTTTTCCTCAAAACATTTTGTCATTCTAAAATGTTTGTTAAATGCAACTACTTCAAGTATATACTTTTTATAGTCTCCCCACATTCATACCTGCATCATAGTAACAGTGGGATCAATTTTTGGAGGCAAGGGGATGTGGATCTGATACTTGTTCCTGTCAACCCTGGAAAAACAAAGAGGACACTACATTTACCAAACTGGCCTGTAATCCATGAAATAAGAATCACATTTAAGTAACATCTGCCTCACCCAACTCTCATGCCCTCTTCAATGTCAGTGGGAGCCACTTGATCACTCAGGTCTACCACAAATTTGGCAAACTGTTTGACGTTGATGATATATTTCGGGTCTTCAGAGTCTGCATTTATGATCTTTGTGCATCTGTTTAATAGTGAAAGTACTTAATGAAAAACCCGTAAAAGAAATATCCAACACATGCACGCTACAACAGATTATGCACAATTTTAACAATGAATGGACTTTATACTGATGTGCTCATATTTATTCATACCCTTTCATTAAAGAAGGAAAAAATGATGCCTGTAAATAAGCTGAAATTGACTAAAGTAATAATAAATAAAAATATAATGAAATGCATTACATTATTTTCTAATTCTGGTTCAATAGAATTTCAGTCAGGTGTTTTCTGTTCCTCTCAGTAAGACTTCTGCACCTGTTGACAGGTATTTTGTCCCACTGTTCAACAGAAAAATGCTCCAATTTGTCCAGGACCAATTTGTTTGTTTTTTTTCTTTTTTTTCCAACTCATTTAAATGAAAAAAAACAGTTTCTTGTATTACTAAATTATAGTTTTGCAAATTTTTAGTTATTGTTCCTTTTTTAAGTCTCCAGTTATTTGAGTGACTGTTGTAAATTCAGTCTGTTCTTTAATGAAAGGGGATGAATACATAGGAGCACAACTGTATATAAGAGATTCAGAAACTAATGGAAAAAATTAACATGAAGTTACGTAGCTTTAACTTGTAACACCAGAGAGAAACAATAAAGATATACAAAGCTAAATTGGTAAAACAGAGTGTTTTCTTTACCTTGCTACCTGCAATGGCTGCTCGCTCTGCAGGGTCTGCTTGTCAGCAGCCAAATCCCAAAGAGCTGGAGGAGCCAGGCCTGTGTCTGACTCCTTGATCCCTGTTCAAGTCAAACAACACCATATTGCACACAATTACTTTTGAAAATAAAATAAAAAATGTCCAGCACCGTCTTCACCACTCTGTTATTGTGCAAGTGTATTTCTAGCTTCTTCACCAACCTGTCAGCTCATTGATCTTTTTGAGAAGCTGCTGAATGTCATCCTCCACTTGTTTAATCTGCCTAGAGTAGGTGCTTTGACCCTGTGAACAAAACATATAAACTCTTCAAGTAAGTGCAAATGTCACAAATTCTTGGGCATTCTTGAATTCATTTGTTTTATGGGGGTAATACTTACGTATGTTTTGAGCAGAGCTATGTCCCCTTCATCCAAAGCTGTGACGGAAATGAAAACAATTGAGTTAGCACCGGACAGCAGCGCTGGGCCGCTAACACAGTTACTGAGTTAACGACATAAAACAACCAAGTTAATCCTGTTTTATTAATTATAATTGTTTTAACCCCAAATATGTATTACTTTGCGTTTATTTGCTGACAGAAATGCAATAGGGACGTGACTAAATTACAATAGTTTATTAACAAGCTGAGCTAATGTTAGCCTTCGAGTAGCTAGCTGATATCGACGTTTTTCTTTCAGCAATTACTTTAAATTAACATCCATGGTTTACCTCTGATGGGTGCGTCTTCCTTTTCCTCTTCCTTTAACTTCCTTTGGTCGTCACCCAAATAGTCTGGCATCTTTAATGTAATATCTAACTGCCTTGTTACGAAGAAACTTCCCTGCTTCAGCAGCTAAAATCGTACAATTACACAGCAGCTTTAGCTTTCCGCCACTATGCGCCACTTACCGGAAATACAAGTCGGAGTTGTATTGAGGATGTACGGCTCATGAAATATTTTGTTAGAGAAATAGTATTATTTAAAACGAATTGTAGCACTATAAATATGATGTAAATTACTATCTTTAAAGTAATTGTGCTGGTTTATGACAAAAAGTTCGAAGTCACAAAAAAATCTCTGCGGAACTTCAAATTAAGTACCATTGTGACAACACGGAGTTAATAATGTACACACCACTGAGCTCGTTTTCGGACATAGACATATTATTTACATAGACGCCGCATAGTATCACGTCTAATCGCGCCGCCATCTTTGATGGGTCTCCCATGCGCCTCCAACTCATTTATTTGTAAAGTGTTGGCCCAACCACAACAATAACTCCACTAATTTTTATCTGATTTTCTCACAGTTTGGTTTGTTACAAAGGGCAGATATATTGTTATGATGCAGATAACTGTAAAACATTTAAAAAAAAACAAAAAAACAACAACAACAACAACAACAAAAAAAAAAATCAACAACGCGCTTTTATGTTAGAATATTTTGATAAGTCTTATAGTTAGGGATCGTTAGCATTCCTTAGTTATGCTGCTATAGGTTTAGACTCTCTCTTTCTCTTTCTTTATCCCTCTCTCTTAAACACCTCATTGGACTAAAATGGATCGTTTGCATTTAGTAGATTATTCAACGTGTTAACATTATTTATCAACCAATTATATCGAAAAGGGCTTTGTTTGTGTGTTTTATAAACGCGTTGTTCCACAAAGAAAAAAAGAGTTTTGTGGGGAAACCATGTTGACTGCAGCGAAACTCGAAACCGGGGACCTATCCAGTATGGCGGCGACGCGGGTTCACTCTCCAGCGCTCAATGCAGTGTCTATGTATATATGACGTCTATGGTTCTCGGATTGGCACTTGCAAAGGGAGGCCCATGTGCTGCGTTAATGAGCGGGCCACAGACTAGCACTTTAGAAAGCTTTCACATGAAAATCGACGTGTGAATGTTTTCAAACGACGTTTTATCAAAATGTTATTAGAAGCAAAGGACGGCGAAGAGACGGTCGTGTTAAAAGCGGCTGCCGGTAAGCAGTAGCCTAGCAGAGGCTATAGGAAGAGGGCGAGCTAAGCTACTAATGTTATATATTGAGTGTTGCTGTGCTTATTAGCATTCATCTGAAAACAAAAAAGACATAAATGATCACTCTAAGACTATTGGCTTCTTCGATGACTGAACGACACAGTTTAATCTTAATACTTTATTTTATATTTCACTTTATTCAGAATAGTATTTGGTGTGTTGCATAATATGACCGAGTGGGTCCCCACCACTCATGGTTCAGATTACTGCACTGCCTTGCTGGCAACACTTGATATTAACTTACTTGTTTGATATTTCACACCCTGCCATATCTCTGGTGTCTTAACACTTGTTGTATCCTTTGATTATCTGGCATGTGTATTTCCTCGGAATACAAAACAGGTGCTTCCTGTTGAAAGTGAAAAAGGTAACAAAACCTCCAACTGCTTGTTGGTTAATACTAGAAGCAAACAAGAAGGAACATTAATGGTTGTTACACCAGCTTTCTGACATTTTCTAAGTTATATATTTACCAAAGCATACAAAAAGGGCTGATGCAGGTACAAAGCATGTCATCATTTTGCATAGCATTTTAGTACACTGGAATTAAGAGGGGAAAAATGTTTGCTCTGACAAAAAATATAATGAAGCTAGTGTTAACGTTTGTCATACAAGCTTTGATCATGAAAACAAAGCGGCTATATTTTAAAGCAGAAATGGAAATGTAGTCTTGAAAGAGTTTTAAATGTACTTATTTAGATATTCTCTGTTAATCTTACATGCAAGTTTTTCGGTCTATACTGCTTATGTCTAAATGTTGCATTTGGTATATCTCATTTGTTTTATTTCTATAAATGGTATATTGGCATATTAAGACATTTTAGATGCGTCAGTGGTTACATTTGTAATTTATCCATTATTTATCTTTAGTGCACATTTTTGTTTTAACTCAATTAAATTGATATATTTAGAAATGTGTTCTTATTTTACAAAGCTAATGTGATTGAAAAGAACATTGATATGGGCTTTTTTTTTTATTTTTTTAAATTTTTTTTTATATCAGATTGGATTAATTTTACTCCTCCTGTTCACAGTTGATGTCGAACCTTGTGTTGTAACATCTCTGCACCCCCACAGCATCTGTTCAGGTTCAGGTGGAACCGGTGGGACGATGGTTTGAAGCGTATGTGAGGAGGAGAAACAGGAATGTGTCGGCGTCATTTCAAGAGTTGGAGGAAGAAGAGGTGTCTTCAGAGGAATCAGAGGATGAGGAGTTTCAGCTTGAGGAGCACCCGGTGCTTCGAACACTTGACCCTAAAGACTGGAAGGTATCTGAGAGATATTTCCAAGTAGCCTTTCAATCTTTTTAACATCCATATTTGGTTTTTCTTATTCAGCAGTTGACAGAGTTTCAGGTGATAGTCTTATCAGGCGCAGGGAACAGAAAATAATGGAGCAAGTCCCTTAATGTTACAGTGTAGGTAAAAACTAAGTGATTTTATGTGGTATCAATGTTCAACCTCATCTTGAACTCCACATGTGTATAAATAAAGGTGTAAAATCAATCCCAGATGGGTGAATGAACATTCTATTCAGCTTCCGACCACTTTTAAAGTTTGAGCATATTAAATATAAATGGTTTTATAATCCAGCAGTAGCTAAAACTTTTTACTTTGAAAGCAGCTCTTTGGATTCTAGCAGGAAAGCTTCTTTTCTTTTTGTTATTCAGCTTTGAAAAAGGTGCATCTTTTTATATTTTCATTATCTGCATGTAGTAAAAGGCTTCAGAAGACTCTTGAGGCAAGTTGTGGGTTATCTGCTTGTTTGTGTTGCATCAGAGCAGTTATTTGATGAACAAGAGAAAGCATACACTAATAACACTGATCCTAAAAGGATGATGTGATAGTCTTCTACATAGTCAGGTATGTTTTCAGTGCTGAACATCTGGCTTGCTTGTATTTTCAGTGTGTTATGCATTGCTGTCGTTGGTGAAAGAGCTTCTCTGATTGGCTGTTAGTGAGCCTTTATATAATGCAATGTGTTTCACTGTAAACCTAAATGTAACATTAGTCCTTCATGTCTCTTTTCTCAGAATCAAGATCACTATGCTGTACTCGGGCTCCCACACTTGAGGTACAAAGCAACACAGAAACAGATCAAAGCTGCCCGTAAGTGTGTCTCCTCCCCTTCTCTTGATTCAGTTCTCTGATTGGCTGGAAGACGTTGGTTTGATGGCACGTTCTTGCTTTTTTTTCTGCAGACAAAGCAATTGTGCTCAAGCACCACCCTGATAAAAGAAAAGCTGCAGGAGAGCAGATTGTGGAAGGAGACAACGACTACTTCACTTGTATAACTAAAGGTAACCAATTCTGTTGTTTCTGACCGCACATCTGGGATGTCCTGAACTGGGAGTCACTGTGTTCTCATTTCGATTGTTTGGCCTTTCAGCGATAGAAATCCTGTCCGACCCTGTGAAGAGGAGAGCCTTTGACAGCGTCGATCCCACCTTTGACAACACAGTGCCTACCAAGGGGGAAGGCAAAGAGAATTTTTTCGAAGTGTTTTCTCCCGTTTTTGAGAGAAATGCCAGATGGTCTTCCAAAAAGCATGTGCCCAAACTAGGAACCTCGGAGTCGTCTTTTGAAGAGGTGGACAGTTTTTACTCTTTCTGGTACGTACAGAAATATTTTCACTGGATTTTCAGAACCAGGACTGATATTTGCAACTGGGGGAAAAAAAAAAAAAAAGAGCAAATTATTGATCCTTTTTTGTATGTTGAAGGTACAACTTTGACTCATGGAGGGAATTTTCCTATCTGGATGAAGAGGAAAAGGAAAAAGCTGAATGGTAAGGTGATGCGCTGTTGAAAACACTCCCAAGCCTTGTGTAGTAGCCCCCATTTAACTTGGATTACCTCCTTTTTCCTTCTGCAGTCGGGATGAAAGAAGATGGATTGAAAAGCAAAACCGAGCTTCCAGAGCTCAGAGGAAGAAAGAGGAAATGAACAGAATACGCACACTAGTTGGTACAGGCTTAGATTTCATTTAACAGCAACATAAAGGTGCAGAAGGCCTTTAAAATATTCAGTACAAACCTCCACCATGTATGTGTGACTGATTTACACCGCTTCGCTGCAGATACGGCCTACAGCTGTGACCCTAGAATAAAGAAATTCAAAGAAGAAGAAAAAGCGAGGAAAGAGTCGGAGAAGAAAGCTAAAGCTGAAGCTAAGAAGAAGGAGCAGGAAGAGAAGGAGAGAGTAAGTCTTTTTCATCCAGATATTGTTCATTGACTGAGGAAAACAGCTGACAGAATATGCTGTTCCTCCTGCAGGCTCGACAAGCAGAGCTGGACGTGGCCCGTTTGGCAAAGGAGAAGGAGGAAGAGGAGGCCAGGCAGGCTGCCCAGCAGGCAAAGAAAGAGAAGGATATTCAAAAGAAAGCCATCAAGAAGGAGAGGCAGAAACTCAGGACCACCTGCAAGGTTTTAACTCCAACCTCTTTTTTTTTTTTCCTTCTTCAAGCTGATAAATGTTTACCAAACTGAGCTGAACAAGCACTTTTAAAATGTGGGTTTGACTTCAGGATCTTGTTCTTGCTTCCACAGAAATGGAATTACTTTGCTGACAATGAAGCTGACAGTGTGAAAATGATGGAGGAGGTGGAGAAACTCTGCGACCGCCTGGAACTGACAAGGTTCAGTAGACTCCAATGTCTGATCTAATCTTTATGAATGATTATTAAAATGACTGCAGGCGTATTTCTGGACACATGGAGCACCAACACAGAGGTGGTGTGCATGCAAATTGGATTAGTGTTGAATTGCTTTCCTTTTTAGTGCATCAGATGAGCCGAACTGCAGTTTGAACATGCTTCCTTCAACATGATGGAATTGCGTAACTCTGTTATTTATAGAAAAGATAAAAATCCAAGTTTTGTGGTGCTTTTTAGAAAATGAGATGTGACAGGATTTTTGTTTTCAGTCTGCAGTCCTTGAATGAAATCCTGGTCTCAGGCTCTGAGGAGGAGAGCAAAGCAGCAGTTGAGCAGCAGGTAGAAATGTGATTCTTTAGGAGCTCACCAGAGTCCTCCATACGTTCACGTTCAGATTCATAAACATCTGTATCTTTTAATTGAATTAAATTCTTCCCCTTCAGGTGCAGGAGGTGAACACCCAGCTGCAGAAGGAGAAGGAGGCTGAGGTCCAAGCCAGGCAGGCGGCTCGCAGTGCCGAGCAGGCCAGTGGAGGAGGCGGAGGTGGCTGTGGGAAAGGCTGGAGCGAGGATGACCTGCAGCTGCTCATCAAAGCGGTCAACCTGTTTCCTGCTGGAACCAACGCCAGGTAGTCATCTGCATCAGAGGCTTTTTCACATCCTCGCATTTCTTGCTCATTTGTTAAAAATTCATCTGGAGACAGATTTAGGCTTTTTGTTTTCGCGTGGAAGGAACTTAGTTTCCACGTTTTTCTTGCAGATGGGAAGTTATTGCCAATTACATGAACTTGCACTCCACCAGCGGCTTGAAGAGGACAGCCAAAGACGTCATCAACAAAGCCAAGAATCTGCAAAGACTCGGTACGATCATATGGACTCCTCCTCCAGCCTGACATTTGATCGGCTGCTCTGTAAACATGTGGATTTCCTATTTAAATACGCTGCCGCTTGTGCCACTCCAAGTTATATAAAATGCTTTCCAGTGTCACACTAGAAGCCTGTATGGTCTAATACATTCAGGTCTGCACCTGTCATGTCCTCAGATCCACTACAGAAAGATGAGATTAACAGAAAAGCCTTTGAGAAGTTCAAGAAGGAGCACACTTCAGTGCCGCCCTCCATAGACAACGCAGCACCCTCCGAGCGGTTTGATGGTGAGTGCGGACAGTTTCTCTGTGTAGCTATGTGGTAAAGATTAAGGATGTTGGATGTGCAGAATCAGCAGTGTCCAGTAAGTTTATCACCATTTCTGATTTTTAAAACTTGTTGCGAACAAGCAGTTCAAGCAAATGATCAAACAATCAAGCATGACGTTAAGATCAGGACCCTTTGGGTGTTTCAGTTTAGACTTAAAGCATACCCCAGAACTTCGTAACTAGATGTTGCAACCCCCAAAGGAACCAAGTCTAGTGGACTTTTGGATGTGAGCAGGACCTTTTGAACCACTTCGGCTATGCTCGGTACAGACTCTTCCCTGGACCAGCTCAAGTTCTGTTTACATCTCAGGGCTGGAAACAGGGTTATGGAGATCAACACCCCATCCAGTGGCATGATCACTCTTCTCTGAACACGTTCCACTCTGTATGCTCTGCTTGTGACACAGTCACTGAGTCGTCCTGCAGGTTTATTCACTAACAGCTGCTAGTTTTCTTTGTCTCTCATTAATATTTAACCTGATAGTTTTTAGTGCTCTTGACAGTTGATAGCTTAGTCCTCCGCAGGGGGAATATGAATCTAAGATTGGCCTGTTTGTGTATATGTGTGTGTATGTACATGTTTTTATATAGGCATATGCGTATGTATCAGCATGTGTCTTTTTTTTCTTCTCTTTTCTTCTTTCTCTATGAGGTGTCTTCTTTTTCTTTCCCTTTCATCTGTCTCTTTTCTATCCTCTCTGGTCTGATCCAACAGTAGAAACTCTGTATTACAAATAGAGAAATAAAATAAGAATCCAGAAAATCAAGGGGATCATCATACCAGTAATGCTCCCCTTTGTAAAGTAAACAGCATCAGACCATCATTCTGCTTGCTTAAATGCTGGACAAGAGACACACACAAAAAAAGTAAGAATGAAAATCCAAACATCCTATAACATCTAGTTTGCTCAATGTAAGAGAGCAGTAAGAAAACCAGTGTTTGGATTTTAAGTGAAGACAGGCGAAATGATTTTTTTTTTTTTTTTTTTTGCAAGCTGTCTGTGAACACGACCAGCTATGTCATATAGAGCAGCACTTAGTCACTGTTTGTAGCCATTATAAAGTATATGAAACCTCGTAAGGGTTTAACCTTAGATATGTGTCTCAGAGCTGCTCAGTTGCATGATCGCTGAAACAGCTGAATGGTTGCCATCTGCTTTAGGCCAAACATGATTTTTAAGATGTAAATAGAACTTAAAAAATGATTATTAGTTACAGCTATTTATGATAATAGCTATTCATTTCTGATTAAACTCTAGCTGCTTTCATTCTTATTCCCAAAGACGGGGGTCCCGACCCACTGCCTAGTTTTTCCATCAGCTTTCTGTCCTGATCACTATTTGAATATGCAGTTCACCGATCAGCCACACCAGGAAGCTTATTGTTTTGTTTTTTTTTCACCACATTTAAACGTTTCAGCCCTGAATGTTTAGAGTCTGGTCCCAAAACAACTGTAACCTGTACTTTCACTGTTATCTGCTGCCTTTTCCTCCAGTGCTTTGTTGCTTCTCATCAACACACCCACTGATACTGTAGCAGTTTGGTAAAGCTGGAAAGACAATTACAAATTTGGCTTTTCTGGATCAATAACTCAACATAAAATCATCTCAACAAAACTGTCACGTCACTGCGATTGTAGCTTGCTGTGATTTCAGGTGAGGTGTTTGTTCTGGACAAACAATGTTCCATTGATTAGTTGTAGATCTGGGAAAGCTGCAGCTACCATACAGCTGGTGGATGGAGGGGGTGGGGGTCTGATTATCAGGCTGCTCCTAGTGAACGTGGAAGATTATTTGTCTGCATTTAAGACCTAGTTTTTACTCATTTTACTACATGTGTTCCTCCAGCTTCTGGTAGTGAAGGTAATGCTGCTCCCTGGACCACTGAGGAGCAGAAACTTTTGGAGCAAGCCCTGAAAACCTACCCAGTCAGCACACCTGAGAGGTGGGAGAAGATAGCTGCTGCTGTCCCTGGACGAAGCAAGAAAGACTGTATGAAGAGGTACAAGGTATGTTGAAGACTTTCTTTTTTATTTAGCTGCCTAATATAAAGTCTACATTATACATGATCAAACAAACAAACTGCAATTCAGTATAATTTAGGACAAAGTGTCACTTAATGGTTCATTTCCAGGGTTAATATTTATTCTTGTATGTCTGACAGGAACTGGTGGAGATGGTTAAAGCCAAGAAAGCTGCTCAGGAACAAGTGGCAGCCAAGAAAAAATGACAAGAACCACAAATCTTAATAGAAACTGTTATTTTAATGTTATTGTGTTCTTTATTTTATAATAAAAAATAATAACTAGAGCTAAGACTTAAATATTCTGTTGTCATACTGCACTGATAGTTCTGCTCAGGTTCTCATCCAGAACATCCCACTGCGGATCCGGTTGTAGTCTGGCAGCTGTTCAATCGGACCTAAAAAGAAATGGGTTGAACATCACTGCTAAATGACGTTTCTGATAGCCCATACATGTCATAGCTTTTCAACTTCAGGGGATGTTACAACAATGTTATAACCCATTTATAACTGATATGGTAATAATACCGATAATGCCAACACTTATCAAAGTGACCAATTTAGATGAAACTTAAGTATCCAGATTTGTTGCGTGACCTGACAAATTACAAAAGTGTGAAGATAAAGCATGTGATAGTGTTGGTACAGAAATACAGTGGTTGTCTGGGCAACTGCTTGATCATTTTATAGAACAGCGTGAAAAAGAGTGACAGAGCAGCTCTATAATGAAATATGAAAGCCATGAAAATCTAGTGTAACAATGTTTTTGGGAAAAGCAAATTCAACTTTTATAAAGGTCTGTTCCATCCAGACCGACAGACAGCTGATAATTGGAGCTCATGGCTTGAAGCAGAGCAAAGCTTGATTCCATGAGAAGCAGAAAAAACAGTGCAAGTGTATTTTTGGGGTTCAGTGGGATCAGTGGAAAGGCATCAATTCATCCAAAAGAAGTACGATAGAATTAGTCTAACTATGTGGTGCATTACTGTATAACTCTGCAGTGGAAGAGTTCAACGTACCAACGGCTGCAATAGCTGGAGCTCTGTTGTAGATGTATTTGGTGCACACATCCTTAATGGTGTTTGCGTCAATGGCCTGTTGAGAGACATTTATGCGTTAATGCGACAATCTTCCATTTGGTCTTTAAAAATATTCAACTGATTTTATGACAAAACAGCAAAAAATGAGCTGCAGAAATGCTTTGGGTATTTTTTTTCCTATTTATAGACACACATTCTGAAAAGTCAAGCAGTCTTAACTAAATTTTTCAAGAAATGCAAAAGCCGGTTCCTTAAATCGAGCCAACACCATCCACTCACATCAATCCGAGCCTCCAGTTCGTGCAGAGGAATCCTGCGGCTGTAGCACAGCATCTGTCTCCCGATGTCCTCACAGATGGGGGTGGATCCTGGAAGAAGTGAACTTATGTTAAACACAGACTGCAGGAGCGTATGATTTCCTGTTGTGCTAGCGTACCGTCGAGATGCAGAAGCATGTTGGTTTTGAGCAGATTCTTGGCCCGGGCGACCTCGCTTTCCGTCACACTCGTACAAAGAGACATCCTGACAGGAACACATTCAATAGAAGCTAATTTTTTTTTTTTTTTCGGAAGTTTACTCAGACATGCAGCTCTTTGCGTTTTTATGGTGGTACCAACCATTCCAACTGAGTGAAGTGCATCATTTCGGTGATGGTGCCAGGCTCACACACCATGTAAAGCCCCCACAGGCCTGTGTCTGTGTAGCAGGTGTTGAAAGACTGGAAGCTGTGGCAGAGGTTTCCCTGACAGGCCATCTGAGCCAGCTTACTGGACAGATTCTGGATTCACAAAGAACACAATGCAAAAGAGATAAAGAAAGGTGAGCATACCTGTTATTTATTTTTTTTTTTTATGACTGGACACATTGTCTAAATATTCTGAAAACATGAAGCCCACCAGACGGAGAGATCAAGCTTTAAAACATTTCGGGTTTCCTCTGTACTTACCACGCCTCCACCAAATGAGCGGTCCCAGTTTCCAATAAGCGTGTTGGCTACCATCAGGGGGATGGTGTCGGGGTGAGACCATCCAACTGCCTCCACGGCGATGGCGATATGAGCCAGGGGCATTTTGTCATCCCGCACACGGATCTGAAACAGATAAACAGGATGTTTCTTTAGTGATTTAAGTTGCATGAGATTAAAAAAAAAAAAAAAACTTGCAGAAAACGACTAACCCACTAACGGGTTAAGTGATGCAGATTTTCTGCTGGGAAAAAAACGGGGATGTGGAAATCCAGGATTTCTTCCTACCTCACTTCCCGTGAAGTGGCATGATGGAAGCGCTGGAGCTTCGCCCTGATATCTGCCGAGAAGTTTCCCAAAGTGATACTTCGCCAAACTGATGAGCTCATTGTGACAAACGCCTGATCAGAAACAGATAGCAGAAAGTTGTGAGGATAAGGACATAATTAGTTCATGAGAAGCCAAACAAGACATCTTATTTTCAGCAGACCACCACATACAATCATAATTCCTTCGATACTTTTATCATATTTTACTTCATTTTTATCAAGCATGCGAGGAAACGTAACAGTTCTGACCTCCTGCAGCAGCTAGCACGATTCTGGGTCCTTTGTAGTGAGTGGTGATGTAATCTACCAGGTCTCCTCTGTTAATGGTCCTGTATATAAAAACCACACAGCTGATTCATATCATGAACAAGAGGTGAGCTTCATTTCTTTATGATAAACCAGGGATGTGTTCCTGCAGCTTTTATATGTATTTGTGCTTCAGACAGACTCAAATTAAATGGCTCCAACAGACTATAAAGTTCTGCCTAATGACTTACTGTATTTGAGTCAGGTGTTTTGGAGCAGGGATGCATGGAAAAGCTGCAGTATTGTGGCTCTGGAGGACTGGAGCTGGACACCCCTGCTTTAAACCACCAAGCTTTACTTAAATCAGAAAATATATTTGGTCTTACTTGATGTTCTCCGTTGGGCCCAGGATAGTCCTGCCCAGTGCTGTGGACTGGTATGCTGTAGCATGAAGGTAATCAAAGACCACTTCCTGCAAATTGGTCTCCACTTCCTGCATCTCTCTGAGGATCACCCCTCGCTCCCTCTCAATCTCCGCCTCGCCCAGTGTGCTGTTCTGGATGATGTCAGCCAGAATCTCAACAGCTTTGAGACAGAAACCAGACCCCGTTAATATAACATTTTATTTTGATTTATTTATAGCTTTTACATGCATTGTGAGTTTACTTTATATTGTACTAAGCATACTTCAATCCACTTCAAGTAAAAACAGATTTCCTGAATTGTTTTTTGTATAAATGATCCAGGAGGTATAAGAACACACTGTGTTTATAGTGATGCAGAAAAATCTAATCGTTTAGTATTTCTTTAATCTCTTTAAGTCCAAACCTATGGTCTTTTTTTTTTTTTTTTTTTTACATTACATTGATTTTTTTAAAGACATGTGGACATAATCTCGTATTAATCTAGTATGCTGACATCTTTTAAATGATAAAACCCAATTTTTTATTGCTACATCTCGGTGCATCATTCAGCTCCTCTATCAGTCTTTACCTCGTGGAAGATCCTTTGAGAACGCTTTGGCATAGTAGACCGTCTGCTCCCGGGATGTGTAGGCATTCAGATGAGCACCCATGTTCTCAATCTCCAACTCCAGATCCAGCTGAGAGCGCTTCCTGGTACCCTGTAACACATTTGCATACAGATTAATAAACCTTGTAGTATGTTCTGCAGTTTGAATTATTTATTTATTTAGGTAATCACAGGATTAAAATTGATAACCTCTCACCTTAAAAGCCATATGCTCCAAAAAGTGTGCTGTGCCATTATTTCTCTCGTTCTCATAGCGACTGCCTGCATCAATCCACAGGCCCACCTGGAAGTAGTTAGTCATCAATAATATCATCAGAGCAATGTGCTTTCACTGTATCAGAACTCCCCAACAAGGATGAGAAAAATACTTTTAAGATGGTTGGTTCTAAAACTTAATAAAGGAACACACAGAGTAAAACTTAAATATGCTTAACACGCAATTCATTATATTAATATATATTTACCATTATGTATTAACAAAAAATAACCCCTTTAGATGCACCATCTCGTTTTCAAGGGTGTCCTCTAAATAAAAGTAACAACACAAAACAAGAGCAGCTGTGTCTACAAAAAAAAGAAAGAAATTTACAAACTGGAAAAAAAACAAAGAATAAGTAAACAGATAAATAACAAAAGAACAAAATAAAAATAAATAAACACATGAAATACATGCAATAGTCATCATCAATCATACATCCATACAAACAAAAAAGAAAAGAAATCATTTATCACGTTTGAATTCTAAACATTTTACAACATACTTTATCATTGTGCCCGACTAATGATACTAGGAGGGGGCTATTATTTAAAATAAAGCAAAATAACTAACAAACACTACAAGTAATGCTGTGTTACACTATTTACCAATAAGACATACTACTGCATAACTCAGCTAAAAGTGTAAAAGCAACAGATCCCAGCAGAGGCGCCATATGGGGGGAAGATAAGGGCCCCATGACTTGACAGGGGCCCAAAAAGATGTACAAACTATATGAGAAAATCATTAAACCTTCATTAAAAATAATAAAGACTTCTTTCAAAGGTTGTAATAATATATAGAAGTAATATAAGCTGATAAACCATTTATACTAAAATAACCTAGTTAGATGTATGCTCTGCAATTTAACCCTTTATAGGGCACTCAATGAGATACCTTCAAATTAGGAATTTTAACCTAAAATTGTCCTTCTGGTATGAACCAAGACCTACGGTTGTGCTCATATTTATTCATACCCTTTCATTAAAGAAGGAAAAAAAAACAGTTGCCTGTAAAAAAAAGCTGAAATTGACTAAAGTAATAATAAAGTAATAAAAATTTCATGAAAATCATTACATTATTGTCTAATTCTGGTTCAATAGAAATATTTTTTTTTTTAAAGCAAAGAAATAAGATAATTTATTACATATTACATCATTCATAAACTAATATTTTCTTGAAAAATTCTTTAATGTTTCCGCTCCAGTCAGGTGTTTTCTGTTCCTCTCAGTCAGACTTCGGCACCTGTTGACAGGTATTTTGTCCCACTGTTCCAACAGAAAAGTGCTCTAATTTGTCCAGGACCAATGTATTTTTTTTCCTTTCTTAAACACAATTAAATGAAAAAACTGTGTCTTATATTACTAAATTATATTTGTGCAACTTTTTACTAATTGTTCCTTTTTTAAGCCTTCAGTTATTTTAGTGACTGTTGTAAATTCAGCCTTTTCTTTAATGAAAGGGTATGAATACATATGAGCACAACTGTACATTCTGTTGTTACATTAACAAAATAATTAAATAGTTTCATGCTGAATATGAAAGTAAAACAAAGTGGTCAGAAATAGTCACTTGCCCCATAAAGGGTTAAACACACCCCTAGATCTTTATTATTCCCGTGAAAAGCTACTTTTTGATCAGCTTGAAGCAAAAACAAAAATCTTAAATTTGCGATCACCTGGTGGGGTCTATGCCATTGTCTTTCATAGGGCCCAAAATTCCTGGTGGCGTCCCTGGATCCCAATATGTCCAACATCATAAACTCTGACTTACTGTGCAAGTTGTAAGTCCGGAATCCTCGGAAGCCACCCGGAGCCCGTTTTCCAACGTGGTCACCTTGGTTTCTGGGACATTTAGCGCCACCTGGTGGGCGGCCTGGCTTGCCAACAGCCTCTGTGGTCCAACAGCAAGACAGCATATCACGGTGACGCTTCAGATTCAGAGCACTTACGTCAACTGTTATCCATCAGCTATAATCAATATGAATACGTAATCGATCATTCTACTGTATTAGAAAAGTAAAATTAAACAACAATCATAGAAGAGCGGAGTAAACTGCGAGTGTTTGTTCATTGTTACAGATAAAAATAGTGAGACTGCGACGCCGCGAGGTATTTCCTTTGTCTTTACGTGAATTGCAAGTCGAATCATCTCAAATTTCTAAGTCAAGTAAAAAACAAATGACTCTACACATTAACTCTTACCCGACTTGAATAATTTGGCTTCAGTAAATGTCTTTGTAGAAGATTTCTCCCCGCAGATGTGAGGCGATGTAGGGAGACCGCCATGTTGTTTGTGTAACACTGAGCAGGCGCCGTGCGTAATGACGTAACATCCGCAAATCCTGACTTTTTTTTCCTGAACAAAATAAAACTATTAAAGTTCTGATAAATACTATTTTTTTCACATGCCTGTAACAATCCACCACAAAAGAAAGACTTAGGTTATTGTCTCATTTAGAATAGTTTTTAAAGTTTTTTTTTTTGGCTTTTAAATATTTAAATGGTCTGGGACCTCTGTACCTTTCTGAGCTACTGAAACATCATTGTCCCATTAGAGCTCTCAAATCAGAAGACCAGATGCTTCTAGTAGTCCCGAAGACTCGACTCGTGACTCGTGGAGATAGGGCCTTTTCTGCAGTAGCCCCCAAACTCTGGAACAGTCTCCTTCTTTAGGTGAGGTCTGCTGGGACTTTTTAAAATCTCTTTTGAAAACTCATCTTTTTATGTTGGCTTTTAACTCCGGAGAGCAGGACTAGGTCTTTTCTGTGTTATTTTGTATTTTTAACTATTGTGAGACTTAGATATGAGTGAGACAGTAGAGGCCATTGTAGGGAGGTGCTAGTGGACTGTCCAGTTGAATGCAGGTCCTTCCATGAAGTACTACAGGCTTTTTTTTTGTTTGTTTGTTTTTGTTGTTTACTCCCTTCCCACCCCATAATATCACCTATGTTATAATACATAGAATGAATACCTTAAAGTTTGTTGCAAAGAATTGGGCTAAGTTGCATGTACAACATTTAGTGTTGCATTTAGGTCCAGAACATATAAATGATTTAAAAAATAGTTATAATCCCATCTCAATTAAATTAAATTAAACACAAGAAATGTTGCTAATCACCTGTCAAAGATATTCCCTGACCCTTGACGAGTAGTAGTTGGGATAGGTTCGTCTTTCTGCAACCATTGGAACAAGCAGGTTTAGACACTGAAATGCTGCAAATTAAACAAACAAAATAAAAACTTTATGTAGACTTCTTAAATCTTATAAAAAATTAAATCTATCAAAATATTTATATATTTATTATTATTTTTAAATTCAATATTTATGGCTAGGCAAATGTCCAGAACATTTTCTAGCCTAACTTTTTTAATTTTCTTTTTTTAACTATTAGCCTCACTAAGGACTTTAATGATACAAAATTATGACTAATTTTAAACCAACTGACGCAATAGACAAAAAAAAGTGTTAAAATATTTAATACATCATTTAAATTTATGTAAATTTAACAGATTTATTTGCACTTATTCAAATTGGTTTCTTACTAGATTAATTTGTTTGAAATATGAGTAATCTTATGTAAGACATTTTTTCTCAGCGTGGTATTAATAAACATTAACATTTATTGCTTGTAAGAAAAATATCCAAATTTTCTTTTGGAAAAATAAACTGAGCTCAAAGCTCTTTGTGGACTTTTATACTGAAAGGTTCAGCCAAGCGGAAGGCGAAAGTGACGGAAGTGTAGTTTTGTAGTTTTAGCCTCGCGGGAATTTCCTGTTCCCTTCGTGCTTTTGGACAGTCACTGGAAGAAGCAAACAGCTCAGAAATATAAACTCTCGTTGAGCAGAGTCAATTTCTCACAGTTTTTTGAAGGCACTTTAAATACATGCATGTTTTTTCCCACTTTTTTGTTCCGGGTTTAGTTTTAAGTTCAAAGGTTTTGTTAGCAGCTAATTGTTGAGCTAGCTGCCAAGTAGCCTTACTTTGGATAATACAGTCAAAAGCTGCGACTTTCAGATAAAAATGGCAGATCATATGGACGGTGACCTAGAAGATGGAGAGATCTCCGGCTCCGGCTCGGACAATGAGATGGGCACCGCGGCAGCAGAGCAAATCCGACCTCAAGTTTCTGCGCTTTTCTGCGGCCAGTCCTTCCAAAGCAGGGCTCCTTACCGCATCAACAGTAAGACGGTGGTGGATTCAAGCAACAGTGATTCTGATTCATCCGATGATGAGACAACAGTTTGGCGCCGAAAGCGCCAGAAAGTCACCAACGCCCCGCAGCCTACCGCATGCAACGCCACGCGAGGCCCCGCGCCCATTCACGCCACCGGCGCACCGGGAAGCCGCAAGGTGAACAACATATGGGGCTCTGTGGTCCAGGAGCAGTGCCAGGATGCTGTAACTGCAGAGCTTGGCATATTCGGCATGGAGGGTGTTGACATGTCCAGTAGAAATGTGGAAACATACAACTTTGTCTTGGCCCGAAAGATGATGGAGAAGGAGAGAGAGATGGAGAGGCAGTCGCAGGAAGCCAAGGAAGGAGAAGTTAGTATGCTGGATGCTGAGCTGGAAGACTACATGAAAAACCGGGGCTTGGAGGAGAGATCAGGGGGTGATGCAAAGAGGAAAAGGCCAGTTAAAGAGAGACTGGGCCCGAGAGCTGAGATGGACATCAAGGGCCGGTATGAGATCACTGAGGATGATCCTGATGAGAGTGTGTCAGATGAAATAGCATACAGACTAAAAGAGACCAAAAAAGAGCTGATAGAGCGTGTTGTTAAAGTTATCGGGAAGAAGAAAGCCATAGAGTTGCTGGGAGAGACGGCCACCCTGGAGGAAGCTGGTGGTGTGTACACCATGGATGGCAGCAGGAGGCGAACGCCTGGTGGGGTGTACCTGAACCTGCTCAAAAACACACCCAGCATCACCAAGACCCAGATCAAGAAGATATTCTTTGAGGAGCAGCTAAAAGAGAACAAAAGCAAGAAGGCTGCCCAGAAAAGGAGACGGCACGTGGTGGCTAAGAAGATGAAGCAGGCAATCGGGACGTTGAACCTGCAGGAGCACGACGACGTCTCCAGGGAGACTTTTGCTAGTGATACCAATGAGGCCTTGGAGTCTTTAGAGGAGGCAGCGGAAGAAGAAGAAGAGGAGGAAGTTCAAGAGGAAGCTGCTGGGGGTACTGAGGACTCAGTTGTAGTTTACAACTCCACGGATCTGGAGGTTTTCTGAGGGTGGTGTGTGGTCTGAACAAGGACTGTTATGACTTGGATTAAAATGGCACACAGAAAGCACTATGAATATTTACACTGCTATTTGAGTTTTCTCTATTAAATGTGTTTTACATCAATGACAATGTAAAACAAAAGAAAAGCTTCTGTTTCGAAACATTTTTCAGTTAAAGAAGGTTTACTTTGTGATTTTAAATGACGTCCAAGTCTATTTGAGATGAACAAGATTTGTTATTGGTTCTCAGTCTTTGGTGGTTATCATGATATTGAGGTCTTGAGTTAATAAAATCATACATGACTGTATCATCAAAACAAATAAAGTGATTGGTAAAATTATAAAAGGAAAAGCAGTAAGTGGACTTTTGTTTCTTCTAATAGTGAAAACAAGGATAGAGGGAAATATTTTCAGCAGCATGATAGCAGCTCGTACTTAGTAGCCTTGGTAAACTGTTGGCCAAACATGCAACATCTACAATTAAAAACACAAGAAACAGATTTTTGTAAATAGAAAACCAGAGTACTTGTAGTGTAGGTGTTCATCCACTAGATGGCATACATGCCATCTTCCACAAGAAGAGACCACTAGAAGTAAAGTATGTAGATTATTGAATAAAGATGCCTATCAAAGTGAAATAATTCTTCTCATGAAGTTACAATGTAGCAAGTAAACTATAATATGTAAAATTAGACTAAAATGCCATGCATGTAATTATTTCACTTTAGTAGAATGCAGTCTGCCTTTGTTTTTAAATCTCAATTAAACAATGCATAATGGGAAAAAGACATGGCTGCCAGAAAGGGTGTAATTAATTTTTTTTTTTTTTATATAATGCTTTGTGCGCTTTCAGTAAATGACATTCAATCTAATTTTTTTGGGGGTTTTGCAGGTCTCAGCTGAACGTGAAATAATTAAATTTGAAACAGAAGTGTGTTAATAAACTCACCTTTACTACATTTTGTAGAAAAGATCATTATGAGTGCAGTCCAGTTCTATCCAGGTAACTAGAACATTTCTGTGCTTTTCAAGCCAAATCTTTCCAAATTAATCCAATACAGTTTACATAGCATTTCTAAAATAAGAAATGAAAATGTTTGTGTGGAACAAGCTGCATACTCTGTACATTCATCAAACATTGAGTGACTGTGAAGATGCTAACATGAACCAGACTTGGGGAAGGTGGGCATCTGCTTCTGCTGAACTTGCTTTGTAAGAGTTGATGACAAGGACGCAAATAAATAATGAAAAACACAGGCCAGAGATTTCTGCAATGGGAAAGAAAATGGAAGGAAATAAACATTAAATAGTTAATAAAAACATTTTCCTTAAGTCTTTATACATTCACAAGTCTAATATTTACATGTGCTCCGATTGAACATGTTGATTCCAACTGTTAAATTATGGGACATCGTCTATCACACAGTTAGTTTCCTCCAACAGTAGTGTCCTGTCTGACTTTTTTAAGAGGACACTGAGATAGGGTTGGTCTCTATTTTCTAAATATTCTGTGTAAATACAGCAACAATTTCATTGCAGCAAAGATCTGACAATGCAGGGTAACTCAGTTCGGTCTTACGAAGGCTGCAGTCCTGCAGGTTTTCAGAGTTTTCCATCTTCAACACACGTTATTAAAACAGATCCAACAGCCTGCAAAGTTCTTCACATTGACTTACTGAGTCAGGTGTGTTGGAACAAGGACATATTGAAACCCTGCAGGACTTGAAGGCCTAACGGGGCCAAATTGGACAGCACGAATGAACGTTAACACTGCAACTTGAGAGGAGGCGCCAGGTTGGAGGTAGGCTAGGTTTCTTTTACTAAATTTGTTTCTTGCTTTGAGTTAAAATAATGGCTCACATGCCATGTATACATGGATTTGTCCTTTTAAAGTGAATATAAATGCTGCATCCATGACCTTCAACTACTCATATAGGCATTTTTACTTGTCTCTTCATATGAGGCTTGGAGAGTCTTGTCAGACTGTTTTTGTTTGTCTTCACATACAGTTTTTTTTGTGAATTTTTTTTTTTTTTGTGAAACACATTTATAACCTCAACTTCTTCATTGTGAAATACATGAAATGTAGCATTTGAAAGTTATTTGCTGGTTACACACCATCCTTGCATTTTTTTCCCCCAAGAACTAACAAATTAATGTTGAACTTCATCTTTTTCATCTTCATGCCGCTTATCCGGGGTCGGGTCGCGGTGGCAGCAGCCTAAGCAGGGAAACCCAGACTTCCCTCTCCCCAGACACATTTGCCAACTCTGCGGGGGGATCCCGAGGCGTTCCCAGGCCAGCCGAGAGATATAATCCCTCCAGCATGTCCTGGGTCTTCCCCGGGGTCTCCTCACAGAGGGAGGTGGAACTGGAGATCACGACCAGGACCACAACATCTGCAAAGAGCAGGGACCCAATCCTGAGGCCACCAACCCAGATCCCCTCAACACCTCGGATGCGCCTAGAAATTCTGTCCATATAAGTTATGAACAGAATCGGTGATAAAGGGCAGCCTTGGCGGAGTCCAACCCTCACCGGAAATGAATCCGGCTAACTACCGGCAATGCGGACCAAGCTCTGACACCTGTCGTACAGGGACCGGACAACTCGTACAAGGGGGTCCGGTACCCCATACTCCTGGAGTACCCCCCACAGGAGCCCCCAGGGGACACGGTCGAATGCCTTCTCCAGGTCCACAAAGCACATGTAGATCCTGATGCCTGGTGTACATATGGACACTCTTATGTTGGAACATGGTGTCCGTTATGGACAATCCATGACGAGCACAGAAGTCCAACAACAAAACACCATTTGGGTTCAGAGGGGGGGACCATGCCTCCCAATCACTCCCCTCCAGGTCTCACTGTCATTGCCCACGTGAGCATTGAAGTCCCCCAGCAGAACAATGGAGTCCCCAGAAGGAGCACCCTCCAGCACTCCCTCCAAGGATTCTAGAAAGGGTGGGTACTCTGAACTGCTGTTCGGTGCATAAGCACAGACAACAGTCAGGACCCGTCCCCCCACCCGGAGGCGGAGGGGAGGAGTTTTGCAGTTTTCTTCTGGACACGTATGTTCATTCATTCTAAAAGTGAAGCTTATTTTCCTGTTATGTTAGAAACAGGACAAGTAGTCCAGCAACTTCTCTATCTTCCTTTATGAGTTGGATAATTTACTGTTACTTGCTTTATAAAACAGCAGAGACGGCTTATATTGTTATTAGTCTGCAGCGGAAAAGTTTCATTGCAACATTTTTCAGTTGTTTATCTTCACTAAAGTCACCAGCAGATGATGTTTCTGCAGGTGTGTTTTTTAAGTAATATTTTCCCAAAGTTTTTACTGTTTCATAATTTATTCCAGCTGATTTGTCAATGGGGTGGGACATTAGCCATTAGCAGTAGCTTGGCACCAAATACATGGAGGAAATGTTTGTAACTCATCAGAATATATGATGAAACAGAATTATGTATCATTCTCTACCTCATCACTTAATGTAACTTGTGCAAGATGTTGATTTTTTTTTTTTAACATTTATGACTCTCCTCAGCTTCGGTAGTGGTAATAATGCGCTCAAGTTGGTTGTTTGCATTCAATCATTTCACCACTAGATGGGAGTAATTCTTAAACACTGGTTAATACCATTTTGTCTTGTTAAAAAAAGCCAATCGGATAAGCTAAGGATGAGGATAAGGAAGCTGCTGTAGGTACTAAGGAGTATTTAGTAGTTTACAGCTCCCGAGCTTCTGTTTAGAAATATTTTTTTTATTATAGAAGATTTGATTGGTGAATTTAGATGCCATCCTAGTCTAATTTTAACTGAACAAGATGTGTTTTTGATTCCCTGGTCTTTGGGGGTTATCATTGGTTTTATCTTTTTAAAAAAAAGTGGTAAAATTTTAAAAAGAAAAACAAATGGTTTGCCTTTTGTTTCTCCTGATAATAAAAAGCAGGATAAAAGGAAATATTTTCAGCAGCATGATATCAGCTCATACTTAGCAGTGTTAGTAAACGATCGGCCAAACATGCTACATGCATAATTTTTTTTTAATAAAAGATAGATTTTATAGATTTTTATAAAAGAAAAACCAGAAAAAATATCCAATAATTTTTGTAGTGTATGTGTCCGTCCACTAGATAGCATACACGCCATTTTACACAAGAAGTGGCCACTAGATGTAATGTATGTAGATTATCAGAAAAAGATGCATATTGAAGTGAAATAATTCTGCACATGCAGCAACAATGTAGCAAATAAACTATAAAATGTAAAATTATACTAAAATGCCATGCATGTAAGCATATTTCCCTTTAGAAGTATGCAATCTGCCTTTGTTTTTTAAATCAATTCTGTTTTAAACAATATATAAGGGGGGAAAAACATGACTGGTGTTACGGCGCCAGGCCTCAGCTTATGTATTTCAAGAAGACTCCTACAAGCAGCTATCTTGTCCTTATTGCTAAGGAAAAGGGGAGCCACCCGACTGTGCCGTCACCTGCCTGTGATTGGCCCCTTCCTTGGCTGGCCGGCTGGAGCTTCCCCAGCTTCTGATGAATGTTCAGAGCAGCTGTTGTTCTGGTGTGGAACAGCTTGCCACTTTGGAATTCTTGGGACTTGTTGGTTTTGTTGTGGCTGCCTTTGTCGGCCCTTGTAGTTGGCCTTTGGATGTGTGGTTTTCTCTGGTTATTGTATCGTTTTGTGGTGTGAACCAGCAAGGTTGTTTTGTGACCAAAATGTTGGTGGAATTTTAAATCCTTGGTTTACCCCAATTACTCCTATGTCTTTAATGTTGCTGCCCCTCTTTCCTTAGCAGAGCCGGGGGTTTGTAACTACTGGCATTATGAGAAAAACTTGTACTAACAAACAAAAATAACAACAATTAAAAAAACAAAAAAAACAAAACAAAAACTTTTTAGTTTGTTTTGAGTTGTTGAATTGATTTACAGCTCCAAAGAAACCCAGGGCAATTATAAAGTCAAAGAATATGTTGTCACTGTGATGTTTAGTATAGAGTAAAAAAACAAACAAACAAAAAAAAAACACTCATTAGTGCAGTTCTGATGTAAATTTTTCAAGATGAACAGAACATTACCGGACATTTTAACACTCAATATTTGCTAAACAAATCTGACCAATACTCACTGCTAAAGCAGCTGCATCTAAATCAAAGTAAAGTATCCAGTCGTCCCACACAGCTTGGGGGGAGAAGGAACGCATTTAATGGTGCCATTGGATTTGTCTGCTGAATCGGCTTGGAAATGATCATTATCTCTTCTCGTGACAGCAACATGAAAGACCAAATGTTCTGGCAGAGGCATGTTTGGTAATCCCACTACTTACTGGTATTGTTGTGTTGTCTGATCGGTGGTCACACTGCATACCAGGATTCCATGAGGCACTTAGATTCATTAAGTTAACAAAGGGCAAAGAAAACATGTTTCCTCTCTGAGTTTCACTGTTCACTGTCACTTCTTCTGCTCCTGTGCAGACTATAATGCATTTGTTTGCATTTGAGTAGAAAGAAGGTGTTTGCTTTAATGGTAAAGATGATCAAAGCAGGACTATCAAAGAAATATGTGTAATGCAGGAGGTGACTGATGTTCTGCCTCCTCTTTTTCAATGTGGAATTGTTACATGCAGTCTCTGGTCTCAGGACCTCTGTATCTGTCACCTGGCAACAAACTTGTTGCCTGGATACAGCACGCTGTTTCTTATTTCCATTAGATCAAACAAAACGAGAGCTGAAAGAGTCGTATCTTTGGACAAGTTGCTGCATGTCAGCATTCAGAAATGTTTTCGACAACTACAAATATTGTTGGAGAAAATGTGAGAGCTTAGATTCCACATTTCCTTCAGGATTTGTCCATAATTATCCACCCGGTAATTAACAAATCACAAAAATCAGAGAAAAATGCTCAAACATTTTTTTTCCTTTTTCCTCAGAAGTTATTCGCAGGTTAATTTTATTGGTGCACCCCGGTAGTCCTGTCAGAGGGAGTGTTCGAGATGTTGGGCATCGCCACAAGTAGGTGACAGACCTGCAGACCTTCTGACACAGAAAGGCTGCAATCTTCTTTTAGTCTCACTTAGCTGTAGCGTGCGGCTGGAAGAACAGCAGTAAAGGTGAGTTAGATAATATCATCGGACAACTATTGAGAGGAGGCAGTGACTCATCACTTTCACTGAAACAAAGGTGACCCAGTTGGGAGTGAGAAAAACAAAGGAGCACATTCACAAAGTATGTTAGCTGTTACATTATTCCATGTTTCTCCTATTTATACTTAGAAAGTCATGATTTTTTTCCCCTGTACTACTAAGCTTTATAGCAACATGTCTCTGACACTGGTCATTTTTTTAAAATATGGAGATAAAAATGAAGTGCCTTTAATCATAAACCCACTCAGCACCTGCATCCTACAAACCTAGGGTAACAAAGCCAAGCTGCTGTTGTCCTATTTAATTCCTAAAGACTGTGTTTAATCATTTGTGAAATGCATTTCACACCTGAAACTAGTTTCACAGGTTTGGATAAATTAACTCTTTAAATACAATACTACATTGTGTTCCAAATAATGATGTATGTAGGATTTCAGCTGATTAAACAGCTGGGTTTCAGCTTGTGTTGTTTCTCCTGTCTAGATCCTCCCGTTTAGATCACTGATAACAATCACAGGCAGCTTTGATAAGAAGCTTCCCAAGTTAGATAAAGAGTAGGATGTTCCATGTTATTAAGCAAGCAACAATATCCATGTATTGAGGGATGAAAAGGATCTTTTTCCATTCAAGAAGTGGGAAATAGTGCGATGCTTCAGAGGAAGGTAAATATTGGCCATTTAATGAAAAGTAAAAGAAAAATCATTGTTCTGTTAAAAATGGATTCAGAGAGAAGATGGTTTGTTCTGATAAAGGCAAATGAAGGAAAGTCTCCATCAGACAAATGCGTTGGGCTTAACTGTTAAACAGCCACAGCAGCAAGCAGGTATTTGCAGCTACTGGTGTCTCTGGAATCCCAAAACCCTCTCCATGCAAGATATTCCAGTCTGCAGTTGGGCATAAAGCTGTGTTTTGTCACCAGTTCACTGACAGAAATGTTTGCAGTTAATCATAGAAATATATAACTAATTTTCAAACTTGTTTATTCACTGATGTATGCCATGTTACACTGGATGGTCCAGATGGACGGAGTTCTGGATGGTTGTTGGATGGTCCCCATGTCCCATCACAAGGCTGCTGTGTCAGCAACGTGGGGGTTGGTTGGTGTTTTTGTCTGGATGAGGAGTGAGATGGTTGACCACATCAGTCCGATTCTGAGGTATTTACACCTGCTGCCTGTCTGTCTGAAGATAGAATTTGTGGTTCTAAAGCTGGTCTATAAAGCTCTGAAAGGTTTAGGACCAAAATATCTTATCAGACCCGTAAGGTCATCTGGATCGCTGCATTCAGCTTCTATGCTCCATATGTCTGGAACAAACTCTCAGAAAGCTTATTTAGGTCAAAATTTGCAGTTTCTTTTCAGCTGAATTTTTAAACTTCATTCATTTTTCTAACCGGTTAATCCGATGACGGGTCGCGCGAAAGCTGGAGCCTATCCCAGCAGTCTTTGGGCAAAAGGCCGGGTACACCCTTGACAGCTCCCCAGTCCATCACAGGTGAATTTTCAAAAGTGATTGTTTTTTTTTCTCCTTTCTTTAACATTTTGTTCTTAATTGTAATTGATGCTTCTTGTTTTCTGATGTTTTGATGATGTTTCAATGTCTCTGGAAAGCCCTTATAACCACCCTGTTGTAGAATTATGCTATGTAAATCAACTTTCCTTAACTTTAGGGTGTCTGAGGGTGTTAAAATTGCCTATGTAAACAATGGTCAGTTTCTAACAGAGTTTTCTGGTATAAAAAGGAAGAAACTTTTAGGGGGTCACATTAGCTTTGGTCTGTGGCTGATTAGCTTCAACTAGCCGCATTTGGCTTCTACTAAACAGTAAAATGAAGACACATACGTATACTGCAACATTCTGCATCTCATCATGCACTTACTGCCATTGTCTTGAATAAACGCTGGCTGAAAGATGTTAGGAAGTTCATCACACTATGGTTTGTTTGCACAACAGGTGCAGAGCTAACTTACTAGTCTGATAGTCTAATAGGCTAATGAGGCAAACGGACAGTGGATTTTGCTTCTACACAGTTTTTTCATCAGACTACAGTCAGCTAATTCTTTGCCAAAGTTGACTCGTGTCTTTCCTCTGAAGCGATCCTTCTCCTGCTTTTTCTTTCTGGCCCACTCAGACACCGTTTTCACCTTCTTACTTCATTCGGCTATGACAAACAATAAACTTTCTTTGGAAAAGGAGGAAAAAGTAGCACAAAGCAGAGCCCTCTGTGTTCAGATGGGGAGGCAGAAAAGAAAGCGGTCCAGGTCACATGATCCCACGGATCCGCTCCGGCAAAGTTACAATGTCTGGTTTCTGAAGAGGGCAGCCTCCTCGAACCACCAACACACGTCAAGCACCGACCTCAGAAATCATCTGTTATTAAGCACACCAGGCTAAAGTTTGGCTCAAAACTTGTACGATATCGCTTTAAACATATACAAGACTGGCAGGACTCAACTAGCAGACATCATTATGTAGTTAGTGTATGATGTTATGAAAATACTCTGATTATACAAAGTGGTTCATTTACATGTGTTTTTGAAAATACTCTAAATTCTGTGATTATGATAACAAGCAGCGTTTACCAGCCAGCTTTTAACTTCACAGCTTAAGTATTTAACACAGACCTCACAGCTGTTTGGTTGAAATGCCTTCGGAGGGTATAAAAAAAGCTGGTGGAACCGCTATGAGGTCACACAGTGATTAGTGGAGTCCACCTTTAGTATTTCACACTCACCATGTTGATTTCTTGAAACATAATTTAAGGGATGGATCTAACTTCCAGTGAAAAGTCCTTCTGTTTGTTTTATGTTTGCAACTTGTCTTTCATATGCAGGGAAATTTTCTCAGGATTTATAACTGGTCTTGCTGCTATAAAATAAAATAAAATCCTTGAACTATTTGAGAAGTCAGTGAAAATCCTTTCTAAAACCCTTTTTAAGGCAAGACATGGCATGTTGCAAAGGCAAGGTGTGTTTAATTGTGAAGCAAATTTCACGAACAACAAAATGCAAGGTGTTTTAAACATTAAAAGCATCATAGATGGTGTAAAGAAAGCATAATAGCAAATCACAAGTTAAATATGATACTATGATAAGATATTGTGAAGATTTCATGCACAGGAGAGTGAGTAAACAACATTTTCCAAAGTTCATGTTTTTAATTTCAAATGCCAAACTGTTTCTTGGTGATTTTTTTTTTTCAATCTATCATATAAAATTGTGCGGTCAGCTTTTAAGTCATCTGGATTTTAAAGATCATGTGCTTGTATGTGCATGAGGTTACTAGCTTACTTTGAATTCATTGTTTGATGAGCCAATTCAACACGGTAGAGGTTAGACTTAGGTAGGTTAAATGACAGGAGTAACCGGTCAATAGTGGGTCAGGTGTTGAGGGTCACTACTAACACCTGCCTTATTTTTCACGTTATACTTTCACAAACCTTCCCTTGAAACCACAATTTATCATAGCAGAATTTATAATTGCCTCTTGTGCTAGCATGCTAATGTCTTAGCAGCCTGCACAGGATATGTCCCACACATTAATGAAGAATGCACAACCTACCAACCTTGGTATTTTCATCCAAAGCTAAAAAGTCTAATATTTTGTACAATGAAATAATGATTTATGCTGTAGAATAAAGGCAATAGGCAATCAGTATCTGAAACTTGGTGTGAAACAAGTGGACAAAGCAAAACACAAGTTGCTTAAAACTGAAAAATAGTACAAAGAGTCAAAAAGAAAAGTTAAAGACTTTAAGATCACTGTGAACCCTACAAGTCAAATCAAATCAAATAAAACTTTATTTATATAGCACTTTTCATACAAAGGCATATCAAAGTGCTTAACATGAAAAAGTTTAAACGCACACACACGTTACCCACACGCACACAACCCAACCCTTCCCCTGACCATTGATGCCAAAATAAAAACTAATAACTTTAGGATTCTGTCATCTGTATTTAGCGTGAGATGAATTACATCTGTAGCTGGCCAGGGGTATGATAGGTTAAATGAGTAAATCAGCTGGATTGCACAAACAAACAAATATGGATCCGCAATTGTGCAATAATGTCTTTATGTCACCTTATAATATAACTGTAAGTGGGTCCAAAGTCACTTTCCTCCAGATGTAGCGTCAGCACCACCGTTTTTTCTCATATCGGCCTTGGTTAATCATAACCAACGTCTTCTAAAGAATTCCTCTTTCAGTGATGTTCCTCATGGCTTGGTGTGGGTGGCCTTTTAGCTGCGCTTCAGCAGCCAACTATGCCAGCACTATTTATGAATAAATCCTCACAAAGCACCAGGCTTGTATGACGCAACTCAAATAAAAAGATCACCCTGAACATTCAGACACAGCAGGTCAACGTCTCTCCTGTGACGTGAGACAACTTGAATTAGAAATTCATAGAAAGGACTTTTCATCCGCTATTTGCGTTTTTTGATCAGTATTTCCATTCTGTTAATCTTTCTATTGGCTTTTTTTTTTTTTGCATCATTGCCTTTGAAATGTCTTCACAAGGACAAAGTAATCATTTTCAGCATTTTTAGTTATTTACATTTTTTTTTTTACAAATATTAGAGCAAGATGTTGGATAAGAATTTAGTGTCTGGATTAATCAAAACAAATATTAACTGGTTCTACTGTAAATAGATGAATAATTAGCCCCTTTATTGCCTCTCTGGACCTTTAGTTGCTTAAAAAGTGTCATCCATTCAGTGAAGACTGAAAATGGAAATGACGTGCTTCCTCAAGTCTCATTTTCATCTCATAAATACTGTTATTTGTTCACTTGGATCATATTCACCTGTTTTTTTTTCAATGAAAGTAGATAAAAAATTTTTTAGATGGTTCACAACTAGTCAGACAGAATGAAGGTGCTAATTGCTATAAAGCTAACTACACTCCCACACCAAATGCTAAATGAAGAGTTGTGTGTAAGAGGTTAAATCCGGAAAAGTAATAGGATAATACGTTCGTGTTCTATTTGCTGAGTTTTCAACTTGATCATCTATTCAGCCAACGAATCCTCCCTGTTTCTCAGTAGTTTATGTATATAAACCAAAGTAATAGTCATGGAAACAGCTCTGATTACTATTTGTGTACTGACAAGTTTGGGAATCTATCTGACTGGGTTTGAATATGTGAGCGAGCTTCACACAGTTGTATTCACACATATCAGTGACTATAAGAGTTAATGCTCATTTCAACACTTCTGCATGAAAGATGCAGAGGAGCGGGATAGATGTCAGAAAATGTGAAAACCTTGTCAAACAGAGTGACAGATTACTCCGCAGAAGGCTATTAACCACCCAGTTTGAGTCATGTGAGAGACTATTTGTATGGAAATCATTTGCACATATGAATCAATGATCGATGAACACACTAGAATACACCGTCAGTCAGTTACCCCCCTCCACCCCTTTTTTATCTAGGAGGACAGAATAGCATTGTAAGACACATTAAAAAGATGAAACTATTTCAAGGACAAACCTCTCAGAAATATATTTGGATGTTTTTAAAAGTCATGCATAACTTGCATAAATACATAAAACACCAGTGAGATAATGTGTTTTGTTTTGACATGTATTACGTGAGGCAGGTGATGTGGAAAAGATGCTTTGAAGGTAGAAAGCTGCAAATACCATCTTGATGAATAATAAAAAGTTTTGATAAAATAATCGGGCATCTGAAACAATCGTTTCGCATGCCAGAGTTTGTGAGGACTCCTAAAGCCAATTTTTGAAACTCCCGCTTTCTATCTGTATCGCTGTATCTCTTATATAGAACACAGACAGAGACTGGGCCATCTGGACCAATCATGAGACTTGCATACAGGAAACAAGACACTGGGCATGTGTGGTGCCAGATGTATCCACATTACAGCTATTTGTACAGCTATTTGTTTTTTTTTTCCGCACACAATTTTGCCTCATCAATTTTAGATGTATTGACAACTCCAGTGTATGATGCATTTAAATGCATATGAGACAGATGATGAGGAAAAATCTGTCCAGGGCAGATGAAGTTATTTTCACAGCAAGGCACTTGGTTTTTGGTGTCAACTTTTTGAGGGCACAAAGGTCAAACATCAGGGTAGGAAGGCCACCAAATATATGTATGTAAATGTATATGTTCTGAAAATACAGTATATAAACGGTTGTTAAATATGTACATATTTATTTTAAAGACATACAGTAGGGAACAAAAGTTTGGGCACCACTGGTAAAAATGTATTTTATTTTAAGGGGGAAAATCTTCAAAAGGCGTCAAATTACAGATTAGAGATTCTTATGTCAAAAAAAGTTAGACCTGATTTCCATCATTTAACCTTTAATGGCATCTGTAAAAGTTTGGGCACCCTGCAGAGTGCTCCCCCCTTTGGCAAGTATGCTCCCCCCTTTGGCAAGTATGACAGCTTGTAAATACTTTTTATAGCCAGCCAGTAGTCTTCTTCTTGTTTGCGGTATCTTCGCCCATTCCTTCTTGCAAAAGTCTTCTAGATCTTTCAGATTTCTGGGCCGTCTGTGACGCACTGCTCTTTTAAGGTCTATCCATAGACTTTCAATTATGTTGAGGTCAGGAGATTGTGAAGGCCATGGCAAAACCTTCAGTTTACACCTCTTGATGTAATCCACTGTGGATTTTGAGGTTGTTTTTAGGATCATTATCCATCTATAGAAGCCATCCTCTCTTTACTGCAGCTTTTTCACAGATGGCATTACGTTAGCATCCAAAACTTTCTGGAATCCCATTGAATCCATTTTATCTTCAACTTGTGAAATGTTCCCTGTGCCACAGGTTGCAATACAACCCCAAAGCATGATTGATCCACCCCCATGCTTAACAGTTGGATAGAGTTCTTTTCATTAAATTCTGTGCCCTGTCTTCTCCAAATGTACCTGTGCTCAGTCTAGCCAAAAAGTTCAATTTTAACCTCATCAGTCCATAGAACTTGTTTCCAAAATGTATCAGGCTTGTCTATATGTTCCTTTGCAACCTTCAAACACTGATTTTTGTGGTAAGGGCGTAAAAGAAGAGTTTCCTTCTGATGACCCTTCCATGAAGGCCATATTTGTACAAGTACCTCTTTATAGTGGAATGGTGTACCATAACTCCAGTATCAGCCAGATCTTCCTGGAGGGATTGTGCAGTCAAACTTGGATTTTGACTTGCTTTCCTTACAATCCTGCAAGCTGTTCGGTCTGATATTTTTCTTGGTCTTCTGGACTTGCTTTATTTCCACTGTTCCTGATAACTGATCCTGATTCGGAACAGAGGATATTGGCATCTGAAAACACTTTGCTATTTTTCTTACACCCTTCTCCTGCTTTGCGAGTTCCAACTATTTTCAGTTTCAGTGTTCTGCTTAGAGAGGAACCCATGGTGCCGATTGTTGAGGCAAGGTCAGATGAGTCTGGGCATCTGAGATTGACCTTTGAGATTGACATCACTTGGTCTTTCCAGACACTAATTTGCAAACAATCCAGGACACAGTCAGGTGCTCAGCTGTCCAAATGTGGGAGTACAAGGTACTAGCTCTGCAGGGTGCCCAAACTTTTACGGACACCATTTTTTGTTTTCTGTTATTTTAACAGTTTAGATGATGGAAATAAGATCACACTTTTTTTTTTTTTTTACATGTTATAAGAATGTCTAATCTGTAATTTGATGCCTTTTGGAGATTTTCCATCTTTAGTTGGAAAGAAGTTAATAACAGCTTATTGCTAAGTAAATAGTAAGGATGATAGAAATGTGTTATAAAGATATAATCATGTCCACACACATCTATATTATCTGAAACTTTCCACCCTGGAGCAGGGCATAAACATACAGTTTCTGTTAGTTATGCTGGAGCTATAAAGAATAAGACATCACGTCGCTACATGGAAAACATTTTGAAAATGTCTTTTTTGTGCCTGAATTTAGAGATTACAGGATTATATTACTGTATGTGATATGCTGCTAATATATGATACACGTATGATTTTTTGGGGAGGTGGGCTTAGGTGCTGCTGACCGATTTGCATAATTTTCCACGTTGGTGAGGACGTAGCCA